>NC_143052.1:90190000-90815000 GCF_052426305.1 Pelodiscus sinensis | reverse complement strand
CAGCCAATGGGAGTGTGTGTGTGTGTGGGGTGGGGGGGTGTTCCTGGCAGTGGCGAGGTGCATGGAGCCATGTAAGTGCCCCAATCCTCCTCATGCTCAGACCCTGCACCCTCATGCATCCTCCTCCTGCCGAGACCCCACATCCCCCCTCCACACACTCATTTTGTCATCATGGGTGATTGGCTGGAGGTCCACAGAAAGGTCTGCATTGAGCAGGGTGAGCTGCGGGCCAAAAAGTTTGAGAACCAATGATGTGGAGAAGGCACATGTCCGCCTAGAAGTCATGTGGTCCTCTCTTACCCTCCTTGACTTCTCTCTGATCCCTCACCTGATGAGGGATTAGTGTAAATCTAGGACTCCAGGCAGTGCCCCTTGTACTTCAAGGGGTGGCGTTCTCTTTCTTGTTCAGGAGTTGGACCCCCCAGGCAGAGCGAGTTCTGTTATTTGGACCCTGCCATCCCTGTCTTGACTTACCACGCACACTAGTGCAATGGATCACAATCAGGGACCCACGAGCTGTTACAGGAAGCTTGCAGGGGACATGGCTGAAGCCTTGAGTCCCAGTGCTCCCCTCATGGGGTTGAAGCCAGAAGCTGCCAATCTTAAAGGTGGAGCCCCGAGTGACTAAAACCACAAGCTCCGGCAATCCCGGCGCAGCTGAAGTCGGAAGCCCATGGGCAAAGTTGGGGGAGGTTGTGGGGACATTGCCCTCCCAAATTGCAGTGCCTTATTCAGAGTGGGGCAGTCCCGGGGCAGCTCTACATGCCCTCTCACACACAGCTCCTCTCCCAAAGGCTAGCCATGCTGGAGGCAGGAAGCTGGAGCTGGGCAGTGTGGGGCAGCTGCTGCTTTGGCAGCTGTGGTGTTTCCCATTTCCTGCTGATCCTCTGCTCCCAGCCCCCTTTTGACTTCTCAGGGAGCTGTAAGAGCCTCTTGTGTGAGGGGTCCCAGCACCAGCATTGGCAGAGCCTCAGAGACCAGCCACCACAGCAAGGCATGCCCTCCCCCCCCCACACACCTAGCTGCGGCTGCTACTCTCCCTGCACCTTGACCACATGCCTCTCTGCACAAAGCTCCTAGCTACCTCCTTCCTGCACTTTGAGCCACATGCCTCACTGCACGCAACCCCGAGCTGTCGTCCTCTTGGCTCCCTGAGCTCCCCCTGCCTGAATGCAGCCTCAAGCTGTCCCTCTCTCGGCTCCCAAAGCAGTTTTTAAAACTTTTTTGAGCTGAGTCCCCTCTCCCTCTTTGAGTTGTAATTTTGTATTGTGCCTCCTACCCTCCAACCCTGCACAGGCAGTTAAAAGGGCAACCCTAACTGAGCCACATAGCTAGTACAGGCAAGGAGCTAATGCCAAGGCAGGAAAAATAGAGCTGTTCAGGCTGGAAGTTCAGAAGTTCTTGAGAGAGTGAGGTTAGGCAGTAGCATAGAACATGGATGCTAAAGGCATCCATCCAAGTGGGAAGAGCAGGTTAAACAGAGTTCAGACTGCAGAGGGTGCAACCAGATTGGCTGAACTGGATCAGAGCACAGCCCCGTCTAGTCTGACATCCCTGTCCCTTGCGCTGAGCAGTTTTAGGCTTCTGATGGATCTTGTCCACAAGCCTGCTTCTGCCAGTGATTATGGGATGTAAGAGGAAGTGGCAGCCCTGCCTTCCCCTATTGATGCACCTGTTATGCAGTGGGGAGGGGAAAAGGAAATGGACTCAAGACTGTTGAGAGAGAGGTTCATGTTTAAGAGGCTCCTATCATCTGTCCTGGGATGCTCTCTGGCCTGTGATGTCGGAGGGCCGTGTGGGATGTGGGGGGAGATTTGTTTGTTCATCTTACCCAGCTCATGGAGAGTTTGTTGTTGTTTTTATTCTGCTCCAGGACTTCAGAAATGGATCTGCTCTGGGTCTGCAGCTTTTTCTTCATGCTGATTTTGTCCAGGAGCAGCTCTTCAGACACAGAGAAACAGAGCCTAGACTCTGGCTTGGAAATCTGTATCCTTCTCTCCAGGCCTCTGCTTGGGGTGTGAGGTGAGGGAAACCGTGGGGAGCACAAGAGCATCTGAAGGTATGAGGTGGATTGAACACCATAGAGGGAGAGGAGTTACTGAGGGAGCCTCGAGGTTATAATAACGGATAATGACATAAAAGCAAAGGAAGGAAAATGCAGCCTGACTATTGGGCTCTATTTCTTTACAGTCCACAAGGGAAATGGTGGAATCCCCATCAAGTGAGCCAGGTAGAGCTGGGCTAAGAAGAGGCCTTGCAAAGAAGAATCCTGCACTAGCCAGCCCACAGGCAATGAACAAGATGCCCTTATTTCTAGCTCATTTCTGTCTCTGATTTATGTGATTGCATCAGAACTGCTGAGCTGCCATTTCTTTGCCCTTCTGCAGGGAGGATTTGTTTAGACTCAGTGGTTTGCTTATATAAGACCCATTTTGCCTCATTCTTTTATCATTGGTTGGCATAGGGGAAGATTAGGCACAGACTATATTCTAGAGCAGGGGTGGGCAAAAAGGCCTGGCCCGCCAAGCGGGTTGATCCTGTCCATGGAGGCCCTGCCACTCCCCTACCCCCAGACCAATTAAGGCTTGGGGATGGGGGAAGCGCACAAAGTTTCCTCCGCTTTGAAGTGCCGCATGCTCCTGGCACGGTGGGAGGAGACTTCATGCGCTCCCCCGCCCCCAGGCCTTTCTCTCTCTCCTTCCAAATATACAGTGAGATTCTTGCAGAAATAATCCGGAGTTGTCCTTTGTTAATCCATATAAATTCTCCAAAAATAAACCAAAATCTTCCAAGGGCCTGGGATAGAAGCCAAAAGGTCCTATTCCCTACAGGTGTTTGAGATCAGCCGGAAAACCCTCTTACCAATCAGCAGCCACCACCCAGTTGCTATCGATGACTTCTTCAGCAAGTCAAGTGACTGAACTTTTTAGCCAGATCATGCGCTGGTGTAGCTTGGAGTTGCTGCATAGGCTTCCATGGAGCTATGCCAGCATCCACTGCTGAGGACCTAGACCTTACTTCTCTCAACTTGGGGGGATTGCATTGGAGTGTGACAGTCTGGAGCGCTGCCCTTTAAGCCAACACTCAGGGTATGTCTAGACTACACCTCTCTGTCAACAGAGAGATGTAGAATAGGCATGTCGAAATTGCTAGTGAAGCAGTTATTGAAATATCTGCTTCATTAGCATAAACATGGCCACTGCTTTTTTTTCTAAACAGAGCTTTTTCGGAAGAAAAAAAAAAAAAGGGCAGTGACAGGGATCTGTTGAAAAATAAACCCTTTTTCGAAAGATCCTGTATTCCTCAAAACTGAGGTTTACAGGATCTTTCAAAAAAGGGTTTATTTTTCGACAGATCCCCATCTAGACTGCTGGGTGTTCTCTCCCCCCTCCCCGAAAAAGCTCCGTTTAGAAAAAAAGCGGTGGGCATGTTTATGCTAATGAAGGGCAGGATATTTAAATCCCTGCTTCATTAGCAATTTTGATGTGCCTAAACTACATCTCTCTGTCGACAGAGGTATAGTCTAGACGTACCCTTAGGGAACCAGTCTAAATAATTGCCTTGTAGAAGTGACGCTTAGTTTAAATCTTTAACCAAGTTATACTAAACCTGCATGGGGCTCCCTCGCAATGGCGGCCTGACACTGCTGCTGTTGGCGAGGGGTTTCTTTGCACATGGTTTCACTCAGTTTGGTCTAGGTCTCTTACGTATTTATCATTCATACGGAGCAGCAGCAGCTGACACGGATCCTTCCTGTCTGTACCAGCCTCCCCTGGTGAAGAGTTAATCAGACTGGCATTGTAGGATGCCCAGAGCTCCCTGCGTACTGCAGGAGAGGTTGGGAATTTACATTAGTTCAGAATAGCTGTTCCCAGGCTGGCAGCATGTTGTAAATGTAAAGCTCAGTATGAATTCTTAGTGCTTATTAAATGTCCTGAGGGGCCTGTGGGCAGATGTCTGCATTACAGGGTTGTGCAGAGCCTGCTCCTGTTTCCCATCTCTGAGCTGTTGAAGCAGGTAGACTCAGTCACTCACGCCATGCCCTAGACACTGTGGAGGTCCCATAAATGATTGTACCAGCCTGGGTGATGTCTTTTCTGGAGCGCTGCCTGGATCAGCACCTCTCTGCTGGGAATGGTTGAGTCTGGAGTTGTGGGAAGGAGAAATGTTGCAAGCCTATAAAAATAGATTGTGGGTCTGAGTCTAGTCCTGGGAAAGGGGGAGAGGTGGCCTGTCTTTGGGAGACTTTGCGGGGGGGACTTCGCATCTATAGTTCCTTTGGGAGTGAGCCTCCCAGTCCAGGTTCACAAGCAAGTGCCAGCAGGGCTTGTGCTAGTGAGATAAAAATTGCAGTGTAGATGCTTTAGGGATGTTGCTGGTCTACCTTTCGAGCATGGGGGAGGTTGGAGGGGAGGTTCTGCACAGCTATTGTGAGCACAGTAATGGGAGCCCCAACAACACAAGTGTGCACGCTCAGGCTGGCAGGCTCATCCCAGACTTAAGCTCTGAGGCCCCGATATTGGAGGCTGTGATGCTGTCAGGAGGCAGAGCAGTCTGGGCAGTGCGTGTGATCCTTGACGGAGCTGCAGATAAGAAGCTGTTTGAGGTGAAGCGCAAGGACCAGATGAACGCGCTGAAAAACTTGATTGAGCTCAATGACGTGAACCAACAATATAAAATCATCGACATCATGCTCAAAGGGCTTTTCAAAGTGAGCCTGTCCCTCCTCCGGGGCAGCGGGTGCTGCTGGGTGCCCTGTGAGAGCCCTCCCACCAGTGGGTGTTGTTCCCAGCCAGTGGCTGAGCAGGCAGGGCTCATGGAACATCACAATGGGACTGTGCGACGGGAGGGAGGGAAAGGGGGCAGTGGAGGAGTGATGAGAGTGAGCGGTGAACCCACGGTCACTATGGGGTGTAAGTGGGTGGGGCTCCATTTTATAACAGGGTGTGAAAGTCGGGGCAGACTGTACTCCTGAGCTGCTACAGCAACAAAAAGTGAGAGGAGGCTGGAGCTGGCAGGACACATGAGGCAGGCAGCAGACCGATGGGATTGGAGAGGCAGATGGATTCACTGAGTTCGCTTTCTGAATGTGTAGGTGCTGGAGGACTCCCGGGCGGTTCTTATAGCTGCAGATGTGCCTCCAGATGGGCCCTTCCCTCACGATGAGAAGCTAAAAGATGGTAGGACTTCCTCTCCTTTTAGTCCCAGTTTCCACTTCCAATGGGCTTCTCAGATGGGCTCGGTGCAGGGGTAACTCGGGATATTCAGTGGCGAGTCTTATGTGGGAGGTCTGACTAGACGATCTCATGGTCCCCAATGAAACCATTACAGCCTCAATGGTCAGTCCCAGCTAGAACCCTTTCTCATCCACGTGGCTCTTGCTCCTGCTTTCTGCATCATTGTTGCCAGCATCTGGAAGATCCTGGGAGAGGAGTGGAGCCGGGTGACTCTGCCAGTGATCTGTGAAGCAGAACAGAATCTGGCTATTTCCTTGCATGGCTGATGACAAGAGAGCACCTGGAGTTCTGTACAGTGTGCTGAACGAGGAGGATACTGGAGACCATAAAATTGATGGGGTCATCTAGTCTGGTGTCAGGCATAAAACCTCCCATACTGCATTGTTTTTGTTTAATGCTATACAACACGTGGAGGAAAACATTTCTTCCTGACTTCACCCAATGATTAGTTTATGACCTGATGCATGAAGATTGAGGGCCCTTATGTGATTGAGGAACACAAGAACATCTGTCAGTTACTCTCTCTCAAAGGCATTAATGGCCAGTAATGGTTTCAGAGGAGAAAATCACTTCAAGGATGGAATTTGGGGAGAGTTATATTTTTCCCTGTCCTCAGCCTATGGGCGAGTATCTATGATGGCTAGAGGGTTGATTTATGAGGACAACTAAGATGAGCAGACCACTCTCGCCCAAAGAGAGATACATAGACCTATATCCAAGAGATGAATTTACCCCTCTGGAAAGACTGAATTGTCTTTAAGAATTTGGCTAGATGGTAGCAAAGGAGGTGAGGGTGGGAACTAAGCAAGCCTTCTAACGTACCTGCTGGCAGAAAGACGGCAGGCAGAAAGGGGTTTATGTCTCTGTCTTAAAAGCAAGAAATGGACCAAGGGAAAAGTTGGGCTGAGTATAGCATCCCACTTCCTAACATCTAGGCCTGTTGTCCAGGAGAGTAGTCTCCCATTGGGAACGAGTGTTGTTGGCCACATTGCTTGAGTTATTTTAAACTAATCTAGCTGAGGCCCCTGGGAGTTGATAGTCTAGGGAACAATCCTGTGCTGGGCAGGTCTGAGGCAGGTGGAGAAGATGTTGCGTGTTGGGGCTCTTCCAGCCGGCATTTCTGTCAGCAGGAAAGCGCAGCCTTGTGCTGTGCTTATTAGCGCCTGCTGATCCAGACCCAGCCGGGGCGCCCCTCCTTGGGGTGTTTGCCGACCAGTGCAGACCTAGACAATGAGAAACTTTCAGTCACTATTCGATACCCTGGCTTGCTGTGTTTGAGGGCGCATCCTGCATGTCTCCACTTAAACTGGGACTGCCCTGCAGTCCTCGTGGCAGCTTGAGAGGAGGGGGCTTCCCCCCTGGTCTGACCCTGCGGGCAGCAGGTAGGCTGAGAGCTTCCTGGCTGGAAGGCAATGGCTGCTGGCTTATATGCAGAAGGAAGAGAACTGTAGATGGGTCTGCTCTTTGCCAGAGGCATGTACAGCAAGCCCCCTGCTGACTGCCACTGTGACTCTGCCCCCTAGCCTATTCCCACGTGGTGGAGAACACGGCTTTCTTTGGAGATGTGGTGCTGCGCTTCCCCAAAATCGTCCACCACTACTTTGACCGCAACTCCAACTGGAACAACCTGGTCCGCTGGGGCATCAGCTTCTGCAACCAGACGGGCGTGTTTGACCAGGGACCTCATGCCCAAGTGCTCGGACTGGTAAGGCTCTGCGCTTAATTATCCTGACTCCTGAAGGCAGAGCTATTGGACTGGGGGGAGAGGTGGAGGGAACAGAGGGAAGTAAATCAAGAGGGGGAGAGATGGAGTTGGAGGAACAAGAGAATTGGGGCAGCACAGGGAGCAGTGGGGTCAAAGATGCTGCTCACAAGCACTGATGTTCTGGTGATCCACAGATGGCTCAGGAGCTGGGAATTAGTGAGAAATCTCCAGATTACCGGAATCCTTTTAAAACCGACCAGTCCGAGGTAAGAGGGCAAAGCCACAAGTCAATCCCTGTGCCTCTTTCTTCTTCTGCCTTTATCCCCTGCACTGGTTTGGGAATGAAAAGGTCAGAAGTTTGGGGCTGTTGATGCCTGGGGCTGGGATGGGGTTTAAGCTCATTCCAAGCCAGTTGTGCTGTCCGTAATTGTGGCACCTTTTGGTGGGCAGGCTGATTGTGCCCTTCTTCCTGCCCCCGACCATGGAGCGGTGCTGGTGACCCCTCCCTCCAGTGTCCGTGCTCCAGAGAGGGAATCGCTTTTGCTGCTGAATGCGGAAACTGCACAGCAGTTTGGGAAAAGCAGCTCCATACATGCTGCTGTTTATCTCCCCGTTTGCCCTTAAAGGTGCCATGTTGGGGCCCATCTCTCCTTTTAGAGACAGCTCTTCTCAGAGCCTGGTGCCATGCCCGGATTGGGTGCTCACATAGCAGCGAGGCAAGGAGCCACCCCCCTGCCTGGGAGCTTTGCTGCCCTTGCAAACCCACCTCTCTCCTCACTGAAGGTCCACATTTGGCCCCGCCTCCTAAGATTTGGGTGCCCCTTCCATGGGTCCACGTAGCAAGGAGACTCCAAGTTTGTAGGACAGCCCTGCGCAAGTCGCTTCATCTCTCTATTCCCGAACGTCCCCTTGGGTAAGATGGGGGCAGTCGCGCTTGCCTCACTGAAGTGAAGGGTTCTGATTTGCCCCTGTTCCAAAGCCCGTGGAGTCAGCAAGAATTTGCCCATTGATTCAAGTGACTTTGGATCACGCGCTCACCCAGAAGTAACTCCAGTGATGCCAATAAGGCTACAACAGGCGTAAGGGAGGGGAGACTCTCCCCCTCCCTCCCTTTAAGAGGGTTAATTAACCCTACGGCCTGTTGAGAGCTCGGAGGCACTGGGTGCGCTTTCCCTGCCTGTACCCGTGCGGTGGGCTGAGCGGAGCTCGTCTGTGGGCGCTCAGTTTTTCCCCAGTGCAGACACGTTCCAGAAGGCCCTGCGTGAGGAAGAGAAACGGAGAAAGAAAGAGGAGAAACGGAAGGAGATCCGCAAGGGGCCCCGCATCTCGCGCTCCCAGTCGGAGTTATAACGCTGGCACCTGCCTCATCGCTGAGAGCCCTGCTGGCGGGAGATGCCGTGGCCGGAAGCAGAGTGTCCTACTCCCTCCACAGCCTCGGGAGGAGGCCGGGTGGGTCACCTTTCATTTGTTTAGTGGCTTTTGTTTTCCTTTTTTCTGTGATGTCAGACAAGGACTGGATTGAAGCTGGAGAGGGGACTGGACACAAACCCCATGGGAGAGCTCTCCATAGATACTGGCATACAGAGAGTCCAGTAGGTCAGGGGTGCATGCACTGTAGGGCTTGGCTGATGCTGACAGTGAGACTGCACGGAGGCAAGAGGGATTAGAGGGGCATCTGCTCCCCTGGAGCCACAATGCAGTACTGAGCAGGACTGTGTTGGAAGCTGCATAGTTATACCGGACAGAGGGAATGCATGGTAGGCTGTGTGGTTAGACCAGAGACTCACAGGCCTTGGGAACCTTCAGCAGCATGTCTGGTATTAACACACTCCCTTCCCCTGGAAACGAGGGGTAGGAGGTGTAACTCAGCGGCTCCAAAGCTAATAGTGCTTGTGTATGGTTCACTTGACCAGCTAGTCCCTCTTCTGCCTCTTGTACCAAATCCTGCATTGTTGGACCCTCCATCCACCAATCAGATTTCTCCTTTCTTGATGACTTTTTATTAAAAAAATTTGAAAAATTTTATTAAAGCCACTGTTTGAAATAAAGCACACCTGCTACAAGCTAAAAAGGAAGGCTCTGTACATCTGGGGCCAAGCTGGGCTTGTGGGAGTTACAAGTATTGGTTACACAGTTCACAAGATACATAACGTACATAACCAGCTTTGTCCCAGATTAAGGTGGGTGAGTTTTTGAAGCTTCAGAGAATACGTGGTCTCGGGCACAGCATCCATACAGCAAAGAGAGTTATAGTCGGTGAAGTATATAATCACATGGGTGTCCCTCGGTGGAATGTGTCCATTGGTCCGTCAGTGTCTTATTGTTTAAAAAAAAAAAACTCAACTCATAATATTAAAGCCTCTAAACAGACCCTTGGCTGTCATGGATGAGAGACAGCCAACAGGGGTAACCCCCCATCCACCGATGTAGAGGGAGCTTTCTCAGGCTGCTGTGGGGATGGGAGGAGAAGGGAACTGCTATGCTTGCAAGGACAAGACTGAGTGTGCTGCAGAGAGGCTAATGTCAGGGTAAGGCAGGGTTCTCAGCCTTTTGTTTGGGTGACCCCTTCCACAGCAAGCGTCTGAGTGCAATCTCCTCTCCTAAATTACAAACCCTTTTTTCATATTTAGCCCTTCTTATAAATGCTGGCGGTGAAGCAAGGTTTGGGGTGGAGGCTTACACTTTGCACCCCCTCCCACGTAATAACCTCATGACCCCCAGTTTGAGTACCCCTGCTGTAAGCCCTCCCAGCAAAGGGTCTGGAGTAAAGACTGTCTGAACTGCCAAAAAAAACCCAACCCCAAGTCGTCTTAAGCTGGTGACTTATGAGAGCTGATCTAGTGGGTTTCAGGTCTCGGCTCAGCTCCTGGCAAATGGGTAACCACCATGGCCTCTGGCACTCCATGGAAAACCCTTTTGAAACCCCTTGCAAAAAGACCAAGGATTGAGTAAGCTGTGGAGGCAGAACTCTTATTCCCAACCTTCCTCCTGGGGGATTCCACTTGCTGGGGATTTGGGGGATGTGAGGCCTGTGCTATGCCTGCCTTTCTGTAGTTGTTTTGTGGCTAAAGGGGGGACCTCAGGCTCCATGGGTGTCCATTTGGCACTTTTAGTCTCACTAAATTCACCTAGTGCTTTGGGTTGTGGATTGTTTTAATGACCTTTATTTTGCTGCGTTAAAATGAAATACCAGCCTACTAGCTCATTGGGGTAGGATGCCCAGCGACTACATAAACACTGGGAAGAAGCAGAGCGGCTGATCATGTGTGTTCTGTCAAAAATGGTTTCTTTCCCTGGGCCCAAGCAGCTGACGGTAGATTTAATCAACCACTCGGAGGCATTGGGACTGCACTATTACTGACCTGCTGCCTTACTGGCTCAGAGGAACAAGCCTTTTCTTTTGCACATTCAGCTATTCCGTTCAGCCCCATTTTTAAAAAATGTAAAAGAAGCTGGTTTCTGACTGAAGCTCATTTTAACTGTCATCAGTAAGGTAAAGGTTAGTGATCTGGCCTTGGGCTCAGTGTAGTGAATGCTCTCGTCCAAATGCAGAGCTGGCTGCCAGTTAAACGAGCTGGAGGGATCTCATCCAAGTCCCCAGTGGATGCTGGTACGTGAGCCATGTTGCGTGGAGGCTTTCTGTGAGGTGGCAGGCCTGCAGCAGCAGGGGATACTGCAGGTCAGATAGATGGCCCGTGGCAGAGCTATGCATGAATCACTTGTGCAGCATTTGCCTGGCTCCAGCCAGTGCTGCCAGCCTCGTGCTGTCCTGAGCACAAGAACGTGACTCTCTCCAGGTTTGGTTCTGATGTACTTTCCGTCGCTGATCAAATCGCACAGCCCCAGATTGTTCTTGCTGGGGGATAAGTTTCTGTGGGGAATAAGAGATTCTTTCAGGAGATGCTGTGGGCTGCTGCCTACAGACTGTTTTCCAAGGCCAGAGATGGGAAATGTCATTTATTTTTAAATGAAGAGCCAGTTTACATGTGTGTTATTCCTCAGAGGTGCATTGAAATGGGAAACATTTTTTTCCTTGAATAAATCGGAATTTTTTAAACCAAAGCATTGTACCTTGTTAATGTGTCAGTAGGAGCTGTTTGAATTGGGGCATGGCCGGGGATGTCTCTGGGGTGGGAGCGGCCTTGGAGGCTGTTGAGAACCTCCTACATTTTGGAGGATGGACTGGAGCTGAGATACAATTAGAAGAACTCCCTTGATCCTCTCTAGTGACCTGCTTAAATGAGTTATTGTAGCATTTGTAATACAAATCTTCCTCCAAAAACACAGTGTGTGTCTGTTCCAAAAATCCTGCCCTGCAACCACTAGCTATCACCTTCAGACCGACGCAAACACCTCGGTGTGTCTTATTTTGCATGTGTAGTAATGATAGCTTTGAGTTTTTTCAGGTTGCTCCACCAGCCTGCCTCAGCCATCTAGAGGCAGATTTTCAAAGGTATTTAGAGCCCTAGTGGGATTTTCAAAATGACCAATCAGGCTAGTCCTCTAACTCCCATTGGTGTGAGTCAGGGGCCTAACCTGCTTAGGAGCTTCTGAAAAGCCCATTGGCACCTACCACCTGTATCTGTAAGCATGAATGCATTCTAAAATCTGGCCCCTCGTGGCTGACATGCTAGATCAGACTAGTGGTCCATCCCCCACAGCTGTCCCATCTGTCTCCTGTTACACACCATCAGACCTCTCAAGGGAAGACATGCAACTCACTGGCCTTGCCTTATCCTTGCTGGCTTCTCACGCATTTGAGCAAAGGTTTGTTGCTTGCATCTTGCCTCCTTCTCTGCTCCCTCTCCCAAAGAAAGAGTGGCTCAGGGAACCAATGTTCAGGTATCATTTTGTTCTTCAGTAGCGCCCAGGAGCCCAAATCATGGATCAGGCCTCCATTGTTCTTGGTGCTGTACAAACAGAAGAAAAAAGATGATCCCAAAGAACTTACAGTCTGAATATAAGAAAAGAGATGATGGGTCTTTCTGTCTATGTACTGAAGATTTACCAGCATAGCTCGGGTCCTTCAGGGTAGGGGGTGCAGGAGGCAGGGCAGAGGCTTGGGATGTGGGTTGCTCTGGGCAGGGGTGGGGGCCTCAGGGCAGGGACTGGGTGGTAGGCTCAGGGCATGGGGTGGGTAGCTCAGAATGGGATTGGGAGGTCTGGGGAGGCTCACTGGGGCCACCCACAGCAATGAAGGCAGCACTGTGATGGTGGCTCTCTAGGGAGCCGGGGCCATGCTGCCCAGATGGTGGCTCCTTCTGGCAGGTCAGGGCTGTGCTGCCTGGCCACATCTGGCAGCTCCTCGAGGGGGTGGAGGCTGGGGCTGTGCTATCTGGCCCCAGCTCACACTCCTCCTGGGGTAGAGCTGGGTTTCTGTTCCCCATCCCATGTCTCCTCTGAGAGGATGAGGCTTGGAGCTGGGCTCCTTGGGGGCACTGGGGCTCTGCTGCCCAGCCCATGGCTCTTCTGGTGGGGTGTGGGAGCTGTGCTGGCTGGCCCCAGCCCATGTCTTCTGAGGTGGGGAAGAAAGGGTGGGGCTCCACTACTTGGCCCAGCCTGTGTCTTCCTGGGTGGGGTGGGGGGGAGGGGGAAGCAGGGCTCCGGTAATTGGCCCTGACCTGTGTCTCCTCTGGGGGGAGGACTGTACTGCCTAGCCCCAGCCTGTCACCTGGAGTAGGGCTCCCCCTCCCTATCTGGCACTGCAGACAAGGGCTGGGGTGAGGAGTTTAGGACAGGGAGCTACTTATCTGTGGCTAGTACTAGTAGCCAGCAATACGTAGAGTTGTGGCCTCAGCTGACTGCTCTGTTCCTGGTGTTCGCTGCCCCCTGTGGTCATTGCAGAGCATAAATGTCCCTGCTTTCCCTTTCTGTGTTATGGAAAACAATCCCATTCGAGGCTCTTTGTGTTGTCCTGGCACTTACTGTTTAGGACAGGCATGTCCAAAATCCGGCCCGCGGGCCAATTGCGGCCCGTGTTCCGGTTTAATACGGCCCCCCAGGTAATTTGGCAATATCTATCTTTTATGGCCCCCAACGAATCCATATGTATTGAGATGAATACATTGTAAAATCTCAGTTAATGTCAGTTGGTCTACATCAGTTATAAATATATTTGGACACAACATGTATACTTGGTGTTATGTTCCTGTTCATATTTTTTGAACTTAAAAGTTGACAGACAACCTTTATTACCAATAATATGTAATGTGCTTTACAATGTTCCTGACATATATTTCAGCTTCCTGGATTTTTTTTTTTCATCTGGCCTTCAGATATGAAAGGCAGAGTGATTTAACACCTGTTTAGATTGGTCATCCATGTGACGAAATGAAAAGTATGCCGTTTGCAATAAACTTTGCATAAAATAGTTAATTTGCATTTAATTTTAATGGTTCAAAGAATGTCAGGCAAAATGGTCGGCCCTCACGCATGTTCACTTCATCAAATCTGGCCCTCTTTGAAAAAAGTTTGGACACCCTTGGTTTAGGAGGAGTTCTTGAACAAATGGATGGATTCACAGACAAGCATGTGCAAACTCTCTAACTCTCTCTCTCTCTCTCTCTCTCCATATATGGAGAGAGAGAGAGAGAGAATCAGGAAACAATGAGACACTATTGTTCACCATGATGGAAAGTGTCCTCAGCTCACCAGTCGCCTGTTGTCCAGTGTTTTGTAGACATCATGGCAAAAGAGTATTCCTAAGTAGGAGCTGAAGATGGGCAGTCAGTGAGGCTACCTTGCAGATATTTATGGGGTGCTGGTCCCATGTTTGAGGGGCTGTACATGCAAGAGCAAAGAGGTGGCTGTTTGAAAATGAAGCATGTGGACAGCGAAGGCTGGAAGCATGGAGGCAGGAGTTAATATCTCCATAGTGAATGCGAGACGATAGCTAGGGTGGAAATAGGCTGTAAAGATGTCTGAAGATAATGCTCAGTGGCAGTAGCACCTTGGGTTCTGCTTGCCTTGGAGCCCACAAATGATTTGCTGGATTTGTGACAGGTGCTGGACAATGTTCCTGCTAATGTGCGTGCCTGCGTGGCTGTGCACAAAAAATTCTTCCCCCGCCCACCTCCTCTGGAGAGCTGCACAGCAGCATCGGTGGGGCTGGCTAAGACGGTGTGGTGATGGAGCTGCCAGGGTGGGGAGCCAAGACCTGCTGTGGGCGAGGGGAAGCCTGCTTCAGTGGCCGGGGCTCTCATGTGGCAAGGGTGGGTCAGAGCTTGTTCTGGCAGCTGGGCCCGGGAACAGGACCTGCCACATGGCCGGGGTGAGGGGGTCCTGCTCCGGCAGCGGGGAACATGTGTGTGTTAATAAATTGGGTGCCATGGTGGCACCCATCCAAACCAGCGCACATGACTTCAATATTGGTGCACAAGCCAAAACTCATTCCACTCATGCTTGGACAATCTTAGAGGGAACACTGGCGCTGGATACCCACAACTGGCATGGATTCAGTGGAATCGACAGACATGCAGCACGTCTGAAATCCAGGTCCTTGATGGCTGGGACCAAGGCAAATGTGGTAGCTGTTGGAAATGCTGCTCTCTACCCTGTGCCCCAGTGTGGGGCTTGGCTGTGCTGCTGAAGGTGCCATCTTTTGAAAGAATAATGAAATGGAGACCTGAGCATGTGGGGTGACTGAAGAGCTGATGGCACTCTAGCAAAAAGCAAGGATACAAATCCCAGGGTCCTAATCAAATTTCAGTTTTGGCTAATTGACTTTTGCCTCTCAAGCCTCCCCTGGCATCTGAGCGGGATACAGATGGCCAAATCCCTTGGAGCCTGAGTGTGACGTAGGATTGCCACCTTTTGCAACCGGACACCATTTGTGGCAATAGCGTGCGATCTGTGGGGTTTGGCAACCCTACATGCGAGGGGACTGGAGAAAGATTCTACCACGTAAGGTTGGCTACTACTTTCAGCCCCCTCCAGCATCTGTACTGCAGCAAAGATGCGGGATTTGCTACAAGAGGCAATGTTGTGTGTGCCAGGACAGCTCTTCCGACAGCCAAGCATATGGTCAGGTAGTTCTGCTGCTTGCTTCTACTACCGTCATAAGTGGAGAGGGAAAGGGGCAGGAAGGCCTGACAGAGTATTTGTTTACCAAGAAGGTATGTCGGCTAGAAAGCAATGAGCAGGTCCATCAGTCAGCAGTAGTAGCACAGCTTCCATTCTCGAATCACAGAGCAGAGGTTCTCGGCTGGTTAGCTGTGATCCTCTCCTCCTGGTGATGTGTTAATGGAAATCTTGGAGGTGTTGAGGAGGCGTGAGCCTATTCTTATTCTCTATGCCTGACTTTCCACCAATGGGAATTTGCTCAGATGAGGCTATGAGCAGCACTCCACAAACCACTGCATCTGTTCCCGGATTGCCTGCTGGATTGCAACACAGAGACCCGGGACGACAGATGAGAAGGAGCAGTTGCAAATGGCTGAATACAAGAACACTCTTCACAAATATTTAGCACCTTTGTTTTAGAGCAAGGGTGGGCAATAATTTTTGCCTGGGGGCCACTTCAAAAGTTTTTGAAGTAGCCCTGGGACACCCCAGAAGGGGCAGGGCCTAATTGGGAAGGAGCGTGGCTACCCCACCCCAGCCCATGATTGGCACCCATGCCCTGGAAGAGGCTTGGCACACTCACCACCCTCAAGACAATCAGGACCTGGGGGCAGGGGAGCATGGGAAGCCTCCTCCCGCCCTGCGAGGAGCATGTGGCGCTTTGAAGTGCTGTGGGCTACTTGCAGGGCGAAGGAAGCTTCACACAGCTCCCCTACCCCCAGGCCCTGATTGGCCTTTAAAGCGCCACATGCTCCTGGCAGGGCGGGAGAAAGCTTTGTGTGCTCCTCTGCCCCTAGGCCAATTAAAGCCTGGGGGCGGGGAGCGCGCGAAGCCTTCTCCACTCTGCCCCTGCCATGCGCTCGCAGGGCGGGGGCAGAATGGAAAAGGCTTCGGGCACTCCCCTGCCCCCAGGCCCTACTTGGGATACAGATTGGGATACTGGCTTGGTGGGCGAGATCCAGCCCACAGAGGCCCTTTTGCCCACCCCTGTTTTATAAGGTCTCATGTTTGCAAGCTACTTGCACTACAGATTGGTTGTTCCACTCTTCAAGGGATGGGGTTTACCTGGTAAAATTTCTGTCTCCTTGCTCTGATCAAACGTGGTCCATCTGCACTGCTGAGAGTTCATGGGTAGGAATTCATTTTGGAAATGTCTTCATTTACCAGTCATATCCTAAGAGCTGGTCTTGCAGGGATACATTTCAGCTGTGTCATATAAAAGGAATGGGGCAGCCATGCCACCTGGTGGTATGATACTAAGCAGAGTTATGTCTGGTTTGGAAACTACAGGTTGAACCTTTCTAGTGTGGCACTCTCTGGTCCAGCATGATTTTGGTTAGCTGGATTGTCAGTTATCATGGGTGTGGCCAAGTTTCCTGCAGTCCCATAAAATTTATTTGCAGCCATCCCTCCTGGCTCTCGGTGATGTGTGTTGGTATTTAGCTCTAATTTATCCTAAATGTCTTCTAAGAGCCTAGTAAGCAGTGGAAGTGTTGGTAATGCTGCTAGAAAATATTGACCTCAAATGTTCCTAAAAATTTCTCAATCTCAGCCTGGACCATTCTACACGAGAGATCCATTTCCTGGACATCACAGTACAAATCACCAATGGAAAATTAGACACCACTCTTTACAGAAAACCCACCAACTCATACAGTTACCTACATGCCTCCAGCTCCCATCCAGAACACACCATACGATCCATCATCTATAGCCAAGCCCTTCGATACAACCACATCTGCTCTAATCCCACTGACAGAGATCAGAAACTTCAGGATCTCTACCAAGCATTTATAAACCTCAACTACCCACCCGGAGAAATAAAAAAGCAAATTGAAAGAGCCAGACGAATACCTAGAAACCATCTACCTCAAGATAGACCCAAGAAAACCAACAATAGAACACCACTTGTCATCACCTACAACCCCCAACTTAAACCTGTCCAACACATTATCAATAAACTACAGCCTATACTGGAATAGGATACTAAACTCCAAGGCTGTGTCTACATTGGCATCCCTTTCCGGAAAAGGGATGCTAATGAGACACATCGCAATTGCAAATCCATGGGGGATTTAAATAACCCCCGCGGCATTTGCATTTACATGGCTGCCACTTTTTTCTGGCTTGGGGATAAGCCGGAGAAAAGCGCCAGTCTAGACGTGATTCTCCGGAAAATAAGCCCTTTTCCGGAGGATCTCTTATTCCTACTTGAAAGTAGGAATAAGAGATCCTCCAGAACTTGAAAGTAGGAATAAGAGATCCTCTGGAAAAGGGCTTATTTTCCGGAGAATCACGTATAGACTGGCGCTTTTCTCCGGCTTATCCCCAAGCCGGAAAAAAGCGGCAGCCATGTAAATGCAAATGCCGCGGGGGATATTTAAATCCCCCGCGGATTTGCAATTGTGATGTGTCTTATTAGCATCCCTTTTCCGGAAAGGGATGCCAATGTAGACACAGCCCAAGAGACTCTGGGAGACAGACCCATAGACTCCTATAGACAACCACCTAACCTCAAGATGATTCTTACCAACAACGACAGGACATACCACACTAATACCAACCCTGGTACCTTCCCTTGCAACAAACCCCATTGCCAGCTTTGTCCACATATTCACTCTGCTGATACCATTATTGGACCTAACCAAGTGAGTTATAAGATCAAGAACACATATTCCTGCTCATCCAGAAATATAATTTATGCTATCATGTGCCGAAAGTGTCCGTCTGCTATGTTCATTGGACAGACGTCTCAGACACTTCGCCAAAGGATCAATGCCCACAAAACAGATATTAGACAGGATCACAAAGAAAAAACAGTTTCTTGCCATTTCAACCAGAAAGGACATTGTCTCAACGACTTGATTACCTGCATCCTGCTTCAAAGATCTTTTCAGACCACACTTGAAAGAGAATTCTCTGAACTGTCATTCATGCTTAAATTCGACACTTTACGCCTAAGTTTAAACAAAGACATGAATTATCTTACCCATTACAAAGATAGCTTCCCCAATTATCACCTCTAATATCATTAGCTCACAGACATTTACTTCCCCCGCCCCGCCCCCCATCTCCCTTCTGTTCTGAAATTTGATTTGTCCTTTTCATATGTGTTCATTTTTTTTAAATTGTATCCTTTGGTATATATGGTTGAGACAATTTTCTTCCATTATTTGATCTGAGGAAGTGGGTCTGGCCCACGAAAGCTCATCACCTACTAAACCATCTTGTTAGTCTTCAAAGTGCTACATCGTCCTGTTTTTTGTAATGAGGAAAAGAGGGAGGAAAGATGGCTGAACAATGATTTGAAGAAGGATGCCTGGCAGATAAGGATATGGAGTTAGTAGGAAAGAAGGAGACAGAGCTGGGGGCTGGGAGAATAAATGCAGAAAAAAGGAGCAGTAAAGTTGGGAGGTTTGGGAAGAGTTTAGATGGTGGGTGGATGCGTGGGGAGTTGCTAAGGGAAAGTGAGAGCAGAGGTGTAGGTGGAGAATTACATAAGGCCTTGCATATTAATATGGGCTTGAATTGGATGTGTTGAGGCAGGAAGCCACCACAAGAATATGAAGGTGGCAATATGGATCAGAGGGGGGGAGACAGATGCTATTATGGTGGTATTTTTAATGTTACAACAATAAGGGCATGAACTGTCCATAGTTTTAACAGTGAGAACAGGAAGGGAAGAGTGGATTCTGGTGATAATTAAGAGGAAGAAATGACAGGACTTAACAAGAGCTTAAGTGATAGGTGTGTTCTAGGGAATATGAAGGAAAAGATCAGAGGCAGCAAACTGACTGTGGTTGGGCTCTATACAAAAGGGGTCACGTCATCGCAAAAAATATGAGTTCTGTCGACAGAACTCAGCGGTAGTGTAGACGCAGGTATAGTTTTGTCGACAAAACTCTGTAGTCTAGACACACCCTTTGTCTGCAATCTTTTGCATATGAAAGCTGAGAGTCTCAGGTAATCACTTGCCTCCAGGATCTGGAGCAGTAAGTAAAACACCAAATCTGGTAAGACCCATAAAATCCAGAGAATTGGCAACAGCTAGACAGCTGGCTTGACCGGAATGACTCTTCATATGGCCTAGATTTCACTGCATTGTCTTGAGCAGCTTAGCCTGGTGCAAGCACCCCAAGCTGGTGCTGCACTGGTAACTCCCTGCATGAGGGCAGGCTCCTGGGCCAAAACTACCCTCTTGTCACTCCACTGGAGGCCTGACTTGGGACTTGTGAATGCTTCAGGTTGGCAATAGAGCTGTGCCCCTTGCCATCCCTATCCCTCATCCCCCCCATCTTCCCCGTCCCCCCTCATCACCATGTGCATTGACTACCCCGCCCTGTCCCTTGCCAGCCCCGCTCCCGCTGCCCTCACCCCCCTCTGTCACCGCGCCTGATACCCACCCCCAGCCGCCTCGCCCTAGCCCACGAGTCCTCCCGGCTCTTTACATCCCGCCTCGGGACATTGAACAACCAGCATTCTGTCCCCGCCCCCCTCATGAATATTCCACCAGGGAGAGCTCGGCCTCGTATGCTAATCCTAGCTGCTGATCGGTGACGTGCTATCACACCACGAGCCGCCTCGCCCGCTGATTGGCCGGCGGGGACCTGGTCTCATTGACAACAAGGCGAGGAAGCGCGCGGCCCGGGCTCCTGGCACGCAGGTGGGGGCGGGGCTGTCCCAAGATGGCGGCGGCGGGCGCTGGGAGCCGGAGCTGAGGCGGTGCCCGGCGGGGGCGGGCGGAGGCGCCGGGCGGGGGCGGCCCGTGCGCGGACACGCGATGGAGAGCCGCGAGCCGGCCATGGAGGCCATGGAGACGCTGACCGAGCTGGGGGACGAGCTCACGCTGGGGGACATTGACGGTGAGCGCGCGGCTCTGGGGGGGCAGCGGGTGCCCGGGGCGCGCGGCTCTGGGGGGGCAGCGGGTGCCCGGGGCGCGCGGCTCTGGGGGGGGCAGCGGGTGCCCGGGGCGCGCGGCTCTGGGGGGGGCAGCGGGTGCCCGGAGCGCGCGGCTCTGGGGGGGGCAGCGGGTGCCCGGGGCGCGCGGCTCTGGGGGGGGGGGGGGCAGCGGGTGCCCGGGGCGCGCGGCTCTGGGGGGGGGGGCAGCGGGTGCCCGGAGCGCGCGGCTCTGGGGGGGGCAGCGGGTGCCCGGGGCGCGCGGCTCTGGGGGCGCCTGGCGTAACTCGCTCGCGGGGCGCGGCAGCCGCAGCGGGGCAGGGGTGAAGAGGCGAACGAGCCGCATCCACGGGCCGGGGTGTGAGCTCGGGCCGGGGCGCCCCCACGCCTCTGTGCGCCGCAGCTGGGCGCCGGGCGGCTCAGGCTGTAATTGCCACGGCCCGTGCGCGTTTCTTGGCCGGCTGCTGGGCTGGAGGGAGCACTGGTGTGAGCCGGCATCTCTCCTGTTCCCGCATGCTGTGTGCAGCGGGTGCTGATGTGTGCCCCGGCCGTGCCCACCTCGCTTAGGGGAACTGCTGTGTACGCCCAGAGGTGCTGCTGATGCGCTGGGCTGTGCTGCTGCTGGTGCCCTCAGCATGTGTGATTTCAAACTTTTGCTCCCCTCTCCTCCCCCCTTTTTAAGGAACGTAGTCAGTGTATGGCCAGCTTGTGGCCCCACCTGCAGAGAGCCTTGTGCCTGACCCCATAAGCCTGTGTCTTTCCCCGCAAAGTACCTGGCAGAGGAATGAAATGTGTGGTGTTCCCTAATGCCCCTATAGTCATTCTGTGTCCATGCACTCTGGAGTGTGGAGCATAGATGTGATGTACATGGGACAAGCCTGTGATCACCTGCAAAGTATCTAGCCAGATAGAATGATGGGATGTGTGTGTGGGGAAAAAACTGCACCTTTAGTTTTGTCAGTTCCTTCAATGATATGTGTGGTGAGGCCACCCTCAGAGCCCAAGATATATATGCCTAGATAACATTTATGTACCCACCTGCTGTAATGAAACTCTTCCCTCCTACCCCAAGCAGACATGCAACAACATGTGTTCTATTCTTTGGTCTTCCCTTGATGTGCCTGCAGCATCTTGTGTGTGTGTGTTCTTGTGAAACAGTATTGACATGGTATGGCTAGCACTGTAGCTGCACCATAGAAATCTGCTTTATCTTAGCATCATGGGTTTGTCTGAGTTCGGGGATTTCCTTAGGAGTTAAAGATGTGCCTGCTCACTTTCTTCCTCTATCCCTGTAGACCATGTTGTTGTATTAGGAGTGTGTAGAATATCCCAAGAAGCATCTATATCTGTCAGTTTTAGACACTTAGGGCAGGTCTACACTGTGGGGCAAAATCAACCTAATTTGCGCTACTCCAGCTATGTTAATAGCATATCTGGACATACCCTACGGGGTCTCCACTCTGGAGGGTCAACAGGAGAAACTTCCATAAACTTCCCTTGTGTTTTTGTTTCCACTGGAATATTGGCGTTGGGTGTGTGTGTGTGTGTGTGTGTGTGTGTGTGTGTGTGTGTGTGTGTGTGTGTGTGTGTGTGTGTGTGTGTGTGTGTGAGTGAGAGAGAGAGCTTGTGAGAGCGTGAGCAAGCGAGCAATAGGCAGTTGATTTAGTGGGTCTTCATTAAGCCTGCTAAATCAATCTCTGGGGGACCAATCCCCACAGCGCCAATACCTGTAGCACTGATTCCCCAGTAAGCGTAGACAAGTCCTTATTTAAGAATTTGCAATGTGGAACTCTCCATCTAAAAATGCTACTACTATGATGCATGGGAGTAGTTGTGTCACTTGATGAACAATCCTGTTTAACTTGTACTCCGTTTTTTTTAAGTGTTTTTAGAGGGAATGACTCACTGTGGGTGGCTCTTAAATGCTGTGCTGCTTAGTGTAGGTTCCATAAAAACCTATATGGAACATAAATTTGGACTTCCCTGGTCCAGCACCCTTGAGAACTGACTGGTCCCAAATGAGGGAATTTTCTGGAACAAGGGAGGTGACTGCCGGCCCTTCTGCAGCTGGTCTCTGGGCTCTCAGGGGGCTGCCAGCTTCCCACCTCATGTCTGCTCCTTGCCAGTGACTCCCAGGTTCCCCTTCCAGCCACCAATCCTGCTGTTGTCCCTGGTTGGGATACAAAATCCCATTTAATCAGCATTGCACTGGGCTGCTCCAATTGGGCTGGGGACCGCCTCAGGCAGGGGGCTGCTCAAGCCCAGCCAGTCCACTGGTAATGCTTATGGGTTAACTTGACATTCTTAGTTGGGCACCCAGCTTCCTGCCACCAGTCTTGCTGACCCAGCTCTGCTTCTAGCCCTGGCCCTGATCCTGACCCCTCTGCCACTAGACTCCCAGCCAGCCCCCCTCCCGCCTGCCAGGGTTCTCTGGTCCAGCAATATTCAGGGTTTGTTGCAGGGCCAGACAGGTTCAACTATATTAGAATAGTGCCCTTTTATTCTGGGGCAGATGTTCTGTCCCATGTCTAGTTGTTTTTTCTAGTTCTTGCTTTCGGCTTCTTGCCAGTACTATCCAGCAGTAATAGGGAATAAAAATATCTTCCTTGACTCAAAGAAATTAGAGATGGAAGAGCCCAATAAAGTCACATTTTGTTTCCCTCAGCCCCACCTTTGATGAAATCAGGATTTGGCTGTTTCCAGCAGCATATTCCCCAGGGCTTTTTCCAAGTTAGTTTCAAATGACCCATGTGATTTAGCTTCCATTACTAGGAGAGGTTATTCTATCGATCATGTACCTTACTCTTAAGGAAAGTTTCCCTTTGCTCAGTTTCATCCTTTTGTGCCTTGTTACATCTCTTTGGATCACTCAACATTTCCATTTCTTCCTTGCTGTTTATACTCTTTGTGTTTGTGGGGAACTCAATGGTGGGGTGGTCCTGGAGAGGACAGAAATCTGCTTTCCCGCAACTTGGAACAACCAACAATTTAGCATGAACAAATTAAAACTAATTACTGATTGCATGACACACAGCTCTTGTTGACTCCCCAGGGGCTGAAAATGAAAACTGACCTGCGGAAGACAATGGAGATTTGCCAACGTAGCCTGCTATTGGTTTAAATACCTTTTCTGGCTTATGCCCTTGGGTGCATGTGGCTGAGACAGTGGGTGTCTACTGGGTATTGCACTGAATTAAGTCAGACGTCCTTGAGTAATAAGTGCTATTAATTTGCTGTGTAGCTTTGGGCAAATCAGATATTGTTTCTCCCTGCTTCCCCGTCTGTAAAATGGGGGGGGGGGGGGGTGATCTTATCTTACAAGGTCGTAATGTACACTGGAGATGTAAAGTGTTATTCCATGTGAACATAAATAATATATGCTCTGTTGGAGGAGTGCATGGGGTGGAACTATAGCTTGGACAATGAAGCAAGAGGCAAATTCTAATCAGTCTGCAGTCAGTTGTTCTGTTTTGCACCTATGATAAAGTGCAGTTCAGAGCAAAGAAGAAGCTTCTTGTGGAGGGAGGAAAAGGAGCCTTTCTTCCTTCAACAAATTGTGGAAATCAGTGACTAAATACCTGGAACCCCAAGCTCAATTGATTGCCTGACTTCAAAACTTGGCAGTAAAGGTAGTTTAAATGTTACTTACGTATTTAATTGAATAGATTTAATTTGAATAGATGATTTAAAATAAATTTAAAATTCACACTTGTATTAAATAAATTATTTTCAAAATCATCACATTTTACCCATGTTGTTGGAACCGAGTATAAATTAATGCAATATGCACCCAAATTTCCAGTCACCATCTGGGGAGAAGAGAGAAATATTATCCAAGGGTTGGATTAGTTGCATTTGTTTAATAGGTAAAGAGCTCAGCTTTTTCACTGATGTGAGTGAAGTGTTAAATCATAGGTGGATTCAGTGTCACAGTATGTTGTTGGTTTTTTACTGGTATTAGGTTGCAGAACTCTCTTCTGTAATAATTTGTATTGTTCCTCTTTAGTGGTGCGCTGTTTTCAAACACGTAAAGGCATATATAATCTTTGCAAAATAATAGGTTCATCATTTAGTTGCTAGCTGTTGGCAGCCTTTCATATTCCTGAAATCTTATTTTCTGGTTTATGCAGCTTACATGGTTATTTTGTAGGTTTGCTTTCTCCTTCTTTGCTTTGGCAAATAGGTTTTTAGAGGGAGAGTTGTCATGTGGCTTTGTGTTTCCTCCAATTCTTTGTAGTTTATAGGAATGTGAAAAAGCATTTTTTTTTTATAAACATGTAACTGCTGAAATTTTCAGCAGTTACATGTTCACATTCAGGATGGGAGGCGGTTCAGCAGGAGCTGGCTTTTAAGCCGGCTCCCTGTGAGCACTGGCTCCTGCAGAGCTGCTTCCTGGCCTTACATGTAACCATGAAGGTTAACTGATGAGCCCAATATATTGCTTTCAGTAACACCACAGATTACAAAGAGTACAGTGCTCACTTTATATTTTTGATTAGATACTT
Source organism: Pelodiscus sinensis (assembly GCF_052426305.1). Classification (NCBI taxonomy): domain Eukaryota; kingdom Metazoa; phylum Chordata; order Testudines; family Trionychidae; genus Pelodiscus; species Pelodiscus sinensis. Next base: position 90,790,596 of record NC_143052.1, on the reverse strand, counting down.
GCATTGTAAAAAAACCAGAAATATTGTTTTTGTTTCACCTGATACGAGTACAGGGTTGAACCTCTCTAGTCCAGCATACTCGGTGCTGTTCTTGAGCTCTGATTTACCCTAAATGTCTTCTAAGAGCCCAGTAAGCAGTGGTAATTAGTAATGCTGCTAGACAATATTGACCTTCTATAATCCAGCAAATTCTCTGGTTCAATACCAGTCGGGTCCCAGTAGTGCCAGACTAGAGCGGTTTAAACAGTACTGCAGTTCAGTCTCTTTATTGTGAAAGTGTAATTTACAAATTTAGATTTTTTGTGTTACATAACTGCATTCAGAACTAAAACTGAATAAAACTTTAGTGCCTACAGATCCACTCAGTCCTATTTCTTGTTCAGCTAGTTACTTGGGCAATTTGCAGGAGATACCGTATTTTCCGGCGTATAGGGCGACTGGGTGTATAAGACGACCCCCTATCTTTTTAATTAAAAGATAGGGTTTTATCTTATACCCCAGCGCCCTTCCGCCTCCTTTGCTCCCGGTGTCCCTGGTCTGCTGGAGATGGTCCCCAGCAGACCAGAGGCACCGGGAGCAAAGCCGCCAGGAGCGCCTGGGCTCCCCCCCGCCGGAGCCCCTCCGTGGCTTTGAAAGCCTCGGGGGAAGCCGGCGGCTGGGCATCCCAGGCGCGCATGGGCTGCCCGCCCGCCGGAGCCCCTCCGCGGCTTTGAAAGCCTCGGGGGAAGCCGGCGGGGGGGCATCCCAGGCGCGCATGGGCTGCCCGCCCGCCAGAGCCCCTCCGCGGCTTTGAAAGCCTCGGGGGAAGCCGGCGGCTGGGCATCCCAGGCGCGCATGGGCTGCCCGCCCGCCGGAGCCCCTCCGCGGCTTTGAAAGCCTCGGGGGAAGCCGGCGGGGGGGCATCCCAGGCGCGCATGGGCTGCCCCCCCTCCGGAGCCCCTCCGCGGCTTTGAAAGCCTCGGGGGAAGCCGGCGGCTGGGCATCCCAGGCGCGCATGGGCTGCCCGCCCGCCGGAGCCCCTCCGCGGCTTTGAAAGCCTCGGGGGAAGCCGGCGGGGGGGCATCCCAGGCGCGCATGGGCTGCCCCCCCTCCGGAGCCCCTCCGCGGCTTTGAAAGCCTCGGGGGAAGCCGGCGGCTGGGCATCCCAGGCGCGCATGGGCTGCCCGCCCGCCGGAGCCCCTCCGCGGCTTTGAAAGCCTCGGGGGAAGCCGGCGGAGGGGCATCCCAGGCGCGCATGGGCTGCCCCCCCTCCGGAGCCCCGCGGAGGGGCTCCGGCGGGCGGGCAGCCCATGCGCGCCTGGGATGCCCAGCCGCCGGCTTCCCCCGAGGCTTTCAAAGCCGCGGAGGGGCTCCGGAGGGGGGGCAGCCCATGCGCGCCTGGGATGCCCCCCCGCCGGCTTCCCCCGAGGCTTTCAAAGCCGCGGAGGGGCTCCGGCGGCGGGGCATCCGGCGTACAAGACGACCCCCGATTTTTGGGGGATGTTTTTTAACTTCAGAGGTCGTCTTGTACGCCGGAATATACGGTAAGTATGATGAGTATTTTATTCCTTAATCCAGTTTGTGATCAATTTTGAGGATAAATAGAAGTTTAATCTAGGGCTATCAAGCAATTAATCACGTGTACCTCCCACTGGAACCCGGGATCAGCTGGAGTCCCCAGCTGACCCTGGGCTCCATGCAGTGCTGCTCCTTGGAAGCACTGTGGAGGTGTTTCCAAGGGGCAGCGCATTAGGAGCACAGGATCAGCTGGGGACTCCAGCTGAACCCCGGGCTCTGCTGTTACAAAGCCCCTTTGAAGTGCCGGAGCAGCACTTCAAAGGGACACCAAGGCATTAACACACCTGTGATTAAAGCATTAAAAAAGTTAATCCTATCCTGCATTAATCGCAGGCGTTAACACAGGTCAGCTGACAGCTCTAGTTTAACCTTCTTGACATTTTCCTACTCTTTTCAGTAGTATTTTGTGATAGGTTCATTGGATGCCGCATAAAGATGTAATTCCTTCATTCAGCTGGCCAAAACCATAGTTAGTTTGATTAGTCTTTTGCCCTGTCTGGTAGCTGTTTCCTTCATCTGATGTGCAGAGGAAAGTAAATGACTGAGTCTCCTAGTTTGGGCCTCCCAGACAGTGTTTTTTCTTTAAAATAGATTATCCCCAATGTTGGGGATTCATCCCATCAATTTACTGATATGACTGCTGGGTAAAACCAAGAGAATGATATGGTAAAAGGCATAGAGGACGGAAAGATGCTGCTTAATATTTACTTTTCTCCCATGGAGGCTGTGCAAATTAGTTAATATGTATGTGGCATTTTGGAGGAGTGAAGTACTATATAAATGCTGTTGTCTGTTCAAACTGATGCAGCATCTTATGAAGAGTTCTTTTTTCCCCCCTACCGCCATCCCTCACCACCAAAGCAGTCCTGTGGACACATTGCTCTCTGCATGATAAAATGGATGGACCTGGGTGTTGGATCATTTTAATGAACAGTGATTTTTAATTATTTGTTTTTGTTTTCATTACCAGTGGATCAATGCTTGCCTTAAAATAATGGTTACTGTAGAATTCTTGCCTATTAGGAGCATGTAGTGCAAGATATCATAAGGCGTGTTTATTTTGTAACTAAAGGTCTCTTTAAAAAAATTCAAGCTAAGAACTAAATGTGGCCACTACTTCCTCTAACTAAAGCTCTGTAGGATCCACTAGGTTTTTGTCTTTCCCCTTAGGTTTAAACTTAAGCTGAATTTTTGTCCAAATCTGTCCACTTCTGAATTGCATCATGAGATAACTGACTACCATTAGTTCTCTTATGGCTCCCTAAAAGCTTGGTGGGGGTGGCACTCTGCAAATGTTTTGTTCCTATATGATATCTGATTGCCCTAGGAGGCATCTGGGTTAAAAAAATTTTTTTTAATGTTTGTGCTCTTTTTGGAGATACCTTTATTAATTCTTGTTTGTGTGGGAGTCACAGAACAGTTGGATTCAAAATCAGCATGGGTAGGTGCTATTGCAGATGCTTCTTACATTGCTCTTCTGCATGTCACTCCTGACTGTAGCAACCTCCTCCCTACCACTGTTCCAGATAGAACCCTTTACTTTCTGCAAATACCGCTGAGGGTACATCTAGAGGTATCCTGGAAAAACTCCGCCGCATCCAGGGAACGCATTTCCTCTTCCGCTTTTTTTTTTGTAGAAGAGCAAACATGCTCTTTTGGGGAGGCCTGTATACCTTATTCTATGAGGAATAAGAGCTTCGCCAAAAGAGGAGGCTTTTCTGCCATTTGGCACCATCTAGATGGGGCCAAATGGTGGAAAATTCTCTTTGGGAAAAGCAATCGTAAAAGTTACACAAATTATGGAGCGCAATTTGCATAGTTTTTTTTTCCAATAAAAGAGTGTAGTTTAGACCTGGCCTGAGTGTCATGTAGCCACCACTCCTATTCTGGTCCTGGGTCATCCTGAACCTCTGCCCCCGTCCTCCTAACACTCACATAAGTTTCTGAATCCTGACCTAATGGAGGAGAGGAAACATTACTAAAAATGTTTTCTTATTCTTTTCAGAGATGCTGCAGTTCGTTAGCAACCAGGTTGGAGAGTTTCCAGATTTGTTCTCAGAGCAGTTATGTGGCACGTTCCAGAGCAGTGGTGGAGGTAACAGTGGTGGGACCTTGGACCATCCACTGCAGAACTCATACAACCAGGCACAGCTGCAGTCTTTCCCATCTACCGCTGCCTCTCCCCAGCTACAAGCCGTGCAAGTCAAAGTGCCTCCAGCAACAGCACCTGCCCCTCAGCGATCTGCACCGCTCCTTCAGCCTCGCCCCCAGCTTCAGCCCCAGCTCCAACAGCAAACTGTGATGATTACACCAACTTTCAGCTCTGCTCCCCAGACCAGGATCATTCAGCAACCTCTAATATACCAGAATGCAGCCACAAGTTTTCAAGGTTGTGCTTGGGGGGGGGGTCAGAACGCTGTATTTTGTATTGTAGATGTGAAAGGCTATTTTTCAAAGAAAACTTAGGCATGATGGTTCTGGAGGCTTCTGTATACCCAGTAATTCTAATTGATGACCTGATCTGTGAAAAATCACTTGTATTGCATGGCGAGTTTCAGTCTAAATTAAGTGTATTTTCACTCAGATTCAATGGTCAAGGAAGACTCTAGCATATAAGTTTCTAACTCTCCTGATATGTTCTACTTGTAACTGTTCTCCACTTACTCACCTCAAATGTGGCCCTACAAACCTTTGTACTGGATTCTTGTGGAGGCTGGTAGATGATGATTTAGAAATTGTCATGGTTTACTTTTGTAATTCTCCCTACTGTGGGAGCAAAGGATGAACCCAAAACCTGAAATCTCATTTCCTCTCACATGTAGTATGCTTTGCCACTAGATGGTTGAGCTGTCTTCCTGCTGACTATGCATCCAGGGCAATAAAATTAGAGATGGTGTGTGGTATGAGAGTTCAGGTACTCAGTGTAATGCTTTTGGTGAGTCAAGACACTTCCCAGAAAGCTTAATTGGAAAGCATCATACTTTAGTGCCTAGGAGTCCTAGTCATGGTCCAGGACACCGCTGACCCACGTGCTGTTCAAACACAGAACAAAAAATCCCTGCCTCAAGGGGTTAAAATACTGAGCTCTCATTAAGGTCAGTTGTCACAATTCTCCATTGCATAGACATTGCATTCTGTTCTCATTTCAGAATGCTAAGGGCCCTTTGCAAGGGATAAATCACAGGGAGTACTAATGGCAGTGTAACATGGAAACCCTGGCCAGGAACTTGGGTATAACTGAAGCATTCAGCAGACAAAAGGATGCTCAACCTCTTCCTCCCATGACCTTGCCATTCACTGCCATACACTTGTCCTCAGTGCATCCCAGAATCTTTGTGCTAGATCCTGAGCCATCAAGGGAATGGTCTGATAACACACAGAGTAATGGCAATGCCTGTATGAATGCTGACCATGAGTTACCTAAACTGCAATTTACAATTTTCTCCTTTTCAGTTCTTCAGCCTCAAGTTCAGAGCCTGGTGACGTCCTCCCAAGTTCAGCCTGTTACCATTCAGCAGCAGGTGCAGACTGTGCAGGCTCAGAGGGTGTTCACACAGGCTGCCAATGGCACCATCCAAACGCTAACCCCTGCCACTGTCCAGACAGTAGCTGCTCCTCAGGTCCAGCAAGTTCCAGTAAGTATAAATATAGACACACTCAGCACATACACAGTGGGGGACACAATTAGCAGAACTTGGGGATCCCCCCAGGATTCATCGGGGAGGATGTTCAGGAGCAGGCTTCCTTGCTTGGCTGATCTAAGGACAGGTTGTGGCATGTGGAGCTGGCTGAGGTTTTAGTTGCTTGAGTGGCACAGGGCTTACTTTGGGATCCTGGGATGTTAGGCGTGGAAAGTGATTCTAACCAAGCTTTCTACCGTACAAAGACATCTTGCTTTATTTCCCCCAGGCAAAAGCGTTGCTTGTTGTGAACATACCAGTTGGTGTGTCTTTCACATCACATAGCATGATTTGATGTAGCACTGGGCAAACGTCACAAGGTTCTGTTTGACTAAGCACCTAAAAGCCTGGCTATGTAGTTACATGATATCTAAGTAGCCAAGCTGTGAGAAATCTCATGCTAGTGGTCTCTTATGGTCAGGGCTTGCCGAACCGCAGCGAGCCCTGCTTGCCAGCTGCGCTGTCCGGTGATCTGCGCATGTGCAGATCGTTCTGTGCATGCGCAGATCACCCGAACCCAGCTCTTCTGGGTTGCAATCTACTCAGGAGCAAATAGATTGTATTATTTGTTGAGCCCTGCTTATGGTAGATTTCTAATTATTTCTACTTTTGGTTAGTTTGCCAATAATCTATATGCTTCTGCTATTCCTGTTAACATTTGCACTGGTGAAATTCTACAGAATTTTCCGCTGTGAACTTTTGCTATATGGAACATTTTACTGTATTTCTGTGCTGCTTCAACTCCTATCAAATCTCTTTTTAAAATATACACATAAGACTAAAGGGATTTGTTTTCTTCCTTTACTATTATCAGAAGTGCTTAGGGGTAGAGGATACACACTGAATGAAATTACTGAGGTTAATTTACATTGTATCATGCCATTTCTCCTCCCAGCCAGAATCAGGAATGGTTGAAGTAGTTGCTAAACTGGAGAAGTAATAAGGAATAAGCAATAAGGGTCAAGGGTAACCAACCTTTACTGTTGGCTTCAATTTGAGTGAAGTTTCTGTTAACTGATTATCTAGTTTGGCTGAAATAGTTTCTTTATTCTCAGCCCATAGGTGAAAATCATGAAATCCTAGAAATGCAGATCAGAAAGGGGCTTTGAGAAGTCATTGAGTCCAGCACCCTACAGGACCAAGTACACCTAGACCATCCCTGACTGGAGTTTGTTCATCCTGTTCTTGAACATCCCAGTGGTAGGGATTTCACTTTCTCCTTTGGAAGCCTATTGCAGAGCTTAACAACTCTTATAGTTAGACAGTTTTTCCAAGTATCTAACAAATCTCCCTTGTTTCAGAAGAGCTCATTACTTACCTGTCCTACCTTCTGAGAACATGAAAACAGTTGGTGGTCATCCTCTTTACCCTTAACATCTTTGAAGACTATTATTAGGGTCCCCTCAGTTGCCTTTTCTCCAGATTAAAAGTGCCTAGTTTCAGAACCTTTCCTCATAAGTCAGGTTTTCTAAACTATTTTTGTTGCTCTCCTCTGGACTATCTTCAGCTTCTTTACATCTTTCCTAAAGTGTGACACACACAGCTGTATACTACTCCAGCTGAGGCCTCACAACTGCCGAAAAGAGCAGAACAATACAGAATGCCATTCATTTTTCACAGCAGCATCACATTGACTCATATTCCACTTGTGATCCACTGTACTGTCTGAATCCTTATCAGAAGTACTACCCACCCAGCTAGTTGTTCCCTATTTGTAGTTGTGCGTTTGATTTTTTTTTCTTCTACAGTGTAGTATTTTTCGCTTGTCTTTTATTGCATTTCATCTTGTTGATTTCAGAACAGTTCTCTAATTTGTTGAGGTTGTGTTTAATTCCCTAGGGTACAAACATAAAATTGTATGAAATTTGCCTCCTCCCTCAACATGGAAGAAGGTATGCACAACATCACCTACCACCAATAAGAAACTACATAAACCAAGTAATTTTTTATTAACTATAAAAAGACATATTTTAAATGGCTCAAGAGTGGCAAACATATTGCATACTTTGTATTATTTTCTTAGTAATCTATGATCTAAGCTAAATTCACTAAAGAAACTGGTTACAAATAATTTTTTCACCCTATGTATTATGTCAGGTAGAGTCCTTCACTCAAGTGTGGTCTTTTTCCCCTAGTCTGGGTCTAGTATCTACCTTTCTCCCCTTTTCATTTAGGGTGCATCTACACACTCTAAATTGCATAACTTATTTCAAGATAGTCTATTTCGAAATTTGGCGCTGTCTACACAGTGCCAAATTTTGAAATAGCCCGCTATTCCAAAATGTCCTTTACTCCTCGTGGAATGAGGTTTACAGGGATGTTGGAATAGTGAGGCCGTTATATTTTGAAATAACGGGTTTGCTGTGAAGACACAGGATAGCTCTTTTGGGGTGCTCTGGTATCCCAAAATAACGTTGCAGTGTAGCTGTAGCCTTACAGTCCTCTTGTTTCCAGGTGTTTTCAAGTATCTCTTTGGGATGGGGAGGCAGAGGACAAGCAAAATTAAAAACAATCATGCAGGTTAGTATCAGGTGACCAGATCACCTGACTGTGTTGTCCATGAGTCAGTAGCATTATAGCATATCCACAGGAAGACCAAACATTTCCCAATCCATTGTCCTTGCTCATGGGCCATTGGATCTCTTTGGCTTTTCCATTGTAGTCCCTGAAGTGTCAGCAGTGGGAGTGACCCAAAACTTGCAAATATGAAATGCAGATACACAAACAGCTAACTTCAAATACAAAAATGATAGCTGCATGTGAATGAGAGAATCCTATTTAGTCCAATGATACCTTATATGGATTATCTTGCATAAAACACATCTCAGACATATTCCTAGTATAAGCTTATTTCTTAAAGAATATGGAATGCCACATCAGTCATCACTTACCTCCCCATACCTGCTAAGAAGACCTATATATTCCTTTATCTTTTGCTCCTACTGTGTTTGAAGAATTTCTTCTTAATGTCTTACCTTCCTTGTTAGTGTAATTCATTCTGTGCCTTGCCCTTCTCTGATTTTTTTTCTTCCTGTCTGTGCTTTCTTTGTACTCCTCATTACCCATTGTCCATATTTCCACAATTTTTAGGATTCCTTTTTGACTTTTCATTTCTTTGAAGAGCTCCTAGTGGAGCCATGTTGGCCACTTACTATTCTTCCTATCTTTCCTTTTGCATTGGGATAGCTTGCAGTTCTTTAGTATTGTCTCCTTGAGAAACTGCCAGCTGTCTTGAACTTCTTTATCCCTTAGATGGCCTTCCCATGGGCCAGCACTGAGTTTTCAGAGAAGCAGATTTTTAAAGTCGGTTGTCCTTGTTCTGTTGTGCTCATTCCTTAAAAATCATGAAGTCTTTTATTTCAGGATCACTTCTCACCCAAAATTGTCTTCTACCTTAGATTCACAATCAAACCCTCCCTATTGATCAGAATCAAATCTAAAATGATTTCCACCTATTATGTCATTCAATTTTTGAAATAAAAAGCTTGTCTCCAGTATGTTTCAGGAAATTTACTGATGATACTGTGTGTTGCTGTATTTGTTTTTCCAATAGGTGTCTAGATAGCTAAAGATCTTTAGTACTACCAAGGCTTGTATTCAAACCAGGTGGCTGCCAGAGGCTGTCTAGCCCTGTTAGCTACTGAGTGCTCACCCACTAAAATAAGTCATGTTCTCAGGGGAGCCAGCTATAGGTGCAACCACTGTAGAAGGGAGACTTATTCCCATCCATTTATTTTTGCATGTTAATTTCCCCATAGAAATTGACATGACTTGAAAAACCACTAGCTATCTTGGTCCTTCCTTTCCTGTCTTCGAGCTTTGCATACATGTTGTCTCATTGTGGAGTTTGCATTGACTTTCGACACATTTGGAGAAAGTCCTGTTTGAGGCAAATAGGGCTTACAAATCCTGGACTTTTGCCACCTACTAAGTCTTCATGCAGTCACATGGATATAAGTCTGGTATAAGTGTGTAGTTATTGTAGATGAGCTGTATTTCCTGTTGTTCACCCACTGTGTGTATCACCATTTTGTAACCCCCTAGGTTCTGGTCCAGCCTCAGATCATAAAGACAGATTCTCTTGTCTTGACAACTTTGAAAGCAGATGGTAATCCAGTTATGGCTGCAGTTCATAACCCTGCCCTCACTGCATTGACCACTCCTATTCAGACAACAGCACTGCAGGTACTGGTCTGAACCTTTCCTCTACGTTTTTGCCTCTCTTTTGTTAAGTCTTAGAGGGATAACCGTTTTAGTCTGTAACGTGAAAACCAACAAATTGTCCCGTGGCACCTTAGAAACTAACAAATAAATGTATATAGTATCATGAACTTTCATGGGCAAACCCACTTTTTTAGATGAGATGAGCTTGAGTGTTTGTTAATGTTCTGTGAGAGTTAAAATGGGAGGGAGTTGGAGTGCTGCCCTGGGTATGCCCGAGAAGAATAGCCTCTCTCTTCAACCAAGGCTACACATGCGTTTTGTGCATTTTTGACTGTCTCTGCTGACCAGAGAGCAAAGACCAAGGGTTGGCTTCTGTTTACCTTGTTGCTGCTTTAGCAGAGAGGAACATGATGTAATAATCCACTGCCATTTTAAACCTCAGATGAACAAGAAAGCACTCATAATTACAAGGCTGCAAACTTAAACTAGCTGAAAGGAACCTTTATGCATAATCTGTGAAACTTGCCTCTACTGGATATTCTTCAAGGGCTTGTTCACGTTGATTCCAATGAGGTGTTTGTGCACTGCATGCACGAGCATTGGAAACTTTTCCCTAGCAACTCCCGTAGGGTCAGCTGTGGAGATCCAGAGTGGCTATATACCATAGCCGACCCTACCCTCCCTCAGTTCCTTCTTACCGTCAATGGCAAAGTTGGAACTTCTAGTTCTTGCCCTGGCACGATTCTAGTCCCTGGCTATAACGCTTCATTATCACCTTCGTTCGTGTAAGCAGAGTCTTCAGAGTCAACAGATAGAGGGCAAGTGCTCAGGAACTGTAACCCCTGTGGGGCATTCCTAACAGCCCTGGCTTTAAATCGTGCACAATCTGTAAGAGTCCTATGCCCAAAATTGATCTGTATGCTCCATAGGGTAGCAGCTTAGGAGCCACCTGATTGGAATTGATGTGAACAAGCACTCGAAGAAAAGACAGTTACCTGTTCTTGTAACTGGTGTTCTTCGAGATGTGGTGTTCATGTCCATTCCAATACCCACCCTCCTTCCCTACTATCAGAGTAGCTGGCAAGAAGGAACTGAGGGAGGGGAGAGTCGGCTGTGGTATGCACTGATATAGCGGCGTCACTCTAGAAGTCTCCACAGCCGACCCTACAGAAGCTGCTAGGGGAAAAGTTTCCAACTCTCGTGCACGTGGCGCATGCACACCTGATAGGAATGGATGTGAACAACACATTTCGAACACCAGTTGCAAGAACAGGTAACTGTCTTTTATTGAGGCAAGTGGCATGATAAATTTAAAAAACAGATGTCCATGTGAACAGCATCCTCAGTGACACTTCACTGTATTAGTGATTACAGGAGCTGTCAGGCATGCTTCATGGCTTGAACGGATCACTTACTCAGAGGAAAAACTTTCTCCTGAAGTGGTTCTAGAATTGCATAGGCTGGTTCATGATGAGAGGGTTTCTTTTTCTCCCCATGCATCCACTGTTGGAGACAAATTGGCAAGCCTAGATTATCCACTGACTTGTTATGGCATGGTAGCTGGGCATATTGGGTGATTGTAGCAAACTGTACATAGAATTGTCAGGAGAATATTGGCTTCTTGTTTAAAAAAAAAAAAAAAAAAAAGATTTGCAATTCCATCTTGCAAAAGGCCGTCTGGCTGAGCAGCACACGGATAAAAAGGGACAATAAAATAGAAACTTTGGGCCATACTTGTTAGCTGGGGAATTACTTCTCCTACAAAGGGATTCTCACAAAGCTTTATTTTTTATAGTATAAGGGTGGTTTTGGTGATCCATTGGTTAGTACAAAGCAGTGGTCCCCAACCTTTCGTGGCTGCCAGGTGCCCAGGGGCGGAGCCGCTCACATGCCGTGCTTCTGGGGGTGGGGCCACGCATGCGCTGCGTACCCAGGGGTGGGGGCCACCCACGCACCCTGAGCCCAGGGCTGGCACCGCGCATGTGCCACGCGCCCTGGACAGGAGCCACCCATGCGTCACACGCCCGGGGCCCGCACCACGCATGTGCCATGCGCTGGGGGCGGGGCCAGCCCAGATGTTCGGCGGGCGCACATAAATGCCCCGGCGGGCGCCATGGCACCCGCAGGCACCGCGTTAGGGACCACTGGTACAAAGGATCCTGGAAGCCAGCAGGATCCAATATTTATTTTTCACATCTCTGCAAATTAAAGTGACTCGATACTGGTAAAAAGTCTTAGGTCAAGAATCTGGAGAATGAAGTACAGGCAGTCCCCGGGTTACATACAAGATAGGGACTGTAGGTTTGTTCTTAAGTTGAATCTGTATGTAAGTCGGAACTGGCGTCCAGATTCAGACACTGCTGAAACTGACCGCCAGTTCTGACTTACATACAGAATCAACTTAAGAACCCCAGGCGTCCCCAAGTCAGCTGCTGCTGAAACTGATCAGCAGCTGATTCCAGGAAGCCCGGGGCAGAGCAACTCTGCCTCGGGCTTCCTGTAGTCAGCGCTGGTCAGTTTCAGCAGAAGCTGACTTGGGGACGCCTGGGGCAGAGCAGCTGGGGTGCTGCTGGGTTGCTCCAGTAGCGCCGCTCCTCGGTGCTACTGGACCAACCCAGCAGCACCCCATCTGCTCTGCCCCAGGCGTCCTGATTCAGCCGCTGCTGAAACTGACCAGCAGCGGCTGAATCAGGACCTGGGGCAGAGCAGCTGGGGTGCTGCCGGGTTGGTCCAGTAGTGCCCAGAGCGGCGCTGCAGGACCAATTGGCAGCGCCCCAGCTGCTCTGCCCCAGAGTCCAAAACAAAAGCCTGGTCTGCTGGGGGGGGGGGGGAGCACACTAGCTGCGCCCCCCCCCAGCAGACCAGGGACACGGGGAGCAGAGCCGCAGCGGCAGCGGGGTCCCGCGCCTCTGAGGCTTTGCCAGAGCAAAGCCTCAGAGGCGCGGGGACCGCCGCTGCTGCCGCTTCAGTCTGGGTGCCTGTGGTCTTCTGGGGACGATATCCAGCAGACCACAGGCACCCAGACTGAAGCGGCAGCAGCGGTGGTTCCCTGCGCTTCTGAGGCTTTGCTCTGGCAAAGCCTCAGAAGCGCGGGAACCCGCCTGGTGCCCCTGGTCTGCTGGAGACGGTCTCCAGCAGACCAGGGGCACCGGAGCAGCTTACGAACGGGGCTTTCTCGCCCCGACCTCCGGGGCGAGAAAGCCCCGTTCGTAAGTGCGGATCCGACATAAGTCGGATCTGCGTAAGTCGGGGACTGCCTGTACTTTCTCCCTACAGATATTGACACGGCTGATCACATTGTAAGAACAATGTATCTTACTCTAAACCTGGGAATGGGGCGGGGCATCTTGAGAGGTTTTGTGTGTATTTTTAGGTCTGCATAACCTTTTTGTTTCCTGATTCTACACTATGTTGATCAGACTCCTTTTTCATGTGTGGCACGTATATTGTGCAAAACTTGGCTGTTACTAGTAATGCTGCTTCTTTGCTGCCTTTTTAGACATTAGTTGGCAGCAATGGGACCATTTTGACCACAATGCCCATGATGATGGGACAGGAAAAGGTACCTATCAAACAGGTGCCTGGTGGGGTCAAGCAGCCAGAACCACCCAAAGAAGGAGAGAGGAGAACGACCCATAATATCATTGAGAAGCGATATCGCTCGTCTATAAATGACAAGATCATTGAGCTGAAGGACCTGGTCATGGGAACAGATGCCAAGGTAAAGAGATAAAAGCTGACGTCAGTAAGGTTGTGTGGCCTGCAGCCATCTAACCTTCAGATGTGTTAGCTAAGAAGAATCCTGCCCAACTGCTTAGCTGGGGAGACTTTAGCTGATGCAGGCTATTAATAGTAGCGGTTTTTAATATTATTTATTTGATCAGGATGATAGGCTGCCAAGGAAGATGAATGAATCAGAATATTTCTGACTCACTGTTCCATTGTGATACTCGGGGCACAGTTACTGGAAACTTAGGTAACAAAACACATGATCTAACCTGTCTTGGTGGTTAAAAATCCCCTAAGTCCTTTGTAAGAGTTAGCTGTGTTAAAAAACTTTTTGGCCAAATTCCCGCCTGACTAAACAGTTCTCTTGTAGTTTCATAGGGTATTCTTTCTTTCTTAGTTGTTCTGTGCTGTTAGGTGGCTGCATATCCACGATGGGTAGCTGCATCCTTTAAAACTGTCTCAAAAGAACTTTGGAATGAAAGTTGTAGAAATATAAAACCTTTTTTACATGGAACTGGGCAATTTGATTCCTTGTTGCATTGGTTTGTGAGAACGAATATTGGTTCAAACACTAAAGTTGCACTGTGAAAGGTTTTGCCATTATCCAAGAGCTGAGTTCAAGTTGATGCTCTTTCATTTGCATTATTAGCTGACATCACTCTTGCAAATCAGAGCGTCGATTTTTATCATTGCTTCTGGTATTAGTGAGGTCGTCAGCTGTTGCCTAGAGAATTAGGAAACTTGGGTTTTGAAAACACATGGTGCTGCCATAGCTCTTTGGATCACCTGGATCTGAGAGGCCTTGTGTGCTTTTCAGTCTAGCAGTGTCCTCTGGAGGGGCGAATATTTTTCATTGTGTGTAGTTAAAGATCTCCCAGTGAGCCAATGGAAGAGTGAGAAATGGTCCTAGTGTTAACCTTTCAGAGTATGCGCCCTCTGAAAAGATACCCTTTACTTTCTAACTATGCATAACTTGGTATGTTTTGTGAGTAAGGCTAGACCTGAACTTGGTTACTTGGTTACTTTGATTGGGGTTCTTAAACTGGTTTTAAGGTTTGTTTCCAATAAATGTTAATTCACCCCAGCAGTTCTCAGACTGTGATTTCCTCTCTAGTTAGCAAGCCGCTTCGAACCTTTCAAAGTGTAATCTCTCCTTTTCTCAGTGGCTGTGGTGATGCTACAGGATGGGAATTTTTCTACCCTCTCTGTCGCATGGCGAAGAGGGTGGCACTGCTCAGAGCAGATGGGCCTCTGGTTATGCAATTGCTCTTAGCCACTGCTTTCCTGTTGCTTCCATGCAGATGCACAAATCTGGAGTACTGAGGAAGGCCATTGATTACATTAAATACCTACAGCAGGTCAACCATAAGCTGAGACAGGAGAACATGGTTCTGAAACTGGCTAACCAGAAAAACAGTAAGTTACCAGAGCCAGGCGTGAATGGGACAAGAAGCAGGAACGTGTGGTTCCTCCTGCCCATTTGTGCCAATGGAGAATGATTGCGTATGAAGTCCAATCAGCATTGGCCCATCTTTCTGTGGCCACCTGAGCAGAGCGGCCATGGCACTGGGGATGGGCGAGAGGTATGTAGTAAATGGAATCTCTGATCTTCGCAGAGCTGTTGAAGGGCATTGACCTGAGCAGTCTCGTGGACAATGATGTAGACTTGAAGATAGATGACTTCAATCAAAACGTTCTCTTGATGTCTCCCCCAGCCTCCGACTCGGGGTCCCAGGAGGGCTTCTCCCCCTATTCCATTGACTCTGAGCCAGGAAGTCCACTCCTGGATGATGCAAAGGTAATCGTAGTTAACAGGAGAGCAGGATGGCTTGGCACTCAAGGGGTATGTCATGGCCAGGACTTTAGCTCCTTGTTATCTCAACAGTGCCAGCTGCTGGTCAGTCAAGAGCAGCGCTGAGAGAGCTCTGAAGGGTAGCGCTGCAGGCAATGCAGAGGTTCTGTAGGGCAAGAGATGGTTCAAGGAAAAGATTTGTCATAAAGGGTGCAAGATACCCAGAATGGGACATAGTCTCATCTAAAAGGGCTCTACTTCAGGGGGAGAGTCAAATGCTGGCTCTTGTTTGTTTGTATTACAGTGGCACATCGACTTCAGCCAACCTAGGCTGTATCATGCTGGACTCTGTACTGATATATGTGGTAAAAAACCTTGCCTAAGGAGCTTTTAGTCTTGAAGACAAGTAACATAGTTAAAATAGGAGATGAAGGAAGGGAGGATAAATTAACAGTTATAACATGTATTTACACAAGCTAGCTGTGAGCCTAATTTCTACATGCAATAAGCCCACGAGTAGTTTGCAACATTAACTCACCACTTGCCAGATGTTACCAGATAAAAGGATTTTGCAGGCATCACAACCACTGAGAGTCAAATGCTGGACGTGCAGGAGGGCAGAGTGGCTGCATGTGGCTTTGATGGAACCTTAGTGCTGATCTAACATAGGGAATCAAAGAAACCAAAATGGTGGGGGCCAGAGTGCAGGTTAGTCACTTTGCTACTCTAGGCCCCTGTTAGTGAGAATAGGCTGCCCCAGAGTTCTCGGTGGCTTCAGTCAAATACTTGGAAACTCATGCCCTCCCTGTCATGCCTGTGTGTTCTCTCTTCTCTCACAGGCTTCTTGCTGTTTTATAGTGTTTAAAATTACTTCACTTCTCACTCTTCCTCTCCATCCCTGCCCTTTGTGAAGGTTAAAGATGAACCCGACTCTCCCCCTGTGGCCCTTGGCATGGTGGATCGCTCTCGAATACTTCTCTGTGCTCTCACATTCCTCTGCCTCTCCTTCAACCCCCTGACATCCCTCCTGGAGGGCCGAGGGATGCCTGAATCGGACAGCTCTTTATATCATGGCTCTGGAAGGAATGTGCTGGGCATCAAGTCAGGTAACCACTGAAAGAGACTTTCAGAGTGTGTCAAGCCTCCTATTTTACGAAGTATTGTAGTAGGAAGCAGAACCATGGTGAGGTGGGAGGTCTGAGGCCTGGATGAACTAGTGAGTGCTTTGGCATGAGTAGATCTTACAAGAGGGAAACTGGAGGTGGTAAAATCAAACAGTCCAGTAGGCTACCAGAAAGCACCTTGCATAGCCCACCACCACCACAAGCTACTATAGCTGGACAGATGTCGGGGAGTTTTGAACTAAGTCACTTTTCTATTCCCAGAAGAGTAAACTTTCTAATGAAGTTCAAAAATATATTTCTTGATCATTTGTCATAACTTGCAAACGAAGTGAAAATAGTGCAGACATCATGGCTCCTGCCACAACATTAACTTGGCCGTACTCCTCAGAATGTTTGGCTTTATGGGGTGTGTTTAACAGCCTATGCAGAAATGTGTTAAACTGCACTCTTAACAAGGGCCAGGAACCCTGTAAGGACCTCTGCAGCTCCCTGACCTGTAACCATACACTCTTCACATTGTACTAACTTACCTTCATGCGTTTAATTAATATTAATGCTAAGCCCTGCTATGAGTGCAGGGGACTGGATTGATGACCTATCAAGGTCCCTTCCAGTCCTATGATTTTACTGTGCCCCTTTTAGGCATGAACATCCTGGGATGCCCAGTTCTTCACTAGAGCCACTTGTGCCACCCTCCCCTCAAGTGGAAGATTAGTTTTGTTTTTTTTAATTAATGTGCAATGAGATTATTTTTAAAGTTGCCAATGTCTGAGTCTCTGCTCAGATGGAGACAAGTCAATAACAGTCCCTTGAAGAAAATCAAAGCTTTCCAACATTCAGGGCATTTTAAATGGGGTCACAGTGACATGTTGAGATAGGGCTGGACATGTTTGTCACTTATGGCCTACCATGCTTGTGCTGTGCTATGCAGACTGATTTCTCTTTATTTCTCTTTCTGCCAGGTGCTGGTGGCTGGTTTGACTGGGTGCTGCCCACTTTGCTGCTCTGGCTGGTGAACGGTGTAATTGTCCTGAGTGTGTTTATAAAGCTCCTTGTGCATGGAGAGCCAGTGACCCGGCTGCACTCTCGCTCATCTGTAATGTTCTGGCGGCATCGCAAGCAGGCTGACTTGGATTTGGCTAGGGTAAAGCAACCCTTCACTTCGCAGAGCAAATCCTGCCCTTCCCTCTTTTGGAGGTGCCGATGGCTTGGCACTTGGGAGTCTGTCAGCTTTTCTAGGGTTAACCTTCCTGTGCAATTGAAGTGGAAAATGTGGAGAGAATTGGTGCCAGATAAAGGACACACGTCTGCATGAAACGTCAAACAGCTAACCATGTATGGCACAGACAGCAGCGTTGTAAGCCTCCCGTCGATAGCCCCGCATCTGTGCCTCACTCCTGCCTTATGGGGCAGCCTCTAGGGAACAGAGGGGAATTCAGTTTTCATTCTCACTCAGTACTTGGCCCGGAAAGGATCAGCTGTGCTGCTTGGGTTTTTTAAACATAGAGCTCATTAAGAATTAGACTTACACCACCAATTTGCTGCCCGTAACCCGCTGAACTGGTTTCCTATGACTGCACCCTCATCGCCATAGGCCCCCTATTTTATGACTGTCACAGTTCCCCTGCCCTCCTGCCCCCGAGGACAACTTTCTGTACTGCTCCCCAGCACTGAAGTAGTGGGCTGGTTTTGGTAGTGCGGGCCCAAGCTTCCACCTGATTTGGCACAACTTCATGCTGTCTCTCCAGCAAGCATCTGTGTGTCTGTCGCGTTTTCAGCACTTGGCATGTCCAGGTACTAGAGATGTGGGCTCAGCTCCTCAGTTGGTGTCAGTCTGCATTGAAGTCTGCGGAGATTTGCTGATGGACAGCAGCTGCTAGCCTTGAGTGGTCTGTGTAGTTCTAAATGGACAGGAGTCCTCCAAAAGCCTATGCTGGCACTCAGCTGAGAGGTGTCAAGTTGCCTGGGTCATGGAGATTCAACTCACTGGTTCCTGGAGGGGTGGGGCTGCAGCAATGGAGGGGGGGGGAAGGGGCGTCAGTGCGTGTGGTGGGACATGGAAAAAGCTTGCCCTGCCTCTGCTCACTGTACATGTTCTTGGGGTCAGTAGAGCTCTGTTGTCTCTAGGGCTGTCAGTGCAGCCTTGTTCACTAGCTTAAAAGATCTTTAACTATTTACCACTGTGTTTGCAGGAAGATTTTGCGGCTGCCGCCTCAAATCTGCAGATCTGCCTGTCAGTTCTGGGTCGAGCGCTGCCTGCATCCCGCTTGGACTTGGCCTGCAGCTTGTCCTGGAACGTGATCCGCTACAGTCTGCAGAAGCTGGGGCTGGTACGTTGGCTGCTGAAGAGGACTTCACAACGACAGCGAGCAAGAGAGGCTGCTGCTGGCTTTGAGGATGAGGCCAAGACCAGTGCTCGGGATGCAGCTCTGGCATATCACAAGCTCCATCAGCTCCACATCACAGGTAAGGGCAGAGGCCTCTTCCCCTGACAGAATGAGGATGCTCGTACCTTCTCACTGGGTGTAGGGAAGGGCTCCTTGGCCTGCTCTCCTCAAATTAGCTCCAGGGACAAGTTACGCATAGACTGATGTGAAATGTCCCAAGGGAACAGTGCCGTTCAAGAGACAACTCGGTAAACACCATCTCTCCTGGGGCTATAGTACCGCCTCTGGGGTTCTGGGATCTGTAATACGCATCCAGGGCTTTAGCTGTTATAATGTCCCATCTACACCACAAAATGGAGGTGTGTTGAAATGGGTCAGGGATTAACCACATGGTAACCTGCTAGCCCGATTGTTGTAACTGTACCAGGTATGGACTCCAGAATTCCCCGTGGCACGTTTTGCCAGAGTCAACAGTTAGCTGGCACACTGGGCAAATTCCAGATTTGGTTATGCCAGACAAAATTCATGTTTCTTCAATACAACCTGGGGTTTCTCTGACTCTCATCCCTGCGCTGGTGGTGGTGATGCCATGTGCTGTTACACAGCTGTTGCACTCCTCTGGCCAGGCTCCCATGCTAAGTGATCCATGTACAGTGAGCTTGAAAAATGGGCTTGTTCTGGGGAGCAAGAGGCTTTCCCAGGCAGCTGTCATTAACAGTTGTAGAATCTAAGCGTTGGTTGAAATGACAAACGCACACTCTTTCTAGCCCTTCTGGCTGTGGAGAGTCTCCTAGATGTGAACAGCAGGGACGGACGCTGTGCTCTCTGCAGAAAGATCATTTGGAGTCTTGGCTGCTGCTTGGAACTTGCCCATGCAGCAGCCAATTGAGAGCAGACCTGAGTTTTGTCCGGGTGCACTGCTGCTAGTGGGGATCCTGAGCTCAAATTCACTCCTGTCACATGAGCAGGACTAATCTCCTTAGAAGAAGACCTAAAGCCAGAGACTGGGGGAGTAGATTAGCAGACACCAGCACTCTCTCCTGCTTGCACCTGCCTGTAGGTGTGGTACATTGCTGAAGCCTACTGACATGTCTGTACACGATCGCTGGCCAGCATTTGGGATCAGCATGATGTGGTGAATGGAGCTTTCCATTACTACTTTGGGTAGATGAAGCAAAATGCAGGACAATGTAGCACTTTAAAGACTAACAAGATGGTTTATTAGATGAGCTTTCGTGAGCCAGACCCACTTCCTCAGATCAAATAGTGGAAGAAAATAGTCACAACCATATATACCAAAGGATACAATTAAAAAAATGAACAAATATGAAAAGGACAAATCACATTGCAGAACAGAAGGGGGATGCGGGGGAGGGGGGGGATAATTCATGGTCTAACAAACCGCTGATGTGTAGTTTAAGCTGCCCTTTCTCACTTTTATCACATTAATGCTAGTTAGGCCACCGTGGGCCTCCCATAGCTATTCCCTACGCTTCTGGATCATGCTATTCAAATGCCTGTCCAGGTTTGGACCCCAAAGGAAGCTGGTGATTCCAGTGATGCGTGCAGCAGAGCAAAACTCCGTCTCGTTCCTTTCATGGCTATTTGGCTCTTGGAGAGCTGGTCGTGATGCCTATGGCACTCTAAACTCTTTCTGCCAAGGGGGTCCAGTCAATGTAGGGTGCAGGCTGTGAGAAGCATCATAATTGTATGTATTACACTAGGATGGCTTTTGTATGGTCACCATACAAGAGAGGTGAATTATTCTTCTCTCCCTGGCACAGGTAAACTTCCATCCAGCTCAGCATACTCAGGTTTGCACATGGCCCTGTGTGCTGTGAATCTGGCTGAGAGTGCAGAGGAGAAGATCCCACCCAGCATGATGGCAGAGATCCACCTGACTGCTGCTGTTGGCCTGAAAACCCGTTGCGGAGGCAAGCTGGGCTTCCTGGCGGTGAGTGAGTCCCACTGTTCTCCTCTGTGCCTCCCAGCAGAGCTCTGAGCAGGGAAGGCCTGCATGCTTCTAGTTAGTCAGTTAGGTCTTGGGGGTCATGATGCTTTGGGGTTCAGCCCAGACCAGTGAAGGGTTGTCACCCCTGTCCTGCAGGTTGGGTGCCTTCAGTGCTGTGCTGCCATCTCCCATCCCTGACACAACAGCCAGCCTTACAAGCATGCAGGTGTAACCCCGTCTTCTCCCACTCGGTTACTTCTAGCAGAGTGACCCCAGCACCCTCCCAGTCAGTGTTCTCTGGAAGCTGAGCACTTGGACAGCCACCCAGGAGAGATGTGTGTCCACAGGTAGTGCATGTCCACACACACCACCATTTATTCCTCACATGGATGGAAAACATTAGAGGGAATGTTGCGCTCTGTCCCAAATTCCTCCAGATTGACTTCCCTATGACAATCTGCTAGGGTTCCCAGAACTGAGGTTACTGTGTTCCCCATCTCAGCCTCAGCGAGTGAGAGCTTTGCTGCAGCTGAGTTGTGACATCTTCCTGATTCACCTGCTTGTCTGCCTGGCCAGCAAACTCTAGGACTCTGTCAGTCCACTGTCCTTGCAAGTAACAGCGAACCTTGACTCCAGAGTTCCAGAAACGTTTTCTCCTTTACTGAATGCTCTCAGTTCAGTTAGTCACTCCTTTAGTAAAACCCTACACTACTGCTCGTTAATTAAACTGGGATTTGACAAACTCTTATTTCAGTCAGTGCACTGGATTGAGTTATAGTAGAAATAAAACAAACTTTGTTTACCAGACTGACACAAATTTAAGCGTTATCAACTATATGGTATAGAGAGAAAGGGTTGCAAACAGAAATGCGCTTCTCAAACGAAAACTTAACTTTAGCCAGTTAGAAACCTACTTATGGGGGGGCATTGTCACCTAAACTCAGTTTCCAGGGACTTCAGCCCCCCTTGCCTGAAGGGTCCAGGAGCTTTGCCCCTTTGAGGCCTCTCCTCAAAGTGTTGGATATTTCAAATGCCTTTTTGCCCCCACACCCATGTTTACTGTCTCTTATCAATAGCCAGTAGGGCTTCCAATGGACTCCCCAACCCACTACTGATTTGTACGTCACTGGGGACTTCCACACTGCTTAATTTACACTGAAGACAGGTAGATAGCTTCCTTTCTCCTGTCTGGTCACACACTTTAAAGCATGTTATCATAATTCCTCCAACAGTCAGCTGAGTCAGTTGCCTGGTTGTTTGGGGGTTTCAGGCCTTCAGTTCCAGATTCACTATGATGCCCAGCAATTACACTGAATTGGAATGACTCAGGCCTGGCCTGTAATGAACCTTGCCCCTGTGCTTGCTGTCACTGAACCACATGCATGATATGTCTGTTCCTCCTCCTGGCACCATTCTCACCCCCTGGATTCTCCTTTTTCCCCAGAGTTATTTCTTAAACAAGGCCCAGAGCCTGTGTAGCTCAGAGCGGAGTGCCATTCCCGACTCCCTACGCTGGCTGTGCCACCCGCTTGGACAGAGATTTTTTGTGGAACGGAGCTGGACAGTGAAATCTGCTACAAAGGAGAGCCTGTACTGTGCCCCGAGGAACCCAGGTAAGAGTCACCGTATTTCTGACATCCTCGAAGGCATGGTTTTCCAGCATCTTGTACAGGGAATCTTCTCTCTCCTTTGATATCTGGGACAAATTACAGTATCTAGTCTCAAAAGATTCTCCAATTTTTGGACATCCCCACAGTCAAGAGCGTGCTGTAGGAAACTTTCTCCATGGCTAGCAGATGAAAGGGCAAGTTTTCTCTTCATTTTCTCGTGTGTGTTTTGGCGCATAGTCCTGCCTATGTCCTCCCATCACACAATACAGCAGCATTCTCTCAAGAAGTGAGACTGAGTGACCGTGAGCCTTTCTCTTTGGAGCCGTATCCCATTCTTTTGTGTGGGTGAAGTGGTACTTCTGATTGGGATGCGTGGGCTGGCTCTGCAGGGTTAGATCTCTAATAATAAACAAGCCAATCGAAGTATGAAAGGTCACTTTGAATAAGTCAAACATTTGAATTGTTGGGATCTTTCAGGACCCTCCACCTGTCCCTCAAGAACATCCCTCTGGGTAGCTCCTGCTGTTTCTGCCTTTGAATTTGCTTCCCTCCTCCAGCTGGTCTAGTGTCTGGAGAGGCTTGGGCTTGTGAACAAGAGAAAAGCAAAATTCTGGTTCTCTTCTTTCCAGCTGATCCCATAGCACAGGTTCACCAGGCGTTCTGTGAGAATCTGTTGGAGAGAGCTGTGGATTCCCTTGTGAAGCCTCAGGCCAGGAAAGGGACACTGGGACAGGAGGAGGAGCAGCTCTGGTAAGTTTCTGTGCTTAGATAGTTACTGACATAGATGAGAGGGTCCCAGTACTCTGAGGGATTAAGGGCTGCATTCATCATCTACAAGGAGCCCTGAGGACAACTAACTCTCATCTTTTCATTCAAATTTATAGTCGTCATGTGACTTACAGGGGCTACAGATGTGGTGGGCAACCTGTGGCCCGTCGGGGTTCTGTGTGTGGCCTGAGACATTTTGTTCATCATTGTCTATGCGTGGGGTTGCCAGATTGCGCTGGTTTCCATCACGTAATTTTTTTCCCCAATGGGTATTACTACAGTGACATGCACATAAAGCAAAGGCACGTGAAATGAGGTGTATGCAGATTGCACACAATACTCCCTCTAGATCCAATCAAAGTGCTGTTATGGCTGAATTGGCACACCTGGCAAATTCTAAGTATGCAAGTGCAGTTAGCAAAACTACCTTATCCTGGGAAATCATCTTGGTTACGGCCATCTTGCAGTCCGCTGAGATGGAGGCCCACTCATCTCACTATAGCTAACGTTGCCCATCACTGAGCTACAATGATCATTAGTAGGGATTGAACTCAGGATATGCCAAGCCCCCCCTCCACACACACTTCAGTTTTGAAGGGGAATTCTTACTTTTAATCGTTCAGGGCCCAGACTCTTGGGGCACATCTATGTAGCAGGGGAAAAGCTGAAGTAAGCTACGCAGCTTGAGCTATGTCCGTATTCACACATGCCTCAGTGCACATAAAGTTATTCCACATATGGATGGAAAAAATGTGCACATGGATGGAAAAGATTAGAGGGAATATTGCTGGTGACATACAATGGCTCCATGCCTAACGTTTTCTTGTCTATATCTCAGTCACTAAATAAAGAGCATTAGGTTGAGTTTTCCAGCAGTGTAAACCAAACCAAAATAGATAGATGTGTGAGTGACAGAGCAAACTTTGGCTGCAGTCTTTAAGTCACTGGGCTCTGTAGACTGTCACCATTTCTGAGTGAAATAAAGGGAAAGCAAAGAGCTGCTTTGTCTACTTTGAGTCATGTCTACTTTAGGATTCAACTCTGGTCATGCCTTCTAGACCAATTCTAAGTGTCTCATAAATCTGAACTTCAGTAGTGATCCCCCCCCGCCTCCAAAACACTTTTGCTGAGGACCAAGAGGATACCATAGTTCTCCTCCCACCCCGCACCCATCCCCCGCATCAGTTGGTAAAAGGTAGGTGGGAACAGGTGAGGAGGGGTCACTCCAGCCCAGCTGGGCTGGAGCTGCCCCCCTGTCACCTGCCACTGAGCTGAAATATCCCCCCTTAGGCAGGGACAGTTCCAAACTGGCCGGAGCGGTCCCTGCCTGCAGGGCACTTCAGCCCACAATGGACAGAGGCTGCTCCAGCCTTGAAGCAGCCCCTGTCCGCAGCAGGCCCTGCAGGGCTGGAGCAGCCTCCTGTTCATGGCAGGTGGGGAGCTGTTCCAGCCCCCACTGGTTAATTGGAACTGGTAAGCATCACCCATTAAGGATGGTGCTTACTGGTTAACCTTTCTCATCCCTAGTAAAGATTTTGTTACATATTTGTGCATCTGCGTAATGGTATTATTCCAGTGGGTGACAAACAACTTGATCCAGCCCATAGAAATCAACATAGGACATGCTGCTGCCACTAATGAGGTAGAAATGTCGCATAGTGTTTCACGGTAGTCCACAGACCATGTGCAAAGGTAGCCCCGTGACTCTGATTGGCAGGGGTATCTAATATTAATATGAACAAGTTTTCCATGGATAGGATCCCAAAACCACCTCTGAGGAAGACAGGAGCTGGATAAGTACAGTGTGTGCTTTCTTTGGCCAAGGCTGAGAACATTTGGCAGCTGTTGTGACTTGCTGTAATATAATCTGTATTGTCTTGAAGCCATGTGTGCAAAGGAGCCTATAATGGACTTGTGATACTGTCATACCTAGTGTCAGCAGGTGAGAGATACTGGAGCGAAGGCTGGCAGCTTCCAGATAGCATCTGTAAAATCTAAAGTGCTAATTAAATCGTTAGCATGAACATTGCCTTCCCCATAAACCTCACTTGTTATGCCCAGTAATTCTCTGTTCCTTCCAGCAAGTCCTTCCCATAGCAAGTAATCTGTTTTTAGAGTTTGTGTTTCCATCTAATTTTCCCACCTATCACCTGACAGACAGAGCAGGGAGAACATGTTTGTCCTGACCTTGGGGCTAGTACTGAGTGTGCTCCTGGCCCTGATTGCGCCGACAGTGATGCAATATATACTGCTGCCCCCTGGAGACTGAGGATCTCTCTACATTTGAAGCTGGACGGTTTAATTCCCAGTTTGAGACGACATTCCTGCTGATGAAGCGAGCATGCTAAAAGCAGCATAGTTGCTGCAGTGGTGGAAGGGGCTAGCCACCTGACTCAGTCAAGATTGTACTCGACAGCAAGCCCCTGGCATATGTCGTGTGCTTGCTCCATCAGAGCTGGCATGGGAATGTCTCCTGGAACTGGGCATGAACACCCCCCAGCTTGAAGTGCAGACATCTCTACAGTTACACCCCAGGGTTAGGGCTCTGGATGAATCCTAACCCTGGTCTCTCCACCCCCCAACACAGCCACTGCAGCTGGGAGTGCAGCTCCCAGCGTGAGTGGACAGACATGTGCTAGCTTCACTTGAGCTGGTGCACTTAAAGAGCAGTGTGGAATATGTGGCTCCACTGGGCACTTGTGTTAGCCACCTGAATCCAAGCCCCCTGACTCTTGGCTCTGAGCTTGGGTGGCAAACCGGAGTTTGCCGGAGCTGTGATGTTGAGCTAGCATGAACCTGTTTACCTGGCTGCAGTGTAGCTATACCCAGTGCAGCTTCCTCTGCTAGACATGTTCTTCCAGGCCAGAGGAAGGTACCTCATAGTAAAGCTGCACTATACACACTATAAACACTACTCAGATCTTGAACTCCAGTACTTGACCCACTGACTAGTGTGTAAGCAGTGTTTATAAATAGGAGCCACCCAGATTATACTGAGACACACTGTAAATATGTCCTCTCATGCTTGGAGCCTAGTAAATGTCTTTTGTCTGACTTGTACTTCCAGTGAATTCTCTAGTGCTTTGGAGTACCTGAAATTAGTCAACTCCTTTGTGGACTCGATGGGAAGCGGGACTCCGCCTTTCAATAGCGGTTTAGTGCTGAAGTCAGCCCTGGGTAAGTGTCGTGGTTTGAAGTCTCTCCATCTCCGGAAGAGTCATAATGGTGGCCTGTATTTATGAAGCACCCTTCACATATAGGTTTACTAACTGCAGAGGAATCGGTTACTGCTGACGTGCAGCCCTTGTTAGGGTGGGACACAGCTGTGGAGCAGCACACCACACAGAGCAGTTCAGGACAGGGTGTGACAAAATCTGCATGTGGTAGAAACTCCACTGGTAACTTGAAGTGGACGGAGTGGATTGTGGTGGCTGTCTGTGTTGCTGCTGTGCCCAAAAAGGTGTTTGGCACTTTTTAAACTCCCAGAAGGACCACTCCTGCTCTGGAGAGCTTCCTGCCCTAAAAAGAGCAAATGGACACAGGGCAAAGGGTGCATGCAACGCACAGATGGAAAAGCTGTGATCTTGCAGCGGGAGCTTGCGATAGGGCGAAGGCCTTGGGCCTCCCAGGAACACGATTGGCTAGTGAGACAGTTACTGAATCTAGAAATAGGTCAGGCTGAGAGAGAGACAAACCCTAATTCTACCACGGTGTGGCCTAATCAGTACTTTGAGAGAGACTTTCAAGGCAAAGTTAGGTGAGTCAGTAAACACAGCTCAGTGGGTACCAGTGTGCAAACATGGTGTGTGTTGCTGGAGCAGCTGCTCTTTAGGAAAGAAGAAAAAACCTCCAACTTGGTAGTGTCTTGTGAAGCTGTGCTGCATGAGAATAAGGGAAAGCCTGACTCTGCTGACTGTGTTCTGAAGGCCCAACATTTCACTTGTCATTTTAAATATCAGGCCTTCTCCTTCTCTTTATCTGATCTTGGCACAGCTTTGGGTGCTCTCCCTAGCTGCAGTGCTATCTTCCTGTTTCCACAGGCCCTGATTTGGTGTGCAGATGGTGGTCAGCAGCGATCGCCATGGCAATCAGTTGGCTCAGAGGGGATGATGCAGGCGTGAGGTCCCGTTTCACAGAAGTGGAGCGCATGCCCAAATCCCTGGAGATGTCTGAGTATGTGAGCCTCTTATCTTCTTCAAACCACCAGAAATGAGTATCTTGGTGGCCCAAATGAAGCAGATGTTCTGAGAGGCAGGCACATGTTGACACTTGTCTTGTGGGCTAGGCCTGTTAGTGCTGCATGGGAAGATGGTTGCGTTTTTGTCATGGGTGCAATTGCTTCAGTGCCTGCTGATGAAATGATGTGATGTGGAAATGTCTGGCACGTGGATGTGTGTATTATCATGTTGATCAGAGCCTGGATTGCAGATCTCTGGGCAGTGGGTTGGGGAAGGTCCCGTGGGAATGTAACACCACTGTAGGGGCTGTTTGAACAAAAGACATGAGGGAGACTGTCCTCATCACCGATGCAGACCCATTTGTCCAACTTCTGGTAGGCTCCTCTAGACAGAAACTGAGGCTTGGTCTACACTACAAATTTACATGGATGTAATGACGTTGCACAGGTGCAGACAGTGCTATCAAGGGCTTCTCCCACTAGCATAGCGTCTGGGGAAGGTGGAGTCCCTACACTGGTGGGAAAAGTTGTCCTGTCAGCACAGGTGGTGTCTTGGCTAAGCACTACAGCAGCGTTGCTGTTCTGCTGGTTGTGTAGACAAGCCTTCAGCAGCCCTAGAGTTTACTAACACATGGCCACATGCAGGGTTTGTTAAGGGGGGGGAGGCTCTTGTATCTGCCAGATGTTACTGTACTATTCTGCGGCTTCTCTGGGTTGGTTGGTAGTTCTCTTGTGCCAGAACATACGATGTCTTTGTGATCTGAGCCGATGGGGGCAGGGAGAAGGCTGAGACCACTGAGCTCGTTTCCCTTGGGATGCAGGGTATGGTCAGTAAAGGCTAAAGGGCTCTTTGTGCAGGCCAGAAGGTGCTTTAAAGCAGCTGGTGATGCTGCCTTTGAAGGTGTGGACACTGCACTGCTTGAGTGTGTTGCTCCTCTCTGTCTTTCAGGAACGCCCTGGTGAAAGCCATCTTCCACGTGTGCAAAGCCATGCAGGCCTCCCTGTCGGGGAAGGCAGATGGGCAGCAGAGCTCCTTTGGTCACTGTGAGAGGGCCAGCAGCCACCTGTGGAACAGCCTTAACATGAGCAGTGGTGTCTCTAATGCTGGCCTCAACAATGTAAGCTCTAGGGTGCCCTCTGCCCCCTTGTGCTCCCTTCCTAATTCCTATAGGGAACTACTGTGTAACTTGCTTAAGGCCACCTGTCAGAGTGTTGTTCTAGTCTCCCCTTAGGGAGGAGTCAAAGGCATGTGTCACTCCTCTCCACCCCCCACCCCCACACTTCTGCTCTACACCAGACTGGAGAAGTATCCATCCCCAGAACCTCATACTTACGACTGGAGAAGAGGGAGAGGTCAACTCATCTTGCCATCCCCCTTCTGCTTGGTGTGGAGGTGACTCCCTGCTCAGTGGTAGCGCGGTACCGGGGGACATGGCCACAGCCACAGCTTGGTGCTCACCTATTGCCACCCTCCCTTGTTCTTAGTTATGTCTCCTGAGTGTATTGTTTCCATGGCAGCCCACCTCTCTGGTCTGCTCTGGGGGAGGCTGCTGAGACCTGTGCAACATAGGGACCTCTTATATCCCACTCTGGCTCAGGGCACCTGACACTGTCTGAACTGTGTCAGTTCCTCTCCACAGCAGGGGTGGACGCAATTCGGCTTGTGAGCCAGATACAGCCGGCCAAACTGTGAGATGCGGCCTGCAGCCCACCTTGGCAGGGAGACCGAGGGCGAGAGACTTCATGTGCTTCCAGACACCGATTGGCTTGGGGACTAGGCAGTGTAAGAAATCGTCTCCCTTCCTCCTGCCGCCAGGGGTGCGTGGTGCATAGATGGAGCCCCGAGCTGTTCAAAACTGCTGGCCGTTCCCTCTACGCACCACGTGCCCCTGGCAACAGGGCGAGGGGAGGAGATTTTGTGCACATCTTTGCCGCTAGGCCAATCATTGCAGTGGTGGCCAGGGAGCACGCAATCTCTCTTGTCCCCCCACCAGGGTTGCGCGGAGCATAGAGGGAACTGCCAGCTGCTGCACGCCCTGGGCAGGGAGTGAAAGACTTCACATGCTCCCCTGCCCCCCAGCTGTGGTGATTGGCTTGGGGGCAGGGTGGAAGAAAGATTTCTCCCCACCTCACCTCCTGGGCCAGGAGCATGCAGCGTGTAGAGGAAACTACCCATGGTTTTGAAACAGGTGGCGGTTCCCTCTAGGCACCATGTGACCCTGGCGGGGGGTGAGAGACTTCACACACACTCCCTTGTCTTCAGTCGGGTTCTGAACCAACTGTGGGCTGGGGAGCATGTGTGAAGTCTCTTGCCTCCCCCAGGGGGACACCCCCCTGAGCAGCACACGGAGGGAACCTATGTGGCTGGGGCTGCTGCAGGAGGGGGTCTGTCTCAGAGACCCTGTTGGACAGCTGGCTGGGAGCTGCCTAAGGTAAGTGACTCCCGGCCAGAGTCTGCCTCCGGTACCTCAGCCCCTGCCTCTTGCACCCTGACCCCTCCCACTTCTTAACTCCCTACCCCAGGCCATCACTCCCCTCTGCCCCATGGTCACTACCCAAGTCCTCTGCACACTGCTCCAGATTGCAATTCCCTCCCAGACCCTGTACCCCTGCTGTACTCCTCTTCCAAGTCAAATTTCACTCCTGCACCCCTGCTCCCTCCCAGACCCTAACCCCCTGCCCAAGCTCACAACCCCTATTTCATCTAAACTCCCTCTCAGACCCCACACTCTCTCTTGCATCATAGTCCCTCCCCTCTGCACCCAACCTCAGTCCCAAACCCCACTCCATAGAGAAGTGCAGCCTTTGGCTGCTTTCCAAAATCTTGCAGTGGCCTCCCACCAAAAATGATTGCCCACCTCTGGGGTAAGACTGTACTAAGCCATTTCTCTGCATTGGTGCATCGCTTGTATCTTTACTTTTCAGAGCACCACAAAGCTTGGGCTTCCCTGCAGGACATGTGGGATGCTGAGCTCTGGCCCCCTCTGTTATTCCTGGGGGGCAGCTGTAGTGCATTGTAGTTGCATTGCATGTTCTGGCAGTATTTGTGCAATGTTTCTGCAGTGCAGTACAGAGGCACTCTCCATTCTGCAGCACAGGTAGGCGCTCCTAGGGATGGCTAGGATAAGGCCCCATCCCACCTGCCTGGGAGCTGCAATGGTGGGAGCTTGGCCAGGGACAAGGCCTCCCTTTCCTGCACATGCTATAGTTCTCCATGGCCTGTAGCCTTCTATCTCTGGCACTGACCTTGGTAGCTCTCAGTAGGCGAGGGCCTGCTGTGTGTGGATGGGGAGGCCCCATAAGAAGACTGTGGTGCTGCTGATTCCATCTGGAACACCCTAATGGTGTGTAAGGGTGGGGATACCATGGAGCTCTGAGATGGGGTGGGCAGCTCTGTCTTGGGCATCTCCAAATGGGCCTCCCCGTCATGGTGTGGCTGCAGAGGACAGCTTGGTTTTGTTTGGTCAATGGATCAAGACGAATGTGCTCGTCAAAATTTCCTTTCTGCGATTTGACATCATAATGCAGAGCAGCTACCTCTGCTGCAGGAGGGCTCGCCATGTGCCTGCTTGCCTTAGGCACAGTCATGCAGCCGCAAGGGTCTTGGGTTACCCCAGGCAGGCTTCAAGGTAACTAGCTTTCTGGGCACGATGGTTCCGGGTGACTGGTCAGATGTGGAACTTTTTGCCTCTAAGCTGGTGGTTTGAGTCCAACTCGGCTTTAGTGACTGAAAGTTGTCTTGGATTTTTGGTGGCTGGTCTGCAGTGTATTTGGAGCTCTCCAGCCACTTCCTGCTGAGCCGGCACCCCCATCTCAGAGCCATGAATCTGGGGTGGTAATTCACCTAGTTAGCCTTGTCAGAAAAGGGAATTCCTCATGCCCTCTAGAAATGGCTGTTCTGGGCAGGGCCTGCCCCACTGGCCCTGTCCTGAGACAAAGTAGAGGACTTCGGTCTCCAGAGCCGTTGATAGGCATCTCTGGCCAGCAGTAAACTCCTTTGCCAAATGCCTAGCAGTGGTTCTGCTCAGGTGGACCAGTGTCTCTGCCGGCTGCTAGGGCGCCTGCTACCCCCAGCCCTGGGGGATCCTGACTACTCTGCAGTGGGCAGTTGATGGGTTACTTACCTTCCCTGTCTTCTCTTGGGGGCTCCTTGCAGATGATCCAGCTGCTGGCTTGTGATTTACTGCTCTCACTCCGCACCACCCTGTGGCAGAAGCAGGCTAACTCCAGCCAGGCCCTGGGTGAGACCTACCACGCCTCTGCCTCCGAGCTGACGGGTTTCCAACGAGATCTTGGCAGCTTGCGTAAACTGGCCCATGGCTTCAGGCCTGCTTATCGCAAGGTAAGGTCCTGCCTCTCTTCTCATCTGCCTTACCCACTATCCCCCGGAGCAAGCCTGTTCCTTGTGAGCATGCTCTGCACAGCGCTGCCCTTTGAGTTGTCCCCAGGAAGCAGTTGCAGCTTCCTCACTTGGGTTTGCAAATCTGAAGTGAACAAGCAGATGGAATGGCCCAGGAACTGGGAATGGCGCACGGAGCTCTTGCATCTCTAGCGGCTTTCATTCTCTCCCCACCTGCTTCCTGAGTGAGAGCCACTCCCCTCCGATGGCTGATTGGGGCCTGGCGGAAGTGAGATGGTAGTGTCAGCCCTCTTCCCACAGGGCAGGTGTTTACATGAGTTGATTGGCCTCTTCGTCTGCTGTGATTGCCAATGAGAGACTACGCTGCCCCCCCCCCCCCAATCCCTGCCCCCCTGGTCCCGAGAGGTGGCTGCATGCTAGGATTGAAGCTCATGTGCAGGGCACAGAACTGTGCTGTCTGACCATGTTGCACGTTGGGGTTCTCTCATTTTGGATGCTTCCCACTGGTTGGGTAAAGCACTGAGAGTATCCTGGGGACACAGAGCTGTAGTGCCTGAGGGGATATGGGTGGCATGTGGAGGAGGTGGAGGCGAAGGCCGTGGGTTCTTTCATAGCTAATCCCTGGGATCTCCCTGCTCAGAGTGGGGAGCTGGGTGGGGGAAAAGTCTGTGAAATGTGGGACTCAGTTCAACTGTGTTGTGAGCAGTGGCTGAGAAGTACAAGGCAAGCACTCGTCTCACCTGGGATCCCCCCTCTTTCTTCTCAAGTGTGTCCCTGGCCAGTGCACAGTTTATTTCTTTTGCACCCTGCAGCGCTCTATCTAGGCTAGTTCTCAAGGTGTGTAAACAGCCCGAGGGTTGAGATTACTTCCACCGCGCCAGTTCCTGTGTTACCGATGTGCTCCTGCTGGCCTCTTCTCCCCTCCACCACCCTCCCCACTCCTTCCTTGCCTTCTTGTAGCCTGGCGATGTATCCGCTTCGCACCTCACTCCTTTTTCGCCCCGTTTTGGGAGCACTAGAGGTGAGGTGGGAGGGGAAACCATGTTCCTGCTTGTGAGGGGGGAACTGT
The DNA here is from genome assembly GCF_052426305.1 of Pelodiscus sinensis. Classification (NCBI taxonomy): domain Eukaryota; kingdom Metazoa; phylum Chordata; order Testudines; family Trionychidae; genus Pelodiscus; species Pelodiscus sinensis. The sequence continues at coordinate 90,758,228 of NC_143052.1, read as the reverse complement.
GTGTGCCACGTGGCGGCAGTGCGGGAGATGTGGTGAGTGTGGGCACGAGATCTTCCCAGCATGAGACTGCCTCTTGTTGCTCCCTGCTCTCTTTCCCCTCTAGGTGTTTCTGCATGAGGCCACTGTGCGCTTGATGGCAGGCGCCAGTCCCACCCGCACCCACCAGCTGCTGGAGCACAGCTTGAGGCGGCGCACCCCCCCGAGTGGCAAACAAGGTGGGTCAGCACTCTTCTACGTGTGGGAACGGCACCTGTTGGGAGAGGGCTCTATAGCATCCGCTTTGGCCTTGGGCTCTCTTGACCAGCAGGCATTTCATTGGCAAGGCTCAGGGTCTTGAACTGAGCTGCTCAGCATGGTGCGTGTTGGCAGTGATCAGGCTGAACAAAGCCGGGATTGGAAACAGGCTGAATCCATAGCTGAACCTCTGGGGTGTCTGGGCTTTGGAGTCCTGGCTCTGGGGAATAGCTTGGGGTCCCTGCGCAGGCTCCAGCAGAAGGTTGTATCCTAGCAGCAGAAATCAGAGCTGGGCACTTCTGGTCACAGCTCAAGCCTTAAAACTCTTCTCCAAAGCTCTCACTAAGTTGAATGTCAGGGCGGCAAACTACCCTGAGGGGGCTCCCTTTAGGAAGCAGGGAATTCACAGGGAAGGGTAAAGTTTAAAGCACTGATCTCAGACCCTCTCAGCTAGCACATGCTGGCATAAGTTAGTGCTAGAACCGAGGGCCTGGCCCCTGGTTACAGTTGGTCAGTCAGTGTTTCCCCTGGAATTGGTGTTCACTGCGCTCCCGCCCAGGCTCCAGTGTGGGCCTCCCCACCCTGCTGCCTTAAAATAATTCCCCAAAGGTTTCATCCCATCATGCTCAGGCGTGGGGTATTGACCACCACAGCTACTAAACCTGTTCAGGGGCAGCTGCATTTAATGGTGACTGACGTGCTCCCCTCTGCCCTGTTTGTAACATGTCGTGGGTGAGAGCTATGCAAGGCTTGGTTCAGTGCTCTTCCTTCTCCCACCCAGGTGAGCTGGATGCCCTGCCAGGACAGAGAGAGCGAGCCACAGCGATTCTCTTAGCCTGCCGCCATCTCCCCCTCTCCTTCCTCTCGTCCCCGGGCCAGCGAGCAGTCCTGCTGGCAGAAGCAGCCCGCACACTGGAGAAAGTGGGGGACAAACGCTCCTGCAATGACTGCCAGCAAATGATCGTCAAACTGAGCGGGGGCACTGCTATCGCTGCCTCCTAGCCCAGGGGCCCTGCAGCCAAAGCCAGCCTTGTGAACCATCAGACTGGACTCTCGCCCCATTATACTCCCCTTTAGCACAGCGTTCTAGAGTAGGGCCGTGCAAGTGGAATCACTTGGGCTGGGGAGGGCTCTGAACTAATCCAGGGTTGGCTTTCCTAGTCACTGGCTGCATTCAGGCCTGGTGGCGGGACTGGAAACTGGCTAGGAGCTCCTCACTGGGGTGAGAGGCAATGCTGGGCGAGGAGGAGGGGTCCGCAAGCCCTGAGGACACAAGTGCTATGGGTTTGTGCCTAAGGGCTGTCACCCTCCCTCCTCTCCCAAACCTGTCTGGGCTGAGGAACCACCCAGCACCCCCTGCAAGGCAATACCAGCATCTGAGGCAGAGTCTACCTGCAGACTGGCTGCCTGCCAGCTCGGTGGGGAGTGGAGAGCCCTCGCGCTGTCTCCTCAAGGCAGGGCTTGCTAAGCTGTTTTTACATGAGCCTTTTTCTATAGACTCTGCGTGTGTGGGAAGCTCTGGGGGAGGGGTGGTGCTTGGGGTCAGCCCACCCCACCCAGGAATCCCCCTGTGATTTTTATACCTTTGTTTTTTATAGCGATGTTCATGGCTTTACAAGACATAGGGAACGGTTGCAGTAGATTTCTCAACACCCCCAGCCTTGTGTGTCTCCCACATCTTGTCACTGCGCTGTCTCCTGCCTCTGGGGCCAGGAGGTTTTCTGGTGTAAATTAGCAGCATCCACGGTTTGGGCGCGGGGTTGCCCCTTTATGGACAGAGTACACCGGGAGGGCTGCTTGCGTGGTGAGGGACCCAGGATAATAGGGCGTGCAGAGACCTGAGAAGAGGGAGAAGTGTCTCTCTGTTGGCACAGATTAAACGGGTTTTTAAAACGAGAATGTTTGAGATTTCATTACACTCAATTCTAGATTCTGTCCTCTCCCCCCATCTCCTTTGTGTGTCCTCAGTCTGCATCTGCATGGCAGGTTTTGCCCCCCATGAGGAAACTTAAATAAACTTGGTCTCTGCTATGGTTTGGAGCACCTTTGTTTGGAGTGTGCTAATGCCAAGCCATGTGACATTGCAAGAGTACAGGATGGGGGGAGGGGGGATCATCCAGTTTTCCCCTTCGCTCCACCTCTCTCATTGCCCCTTCTGCCCAAAGGCACTGTGGGAAATCCTTCCTGTGCTATGGAAGCCAGTGCTTGGCAGGCCACATTGCTGCTGCTCTCCCTGTACCTGTGCTGTGACGGGTCGAGCTAGAACTGCATTGGTACCAGGTACCATCCTATCCTGTGCAGGCGCCTGCAGCCCTTCGTTAATGCAGCATGGTGGTCTCATTGCAGAAGCAGAACAAATTTTTGTTAAACCTTTCTAGGTGTATTCAGTTACTGCTAAGAAAAGGCTCTTGGAGCTTCAGTTACTGCTAAGAAAAGGCTCTTGGAGCTTCAGTTACTGCTAAGAAAAGGCTCTTGGAGCTTCAGTTACTGCTAAGAAAAGGCTCTTGCAATCACACGTGGGATCTTCTGCCCTTGTTTTGCAGTGTGCTTCTGGCAAAGATATTTCAAAGCACAGCAACTGGGAATGTTGTATGCACCAGCTTCGCTGAGATGGAACGTAATTCCGCCTCCCATCGCACCGCACGTTCACAGTGCTTCCATGCCTCTTCCTCCTCCCCCCCCCCCCCAAGATTGAATTGCAGGGCTGCAGTAAAATGTCTCCATAGCTCGCCCACACCTTTTAGGGAGCATTTAATGGAAGAGTCATAATTGTAACTATTTTCTCAAATAAGAATGTCCTTTGTTTCTTCCCAGCATGTGGGTGGATACATTCAAAGGCTCCACTCATAGCACCTGCTTTGCACTGGCGTCAGAAGCCCGTAATAAGTGGAACTCCCAGGAGTAGTTTTCTTACCTCTGGTTTCTGGCTCCTGGGATCTGTGTTGGCTGCTTCTGTGTTAAATCCACCTCATGAGTGCAGTAATGTGGGGATACTCCTGCCCTGTAGTAATTTTGGCACAAGAACAGATGCGTTTTATGGCTCAGTACTGCAGCATCTTGGCTTGTCAGGAGGGACAGATACTGCTCGTTTGCAGAGAGGCTAACGCCCACCCGCCCCTCCAAGGCAGGATGAAACTAAGACCCTGGTTTCCAAACAAACAACTCTCATAAAAGCTGCTTGAGCTAAAGCCTCAGGCTTTTTAATATGTTTAGCAATGTGTCTGCCCTGCCCATTGCATCCTCCCTATCCTTTCAGTCCTCCCTGCTTGGTCTGCCAAGGTGGTCATGGTACACAAAGGAGGGGAAGAGTTCAGCACCCAGCCCTGTTTGTCTAGTAGAGCCAGAAACAGGGCAGTTATGGAAGTGGTGACCCTTCCAGACCCCCCTTCCCTGACCTGTCACTACTTGTTCAAAGATGGAACAGAGGACCGTACTGGAGCATTTGTGTGTGTGAAGGAGGGGGGAATGTAGACTCCTAGATGACATTGAGGGCAGTCCTCATGGCTTAAGGCCCAGTGCAGGCTGCTGTTGTGCAAATGATGCATACGCATTTGTTCTTTACACCTGTGACTTCTGCAGGTGTGAGCTTCCTCTCTGTGACTGTTTGCGTGCTGTGATTTATGGACCTGCTGTCTCTGTCTATTCCCACACCTTTTTCTGTGTACACACTAATTTTTCTATTGGGGCGGTGTTCGTGGACAGTGTGAGTAATGGTCTAGTTATCCAATTGATGTTAGGAGTAGGGACATTGCTGTAAGAGAGAGAAGTTGGTGATGGTCCCAGGAAGCCATTTCTGCTTTCATTGAGAGGTGTCCAGTTATGTCCCCTGTGCTAGGGAGCGACTGTTGCTTAATAAAGACCAATGGTACCACCTGGCCTTGTGTACAGTGTATTTATTAATAGCCTCTCCCACAAGCCATGCTGCCTTTGAGCAGTGGTAAGACTTGAATAGCTTGTAAACTCAGCAGGGAACTGTGCTGGACTGTAGATGTAGCTAAACCATTAAAGTTCTTAAAGGGAAGTAGATACTTCAGGGAAGTATCTACAAGCCCCAGTGCTTATCTAGACATCTTGTATCTGCTAAACTAGGCTGGAAATCTTTCCAGAAAGGACGACTTTTACTGCTCACCACATTGGGAATGTAAGAATGGGCACCATTCCCTGGTAGTTTGAGGTTCTTCCTGCCAGTGACACCTGCCAGTACAGAGTACCAGGCTGCAGTAGCAGTCTAACCAAGGAACTGTCTTTGCCTGTGGTCATCACCCTGTGCTTCAGGAGAAGCTGTAAAATCCTGTGATGGACAATTATTAAATAAAATGCTCTTAGGGGCAACTTTGCTTAATCCCTTGTTTTCTTTCATGGCCCCTTGTGACGGGCTTCTGACAAAGCTTTTAACAATTTGAGAAACCCAAATTTAAAACAATTTGTACACTACTATAACAGCTGATATTGCTCAGGTCCTTAAGGAGGGGTTCAGGGCTGGCATTTGGAGTGCAGGAGTAAGGGTTGAGGGGGGAGATGGGGCTCTGGGGTCTTCTCACTCCCCAACAGAGGAAGGGAAGCAAAGTGCACCATTTGTCCCCTAGGTTCCCCAGCCAGAGTGAGGAATGCAGCCAACTGTGCACTTTCCCCTCGGTCCCTCATGAAAAGGAACAGCCAGCTGTAGAATCTCTGGCTTCAGCTCCCTCTGCCCTGCCTAAAGGGTGTCTCGGGGGAGGCTCAGGGCTGGAGCAGTGCTGGATGGTTTCACTTGCCTGATGACTGTCTCTTTTCTGTATGGCTTTTATGAGACGCAATCCCATTTCCTGGCACAACATGGGAGAAGGAGCCTAGTTTCAGTTTTGGGTGAAAGCTTGGGTTGATCATTACCTAGAGTTGTTTAGTAACTCTGCAGCTTGACAGATTCAGCTCGTATGGTACAAGTTGTACATATGCCACTGCCAGTGTGTCTGGCCCTCACGGATCAATTCTAGATTGGATAGAAGTTTTCTCTTGGGAACTGATGTAATTTTCACTGGTGCTGTGGGTCATGGGACAAGCAAGCTCCACACTGGAGCTGATCAGAGGTTTCTGAACTGCTGCCAGATACTGACAATATGTGCTTTCCTTAGGCCAGTGATGGGCAGCCAAGACTAGTGAGTGGGCCTCAAGATGATCTCCTGGGATAGGGTAGTTTTGCTAACTGTACTTGCGTATGTAGAATTTGCAGGCTGTGCCGACTGAACTTTAGCAGCACTTTGTATGTAGAGGGAGTGCATGTCTTAGTGTTGTGTACAATCAGCATGTACCTCACTTCACATGCCCTGCTTTGTGGGTGTGTCACTTTAGTAATGTCAGTAGGGAAAAAAACGACACTGATGGAAAACAGTGGAATCAGACAACCCTATGTGTAGGCAACACTACACGAAATGTCTCCCGGGCCCCACACAGAATCTCAATAGACTGCATGTGGCCCTCATACTGTTGATTGCCCACCACTGGCCTAGACTCTCCTCTTCCCCGGTGAAATGATCTCCAATCTAGTCACAGAACTTCCTGCCCTGCAGAGGGGAGAGATTACGGAGAGGAGCATAATCTACTCACCAATTCTCTAACACAATCTGGATTGCCTTAGCAAATAGTTTGCTACTTACACTTAGCTATGAGTAATCATCCAAAAAGACTTCTAGATGCTTAAGCCCAGCTAAAGCCTTCCCTCGCCAGCACAGGTATTGATAAAATTGATAAGTTGCTTGACTTTGGTTTGTTATGAAATAGATTGGTTTTTTGGTTTTCTTGAGTGTAAGACAGTTTTCTTGCTAAAAGTCAATAAGAGTATAGAACAGGAAGGAAGGCTCACTATGAGAGAGTTTCCAGGAAGTTGTCTCCTGCAGTGCTGTTAAATTCACTTCAGAGCTTTCCAAAATTATATAGCTAAATCTATTTCTGTAATCAATTTGTTTATAATAAAAGATGGGGTGTGCATCATCTGAAACTGGATTTAACCAGTCTGCTTTCTAGCTAGCTTTTCTGGGACCAGGCTGTACCCTTTGTCTTTTTTTCTGAACACATCCGTTTCCCCATACAAAGGGGCAAGAAAGTACCTTCTAGGTTTGAACCAGGGTAGAACACTTATGACTTGTGCTTTTCTTTTGGGAGGCTCCAGTACTGGAACTCTGAAAATACCTGCCTAGTTGTAGCTGTGGTAAAACACTCATATGTCAGGATCCTGGCACACTTAAGATCTTCTTAAGCCAAAAATTATTTCAGCTAATGCAAGGTGTTCTGGGATACTTGGCATAAGTGAGAAGGGTTAGAAGAAAACACAGGCAAATTCAGGCAAAACGTCATTAATATGTGGTGTGACTAACACATGTATAAGCCTAGCATCTATTGGTCAACTCAGAACACTCTGCTGCACCCGGTAATCCACCAGCCATTTAGTTCAGTAGAGACCATCTTTACCACAGAGTACTGGTAAATGGGGCACTCTGGAAAAAGCCTGGCTTCTGTGTGATAAGACAAAGGTAGCTGAGAGAATCAGTTAATTACATGGCCACCAGAGGGCAGTAGAAATCTAACTGCAAAAGGAAGAACTATAGCTAGCTAGGAAATTTTCAACAACTTTTTTGGTCAGACAGTGTTTTGTTGAAATCACAAGTCTCTTGGAAAGGGCGGCTTTTGATTAATTTCTCAACTTGAAAACATTTTGAAAAATGTAGGCTATTTAGTTTTGACATCTTTTAAAATGAAAAGCTTCAGGTTTCTAGTTTAAAATTACTTACGTAGCTATTTAAGCTAATTATCGATAAGATTGCCAGATGGTTTCACAAAAATACCCCCCGCCCCTCCAAGGCCACATAAAAAGTTGAACCAAAAAAAAAAGCCGCTCCCTCTCCTTCCGCCCCACCCAGTATAAGCTATACCGCATGTCCCCAGCGGCCTTCCATCAGGCGCCCGAGCCGGGTCTCAGGAAAAACTGAAAATACTGGACATTTTTGATGTCCAGTATTTTCTGAATTTTTTTTACCAAATGGAAGGTGCAAATACCGGGCTGTCTGGTTCAATACCGGACACCTGGCACCCCTAATTATCTAGGTTGAACTGCTGTAGTCTAGCTCCCTCGGGACCTGACTAGTGCTGAACCAGAGAGTTTGCTGAACCATGGGAGGTCAATTTTGTCTAGCAGCATTACCAATGCTCCTACTGCTTACTGGGCTCTTAGAAGACATTTAGGAGCAACTTAAAAAGCAACGAATAGTCTAGCAGCACCTTGAAGACTAACAAAATATGTAGATGGTGTCATGAGCTTTTTGTGGGTACAACCCACTTCTTCAGATGACTGGGATATTAAAAGTCCAGCTCCAAGAATAAATAAGGAAAGGTGGGGGCAAAGGGGCAGGAGTTGGCACCAGGACTAATTGCAAGGGGTGGGTTTCTGGATGATTGATGGAAGTGTGTTGCTTGGTTACAGGAAAGAATTTGTGGTTAGAAGAGAGAACAGGATGCCACTTGCCATCACCTATAGCACACACCTTCAACCCCTCCAGTGCATTATCAACAAGCTACAGCCTGTTGTGGAAAATGAGCCCTCACTCTCACAGGCCTTGGGGGGAAAGGCCAGGCCTCGCTGCCAGACAACCCCCTAACCTCAAACAAATTCTTTCCAATAACCACCCAACACACCTCCATCATAATCATCCAGGAAGCCACCTCTGCAATCAGCCCAGCTGCTAACTCTGTCCACATAACTACACAAGCAATTTCATCACTGGACCCAGCTACATCAGGGGCTCATTTAACTGCACGTCCACTGCTGTAATCTATGGTATCAAGCCTCACTGCCATGTATATTGGCCAAACTGGACAGTCTCTATGGGAAATAATTAATGGACATAAATTGGTCATCTGAAAAAGCAACACACAGAAACGGGTTGGAGAACACTGTAACCTGCCCAGGCACTCATTAATGGATCTCAAAGTTACCGTGTTGTTTCAGGCCAATTCCACGAGCCAAATACACAGGGAAGCGTTGGAACTTAACTTCATTTACCAGTTTGATTCCTATCAGGAAGGAATGAATAAAGATATGGGCTGGCTCACATGCTACCTTCCCCATCTTAATGACTTAACCAACCAACTGAACAATGAGAATTTATAGAGGTGCAAATTGTTTTTATCAGCCTCCTGTAACTTGAATAATCTACTCTCTTTTTTCCTTTTTTTCCCTCCTTCGCTCCCCCTACCCCCGTCTTCCCTTATTTGTTCTTGGAGCTGGACTTTTAATACTCCAGTCATCAGAAGAAGTGGGTTGTACCCACAAAAGCTCATGATATCATATACATGTTTTGTTAGTCTTTAAGGTGCTGCTATTAGTCTGTGACTAGAAAAATGTAAACAATAAACTCAGCTACCTCTCTGAAGATTTAGGCATAAGTTAGAGCTAAATAACAGTGCAGAACACAGAGAGCCAGGACTGGTAGCTCTAAACAAACTTGATGGGACTGTGGGTAATATGGCCACACCCATGATAAGTGAGCATCTGGCTGACTAAAATCATGTTGGACCAGAGAGTGCTGGATTAGAGAGGTTCAACTTTTGGTATCACACCAAAGCACTTTGATAGAAACCAATTCTTTTTTTTTTTTTTTTTTTTTGGTTCAAGAAAACAATTGAGATCTTGACTTTTTGGTCCTGGTTCAGGCTGGGAAAGATTCCCTCCCCCTCCCCAAAACCTAGCTCTTGATGGAATGGGAGAAGCTTCCTACCCAAGTCTATGAAAGACTCAGTGCTACTACCATTAAAAGAAGAGCTTGTGCTTTCTCTGGGTGGCATTCAGGGACCTAAGAAGCACAAAGACAGTTGTGTCTGGGTTCCAGTGCACTGATGAGTTGGGACATTTGCCCCTGCTCATCTCTAGTTTTTCTGATTACTCCAGCCCTGACTGTACGTTGTAACAGGCATGCCTGAGCACCTGCAGCAATGGCCAACTTGTTAGCAATGGATCCACGATGAGCCACACAGTTGGAGTGGGAGCTGCATCAGCATGGAAGTCAGGTCTCCCTTGGCCTTTGGTAGCAGAACACTAGCAAAGCCTTGGGAGTGGTCTCCCAGGATATGTCTACACTACAGAGTTTTGTTGGAAAAATGACCGTTTTTCCGACAAAACTCGAGGAACGTCCACACTGCAATTGTGTTCTTCCACAAGAAAATCAAAAGAACCGCGGGTTTTTCTGACATTGGTAATCCTTATTCTATGAGGAAGAAGGCTTTTTGCAAAAGAGCTCTTTGCAAAAATCACAGGTGCCCTGGGGGCCAATCTGTCCATAGCAATCACAGCTTACATGTGTGAGAGAGTCCATTCAGTGTGGACACTCTTTCGAAAAAGCAGATCCCTTTTTCGATGCATTTTTGTAGTGTGCACACGTTCTTTTGGAGGATGTTTTTTTGGATAATCTCTTCTGAAAGAAGCCTGTAGTGTAGACGTAGCCCAAGGGGGCTGATGTAGCTGGTGTGGAATAACTCCAGCTGTGTAAGGCGAGGCTTTATGTTGCCCTAATGGTTCAAGTAAGGGAGCCTCGTCATCCCCAGATTTGTGTGTATAGCAGTTAATGCTAACTGTGGTGACTTCCCAGGGCCTACCCTCCCTGCTGTGATTGTGGGCTCTCCTGTGAAACAGGGAGGTGGCTGGGAGAGCGGCAGCCAAGCCCTGCCGAAAAGATGGTGGCAATTCATGGCTTGGTGCTTTGAGGCGGGAGCAGGCTCACTTGGGGCACTGCTACCAGCTTGGGGCACTGTTTCAGCTGAGATGTGAGCCAGCCTCTGACCCTGGCTTGCCACTGAAGATTTTATAGCACTTTCACCAGGGAGCCGTCAGCAGCGTTAGCCCTGCAGAACTGGCCACCGGCCTCCAGCCCATCTAGTTCCACTGTTTGCCTCGAGCCCCTCAGCTCACTGCTCTTGGAGACCTCATCCCTCACCTCCTGCCTGAAGGCAGCTGTGTCTGGGGACAGCAGCCCACTCTGCATCATGCGGGTCAGGTGCTGTGGGACTGGAAGCCGTTCTCGTTTAAAAAACGACGAGAGTGCTCTGGGGGGATTCCACTGAGAGTCTCTCCCCCTCACCCCACCTTTCCCCTGCCTGCTTAGGATGCGAAATCAGGCTGGCTGAGTCTCTCTCTTTGTTCAGTGTGTCTGCGCCTGTTCTGCTATTAAAGATTAATACTCCCGGGGGACCCCTGCTGTAAGATGGTAGAATGAGGACAGGCCACTCTGGGCACTCGCAGCGCTCTGCCTTTGGATCTGTCCCTGGGATTATTTTTGAGGGGGTTGGGGTGTGTAATTCATTGCTGCTCCCTAGTCCCAGCTGTGCAGAAACCACCAGCGAGGTTCAGAGATGGTGGGACAGGTCCTGCTGTCACCCTCGGCAGCAGCTGCCTGGCAGCTGGTACGTGTGGGTGAGCCCTTTGAAAGGGGGTCACTGAGCTCTCCCAGGAGTCCTGAATGCTGGGCTGGCCCGGTACCAAAGCCAGACTCTGATTTCTGCCACCATGGACTGGCAGATGACGATAGGAGGGGAAAGGGGAAGGAGGGAGAAATGACTGATTAGAGCAGCCGGTGCCTTCCCCGTTCCTCCTTGCTGCCAGGCCCTGCTTTGTATGCCGCGGTGCCACAAGGTTTGCTGGGCCAGTTCTCCATCACATGCTACCCAGCCTAGTAGGGAGGAGGAGAGGGGCTACTCCCAGCTGTGACAGCGAGTCACTCTGTGACCGTAGCTGCTGCTTGACTGCTGCAGTTTCATCCTTTGTGGCGTGGGGCTGGCTGTACTGAGCAGAGCCCAGCAAGGCAGGATCAGGGGCAGTTGAAGTGCTCCAAGGGGTCCCAGAGCTCAGGTGCTTTGTACCTGTTTTTCACTGTTGTGACGACAAGGGGCCTTTGCGGCTGCAGCTGCCTCTTCCAAGGAGAACCGGTTTGTTAATAAAGGGGACGGAGAGGACCCAGTCGATTGGCGAGTCCAGTAAGGACCGTTGGAGGGCGAAGAGGGAGGTACCGGTGCAATGTGACCATGCTGTGGCAGGGAAAGGGAATGCCAGGCTGGCCTCAGGATAGCCCTGGCTTGGAACGTGAGCTGGTGGGGTGGAGGTGCTACTGGGCCTGGGCAGAGGCAGGAGTTGGTACTTAGATGCCTATGGTCTAAAGGGACCCAGACAGGACTGTGATACAAGGTGCTGGCGAGGCTGGGCGAGAGCGGGTGGTGGGATGGCAGTGGGGTGTGGCATGAGCCAGTGGGACGACTCTGCTTCGGGTCTCAAGCTGGTGGTGGCCTGGGGCTGAACGGGGCCTGAGATGAACATTCACACCTACCCCTGGTGTTGCTGGAGCCTGTGTAGCTTCACATGCGGCACCAGGAGAAGCTTCATCCCCCTCGCCCCCCAGCTAACGATGGCTCCCGAGTCCAGCAAACCGGTCACTGCTCTCGGGCCATGACTCACTGCTGTTGGCAGCCGTGCTCCTGCGAGCAGAGCCTGGGGTTTAACAGAGCTGCCTGGCCCCGCCCTGCTGTAGCGCTGCCTCGCTGCGGCTCACTCCCCATAGGTGGAACCTGAGCTTGGACCCAGACCATCATCTGCTGGACCCCCCTTGGGCACACTGACAGTGTCCAGGGGACAAGGCTCTGGCCAGCTGTGTTCAAGGGCTCTGGGGCCTAGTCCTGTGTATGGCTTGGGCCCTGCTCTGTCCATTCCTATGAGCAGCATCCCCACCCTTGCCCTTAGTGTTCAGTGAGGCTGCAGCTCCACCAAGTGCTGGCCCCAGCCAGGGCTCTGCAGGGTGGGGCTGGCTCTGGGGAGGAGCGGGGGAGGAAGGGGACTTTAGCAGCATCTGTCCAAGGGCTGCTGGTGCTGGCAGGACTGTTTAAAATTAATAATGCTGTTCCTGTGGGTGTGGCTCCAGTTACTGCATGCAGAGAAAGAACAGGCCCGGCTCCTGCCTGGGGGACGTGATTAAGCCTGGTGGGCAGGAGCTCTCTGCCAAGTGGACGCCACATGGGGGAAGTGGAGCTCTATGGGGCTTGTAAAGCAGCTGGTGCTGGGAAAAGCTGCGTGCTGATTGCCAGGCCCAGCTGTAGCTCTCTATGGGTCTGGCTCTTTGGGATGAGGGCCTGGTGCCCCTTTGCTGCAAGGTTGCTGGAAAAGCCAGCACTAAATGGGGGGCTTAGGCCTGCCTGCTGCAACCTTTCCCAGTGCTGAGAGGGGACAGGCCTCCTCCAAATGAGCCTTTTCTTCTAACACCCACTGCTGCTCTGCCCCAGGCCGCTCACAGGGGTGACCAGCCTGCAAATCTCTTCCTGGGCCCATGCTGCAAGCTTCCTGGCATGTGCCACTCGCCCTGAACAGCATGGGGGGCAGGGACAGCACGGGCCCTTAACTGGAACGGCTCTACCCTCGCTCACTGGCATGGTCCCACTTTCCACATAGCAGTCAGTACAGGGGAAGCCTCTCAGCTACTGCCCCAGGTCCACCCTGCCCCAGTCTCAGGCTGTGTCTAAACCACACAGTTCTTCCAGAAAAAGATACACAAATTGCAAACCGCAATTTGCGTAGCTTTTTCTGCTTTTTTTGGAAGAGGCTTTTGGGACATTTGGTCCATCTACACTGGGCAAAATGTGGGGAGAAAACCTTTTTCGGAACATCCCTTCTTCCTCCTAAACCGCAGTTTACAGGGATGCTGAAAAAAAGCGTCTGCTCTTCCAGAAAAAAATTTGGAAGAGCAAACGCATTCCTTGGACACGGCAGAGTTACTTCCGGTATCCCAGAAAAACTCTGCAGTCTAGACCTACCCTCAGGCTGCTCCTAGGCCTAGTGCTATGCCCAAGGTCTGGGCCCTTGGGCCTAAAACTGCCATTGTGGTCCACCCTGCCATGCCTGGTGATTGGAATCGGGGGGTGGGGGTGGGGCTGGGCCAGAGGAGGGGTGGCAGGATGGGTCCAGCTGAAAGATGTTCCCTGAGAAATGCTGTGAATGCGCCGCCGCTCAGTAGTGCTGGGAGCCCAGGTCTACAACAGGCACAGGACACAGGAGCAATCTGGCAACACGGGCACTTTTATTTCTGTAGGTGGCAGGGGAGAAAGTGGGATGTACAAACAAAAATGATCCAGGCCTGGCAGGATGCAAGTGTTGAGTTCTCCTTGGCCTGGCGTGCAGCCCTGGTTCTGGCGCATCCACCTGTGGGCAGTGCTGGCCTACCCAGCCCCCTCTCATGTCACTCTCCCCTCCCCATCACAGCCAATTGCACCCCTCAGGCTCCGGGGGATGGGGTGGTTTTTATTGCTAAGGGCGCCAGTGGCTCAAAGGACCTGGGGCTGGAATCGAATGAATGGGGGAGGGGTAAGGAGCCTTTCCCCTCTGGGGCATCAGTCCAGTCTCCAGCCCCTGATGGGCAGCTTTGCCAGCTGCCTGGGGGCATGTGAAACGTGTGACTGGCTTCATTCCAGGGGCAGCTGGCATAGCCAGGTGGCCCCGGTGCGCTCGCTCTCACGCCTGGCAGTGACTAGCCTCCTTGGTCACAGCCTCAGCAAAGGCCAAGAGCTAAATGGGCCTTGCCACGCGACAGCCCCCAGGCTTACAAAAAAGGCCGGGGGGAGCTTGTGGTGGCCTGTGCGGCTAAACCCAGCCTCATCCACTGCAGATGAAAATCACTTTAGAGCCAGGCAGCATGAACAATATGGTCGCCCTAGCTCAGCAAGGGGAGGCAGGGCGGCAAAGTGTCCAGCCTCAGCTTTCAGTGGGCACATGGCCCTTGCTGGTGAGCCCTGACTGTCACTGGCAGAGACAGTCCCCTCCCTCCATTGAGTGGCATGCAGCCCAGGGCCATGCCTATGGCAGGCTGGGCGCATGGCACTGTGCAAAGAGCATGCACTGCGTCCTCCCCGGCTATGCCTGTGCCACCAGGCAGCAACCACTGAGCCCTGCAGGCGGCATGTGACTGTCAAATCAACCCCACTAACGGTGGTTCTAGGTCCCCATTCCTCCCCCATCCTCGTGCTGCTGACTGCTGTCCTGTGGCGGGATGACTATGGGGCGGATGACAGGGGGAGAGGGGACGTTAAAAGGTAAAGCAAGGTAGCATGGCTACCTTCAGTAGCTGCTGCAGCTAAGAGGTCTCTGAGGCTGTTGCTACTCCTTGAAGGCCTAGTCTTTTATCTCAAGCATTAGTGACTCATGATTTTGGTGCTGCAGGGCCCCAGGTCAAACCCCACCTCTAAACTCAGCAGGGCCAAGTGTGCCAACCCTGCAGGCAGGACCTGTGGGTTGCCCTTGCCAACGGCCTTGTGTTGCCTGGGTACTACAAGCCCAGCGCTAGAGTGGCCGGCTCACGTCACGTGGCAGGACCCCCATGCTGCCTGGCAGGCGCTAGCCACACACAAATGCACCAGCTGGACACAGCCCTTTGGAAAAGGCCTGGCATGGAAGGAAACTAAACTCAGCAAGGGGAGCCAGTGAATGACACATGCACGGCCCTTCTGAAAGCTGCAGTGGCTTTTCAAACCCCTGCCTGGGGGCGCTGTTTGAACAAGGGGCTAGCGCACCCATGGTAAATAACAGTGGGGCTGTAGCACTCAGTGGAGCCCACAGCCACCATGGGCCCGGAGGCAAGGGGTGTGTGTGGGGGGGCGGTTCAGCGCCCTTGGAAGAGGTGGAGCCGAAGGTGGAAGGGGCCGAGCTGAGGGGAGTTAGCTCTCAGCACCGCCCAGACTGGGGTGAGACCCCCCCCAACCCTCAGAGCCACGTGGAGGGGCGCTATGGCGGCTATTCACAGGGGCCTGGGGCTGGCTGTTGCTGCAATAGCAGCGGCAGCAGCCAGGAGCTCCAGGATCCTTTGAATCTCCAGGGCTTGGGGCAATTGCCCCTTTGTCCAGCCCGGCAGCACCCCCCAGCCCTGCTAGTGAGCTGTTTGGCAGCTGGGGGAGGGGCTTAGGTGAGGGCAGTGAGCAACTAGTGGCAGGCGGGCAGGGACCTCGAGGGAGGCGAAGGAGCAGGCTTGGAGCACCCTGATGGAAAAATAAAGCACCTGTGTGTGTGGGCCCTGGCTGCACTGCACATCAGCGCCGCCCCCCTCCCACCTGGGCTTGTGGGAACGCCGCAGGGCTCTGCCCTGGGACAATGGCATAAGCCTGTATGGGGCATGGCCCCCATAGGCCAAGCCTGGAGGGTTGGGATCTTGCTCCCACGCCCATGCTGTCAAGGGGAGGCCAGCTTTTCCATGCCTCGGAGGGCAGCTTGAGCCCTGTGGATCCAGTCCCATAGGGCTGGGCAGCCTGCGAGGAGCAGGGGAGCTGTAACACAGGAAGCTGGTGTGTGGAATAACAGCTGGTAGGGGAGTGACAGAAGCCCCACAAGCCCAGCAGCTCCAGCCCTCTGCAGCACGGGCCTAGTGGAAGCCCAGCTTGGCACGGCTCAGCTTGGAAACGGGCCATGGGTAGGGTTGCCAGGTGTCCCGTAGTGACCCGGACAGTCCAGTATTTTCACCTGTCTGGTAAAAAAAATTCAGAAAATACCGGACACATAAAATGTCAGGTATTTTCTGGTTTTTTCCTGGCCCGGAGGCGAAATTCCCAGGTGCTCACTGGGTTCTGCAGGGGAGCTGTCTGGCCCAGAGCAGGGAGGCAAGATGACAGATGGCTGCCAGCAGTCTGTTAGGGCCAAAAAGCCTCAAAAGCATTTCTTAAAGGGGCCACACTGTTTTTTTTATTTTGGTCTCCCCCATTCTTCCTCAACAGAATTTTTTCCCCAGTGGGGTTTTTTTTGGGGGGGGAAAGGGAGGGGGGTTGCGTTTGGTATTTTTGGTTAAACCATCTGGCAACCCTAGCTATGGGGCCTGCTCTGGCACCTGTAGCAGGGAATATGGCCAGGCCTGGGCACAGGGGAATGACTCAACATTGAGTGTAAAGCAGTGAAGTACATGGTGCTTATGGCCATCACACCCAGCAACAGACCCTGCTCTGCAGCCACAGCCCCACCCTTTAGCCACACACGCAGCCTGCTTAGCTGTCCGTCACTGCAGCAGTGACACTCAGGTCCTAGAGCTGGGTAGCTGCAGCCAGACAGGCTACATGGAGCATGTGATGCAGCCAAGCCATAGACGAGCCCATCCACTGAGGCAGCTTTTCAGTCCCTTTACGACATGTGCCCCATCCGCTGCCTCCTGAACTTCTAAACCTGCCACTCAGCCTTGCCCTGCTGGCTGACGCGTCCCATTGAGACTGAAAATACACAAACCCTTCTGCCACTGGAGCCAGCAGACACTGTTTACCTAGGCCCTATGTTTTGCTAGTCTGCAGCCACCAGGGGCCGCCCTGTGCCCACCTACTGTCCCACTGCCCTGGCCCGCGGGAGCGAGTTGCTACTGGAATTGCAGGGTTAGTTAGCCTATCACTGGAGACATTCAAAAATGGATATAAAAAACAAAAAAATCCCCAAGTCCACTCAGCGATAGTGAGCTGAGCAGACAGCAAAGGGAAACATGTAAAACTCCTTGTGAGCCCTTGACAGCTGCCTTTGTCAGATTATTTATACTGGCATGAGTTGTGGTTGTGTGCCCTTGTTTAAAACCCACGTGGCGGGAAAGAAGGAGGGGATGGGCTACATATGCAAACCCAATGGGCCTTAATGGCTATTGCAATTGCTTGTCTCTCATCTCCCACCAGTTGTCCTTCCCGTTAGAGGGTCCATTCCCCCTCACCAGCTGGGCTCAGACGTCCCCTGGTGCCTGTCAACATCGACCATTCTGCTACAAGTGTGATGTGCTAGACAGGTGAACTGGAAACAACAGCCGTGCATCAATCACAGGGCAACATGCATGCCTGTTTCACCATGCACGGTAGCCGAGTACTCGCAAGAGGTGCGGGCACCTGTCCTGGTGGATATTCCCCCACCCTCCTCGCACCTCCTGCCACCCAGCCTAGTGCCACCAGCTATGATGGGGAAGTACCTCTGATACTTCGCTAGCAGGTGGCCTGAGCTGGCAAGACCGCCAGCCCCAGAGGCTGTGGGGACATAAAAGGAAAAGAAGATTCTTTTTAGACAGTGACCTCAGTCTTGCTATTGGTGGAGAAGGGCCGTGGGGACTGGACATAGTGGGTGGGTGTCTGACTGAAGACCTCCGGCAGCTTCTCAACGCTGAACTGGCGCTTGTTGGCATAGACCTGTCGACGGACATCAGGGGGGTGGTGATGGCTGGGGTCCCAGCCTCCCTTGAAGGCAGGGCTGGACACCAGTGGGTGGGCGTTGGTTTTCACCACTTTGGCCTTCTGCCCAGGTGTAGCCAAGCCAACCAAAGGGCAACCGTCGTGCAGGGGAGGCATGTCCTTCTGATGCAGCCCCATGGGCGGGAAGGACAGAGTGCCCGGCGGAGGCATGTCCACCATGGGAAACCGCTTGTAGAATTCTTCAGGTGCGCTCTCTGTAGGGGAAAAATTGAACAAAATGCAGAAAGTCAGATAAACAGGGGGAACCTCCCCTCTCCCCACCCACCTCTACAGAAACCTTCCACTTCTCTGCTGGCCAGGATGGCTCTTCTCTGTGCATGTCCCTGCCTCCCCCCAACATGGGCTTTAACTCTGCTATGCAGAAAGGAACCGTGGCGATCTCAATTCCTGGTGATCTCAATTTCATGAATACAGCCACTTCCTGCTTTAAGCCCCAGGTTTTGCTGAAGCCTGTGCTGAACCCCCACATGAGCTAAGCTTTGCTTGAACTCAGCACATGCTGTACTTGCAGCCCCTGCCTCTCTCCACCTGCCTGCAGAACAGCCACAGCTGACAGCTGCCCTGCTCTCCCTGACAGTGCCAGTGGTGGGAGTCCTGTTTCCTTCCCTCTGGCCATGGTGGGGGGCGGGGAGGAGGGGGTGTCACAGGCCAGGAAAGACAACGCCTTCTCTGGTGCTGCTGCTGACCTGCCACTGGACAACAGGGCTGCCGTGCACCCCATGCCTGAGAAGTGAGAACCCCACCACCTCCTTCACTCCAGCCCCCAACCCCGACGGTCCCTGCTGCTCACCGCATCCCTCCTGCTGGGGGACAGGGGAGTGAGGAGTGGCCCAGAGAGCAGGTGGACTAAGGAGGCTTGGGCAGGATCTGGTGGCTCAGGGGGAGGAGGAAGCTTCAGGGTGGGAGGAGCTGTTGCATGGGGAGACTGCTGCTGGGCCCAGCACGGGGGCCAGCCCGGCTCTGGGGCTATCCTGACACGTGTGGAGGTTGCTGGACAGTGCTCAGGAGTGAGGGTAGCGGAGGCTCGGTCTGGTGCTGGGAAGGGTGGGAGGTCAGGGGAGCCAGCTGGGCTCCTCCAATCTGGGCTTTTCCTTTTAAGGGGAGGGTGAAGGGTTCAGGGCTCTGCCATGTGGGGGCGGGCTAGCAGGGGTCTGTCCGCCACCTGTGCATCTCGTGTTTGGGTAATCACAGTCACTGCTCTCCTGGGATGGCAGTAGTGCAGTCAGCACTGCGTGGGGGAAGAGAGGAGCTGAAGCAACAGAAGAAGCGGCACCGACTAGTGACGCGGCCCTGTCTGGGCCCACGATGCGGCAGCACGTACCTACAGCCTTGAGTGTGGCATATTTGGCGTAGTCCGGCGCTTGGTGGGGCATGGTGCTCGTCATCTGCAGGCGGTTGCTATGGGAATGTGGCAGGCCAACCTGGGGGGCGCTGGGGGTGCTGACCACAGCAGCGTTATTCAAGTGCATATTGTCTGGAAATGTAAAGAGAGATGCCAGGAGTAAGTTGAGAAAAAACAAAAACAAAATGGGACCAACCTTGTTGAGCAAAAAACAACAAAAAACTCACTGCGCCTTTAAATATCCCCGTGCTACCCACCCCTCACCCCCACCAGCCGCGGCAGGGGCAGAATGTCCCCACCGCCCTTCCGTCCAAGAAAAAATAGACAATTCTGGACATTTTACATGTCCGGTATTTTCTTTTTTTTTTTAACCAGACAGAGGCAGTGAAAACCGGACTGTCTGGGCAAAAACCAGACACCTGGCAACCCTAGCTAGGAGAGAAGGCTTAAGGGCTCTGAGCATCAGCATTTAAGGCCAGAAAGGACCATTAGGTCATCTGGCCTGTCCTCCTGGCTGTCGCAGCTCATTCAGCTTCACCCATTGCCCCAGTACTGAGACCAGGAACTTGTGCGTGGCTGCAGCACAGCTTCCAGAAAGGCCTCCAGCCTTGCTTTGAAGGCAGCAAGAGCCTGAGACTTGACTTTTCCCCTTTTCTACAGCCGGGGCCATCCCTAGGAGGATGCAGGGCCTAGGACAACCCCCTGGGCCCTGGCCCCCACCCTCCCTCTTCCTGCCCCTGCTCCACCCCCTCTATCCAAATTGCATGCCTTCCCCCAAGGCCACTCCCCTGAGCGACATGACCTGGGGGGATTACAGGGGACCTGGCACATGCAGCCGGGGTCCTCCCCCTGCATTCACCATAGCAGCAGGAAGTGCAGTGACCTGGCCCTGCCACTCTGCTACCCCAAGCCCAGGGCTCAGCTGCGTTGCTCCGTGGCTCCCGCTACCGCTGGTAAGTGCAGAGGTGGGCTTGACCCCTGCTGCTGGTACCAGGCCCCCCAGGAATCCTCCAGTCCACCTTGGGCTCCATGGGGCTCCCCAAAGCAAGGGACCCAGGGCAGCTGCACCAAACCATCCTACGGATGGGATGGCTCTGTCTCCAGCAGATTAAAGAGCCTGGGAGCACCCAGTGTGCTCTCCACAGGGAGGTGCCTGTACAGTGTACACTGATCCAGTCACATCTCCATTGTAAGCTACGCAGATAGGAACTCTTTAAGTCGCCCACTGCAAGGCATCTCCCCGCCCCCATTTAATCCTTGTCTGTTGCTCTTTTCTGCACCTTCTCCAATTTTTCACCATCCTTTCAAAGCTAACTGGTTGTGATATGCCACTGTCAGGCTCACCAGGGACAGACACAGAAGTAAAATCACCTCCCCCATGTATACGCCCAAGAAGCATAACAGTCTTTTTTGTCATGGCATCGCAACAGGAGCTCATGTGGCATCACTGGGCCACTCTGACCCCTTTTCCGGGTCCCTGATTTCCAGGATGCAGTGTCTGGCCTGCATTCCTTAGTCTTAGTTAGGGACATTTGCATTTAGCAGCATAAAAAAGCATTTTAATGTTAGAAACCCACTCCTCCCCCATTCTGGCCATCAGACTTGGATCCTTCCTTCCCTCAGCATCCCCGCACCACAGTCTCCCCTGGGTCTGCCCAGAGCAAGCTGACAGCTGTGCTGAGAGCAACCATCACCCCACGGCTACTGGAACTGGCTGCCTCGGTGGATGGATCCGGAACTTTCCATGGCTGGGTCTCTTGTCCCCAGGTCAGGAGAGGCCAAAAGCCTTTTGTGACCAACAGCTGTTTGGGGGTTGGCTCAAAGGGCGAGTTCCAATTCCAATGGGACACCCACAGCCCTGACACCACTATTCCTGTGTGCACTAACTGGCCGAGAGCCCCAAGGCCGAATGGCTCCAGGAGTTGACCTCCTGGCATGCCTAGTAATGGTCCCTGGGTGCCAGGCTTGATGTGGGCGCAAAGCTAGGAGAGAGGCTGCCTGTTCAGACTTCAGTCTCCAGGGCTTTTGGTTGGGTGACAGTGGCAACTTCAGATCAAAGAGTTTCTGTACCAATACCCCTTGTCCCCTTTAATGCGGGACACGTGCCACCAGGAAACAAAAGAGAAAACAGCCTCCCCCTCTTCCCCGAGACGGGACAGAGCTGAGCTAAACTAAAAGCCTCGATGACTTGACGGGAGGTCATTCACCAGCACTGGAACTAGCTCCAGCTGTGAAGGGGGAATCCCAGCCACCCCTGGTCTAGGAGGATGAGCTGCAGAACAGATCCCATCCCAGAAACACTCTAGCCGATGCTGGATGCTGCCCTGCAGCCATTTCTTCAAAGCTGCGCAGCCTAGCTTTAAACAACACAAGCAATGGGCCTTTCCCAGCACTGCCCCCTCCCTCCATGGGACTATTCCACAAGCACACAAACCCCACAGTTTTCCTCCCTCCTCCATGCTCCCACCCGCTGGTCTGGGTGCAGCTCATGCCCCCCGCCTGGGGGCTCCTGTAGCTTGTCCTAGCTGGATGACTGCACTGCGCTCTGACCTGTGAGCCGCAAACAACATGCTGGCTGCTGCCAGTGCAAATGTCACTTCCTATCTTTCATATAAGCAAGCAGGGAATTGTCAGCCCAGAGGGGGAGACCTCCCCCAGAGGCTGCATGGGCAGGCAGCGGAGGAGATGGGGAAGGGGGCACACATGCAATTTATGCAAGTCTCTAATGCTGCTACCCCACGGCAGAGGCGGCTGCAGCCACCACGTATCCAAATGTGGATGTGGACGCATTGGAGAGGGTCCAGCAGAGGGCAACCAAAATGATTAGGGGGCTGGAGCACATGACCTATGAGGAGAGGCTGAGGGATTTGGGTCTGTTTAATCAGCAGAAGACAAGAGTGAGGGGGGATTTGATAGCAGCCTTCAACTTCCTGAAGGGAGGTTCCAGAGAGGATGGAGAGAGGCTGTTCTCAGTAGTGACGGGTGGCAGAACAAGGAGCAATGGGCTCAAGTTGCAGTGGGGGAGGTCTAGGCTGAACATTAGGAAGAACTATTTCACGAGGAGGGTGGTGAAGCACTGGAACAGGTTACCTAGGGAGGTGGTGGAATCTCCAGACCAAGAGGTTTTTAAGTTCTGGTTGGTCCTGCTTTGGGCAGGGGGCTGGACTTGATGACCGCCCCGAGGTCTCTTCCAGGATTCTATGATTCAAATCAGTGTCGTTTCACCTGCTCCAGCTAATATTGGTGGAGACTGTCCCAGAACCAGGAGCAGAACCATCAGGGAGCCCCCACCCTCCTGATTCTCAAGGGACCCCTTGCCCAGAGCCCCTGCACCAGCCATAAGCAGCAGATACAGGGCGGGTAGAGAGGCTCTTCCAGTTTCCCCAGGGACTGTGGACAAAAAGCAGTTCCAGGGGCCCCAGTGGGCAATCTGATCTTTCAAAGAGGAAGGAATTCCCCATTTGAGCATAGGGCTCTGGCGAACGAATTGCCAAGAGCTGTATCCCCCACTCCCTGGTGCCCTCAGAGCTGCGCATTAGCAGTGTCCAAGCACACTGGATTGACATTAGCAGATGAGAGCGCCTGCCCTACTCACCGTGACCTGCACTTTGGCTGTTGGCGCTCTCTTGCCCTGGAGCCCACAGCAGGTCGTAGCTCCCCGTGGGTGCTGGGCTGCCTTCCATACTCCACTTCAAACAGGAAATGACACAAGCAAGGGACCCACTCGCATTCGGCAACTGGCAGACACCCCAGTTTCCCTGCAAACTGCTCTCCTTGGTTTGCTCCACTCAGAGCTCCCCAGCTTTCCTCTTGCCCCCCTCTAGCCCCATTCACAGAAATAGGAAGAGACCCAGAGGCCCCCTGCTGCCCACACACCGGGCCCTGCCCAGCACAGGTGGGACTGTGAGGGGGACGGTAGATGATGCTCTTACCTGTGCCATTTCTGGGGGAGCCCCTGGCATGGCCATCATTTAGCTGGACCTGGATGCTGCCCAGGTGGCCATCAGTCATGTGGTCAGAGGGGCCATGGCCCGGCTGCTTCAGCAAGTCTGTGAGTGTTCTGGAGAAGGCACAAAGGAAAGCAGCAAATCAGCGTCGTGTGAGGGACGTCTTCCCACCTCGGGGCTGTTGACACAGACTCTGCCAATGCACCTTGGTTCAGAGCCAGAGGGCAGGTTTACCCTTCACATGCTGCATTGGCACAGCTGCACTGCTCTAGGCTTTAGCAAAGATGCTCTATGCCTGTGGTGGGCAACCTGCAGCCTGCGAGCCACATGCATGGGAGGGAGTCCCGCACTTCCTGCTCCTCCTCCTCCCTCCCAGCTCTTTCGGAGCACCACAGGTTGCCTGATTTGCGCTCCGTTCCTGCTCCTCCCCATCCCTCCCAGAGCTGGAACACCATGAATTAGCTAGTCGCAGCTGTTCAAGCTCTGGGAGGTAGGGAGAGGAGCAGGGACAGAGCACAAATCAGGTGATTCATGGTGCTCCCAAAGTGCTGGGAGGAGTGGGAAGTGCAGGGCTCCCGTGCCCCAGTGCGAGAGAGGCACGTGGCGGGGGTAGGCCGGGGCTCTGCAGGTGGAGTCCCAATGGGACACAGGCTGCCGTGGCCCACTGAGATGAAGGAGGGCCATTCGTGCCACTCACTCCCTATTCTTGGTTGCCCACCGCTGTTCTATGCTGATGGGGGAGAGCTCTCCTGTTGGCATAGTTAATCCACCTCCCCAAGAGGTTGGCAGAACACGCTCTCCGCCGACACAGTGCTGCCTGCATCCGCACTGAGGTCAGTATGTCTACGCTGCTGGGGGGGAAACGTGGGGGGGGGGGAGGGGTTCACACCCCTGAGTGATGTAGTTATTCCTAAACAACTCTGTAGCATACAACTGTCCATAGAAATCCTGGTTAGTCCAGCCTAGGGCTCAATACAGCCCTGCCAATGCACCTCCTCCACTCCAGCCTATAGAACCCACTGCTATTCCAGTGCTGGGCCACTGCATGGGTCTCCCAGTGCCTCTCACACAGCTGCATGGCTTGCCAGTCCTGCACAGCGGTGGCCAAACCAACCAAACATCAGGGTGGATCTGCAATGTGGCCAAATACCAAACTCACCTGCCAGCCAAGGTAGGATCTGAACTCTGTGCTAGCCAAGGCTAGGCAGAAAGGCGGTGCCCCATGTCACCCTGCCCTCCCAGCATGTTTAGACTTGGAGCCTGATCCACATCCTCTTGAAAAGCACGGACATTGTGGCAGAGGTGTAGCGAGGGTGTTATGCGCCCGGAGGGCGAGGCCCCGAACGTGGCATATGGCTGAGCCCAACCCTGGGAAGAGGGGGGGAACTAACCCACCGGTGGAGATGGAGGAAGGTTGTCTGGGGGCGGAGAGGAGGCTCCGTCGGTGGTGGCAGGCGGAGGAGGAGCAGGCAAGTCAAGGGATGACAGGGCGAGCGGAAGGGGGCTAATTTGGTGCCCGCCCCCCAGCGTGGTATCCAGGGGAAACTGCCCTTCCCAGCCCCCCCTCGCTATGCCACTGCATTGCGGGGCACTTTGTCAGTGGTACACGGGAGGCACCTACCACCTGGTTGTTGCTAAAGTTAAAGGGGTGGGAGGGCAGGAGAATTAACTGGTGAAACCTTTGTGTTGTGACCCATTTGCATGAATAGATACAACTAAAGACACAAGGCTTGCCAAAGACTAAGGGGAATACAGCATCTCAAGGGTGTCAAACCAGTGAGGGAGTAGAGTTTGGTGTGAACCAAAGGCGTGTAACTAGGAGTAATGGGATGAAACAGAGGAGGAAAATGCAGAGTGAATAACAGGGCTTGTTTCCCAAGAGACAGAACTACGGGGCTGCGCAATTGTCTGCAAAGGGAATTGCTAACAACCCCAGCACTTGAGTCGTTTCAAATGGAAATGGAGAAAGGCCTCGAGAAGAGACTGTAGGGAAAGAGCCGGCATCAGCAGGGATGTGGATAAGCCAGATGTGACCGTTCTTGGATAGTCTGTCCATTTTTTAAATAATCCCTTTATTAACAACAACATTAAACAACATTACTCCAGCATAATTTGTTTAACATTCATGTCTAAAGACATCCCAGAAATTCCATGGTGCATGGAAGCTCCCAGAGCAATGTATATGCTCAGAAACCAGAACAGCCGTGAACAGCAAGTCCCGGGATCAGATTCCCATGGTGCTATTTGCATGAAAATTGGCATTAAAACCAAGCCCGCAAGAACAGGCCATGCCAGGAACACCCAGCAGATTTTTTTTCTGCCTCCAATCTCCTGTGATCTTTCTCTCTCTCTCTCTCTCTTTGTCTCTCTCTCTCTCTCATACACACTCTCTCTCTCTCTCTCTCTCACACACACACACACATCTCTTTCTGAACACAGACTCACTTCTTTTACACCATATTTATCACATATTCCATGATTCTGTCCTGTCTTCTCCGGAGAGACATCAGTCTGCTGTGAGTGGACCCAATCATTGGATCACACCTGCTCCTAAGCCAGTCAGGTCTGGGCAGATCCTGGGCACTGGTCCTGGCTCTGGGTTTCTCAGACACACTTCCAGGTACAGACCTCCCTCCCATTTGCTATCCTTCCTAGTGAAGGAGACTCTACAGCCCAGCCACCTTAGACCCTAGAACCAGTGCCCCCGCTCCCTTGAGTCCACTCTTCTAGCCTTCCACCTTGCTGTGAGGGTTCTGAGCTTCTTGATTAACCCTTTCAGGGACAACATGACAAGCAAGCAAAAAAGCATTAATGAGTTACAGAGTTTTGCAAAATAAGAGTTCTGAGACATACCCCTCCCAAGGCTGCTCTCCCCCTTTCTGTGAGGCCAAGGTCTGGGCAGCATCTCAGGCCAGGCAGAGGGTTTTCTGTCTTCTCTCTCTCTGGCTGGTTTCTTGGCATATGGCACTGGATAGCTCCCCCTTAGAGAAATCATTCCCCTTGTGCCCAGGTTCCAAGGCTTAGAAACTCTAGCCCCTTCCCCTTCTGTGTAGAGGGCTTGTGTTCCATGTGGATGGCTAAGAGTTGAGAGACAGAGTCAATGACTCTAGTCTGTTTTGCGATGGCTTCTTATTCGCAGTCTTTCAGCAAGGCCCTCCCGCACTGCTCCTGGTCGGGGCAGTGTTTGGGATGCGGCATCATAACCTGGCCCTAAACTAGGTCAGACATGGGTCAGCTCCTAAAACAAAAAGGATATTCACCCATATTTCTAACATCCTGGCCTGGCATTCAGAATGCTGAATGTGAAAGTAGGGCTGGATTCTCTGAGGCCAGTATCTTTGTCATTGTGCCGGATCCCAGTGTGGAATATGGAAGGGCTGTTCCAAGGAACTTTATGTCTTACTCCAGCTCCTGTCAGCAACTGGTAAACATCGTAAGGAATTCTAGTAGAAGCTGTTGGAGACAGTGCTCAGAAAGCACATGCCAGAGGGCGATCATCTTGCATCATTCTCTGAGAAGCTGCATCAATTCAGATCTTGGGCGCTTTGTTAATCTCAGGATATTTCAATACTGGTCGTTCAATGGCAACCTTTGTTTAATTCCCCCCATTTTTCTTTTGCCAGCCATTGCTGTGCCAGTCAGTATAGGCTGTGTCTAGACTGGCAAGTTTTTCAGCTTGCCAGCTGTCTACACTGGCTGCTTGAATTTCCGCAAGAACACAAACTTCCTACTGTCTGAAATCAGTGCTTCTTGCGGAAATACTATGCTGCTCCCGTTTGAACAAAAGTCCTTTTGCACAAAACTTTTGCGCAAAAGGGCCAGTGTAGACAGCTCAGATTTGTTTTGCGCAAAAAAGCCCCGATTGCGAAAATGGCGATCGGGGCTTTTTTGCGGAAAAGCGCGTCTAGATTGGCACGGATGATTTTCCGCAAAAAGTACTTTTGCGGAAAAGCGTCCGTGCCAATCTAGATGCTCTTTTCCGCAAATGCTTTTAACGGAAAACTTTTCCATTAAAAACATTTGCGGAAAACCATGCCAGTCTAGACGTAGCCTGTTAGTCTCCAAGAGCATTCTGCATGGGGCACTTACTGGTGACAAATGAGGGATCATTTGCTTAGTTAGACTAACACAGCCATGAATCTCCATAACAGTGCTCCTTGATTGTGGGTCTTTTCATGTGCACAATTAGCTCCACCTTTCTTGGGTCCAGTCATTGTTGTTGAGTCCATGTTCTACATAACTGCCCTCCCTCAGCCTGACCTGACATTTGTTCCTGTTTGATTCTGGCATGCTGCAGAGCAGTCTGCAGTCAGCCAGGGAGGTGTAGATTATTTTGTATCCAAATCAGTAGACAATCAACAATAATTACTTCCACCCCATCCAAATCCCCAAAGATCTAGGACAGGAGGCATTAGTACAGCTCTGATGCTGGGGCAATCCAAACTGAAGTAGCTTGAGCCGTCATGCTCTCTCCTCCCCCCCCCCCAAGGAGGGTTTTCATTTATAGTAATCGATTCACATTCCTTCCCACTGTGTCCTCCCACTGAAAAGACTAATTTTTCACCTTTGTGCAGTCATAATTACTAGTCCATTTCAGCAGGCTGGAAATTGGTGGGGTGGGCTTTTATCTTTTGTCTCAGTGAGAGCAGTGGAAGGCCCTCACTGTCACTGAACATCGTATTACATAGACACTGACATTGTGGGTGCTCCAGGACTGGAACAGCCATGAGAAAAAATGATCAAGTGCTCAGCACCCACCAGCAGCCAAACTCCTCCCTCAGACCCTCTCACCCCCTCTCAGCCTCACAGATCTACTTCTTCCTCTCCCTGCCAGTGCCTCCTGCTGCCACGGAACAGTTAATTTGCAGCATTCAGAGGCTCTGGGAGGTAGCAGAAGAAGTGATGGGTTTGGGGGAAGAAGGGATGGAGCAGGGGCTGGGAGGTCAAGGGCCCCCCTGGCTAGAGCCAAAGTCAATGCCTATGCATACTATCTGCGACAATTGGCTGGTTCTGCCTGTATCAGCACTCAAATGGGCCGGTTGCATTAGACAGTTCAATGTTATTTCACCTACATTTTCTTGGGCCTCTTTGTGAAGACTGGTAATTCTTTATATGTAACATTTCCCATTGAAATAAAAGAAACATCAATACCAGCAACCCAAAGCAACCAATGGTTTTGATTTTCAACCAATGGTACATATATCCCTGGGAGCACACAGAAGTTTTCTGGCGGGGGGGGTGGGGGGGGGAGACCTCAAGTCATTTAGATATTGGCCTCATTTTACAACAGGCTGCATCAAAGCACTAGCATAGTCAGTGCAAACTAAAATGTCATAGCCAATGCCTTGTTTATACTGCTCTTTGTACTATACACTGAAATGTAAGTACAATATTTATATTCCAATTGATTTATGCTACAATTATATGGTAGAAAGGAGAAAGTCAGCAGTAGTGAGGTGGTGACACTCTGTATTTGTTGGAAGCAAGTCGTTTTATGTGAGGTGAAACCTGGGGTACACAAAACTCCTGAAAGGGGTACAGTCAACTGCAGAGGTTGAGAGCCATTGCTCTAGAGCAGTCCCCCAATAAACCTATGTGTCTGCTAGTGTAACACAGGGGAGAGGGTCATTAGCAGGAGGGCTTGAGCACAGAACCTCTGGAGCTTAATGCACAAACTTCTATTGCTTGAGCCAAGCCCCAGGGCTGCTAAGCTTGTAACAGGTACAGGCTATCAATCTTTATGGGCCTGACCATGGAGTGGGCATGTCTGACACAGGCGAGACCTCTGACACCAACAGGTCAATGTGAACAGACCAAACAATCGTGCATGACCACCAATGAGCATGTGCAAACATTCATGAGCCTCCCTCCAATGACAGAGTGGCATGAGCACCCCTGTGGTTGTTAGCAAGCCAGAACATTTGTCAAGAGTGGCAATCGTTAGGACTGTGACGTTGCTGCTAGACTATGATTAGTATTCTAGTTGCAAGCAGAGGTCTGTTGTAATTACTGGGCCTACAACCTGACCCTATTTGTGAGCTCAGCTGTAAAAAGTGTGTGGAAATTCCTAAAATGTCAGAATAACCTATCACAACATGCTGCTAATGGGAAAAGATTGGAAGGGCAGGCAGAACAACAGGTGCACACAGGCATGGAAGTGCTATAGAATTGGTCCAAATAAAAAGGCTTATTAATGTAACTCAAGAGCAGTGTTAAGATCATGCCTGGTAAACAAGAAAGTGTGAATCCAGAAATCAATTAACAAAACTGGTGTGTCAGACATGTCAGAATAACTGGTGAACAAAATAAAGGGGAGAGGGGCTATTTCACCCATTACTCCTTTTTTGGATTTTGAAAGAAAGAGACTTTGGGACTTCACCACCACTACCAGCTCCAGCTGAATCCCAAACACCACCTGGTTAAAAAGGGACCAGAGACCAGCCGTGACAGGCCTGGCCCATCTCAGCTAATTTCTCTTTGCTCCCAAAAGGACAGTTCGTACCATCTTTGACACCATCTCAGAAACTGTCACGCAAGGTGGGGGTCCTTGCCAGGGCGCTCACCAGCAGAAGAGAAAGGGAATAAGGGATGCCGTTAAAACAAAAGCCTAACTTAAGGATTTTCATTTCAGATGCTTTCAACTGTTTTTCTCTCTTTTCTGTATCATCAATAAAATGGGAAAAAAAATCATAAATGGGTTTGCCATAGTACTAAGCAAGGGAACGTCTGTGTACCCCAAACTTTGCTTACCACTCTGTTAGTGTTAGACCGTAACTTAGTGAAGTTTGGCCCATTCAATCCATCTAAATCAGGGGTGGGGAACCTAAGGCCTGGGGGCCAGATGCAGCTCCCAGCTTGCCTGGACCTGGCCTTTGAGACTCCGGGATCCCCACCCAGCATTGGGGAACCTGTGCTAGCACTCCGGCCCCACCTCCCACTCCTCGGGGCTGGAACACACAAAATCTACTAGCCTGCCCCCCCCCCCCCCCCCAAGCTCTAGTGTGCGAGGTGGAATGTGGGTCGTGTCTACTTCTGTCAGGAGCCCGGTCAGTGAGGGTTTGGGTTGTTTTGTTTTTTGTTTTTGCTTCTCACTTGTGTGCAGCCCCTGACTGATTTTTCTGTGGGTCAGTGGCCCCCGACCACACCCCTGATCTAAATGAACACAAGAGGCCCCACCATGATCAGGTACTTAAATACCTTGCAAGGGAACATCCACACTTTGAACTGGAGCTGAAACATCCAGCTGGGGTAGACGTGCGCATGCTGGGTCTGACTGAGCTAGCAAGCTTAAAAGAGAAACCCAGCTGCAGAGACATGGGCTGGCTGCCCCGAGGGCAGCTCCACCTGGGATCTTAGGTACTTCTGAGGCAGTTGCACTGTCCGGACGCTCATGGCCACGCTTCTAGTGTTAGCATGCTAGGCTAGCTTGCTCAGCGCTTGCACACATGTGGCTAACCGGCCTGGTGCTCTCTGAGAGAGCCCCTGCTCCAAAGAGCTTATAATTGAAGAGCTGTAAAGGGAAGCAGATTTGCCCCAGGTCCCATTGTTGATCATTACCTGAGCCAGACCCAGGTCTCCTGAGGAGCTTATCCACTGCCTGCCAAATTTCACGAGGAAGCCTCTCTACCAGACAAACAGGTCCCTTCTCTGAGGCAACAGCACTGGTGCACAACAGGAAACGTGCTGTGAGGGCTGGTCGAAGACATCGGGACTTGGCCACAATTCACTTAAAGACGGATGGAATTCCTGCCACTGTGGCAACATCTACACTGTAGCCTTCTTCTGATAAAGCTTATGCAAATGAAGCACGGAGTGGAATATTGCCACGCTTCATTTGCATAATTAATTAGCAGCTGTTTTTGCGCAAGAGGCTTGTGCGCAAAAAGGAGCTGTGTAGACGGCTCCTTTTGACGCAAAAACCCTCTCTTGCGCAAGAGCCGTTCTTCCTAATTTTTTTCAGGAAGAACGGCTCTTGCACAAAACCGACTGCTAATTAATTACGCAAATGAAGCGCAGTGATATTCCACTCCGCGCTTCATTTGCATAAGCTTTTCCAGAAGAAGGCTACAGTGTAGACGTAGCCTGTGAGAAAGTCCACCCTAGAACCATTGTGTCAGTCTGAGGCCAGCCTGATTGGCCAGCCTGGTTTGCAGCCAGAACATGTAGCGCAGGGTATGGAGCGCCACCAGCCGCCCTCTGGATATTCTGTGACCCTGGGTGTTTGTGGCGAGCACAAGCCCACTGTAACCAGGGCCTGCTGCATGCAAATCGAGACAGGGCCTGCCCGCTCCCTCTTCAGCATGTGGGATTGAAAGACTTTTGCTGCAGCTCTTCACCCAGGAGCTTGATTCTCCTCTCACCTAAGTGCAGATCACCTGGAACACCACAGAAGCGACTGCACTGTAAAACAAGAGCAGGAGGCAGGTCGGGCTCCCTTTGGCAAAGGGCTGCTGTGTGCCTGGAGTAGGACTAAAGAGGGAGCCATGGGTAGCCTCCACCTCTAGCCTGCGGTGTGGGGTGCAGGAGAGAACGCCTGCACGGACATGCTGAGCGTGCTGCTGATGGCTTTCACAGTGGCTGCTTCCAACTGCCTCTCCAGAAAGGGCTACTCGCAATCTCTGCTAAGTATAAGCCGCATGATTGTTGTCACAATTGCAATTGTGTCTCCTAGAATCTCTTCAGACCCATGGGCTGCGCTTTGCTTTCTGCGCGCAGTGCTGGCCCCGTTGTACCAGAGGAGTCATGACGGGGACACATTTTGACACCAAGGCTATTGCAAGTCAGCTCCCTCCACATGGAGGGATCTCTGAAACCAGGGCAGACCCCCGTGCCAACCATCTGTATCACCTACCGCTGCACGCCCCCTCTCCTGGGCCAGGCAGATTTACGCCTCCAGTGCTATCTTCTCCCTCCGGTGCTGTCCTGTTAGAAGCTATCTGTCTGGGGACTGGCAACCAGCTTCAACGTCTCATGCTGCTGGGGTTGCTGGCCTGGACCATCAGGCCTCCTGGATTTGTCAGTGTTGCATTACTGCTTCTGTGCTTGCACTCCCCTCTCCTGCCGCTGCACATACACCTCCAGTGCATTTCTGTGGCGAATGCCTGGGGGTGGGGGGATATCTACTCCCTGCTATTAACACAGTAGAAGTGCAGCTCTTCTCTTTCCATGATAGTTTGTGTCAAAGGAAACCATCAGGATCATAGACGCTGTATTTCGCAACACACTAGATAGTGCGTACTTACGCTACTGCCCTCTGCTGGAGGGCGTCAGAACCCCTCAAGTGTGTGTCATAGAGCCTATGCTGCTAACAGAGATAGTCTTTTAGCTCACATGGTAGGAGCCTGTGCTTTAGGAGCTAGAGAGTGTGAGTTCTGCACCTGCTTCTGCTGTAAAGTTCAGAAAGACCATGGTGCTCAACACAGCTAGAGCCATTATGTGCTATGGTAGGTAGCCAGAGATTAGTTCCCATACGCAAGATGGGCTGATGTGGGGATCCTACTTTTGTCACATGGAAGAAGTGCAAAGGCATGCAAGAAAAACCTGCCTTTTCCCACTCCATATGCTTGTGTCCAAAAATATGCAGCTTCTGGGGAAGAGATCTGTTCAGTGATGACCCACATATTTCAAAGTACCATCCCGTGTGACTGAAATGTGTGTTTATGGGGAGCTGGACCCCGAGGGGGAGCAGAATACATTACCGGCTCTGTCAAGCAGGGAACGCTGTGACTTGTGCTAGCAAAAGGGGAAAAAAACTGAACACTCAGATACAGAATCCAGGCTACAAGTAAAAAAAATAAGTTCCCTTTGATTGAGACAATCTGCCAAGAAGACAGGCCATACGTTAACCCCCAGATGGCAAGAAATACAATCAATGGAACCCAACCACACATGTCCTGAAGAAATATCTGATGGTTCTCATTATGGGTCTTGGAAGATGTGGCTCCCAACAGTTGGCAAAGCTTTTAGGATACTGGTGTATCTGCATATCACTGCTAAGCGCTCCCAGCTTCGTAGAAATGCTCTCTCGACTCTCTCTTCCTGTTAGACACACAGAAGGTGGGAAATTACCCCCCTCCCTGATGTCATTTGACTAACCACAGCCCCAGGGGCATGGACAGGGGCAGGCAAGGGAAAAGCATGTTGCTGAGATTCCAGCAGCTGGATCTGGCAGCGGATAGCTCCTGGGGATCTTGCGGATGAAGCTGGTAGGGCACCGACCGAGTCCAATTCAAGGGTGTAGATAGGCACAACTGAGAGGGAGCTCACATTGCTGGCCATACAGCAAACAGAGCCAATGCCCACCAGATAGTCTCCCCCCATTGGTTTTCCCACTGGGGGGAGGTTAGACGATCCCCCTTAACCATACATGAATTGTTCATGCCCCACCCAGCCACACAACCCCTCCCATTGCAGAAAAGGCAACAGGCCTTCTCCATACGCCCCAGTGGAGCTGAGAGAGATGCGTTATGACAGGAGTAATCGCAGCATCCCTGGGGATGCAGCGTTCTTCCTCCAGTTGTCCCAGCCAGGCAAACGAGTGCGCGCAACACACGTGCGCACACCCGCACTCAGAGGCCCCCACGCACCCAGACTGCAAGGGCTCCCTCAGGGGAGAAGGCCAGTTGCAGCGAGCCCGTGGCAGGGGAGCTGGAGCGGAGGGAGGCTGGTGCGGGTATGTGTGTATGGTGGATTCTGTAGATTTGGCAGGGAAAAGAGGAACAGCGAGGAGCTGGGAGGGGGAAGACACAAAAGACTGGGGTTCATTGCAGAGATGCACTAAGGGTGAACTGGATCTGGAGTCACCA
This sequence comes from Pelodiscus sinensis, assembly GCF_052426305.1. Classification (NCBI taxonomy): domain Eukaryota; kingdom Metazoa; phylum Chordata; order Testudines; family Trionychidae; genus Pelodiscus; species Pelodiscus sinensis. The sequence goes on along the minus strand of NC_143052.1, from coordinate 90,724,656 downwards.
AAATGTTAGGCCAGACAGGCCAGTCAAACCCTCCTAGTACTGCCTGCTTCGGGGTGGACAACACTTGGCTTCCTCGTTAGCCCTCTGCCACAGTCAGGCAACCCTCGCTCAGCAGGCAGCTAGCTGCTACCAATCCCTTGGACATGGCCCTGTTGTTTGCTACACTTGGGGCTGAGCGTGTCCCCTCTGAGCACAGGGCTGACGTCCGTCCGGAGAATCTTGCCTTCATTTGTTCCTGTCATCGCCTCCTCAGCGCTCCCTCCTCCAGTCCTTTTGTCTCCTCCCCTGAGCTGCAGCTGCCTCTCCAGGGATTCTGTAATCACCCTGCCACCCACCCCAGCCTGCTCTGCTACACCCATCACGCCCAGCTGCTGGGCTGAGTCAGCTCTTGGGGAGGGGCGGAGCTTTCCTGTCAGTGACTGGCAGGAGGCGGGGCTTCTCTCAGTGCTGACTCAGGGGCTGTCAGCCATGGGGGAGCAGGGGCTGCTCCTGGTTTGGAGGCTGAACACGGGGCATTTAGTTTCTACAAAATTGTATAACAAAGCAAGGGGGAGGGGTGACAAGGCCCCAGATACTGCAGTACTAAGGGGCAGCAATCACAGCTGCTCTCCTGATCATGATCTGTCCTGGTCAGTCATCTCTTCAAGCGCTGCCTTTTTACTAGAGTCCCTAACTCAGCCCCCTACCAGGGATTTGCCACCAGCTCTAGCCTCCCTAGCCAATAAAATGCAAACTGAGAACATGCCCCTCACCGGTTAGAAACTCAGCCAGGCGCTTGATAGATTCAGGTTTCTAAGCTTCTCTCCCTTTGTCCTCACCCTTTCCCCCCTGTAGCCTTCTGTCTACACCTGGCCCCATCTCTCTTGCCCTGTCATCCAATGTAAGTATCATACCACTTCCTTACTTCTGCACAACTGCCACTTTCTGCTACCAAGAGCTCTGGCACCAGCCAGCAGGCGTCAGGAGAGAGATGCCCTGGCAGAGCTGTGGTTGGGGCATGACAGGGGAAGGCTGGGCTAGCAGGCGGTACAGGTGAGGAGTGAAGGACGCTGGCAGGGCTCTGAGTGGAACCTCCAAGCCTGGCTTGGGGGGGGGGGGCTGCAGTGGGGCAGGGCTGAGCCGCATTGGCAGAGCTCTGCATGTGAACCCTGCACCCTGCTGGGCTCCAGCTGCTCTGATTAGCACCTTACTCTGCCGCGCATTAGACTTGCTAAAAAAAAAAAAAAAGGAAGCTAGATTGAAAAGAGAAGCTGCAAAAGTGTAAAACCAACAAATCTGTGTCAATTGTGCTGCTACTGCTGCCACCTTTCCTCTCTCCCCAGCGCGCTCTCCGGCCTGACCCCCAGTTCCCTGCTACTCCAGTCAGCTCTGTCTTGCACCATCCTCTGCTGTTCCAGTGGGGGGCCCGCTGCAGCACTTGACAGACAGTCCCTATCAGCTGTGTAATAGCCTAGAAGACAACTCACCACATGGGACATTGTCTAGGGTCTTGGAACTCACCACCCTGGTGACAAAGCCGGGGCCGAGACGGATCAGTAGCAAGAAACAAGAGTCCCAATTTCCTTTTCATTCCAAAGTGCTGCACAGAATGAGTGTTTGGGGATCACTAAGCGTCCAGAAGGTGCAGCCATCTCTGGGGTCGATGCCACAGCCACGCTCACCCACCAGAATAATCCAGCCAAGCTGCAGGCTGGGTAAATGAGCATCATCCCCTCCACTGACATTTGAGAAGGACTTTGGGAGGAGCAGTGCAGTTGCCTAGGGTGGATTTGACTGAGGTGCCACTTTTAACCCCTGGACTCTTGCCAAAAGTGCCGTGGGACCTTTAAAGACCACATGCCTGCCCCTGAGATGGGTGTACCCTGAAGCCAGTGGAGGATCCGACCCTCACAAGCAATCAAGGCAGCATTTGCAGGCTTCTCCCGAGAGCCAGCACCTGCTCCGAAATCTCAGGGCAAGGCTGTTCAGAGTGTGCCTGAGGGGGGAATACACCGAATGGCACCACACACCTGCATCGGGTCACGCGCCACATGGCAATTCTGGACACAGCACAACACACCGGCCAGCTTGAGAGACCTGGTGCCCGGAAGTCATGACTTTACTACGGAGTTTGGTTCGAGTTGCTCTCCCTGGCTGCAGCTCCTTAGCAGCTCTCGCCCCGCCTGCCACTCAACAGGACCCAGTGGAGCAGCTGGTCACAGGCGCAAGGCTGTGAGATCCCCCAGGCTGTGTGTGCAGATGGGCAACACACTGCCGCCCTTAGTATTTTCCCCACTACGCACCTCACTGGCTGTCCCCCCTCTACTCTCCAGGCACACTAGTGTCAAGTGTTAGGCAAGGTCTCATGTTCTCCTGTCCGGCCACAGGAGGAAGAAATGGGGAGACACTGGCATTTCAAAGAGCTGGCCTTTCAGGTGCATTTGTCTTCCTCTTCTAGCCCCACCCCACACCTAGTTACACACACACGCGCGCTGCCTTTCACCATGGACAAGCCCCTGCAGCCCCCACTGCCTCCCCCAGCAGAACACTGCCAGCAAGGGAACGGGCTTTGTTGGGCCTTTGGAGGCCAACGTGGGGGCGGCAGAAAGGAATGGCTGAGGGGTGACACACTTCAGCCAGGAGCCGGGACTGAACCTTCCCTTGCGGGGGGAGGGGGTGTAACGTTCCCTGAGGGGGCGAGGGAGGCTGAGTGCAGAGTTAATAATAGAGGAAACGTCCCCACAACACAATAAAAAGCGAATAGAGGGCCCCCTCCTCAAGCTGCGCAGGGCCCTGAGCAATTGCTTAGTCTGCCTCTGCTTCGCGCCCGCTCTGGGAACACGACAGGAACATTTATTTGAAGTCGAGAACTGACATGTGAAGTGAGCAGGCACCAGAGAAGAAAAGAGCGAGAAGTCGTACCACAGGGCGGGACGGACAGACAGACAGCAATGCAGAGAAGATGAGAGAGTCGGTGAAGGAAGTGGCAGGGTTGGGGGGGAATCCTGTAACTCTCCCTCCCCCCTTGCTCGCAAGTTCAGCCCCTTGTACTTGCTGGACAAAAGAGAAGAGACGGAGATTGAGAAGAGTCCCAGCCTGCAGTCCTAATCCCTCTCCCCCACCCGGCCCTTCAGCCTGCCCCCTCCTGTCACAAGCCCAGTAGCAAAACTGTCCTGCTGGAGAGGGAGGTGTCCTGCCTGAACTTTCTCCCCACAGCACGATCAAAACCAGCCTGGGCAGCATTTGTAGCCCAGCTTCCCGAGGGTCATGTAGTAAACACCCCGATGCGTGTGCACACACAGATGCTTGCACACACCCCTTTGACAGGACAGAAAAGGAATGCAGCTGCTCCGTGAGCTCCCTCCCAAAGCAGGACTCTGTGAAAGCCGAGACATTCATTGTAAGTAATCACCCTGCATAGAAGCCAATTGTGAAATGCCCCCAAACAGATGGCAAAACTATGAGCCTGACACTTAGAATCACAGAAATCCGGGTTGGAGGAGACCCATTAGAGTAGAACATGTCTAGTCCATACCCTGAGGGCTATTCCCCGAAGAATGTCCTCCTAGCCTCTCTTAAATGACCCAAGTAATGGGTCTTCCACACCCCCCACTCCTCGTGGGGGGCTAGTTCATAACCCAGTACATTCACTGGTAGGAAAGGGCTCCTGATCTCCTGTCTGAATTTCCCTTTGCCCAGCTTTACCCGGCCACTCAGATTTCTACCCGCTTGCCTCATTCCTCTCCCTCCTCTGTGTTTCAGACACCTGGCTGCCCCATAGATTTGCTTCTCACAGTTCAGAGCCAAAATCAAGGAAGGTTTGAGGGATGGTAGGTCACTGTGGGGAGTCTGGGCTGGACTGGGTCTTGCCCTCTGGACAGGAAGGTAAAAACACAGCCAAGAGGGGAAGACTAGAAGTATCATCTACCCGCTGTGGAGGGAAACTGAGGGAGGAGGGACAGAGAGAGAGGAAAGGAAGGGGTGAGGTCCCTTTTACCTGGACATGGTCATCTCTGTTGGGGGGCTCCGTGATTTTTCCAGGCCCAGCTTGGTGAAGATGCCCACCAGCACCATGATGGCCACCACGCCGCAAATGATATATACAATCATGTTGGTCTTGTCCCGGGTAGGATCCTCAGGGGTCTCATCCACCCGGGCTGGTGGCTGGCCTGTGTTGACCCAGTTGGGGGTGTCATAATTGGAGCATCCACTTTGGTCCAGCCGCCCATGCTTGAACTGGCAGCAGAAACGGTACCCACAGGTCCCGCAGCAGTACCGGTAGATCCCTGAGTTGCAATTGAAGGGAGGGTCCCATTGCCCCATGACATCGTAGTAGCCACGGCACCGGTCACCTCCTGGTACAGCCTCAGTGGGAGCCACCACAGTGTCCTCCAAGGTGGGACTCCAGCTGGTACTGCCATTGCTCTCCATCTGTCCCTCCAGCTCAGGATCCTGGGTGCTGGGAGCCCTGGTCCAAACCCACCCCGGGTCCAACAGAACCAGGCAACAGAATGCGAAGACATAACCCCGTTCCATCCGGGTGCTGCTCCCGCTCGCCATGGCAGTTGTCTTGTCACTGGGGACGAAGGCCGGTTAGCTCCTCGCCCGCCTCCTGAGAGGGGAAAAGCCCCTCTCCGCCGGAGACGCAGCAAGGAGAGTGTTCAGAAATACCCAGCCAGATGCGAGGACACAAGCTGCATCGCTCCGTCTGCCCGTGGGAAAAGACGAGTCGCCCCCTCCTCACTAAACAGCTCCCCCTCGAGCTAACCCCACTACTAGAACAAGCCACCGGCTGAGCCAAGGGCTCGGGGTGGGATGGAAGGGTGAGGGAAGGAAAAGAGGAGGAGAGGAAAATACTAACGATAAAAAACAGTATGGGGGTATCAGTCTCACATCAGAGCAACCCCTGAAATTCCTAGTGACAGCCCGGGTGCAAGGAGCTGGGAGATGCAAACGCCCCTCTGCTCCTCGTCCTTTAGGAGTGAATGTTGTATCTTTGTCGTGTCCGTCGAAAGGCTGCCCTGGAAACAGCGAGGACTGTTCCCATCTCGGCTGCTCGAGGCTGGGAGAGGATCCTGGAGGCAGCTAGCGCGGCTCTGTCTCTCTCTCCCCCTTCCTCCGAGACACTGAGCTTTCTGAAAACACACACACACACGCACACACACACACCCCTTCACACCAGAGAGGGAGGGAGCGAGGGAGAGAGCAGCCCAGAGAGCAGGCAGGAGACAGAGAAAGGGGAAAGAGGGAGAAATAGCCCTTATTCCTTTCCAAACCGAGCGCGCTCCTGCTCCACAATTGTCTGACAGATACCAAAGGAAACCAGGGAAGAACCTTAGCCAAGTCCTCTAGCACATCTACTGTCCTCTGTGCAGAGCCTTGGCGGGCAGCCAGAGCCAGGCTGTCACCGGGCCAGGGAGGGTACAAGAGGACACTAGCGGCTCCTTATTGACTATCCACAGGCACCAATGCACAAGTTGCACGTACAAGACACACACACACACACACACACACACACACACACACATGTCCAGGGTGGGACAGATTGAAAGAACAGGGCTCCACGCCCCTCTCTCTCTCTCTCTCATTTCTCTCTCTCTCATTTCTCTGGCAAAGGAAGCATTGCCACCCCTCAAGGGCCCACTGCAGTTATAGCCCCATCCCTGCAGTGCTCTGATTTTAGGCAATACTGTGTGGGACCGTTACTGGAGTGCGTCTCCTAAGGCACAGAGAATGCCCATCCAGTGCTGTCACCGTCCCCCTTATCCCTCCCACCTGAAGTTACACCTTCCACAGCGGAGGGGCCGGTGGACACTCAGACGGCTAATAGAGTGTTTACAAAACTAACCCTTCAGTACCAGCTTCTGCAGCTCTGACTCAGGCACAGCTGCTTGGGAGGTGTTTTATCAGAGAAAGGCTTCACAGGATCAGCACGTCCCCCCAGCCTTGCCCAGACGGCCGGTCATCAAACGGGGTGTCTGACATTAGGCTCTCACCTAAAGGCACCTCAGGAAGTGGGCTGCTGGCCAGGCTTTCCAAGCACCCAATGAAGTGCTGATTTCTGGGTGGTTAGGACTTTTGAAGGCCAGGCCGCTCGCTGAGGAGTCTAGATCCATGAGGAATCACCGAACTAGTGGCCCTCGGTTTCGAATGTCTTGTCAGTCCTTAATGGGTCAGAGAGAGCTGCACTGGCTCCAGAGGTTGAGCACGAGGCTCCAAGTAGTTCCAGCCCAGACCCAGGTGGCTAGTGACCAACTGCCCTTTACTGGACTCCAGCCCCGCTCTTATATGGCGCCCAAGCCTCTGGGCTGAATCCATCCACTAACACAGCCAGCAAAGAGAATAGCCGTGGGTGCCCTGTGGGTTCTCCTCCCAGCCTCTCCCCAGAAGAACAGCTGGGGAGCGGGGCTCAGTTCTGCTCGCCACGTCTCTACTCGCGAGGGCAGGGTGCGGACATGCACCTCCCCCGGCAGTGGGAAGGGACAGCTCTTCAGTCCTGCAGAAGCAAGTTGTGACATCCGGGGCAAATGTGCTGCACAAATGGGCTTCTCCCTCCCCTTTCTTGTCTCCCCCCTTCCCGGCTCTGGCCCTGGCCCTGGCCCCGGCCCTGGGTGAGGCCAGGTCCTTTCTTGGCGGGAAGGTCAGTCCTCTGAGAGCAGTTCTCAATGGGGCAAATGATGGCATCCGCACCACACGTGGCACAGGCCCGTGTGTGTTTTTAGTCTTAGCCCAGAGCAGTTTTTCACAGCCACCTGCAGCCAGGGAATAATGGCCTTTGCCCCTCCCTTCCCCACAGATGACTGAGTGCGCCCAGGCTTACCCAGAATGCACTGGACTCAGCATCCCAGTGACCTGAACACGCAGGGGCCACAGTGAAACACACCAATAAATCAGCATGAGGATGGCAGTAGATCAGACAGAGTCATCTCTTCCCTCTTCTGACGGGGCAGTTTTGCTCCTGTATTTACTATTGCCCTGGACAAGCCAGGGGTTACTGCATCCTTCCTGTAGTGGCTGTCTTAGCACCCTGCACTGCATCTCAGGAGAGCTGGATTTGACTCCTCACTCCACGACAGCCTACCTTGGACAAATCACTTTTCTTCTCTGTGCCTAAATCCCCCAGGTGAAAAGCAAGGCCAGCGCTTCCTTCCAGCCACCCCGGTCAGGGTGTCTGTTTACACAGCAGGACCTGGTCTGGGCTACAAGGTTAGGGAGACATAAGCTGCCTTCAGTCAATCTAGTATGTGCATCTGTAATCACCACCAGACAGATCTGAACCTAGGACCTCTGGAGGTTAGTGTAGGAGCCGCTACAGCTGGCACTATAAAGCCAGCTGCTTCTCAGCTTAGGCTGTAGAGCTCCTTTATTCTTATTTCTCACTGTATGTGGTCGAAGTGCCACTACATGGGACAGCGAACCACACTAGAGCTATGTCTACACTGGCGGGTTCTTGCTTAAGAACATCTTGCACAAGAACACGGCCACACTGCCATGTGCTTTGTTAGAAAAGGGCATAGCTCTTGCGCAAGAAGCCCTGTCTTCCCATGCTTTACTGTAAATCTTCTTGTGCAAGAGTGGGTGGGCCATGTGGACGCGCTGCGGGTTCTTGCGCAAGAACAGCCATTCTTGTGCAAGAACCCGCCGGTGTAGACATAGCTTAGGTGTGTGGGTTACACGGCTACACTTACATTAGTTGCCACTGTTGGAGCACCGATGTAAGTGCTCCATTACAGCCATGCTGTGAAACTATGTCCCTGAGCAGCGTTGAGCCCTGGTTAATGTTTGGAGATAAATGTAGTGTGAGCCTAGACGCTGCATTACCTGTTTTGAACATGACAATCCTCCAGCTGTTGTTCCACAGTGTCTGCTCCTGTCACACTTGTGCACTACACTGTCTGGGGTCACAGAGGCCGGAAGTCCCTCCCCCGCCTGTTTTAAAGCCCTGTGAGTGTTTGAAATGCTTTTTCCTGATTGGCCAGCTTGGCATCCACCTAGCAGCTCTCCACTGTTATGGGCAGCTGCCCAGCTGGCAATGCTGGCCACACACAACAGACAAACTCCAGCTCGGAGCAGACAGGAGATATTGGATCTGCCGGGCCAGGGGGGAGAAGAGGCTGTGCAAGCACAGCTACAGACCAGCTGTAGAAATGTGGACTTCTCCGAGCAGATTGCACAGGGAACGCAGGAGATGGGGCATGACAGGGACCAGCAGCAGCACCACGTCAGAGTGAGGGAGAGCAGCACACATACCAGAAGACTAGGGAGCAGGAGTGGCCTGAGGCCGGCTGCGGCAGCTGGCGCCCCAGGCGAAATGTGCGATTGGCGTCCCCACCTGCACGGCCGTCAATGGCCATGATGTCATCATTGGGGCACCCCTGGCGCCCCGTGATGTCATCATCGGGTGCCCTGGGTGCCCCGTTGAAGGCGGTGCCCTAGGTGACCGCCGAGCCTGCCTATACTCACGGGCCGCCCCTGCTAGGGAGGCATATAAGCAGACCAGCTGCTTTTGCAAACAGCTGCATCCCAGACTTTCTTGGAGACTCCTCCACCACCCTTCACACAACCACGGATACTGCCAAGGAGACCAAGTCACACACCCCAGAGTGAACAGCAAGGATGAAGAGCACGTGGAAGAGGACAACGTTGCTTGCCAGGACCGGTTTAAGACTCCGCCGCAGGCCAGTCAGGCCCAGCAGTCGAGCACTGGGGAGCCTGATGCAGGAGAAGGAGCCTGGTGTAAGCGTGTGAATGTATTTCCCACTGCAGTGATGCACGGATGGGCCCCCACTTAGCAGGACACAGCTCTTGACTTTTCAGCCACGTGCTCATAACGAGGCAGCAGAACAAGTAAGAGAGGAGGCGCTATCTGCTCTCTGACAGATACCCCTGTGCAGCGAGGTGAGGCGCCATGTAGGGCATGTAGTTTATGCACACAGGGATGTCCCTTGAAACCTCCTGAGAGATCTGGATGCAGCTTCCATTGGGTGCTCTGTGGTCCGCTCCTGAAGGTTTGTAGGCACAGCAGCCACAGGACACATACCTAGGCCAGTCAGTGCTGACTTCGGCAGGCACCGGTGCAGTGCACAGACTAGCAGCCTATGGACCTGCAGCAGCTTCGGGATGCCTGCAGCAGTTGTGCCTTTTGTGTCTATCACTCTCGCGATGAGATAGCAGCTAAAACCGCCACTGCCTATGGAACTGAGGGCCCCTATTCAGTGCCTGTGCCACCCTACATTCAGCATTTCAGGTACTCGAGCAATTCCCTCCTTTCCCTTGCCTCGGACAGGCCATTCTTACCGCTGCTGGTGCTGGGAGCAGCACCGTGCACAAGTGCTCGGAAGTGAGCAGGTCTTGTTTAAAACACCAGGGGAGTGAGGAAAGGGAGTTCTGAGTCCTCCTTTTCGCTTTCCAAGGGGACTATACTGGTACCTCGGGGTGTTGTATCTGCAGCTGCTGCCATTGTAGCCTTGCGGGGTTTCCTCTCCACCCCCATGGAACGGCTGAGTCAGATGAGGAGAAAGGACTTGAGATGATGTGTTCACTGAGCTCCTGCAAGCCAGCATTGCCCCAGGCCGTGCGCAAAGGGCCTGGAGGGTGAACACTGCAGACCGCCTGGAGAAGGAAGGAGTGCCCAGGAGAAAGGCCCAGGAGTCCCAGAGGGAGCTGCACCAGAACATAATGGGGTTTCTTCAGCAGCAAACTTAGATGCTGCAGGCTCCTGTGGACCTACAGGTTCAATAGCATGGGTCCACCTGCAATGTTCCCTCTAATTTTTTTTCCATCCATGTGCAGGATAATTATGTATGTGCACCCAGGCATGTGCAAATGTGCACCACCAATAGAAACAAAAAAATCTGCTCTGCTAATCAGCCGGGCAGCACTGGAATCTCTCCTGAGTGGCTGCACAAGCACAAAGCTTGAAGGGAACACTGCTACCTCCCTTTGCCATCCCTGAAGAACTCTACTGCAGCTCAGGTTGCCAGCAGACTGTAGTACATGCAATATGCCTTATGTAGCCCTTCTGCCAGCTGAAATCAGCAGCAACAAGAAGTCTCTTTTCAACAGTGCAACACAGAACTGGCTGGTGCCCCCCCAATAACCTGGGAAAATCATACATTACCCTTTGGGTGCCTCCAGAGGCCATTTTCTCCTGCTCACAAGCACAGAGCCTGAGCATAGAAAAGAAACTTACTATAAAGGGAGAAAGCAACTCAGCATTAGCTTGGGAAAATGCCACAAGCAGGATTCATAAGCATAAAACCATGAGCAAAGCCAGCACTCTAGTACATGGCAGGCAGCATCCTTTTGCCTCAGGTTCTTAAGTTTCACAAGCCCCTCATTCCCTCCTCCAATACACCCCTGCACAGTGGACATCCTTGGTCAATGAAGACACAGGGGGTGCATCTAGACTGGCAAAAACTTACCAGCTGTCTACACTGGCCGCTTGAATTTGCGCAAGAACACTAATGTTCTAATGTAAGAATTCAGTGCTTCTTGTGTAAATACTTTGACGCTCCCACTCAGGGATAAGCCCTCTTGCGCAGGAATACTTGCACAAGAGGGCCAGTGTAGACAGGCACCTTAATTTTTTGCACAAGAAAGCCCAATGGCTAAAATGGCCATCGGAGCTTTCTTGTGCAAAAGCGCATCTATACTTTTTGCGAAAAGCATCCGTGCCAATCTAGATGCTCTTTTGCGGAAATACTTTTAACGGGAAAACTTTTCCGTTAAATGTATTTCCGCAAAATCATGCCAGTCTAGACGCAGCCAGGCAACATGAATTTCTTGGACAAGAAAACCCTATGGTTAAAATGGCCATCAGAGCTTTCTTGCTCAAGAGAGCATCTACACTGGCATGGATGCTCTTGCACAAAAGCTCATCTCTTGCACAAAAGCACATGCCAATGTAGATGCTCTCTTCTGGAAGAGTTTTTGCAGAAGAACTCTTCTCCAAAAGAGTTTTTGCGTGAGAACGCGCCAGTGTAGACATAGGTACAGAGTTTAGAGATGCATCTGTGCAAGCTCCTCTCCAACCCTGCTGGAAATGCAAAGACAACATTTTACTGGGTCCCCCTCCTGATACACATTCATCTTCTACCTCTCCTCAATACTGGCATTTGGCACCCCTACCCCCTCACTAGCAAGTGCAGTTAAGTTGTGGTGAACCCCACAATCACAGTTCTGCTCCCCCTTGATTCACGCAGCAAGGACAATGACCCTTTATTATTCTGGTCCCCAATAACAAAGTGACTTGTGACCCAACGCCAGCCAAGAGTGATCATTTGGGCAAAGCAGCCCCAGCATGCCAAGCACCTAGGCAGGATCAATGTGTCCATGCAAACAAAGTTGGCTCTTGAATTCCTCTTCCCTAGCCCATCACTAGATGTCAGGGGAGAGCTCATTCAGACCCTGCTTACACTGATTTAAATAGAAAATTGCCTGTCCCATACTAAAACAGCACAGGATGCCTTTTCGCCCGTATTTCAACATGTTAAAATAGTCTCATTATGCAAAGACAGTTTTATTATTACCTTACTTTCCAGTGCTGTCATGTTTGTAAAATTAGACAATTTGGCAATGTAGAATTGGTTTTGCTGAATCTGAAGCACTGAGGTTCCCAAACTATGGGGCATGGCCCCCTGGGGGCGAGGGTGATCAGGTTATTGGGCAGCACAAACACCTGATGGAGCCACATTGAAAAGCTAGAGTCAAGAGGGGGCTGTGTCTGGCAGAGGAAGCAAACAACGGAGGCTCCGTGCAAGTGGTCTCAGCTGCCAGGACCACGCTCCCTGCCCATCTCACTTCCCCACTGCTGTAGCTGCAGCCACCACCAACCAGCCATTATGCTCCTCTTCTGGGGATGTTGGCAGATACTCTGGGAGCATGGAACAGAAAGTATAATGGGGTTAGGCCCTCAGGCCAAAAGGGCCATAGAGAAGTCCTCCAGGAAGCTAGAGTAACTGTGGAGGAATCAGCCAATCAGGAGCTAGAAGGGACTACAAAGGAGCTACAAGCCTAGCTGCAGTCCAGACTTGGAAGGAAAAAGTTCAAGGGGCAGGCAGGCAGGCAGGCAGGCAGGCAGACAAGCAAACCAAGGACAGCTCAGAGTGGGGAGTTTTTTTAGGATAGGCTATGTCTACACTCGTGGCTCCTTGTGCAAGTATGGCCATTCTTGCGTAAGAATCCGCAGAGTGTCTACACTGCCCACCCGCTCTTGTGCAAGGAAATTTACAGGATGGCGTGGTAAGAGAGGGCTTCTTGCGCAAGAGCTATGCTCTTTTTTGACAGGTGTAAGCCCTCTTGTGCAGGAGCTCTTGCGCAAGAGGGCAGTGTGGACGCTCGGCAGGGATTTCTTGCGCAAGAAAGCCCTACGGGTAAAATGGCCATCAGAGCTTTCTTGCACAAGAGAGTGTCCACACTGCCATGGGAGCTCTTGCGCAAAAGCACAGCTCGCACATGGCAGTGTGGACGCTTTCTTGTGCAAGACTTCTTGCACAAGAACATCTTGCGCAAGAAGCCGCGAGTGTAGACATAGCCATATTGTCTCCAGGAGGAGAAGCCCTGGGGGCACTGCTCTCCTGCTGAGTGAGGAAACAGACTGAGAGACTAGACTGGGCTCAGAGAGACACTGGACAGACAGTTCTGGGATGGGCCCCTGTTAGAGGCATAGCCTGCAAGGGTTTGTGACTGCACACGAGGCTGTGTGACTTGGTCGGAGGGCTGAGTAGCTGCAAGGCTTTTAAGACCGAGGCAGTGCAGGAACCCACACCCAGACAAAATGGGGGTGCTTGCATGAGGGGAGTGCCAACCCTGTTACAGAAGGCTATCCCCCCTGCCAGACAGAGCCCCTTCCTAGCCCTTCAGCGCAGTTCCAGGGTACACAGCCTCATCCACTTGTCTTGCCAGATGGCACCTGCCCAGGGAAAGCAGATGGGGCTGCACTGAGGAACTGGAGTCAGCAGGGGGCTAGTGCTCCTCAGTGCATCTTTCCCATTCCCCACCTGAACCTGGCCCTTCAGTGCTGCCCCGATCACTTGCAGAGCTGGGTCTAGGCAGCCAAGATTGCCTGATTGCTGCAGGGAGCTGAAATTTTCCTCAACTGACCCATGGATAGTGCTCCCCACCCCTCGTACTACTGGGCACCCCACTGCTGGCTTCTCCCCCTACACTGCTAAGAAAACAGTCCTGTATTTTTGAAATACAGTGTTGGCAATCCTAACTACAGCGCCTCCCTCCCCCCTGCCTTCTGCACTCCACATGGCCTCAGGGGCTGCATCTCTAGCCCTAGCACTCCCCACCCCCACTCCGGGGAGGATGGGGGGGGGGGCAGGAAGGACAATCACAGTGTTACAAACACTGGCCTGTGAAAGCCACAGCTGCTGTCGGCATAGCTAGAACATCGTCTTTCCGCTAGTTAAGTTCTGTTCCATTCCTTTATTAAGTTTTTAGTGCATTTGCTTTTAAGTTGCACAGATTTTGCTTTGCACTGGTTTTGTGGCTCAATAAAATTCTATTATTTGGAAAATAACTTCTCTTTATTAGTTCACAACATATGCTGCCGAGTGCCTAGCAGATCGGAAAGCACCCGCTTACTTGTTATCATATAATGCAGCAACACATAGGATCAGTGACAAACAGCATAATAATCATAAAAGTACAGCAAGCACCACATAATTAGTAGGTGCATGGACACGCCACACAATTAGTGGGTGCAAGGATGCTGTTCTACTCAGGCTACGTCTATACTGCGGGCTTTTTGTGGAAGAGGAAATGCAAATGGAGCACTCCTTTGCATATCTCACGCTCTCATTTGCATATCTTCTTCCAATCCTTTTTGCGGACGAGGTTTCTGTGATAAAAAACCCTGTGTAGATGGGGCTGTTTGTTAGAAAAAAAAACTTTTGCGCAAGAGCCTGTAAACCTTTTTGAGGAATAAGGGCTCTTGCACAAAAGGGTTTTTCCGACAAATGGCCTTGTCTACACAGGGCTTTTTATCACAAAAACCTCTTCCGCAAAAAGGATCGGAAGAAGATATGCAAATGAGAGCATGAGATATGCAAATGAGCACCATTTGCATATCTTCTGCTGAAAAAAACATGCAGTGTAGACGTAGCCTCAGAGATGTACTCCAAGCACAGCACAATTCCCAGCAAGGCCAGATAGAGCAGAGTAGACCACAATGCATCCCTGCAGCTTTCTGTTAAAGTGCTCTTTCAAAGCTTCCCTGAACTGTTGAGCTCTTCTAATAGCCCCTGTGTCCGGCTGGTCAAACACAGCTGACAGCCATCCCACCTTCACCCCGCCTGCTACTTTGCTTCACAGATAGGATGCAGGACACAGCAGGCAGCTACAGGCATTGGGATGGGTTTTTTCCCAAATGAGATCCAATGCCAGCATCCCTTCAACTTACCAAAAGCACATTCAAGTGTCATTCTACACCTGGTTAGCGTGCAGGTGCATCGTTGTTTAGGTGGCTTCATGAGCCAGGAGAGCAAGGGCTAGGCTGGGTCCCCCAGGATCCCTTCTGGCATTTCGACATCGCCAGTGGGATTCCATTGGTTGGGAAAGAAAGACCCTGCTTGTAGTTTTCTGAGCAGTCCTGTGTTTTTAAAGATGTCAGTGGTAGGCACCCTCTCTGGCCAGCCAATACCAATGTTAGCGACGCATCCCTGGTGAGTCACCAGCATTTGCATAACCGTAGGAAAGCTGACCTTTCTGTTGATGTGCTTTGTGGCAAGGCATTCTGGGGCCAAAACAGGGACATGTCTGCTGCCTGCCATACCACCGCAGTTTAACACCTCTATTGCCGCAAATCCAGCCATGGCCTCGTGCGCATTGATGAGAGTCACAGTCCTGTATAACAGGAGATAACGAATGGCTCTGCACACCTGCATGAAGACAATGATCCCCACCGTGGATTTTCCAACTCCAGAATGGTTTCCCACTGACCGGTAGCCTTGCAAATTTCCACACTGCAGTTGACACTCGGTTCTCTGCTGTCAGTGCAGCTCTCAGTTTGGTATCCCTGCGCTGAGGACTGGGGTGAGCTAGGCAAATATACCCAGGAAGTTCTGTAAAGACAGCTCCTCATCCCAAGCCAGCATTCTAAGGAGATCACAGAATCATAGAATCATAGAGCTAGAAGAGACCTCAGAAGGTCATCAAGTCCAGCCCCCTGCTCTAGGCAGGACCAATCCCAACTAGATCAACCCGGCCAGGGCTTTGTCAAGCCGAGACTTAAACACCTCTAGGGATGGAGACTCCACTACTTCCCTAGGTAACCCATTCCAGTGCTTCACTACTCTCCTAGTGAAATAGTTTTTCCTAATATCCAACCTGGACCTCTCCCACCACAACTTGAGACCATTGCTCCTTGTTCTGCCATCTGTCACTACTGAGAACAGCCTCTCTCCATCCTCTCTGGAACCTCCATTCAGGAAGTTGAAGGCTGCTATCAAGTCCCCCCTCACTCTTCTCTTCTGCAGACTAAACAGACCCAGCTCCCTCAGCCTCTCTTCATAAGTCATATGCTCCAGCCCCCTAATTATTTTGGTTGCCCTGCACTGGACCCTCTCCAATGCGTCCACATGCTTTTTGTAGTGGGGGGGCCCAGAATTGGACACAATACTCCAGATGTGGCCTCACCAGAGCCAAATAAAGGGGAATGATGACATCTCTGGATCTGCTGGCAATGCTCCTCTTAATACAACCTAATATGCCATTAGCCTTCTTGGCTACCAGGGCACACTGACGACTCATATCCAGCTTCTCATCCACTGTAACCCCACCAGTCAGTGCTCATTTCTTGGGCCCAGAGGTGGTGCTCCACCATCCGCAGCTGCCCTGTGAACAACCGTGAACTAGCTCTCACCATGTCCCACGGCCATCTATCCCCCAAGAAATCGTCATGTTCCCTGATGATCTGCTTCATCTCACAGCTCTGCGAGTACTGAAGGACTGTACAGCCTATGCGTGTAGCCCTTAACATAAAATCACAATAGTTTGATTCAACTGCCGTCAAACCCTTTGTAACCCTGCTGCCAGGTGGAGCCAGCAGCAGTAAGGTCTGGGCTCAATAACCAGGAGTTCTTTTCCATCAAGAAAACATAGAACTGGCTTGAGACACTACCCATAACCTGGGAAACCGACACACCACCCTGGGTGCCTCTGAGAGGCAATGCTGCCCCACAGAGTCTGAGTGTAGAAAAGAAACTTTTAATAAAAGGGAGGGAAATATTAATTTGGGAAAACACCAGAGACGGGGTTCATAAACATAAACCACGAGTAAAAGACCCTCTCGGAGTGGGCTGGACAGTGTCCTTTTCCTCTCGGGTTCTTACGTTCAGCAAGTTACATGCCCAACCCTTCTCTGCACCCACTCACAATTGCTGACCTTGGTCAGTGCAGCCCCAGAGTTCAGAAGTACAGCATCAGAGTTTACTTCCCTCCCTGGGTGGTGGGAGGTGAAGAGGCAACTTACTTGCTCCGCTAGCCATTTGCCATTCAGCCTGCTGCTCACTACCCTCCCCTGCTGGTCACTTGGGGTGTGTCTAGACTACAGGGTTTTGTCGACAACAGTGGACTTTTGTCGACAAAACTATACCTGCGTCTACACTCCTGCCGAGTTCTGTCGACATAACGTTGACAGAACTCTGACATTTTGTCGACAGCGGTAAACCTCATTCTACGAGGAATAACGCCTTTTGTTGACAGAGCTCTGTCGATAGAAGGCGTTAATGCATCTACACTGTCCTTTGCGTCTACACTCTCATGTCAACAAAGCGGCTTGCTTTGTCGACAGAACTGGATGTAGTCTAGATGCTTTTTGTCGACAGAAGCTTTGTCAACAGTATCTGTCGACAAAACCTCTGTTGACAAAAGCCTGTAGTGTAGACATACCCTTGTTGTGCCTCTTTGCCATTGCCTTGTTGCTGATTCATCTCACTTCTCCACACTGCCCTGCTGGCTGCTCATTATGATGCTGACACCCTGCTGGTTGCTTGTCATGGCTCTTCATCGACACCCTTCCAGCCACTCAATGTGCCTTTCTGCCATCACCCAGCTGGTGGTCAGTCATCACCTGTTGTCATCCACCTCTCGGTTGTGACCTCTCCACATCAGTCTTAGTAACGTTTAGCTCTTTTCCAAGATGGACAGAAACACTGTCATCTCAAGGGATTTCAGTTCCCAGTGATTTTAACTCTTAGCAGCCAGGGCAGAAACACAGCTCCACCACAATTAACATAAAAAAACCCTTAAAAAATAATGATTAGCACCATAGAGACTAACAAAAAATGTAGATAGTATTACGAGTTTTCGTGGGCACAGCCCACTTCTTCAGATGAGTGGAGCAAGAGGCACAGTGAGGTACAGTAGGTACAATTAATATAAGAAAGACTCCTAATGAAGCCTATTAGCTCTATTCTTTGAACAGTAGGAGAAAACAGGTCAAACCAGGCCAGGCAGGACCCCTGGGAAGCATGTAGCTTCCTGACCAGAATACCTAATAAAAGAAAACTAATAAAAGAAAGTTTTTCTTCACACAGCGTGTAGTCAACCTGTGGAACTCCTTGCCAGAGGAGGCTGTGAAGAATAGGACTATAACAGAGTTTAAAGAGAAGCTAGATGAGTTCATGGAGGTTAGGTCCATAAAAGGCTATTAGCCAGGGGATAGAAATGGTGTCCCTGGCCTCTGTTTGTCAGAGACTGGAGAGGGATGGCAGGAGACAAAATCTTTGATCAAGATCGCTTGATCTTTGTCTTCAGTCCACCCTCTCTGGAGCACCTGGTGCTGGCCACTGTTGGCAGACAGGCTACTGGGCTAGATGGACCTTTGGTCTGATCCAGTATGGCCGTTCTTATGTTCTTATGTTATGTTCTTACCTGTCCCCACCTTTCTTACTTGGCAAGTTACTTCCTGCTAAATGTGAGCTTTTTCCTTTGGAAGAGATTAAGCACAATCTTGCTTTTCTGTAGTCACATAACTACAAACATTGATAGCCATATTTCACCATCCCTGCATTTAATACAAACATAGCTTGGGTTGGGTCACAAATTAAGTTGATTACAATAAGCAAAACTTGGCTCCATCTGCTGATATCTAGCACATCTAAGCAAAGCAGGAGCAAATTGAATTTCCCTTCCAGCCAGCTGTCAGGGAAGCATTCCCTCAGACTTTGCTTATACTTTTCAACCAGTTTACTCTGAAATCCTGTCCGAGATCCATTTTGCACATTAACCATACCCCCTCGGCCTTCACAAAATGACAAAAAAGCTACACGTAATATTAGCAGTTACCACTGTGTATGGTTTTATATGTTCTGTTTAACAGAATGTAGAAGCAGTTAGATCTTGAAGACAAGCTTATTGTTAGTTGTGATACAATACTTTCTAGAAGCTTGTCAAAAGTAAAGTTTGTTCCCTGCCTGAGTGCCTAGTGGAATAATCCTTTAGGTGCAGAGATGCAGTTCACAGTTGTGCATGCAGATAAAACCATTCCCAGACTCAAAAGGTGTGTGAATGCAGAAGCAGCCTAAGAAAGGAAAGTTAGGGAGCTAACTGAAGTCTAGTTGCCCATGAGGAGCTGGGAAAGAAAGAACCTTTCTGCGTGGATGAAGTTCATGCAGTAGGAAACATGTCCTCTGAAGTCTGAAGAGGAGAAAAATGACCTGGGGGGCACAGCACACTATATCAAATGTCCTGCCTAAGCAAACCCAATTTTCCACATGATATACAAGGTCCTGGTAGACTCTTAGAAGAGTGTGCCACATAATTAATGTTTCTACCTGGAGACTGCAGTGACACATATGGATGCTCTAAAGCAGTGGTTGCTAACTTGTATTGCTTCACATTCCACCTTAAAAACAGATGTTTGAAAGATCACATGCAAAATATTGTCTACTTGTGCAGATTTATTTTAAATATTTCTGGACTCTATAGTAACGTAAGTGCCTAAGGAACCCTAAAACACTGGATTATAATGTCCCTTTTAAACACTGCAGTGCACCAATGTGTTTTGTCAGGTGAAGGGGGCTCTGGAAACATTAAGCAGAACTGTGTGTGTTTGCCTGTCGTCCAAACTGCACACTTTGGGGCAAGTTGATGGCAGGCCTAGCAAAAAGCCAGCTAGGGGCTGGAAAAGAGTACAGTATCTATCTGCACAGCCTCACATGGCCTAAAGAGCAAGGCCAGTTGGGTTGGTGTGTTCGCCACCATTATGGCTGAAATCAACCAGGAAAATGCATTTTGATTCTTGGACTTTTTCTGGCATGCCACAGTGCATGGTGCACTTGTTTGTTTGAGAATGAAGGGTTTTTTATGAATTTGGCATCCCACTTCCAACCAGCTCAGATACCACTGTTTGGAAACCGTCCTCCAAAGCAGGTTGAGGGCCAGTGTCGACACAAAACCAGCTCCAAAGTCAGGGAACCGCAACCGGAATCTGCTCTGCACCCTAATGAGATGCCCAGCAAGGTTCGGTGCTTACCAGAATGAAGCAACTAATTGCCAGTTCAGGCATACTGTGATACCAGTCAAGAGGAGTCAATTCTAGGTGATTCATCCAGCGTGCAGGCAAGCTTGTGGTTCATGCATCCAAGACTCTCACATGCATGGAAATAAACTGTTCATAGGCTGAAAAAGCAACATGTGCAGTTGTCTTGTCTGAATCCTTCCATGAATAGGTGCATGAGAGAAGCATTACAGAGGACTCTGGCCATAAGCCTTAGAGGCCATCATGCTTATAATCCCTTGTGTGGGTTACCCAGTGTATCTATTAAACATATAACTTGCACTTCCACAAGATGCATTAATCATATGGTGTGAATATTGTAGGGGTGAATGTTGGGCAGTTCTGCCAACCGAATTGTAGCGTTTTTTCCACAATGCTGTTCACTCTTATTCACTAGTATATCCCATAATATCTGGAACAGGACAGCTCATCTTTTGGCATAAAAACAGTCAAAAATGAAATTAATATCCCGCCCCTGTACAAGTGAAGGAAGTATCATCACAGACCAGTACCTAGAACACTAATATTCAAAACCATGAGAGTGATTCAGAACAGTAAGTCACGGAATTAGTAGAAATGTGGGGGTTGGATCTTAAGTGACATAAAGTGCTTTCTACTTTTTAAGCAACCGTCTTATAAATACAAGTGGATTTGTGGGCATATCTTGGAAGCACAGTTAGGGTACGTATACACAGCAACATTTTGAAATAAGGGTATGTCTACACTGCAGAGATTTTTCGGAAAAACAGATGTTTTTCTGAAAAAACTTCACTTACGTCCACACTGCAATCACATTCTTTGGAAAAAAAATCAAAAGAACAGAGGGGGTTTTCCGACACTGGTAAACCTCTTTCTACAAGGAAGAAGCCTTTTTGTCTGAAAGAGCTCTTTCGGAAAAAGTTGTGTATGGAGGAGAAAGAGGGAGTTTTTTCTAAAGAAGAGGAAAGAGGAAAAAGCAGAGCTACTCTGGTGGCCACTCCGTCCATAGTAATAACAGTTTAAATGAGAGAGAGTGTCCATTCAGTGTGGACACTGTCTTTCAAAAAAGCAGATGGCTTTTTCAATGCGCTTTTGCTATGTGGACGTTCTCTTTCAGAAGAAGTTTTTTCAGAAGATCTCTTCCAGAAAAGCTTCTTCTGAAAGAAGCCTGCAGTCTAGATATAGCCAAACTAGCATTATTCTGAAATAACTTAGTCTGCATCTACATAGCAGGAAATTTTTTTGAAATACTGTCAAAGTACTGTCAAGCCGGAGGACTTCTCACTCCGACTCCTGTAACCCTCATTGTACGAGGAGTAAGGGAAGTCAGAGGAAGAATGCTCTATTTCCAAATAAGTGCTGTGCAGATGTTCCCAATTTCAAAATAAGCTATGCAATTGATGTAGCTCAATTTACGTAGCTTATTTTGAGTTAAGCCCTGCTGTGTAGATGCACTCTTACAGTGTAAGATGAACATGCTGGGAGATAAGAATTGCTGTCCAAATGGAGGGGGGTATGCATGTCTGCCTTTTGTACTGCGATAGCTTGCCTTAGACAAGAAGTTGATTAACTTTAATTATTTTGTCCCTTGAACATTTTTCATAAACCACAAGTATAGTTAGCTAACTGACAGGACAACATAATCAGTATGTGGCTGCCCCACCATGGCTACAAAAGCAGGATGTACCCGTGGGAATATGATTTGGTGGTGGAACACAGACCAGGGCAGCATATACCAATTGCTGACACTGTAAACAGATCTTTTGTGGCAGGGAAGGACAATGTGGAGGAGTCATTTGAAGCCTTTAGTCCTTCTAGTCCAGGGCCAGGGGAGGGGCAACTGGGCATGGGTGTTGCTGGGCAAAGGGGATGGAGGGTACTGGACATGCTGGAAGCGAAGGGCTGCGGTTGGGGGCACAGATGGGAGGAAAGTGCAGAAGTTAGGGACAAAGTGGACACAATGCAGGGGCAAGTGGTAAAGGGAGCACAGGACGGGGGTGCAGGAGTTTGGGAGCCCAGGGGTGCCAGGGAAATGGGTGGTGCTATGCCCACAGGGGCCAGGGGCACCAAAACACAAGTTCGCCCAGGGCGCCATTTTCCCTAAGGCCGGCCCTGTTTTAGTCACAACTAGTTAGACTGAGTCAGACATGAAAGCAAGTGACTGGAGGGCTGCCGCTAAGCAAGAGCCTTAGTGATCTTCATTGCTGGGAACAAATATCATTGACCCACCAAAAGAGAACTGCACGTCGCCAGCACAAGGATCAGATCAGGAAGCAAAGCAGAAGAGAGACACTGCTACCAACAGACACATGAAAAAGCCAGGACCTGCCATGGGGACCATCTACTCCCTTCCCCGGAGAAGAAGCCCAGAATTGCCTCTTCCCTCCCCTAGCAGGGAGATGCTGGCAGGAGCCACCCTTTAGATACAGTAGGCCAGGATGTGAGGTTTTTATTTCCATCTTTTTCTTTCTCTGCTCTCCCCAACTGAAGCTGCATCTATTCCTGCAGGCTGGGTAGTGGTGTGGGTGAGCCATGTCACCTGTGGGATTAGGGCCAAAGGGGAGTGGAGCAGGGGTGGGGCAGCATTACAGTGCAGGGGGAGGGGGTAAGAAAAGCCAGGAGACTTGCAGCTAAGTCGCTCTGAGCTTCTGCCAAGTTCACCGATTTGTTGTTCCGTGACCTTCCCTTTGTCTTTCTACCACCTTTTGTCGGGTTCTGTTTGGCCTGTCTTTTGCGACGGGGGCGCTGATCTCAGCCAGGGCCAGGAGGTGCTGCAAATAGTGGGAAGACACCCAAACAGTGCCCGAGGGGCTAGTGGTGAGGGGTGGGCGGCTCTTTAAATTTGAACACCCTGCGGTGCCAGGAGTGGGGTGGTCACGGGGGGACACGTGAGTGAGGAGAAGCGCATAGCCACGCGCACTGTGTCAAGAATGCACAAACCAAAGCAGTGCTTCCAAGCTGGCCACTTTGCCTCCGGCATTGGACCTCAGATTCGTAGGAGCTCCTAATCCAGGACATACCAACTTAACTGTGGCAAAAGAGGGCAGCAGACTTTTTCCCACTGGAGAGTGGAAACTAGGGCAGTGGTTTGCAAATTTTGTTTCCCAATTGAAGAACATGTTTGATGTCTGTGACCTCACATAATTTGACTAGAGTGCGGGCTCCAGGCTGTGGGATCATCTGTACCATGATTTGTCTCCATATCTGCCCCAAATGCCTGACTTTCCTTACACTGGTGTAAGTCAGAGTTGAAACTTCTTGCTAGTTACCC
This sequence comes from Pelodiscus sinensis, assembly GCF_052426305.1. Classification (NCBI taxonomy): domain Eukaryota; kingdom Metazoa; phylum Chordata; order Testudines; family Trionychidae; genus Pelodiscus; species Pelodiscus sinensis. The sequence goes on along the minus strand of NC_143052.1, from coordinate 90,701,917 downwards.
TGGATCCATCATGGCTGGATAGACATCTATCAGGGATGCTCTAGATGCTGTTAGGTCCTGCTGTGAGGGTAGGGGACTGGACTTGATGATCTCGTGAGGTCCCTTCCAGTTCTTGTAGTCTATAATTTGTATTACACTGGTGAATCCAGGCCACTGTCAAAATCAGGGGTTACATACTGTACAAACACCCTGTAAGAAACAGCCCTTGTCCTAAAGAATTTATGAACTAGGCAGACAAGGCAAATGAAAGAAATACGTTTCACTGTACACCTGGAGACCCACAGCACAGAGCAGTTATGGAATGTATCCCAAGTCACACAAGAAGTCTGCAGCAGAAGCAGGAACCAAGCCCAGGTCTCCAAAGGCTCTTGCCATTGCCTTACTGCCAGGCTATTATTCCCCTTGCTGGGTTGGGTGCTCCGGCTGTCCAGGTGCCTTGATATAGGGTTTATAAAGCTGTACAATAATGACATAAAATATAGACACTCAGCTTCATTTAAGCAGTAAGACTGCAATTTTAAATACCCAAAGTCGGGGAATGCAAGATTTAAGGATCCCAGAGAAGGCCAGATTCTGGTGTCTTGGTTACACCTCCAGAAAATCCCTTCAAACCAGCGGAGTTTGTCTGGATGCTGGATCTGAGAGCAGTATCTAGCCCAATAACCTTAAATCCATGCTGCTAATGCAGGAATCCAGTCTTGCCCACAGAGACATCTGTGCAGTCCCTGCTGAAGTCATTCGAAGCTGCATGAGACGACCACAGGCAGAACTGGGCTTGTGGCATATTAAATTTACGTGTCACAGTATTATTTATAATCCCAAATATTCCAAAGAGGCCATGTTCACTGGTGGTGCCCAGGGTCACCCGACCGTATATGGAGCGTGCCAGGTGTGAGTGCAGGGAGAGCACACCTTGCATTCTGTCACAATTCACCGGGCGTGCAAATGGGGCATGTGCACCTCTGGTCACTCCAGTCAGAAAATGGGAGTGAGATAAATGCAAATAGGTGCATGATCTTGGGTACTGACCTTTATGCTCGTACTGTGGTGGCATAACAGTGCCTGGAGCAAGTCACAGCATCGTGCTGCTCCTCCCCCACGTTTACTGTGCAAGTGTCTTCCTGCTCAGACACAAGCAGGGCCCGGTTCCCTAGCCCAAGCATTCCTCCCGAGTGTTCGTGGCCTGGGAGAGTCTCGACATCGTCGTCCTTTTTCTGGAGAAAGCAGCGTCCCAAACTTACACCCCTGTATTGAAGAGTCTGGATCCAACTATAAAGCTAAAGAGCCACAAAAGCCCCCTTTTGTTCTGTGCTATGTGAGGCAGAGAGAGTGTGTGTGTATGTGTGTGTGTGAGCGCACGTGCGCTCCATGGTACCACAGCAGCACAGAGGCACATCTACACACCTCACGTGGGTGCTGCTGGGCTACCTGTGTTCTCAGTCACACAGGGTACGTCTACACTACAGCGCTAATTCGAACTAACTTAGTTCAAATTAGTTAATTCGAACTAAGCTAATTCGAACTAACGCATCTAGAACTAAAAACTAGTTCGAATTAGCATTTTGCTAATTCGAACTAGCGCGTCCACATTAAGTGGACCCTGAACCAGGCTTAAGGATGGCCGGAAGCAGTGCCGGCAGGGCATCAGAGGAGGACTTAGAGCGTGGAGATGCTGTCTCAGGCTAGCCGAGAGCTGTGCTTAAAGGGTCCCGACCCCCACCCCGGACAGACAGTTCTCAGGGTGCCCCGCTTGCAAAGCAGTCCTGGCTTGGATTGCCCGGACTGCCCACACTGGGCACATCACAGCACTCGGCCATCAGACCGGCTGCACTTGCTGCAGGCTGGCATCTGGGGAGAGGGGCAATTGGGGGGCTGCAGGAGAAGCCCGCAGAGCCAGCCCAGTCCTCCCCATCGGGGGCGCGTACCCCATTCCTCCCTCACCTCCTTCCACTTACCCTTCCCTAGCCCCTCTTCTTGATGTACAAAATAAAGGACAATTGTGTTCAAAAATGGAAATCTGTCTTTATTGAACAAAACTGGGGGAGACTGGGAAAAGGAGGTGGGAGAGGGGAAGAGAGAGGCTGGGAGAGGGGAGGGCAACTAAAATGATCGGGGGTTGGGAACAGGTCCCATATGAAGAGAGGCTAAAGAGACTGGGACTTTTCAGCTTAGAAAAGAGGAGACGGAGGGGGGACAGGATAGAGGTCTCTAAAAGCAGGAGTTGGGTGGAGAGGGTGCATACAGAAAAGTTCTTCATTAGTTCCCATAAAGAAGGACTAGAGGACACCAAAGGAAAGGAATGGGTAGCAGGCTTCAAACTAGTAACAGAAAGTTGTTCTTCACAAAGCAAAGAGTCAACCTGTGGAACTCCTTGCTGCAGGAGGCTGTGAAGGCTAGAACTAGAACAGAGTTTAAAGGGACGTGAGATCAAGTCATGGAGGTTGGGTCCATGGAGTGCTATTAGCCAGGGGGTAGGAGTGGTGTCCCTGCCCAAGGTTTGTGGAAGGCTGGAGAGGGGTGGCACGAGACAAATGGCTTGGTCACTGTCTTCGGTCCATCCCCTCCAGGGTCCCTAGGGTTGGCCGCTGTCAGCAGACAGGCTACTGGGCTAGATGGACCTTTGGTCTGACCCAGTATGGCCATTGTAAGCTCAGGGCTCAGGGTCGGGGGTCTCAGTGGACCACCTTGATTTTCATGCACACCTGCTCCTGGGTGGCCAGGCTGGCAGCTCTCCTGCCCTAGCCGGGCACTTTCCTGTGCCTAGTGTGGAGGTCGTGGAGGTCCACGATGTCCGCACTAGCCCAGGCGGGCGCCCGCCTCTTGCGGTCCCGGGCAAGCTCCCGGGAGCCGCCAGCCTGGTCCCGGGAAGAGCGGGAGGGCTGGGGGGCATCGGGTGGGTGGCTCGAGCCATGCCAGGTGCAGGGTCTGCTGGCTGGGTGCTGGCAGGCTTGCACCTGGCACGGGCACCGTAGCCAGCCCGTGCCCCTTTAAGGGGTCCGGGGCCGGGAGGGGGGCAGACTAGTTTCCCTGGTGTTGGCCAGAGTGGCCACCAGGGAAAGCTGGGGAGGGCTAGCCTCCCACTAGTTCGAATTAAGGGGCTACACAGCCCTTAATTCGAACTAGTAAGTTCGAACTAGGCTTAATCCTCGTGGAATGAGGATTACCTAGTTCGAACGAAGCGCTCTGTTAGTTCAAATTAAATTCGAACTAACGGAGCACTAGTGTAGCGCCTATGAAAGTTAGTTCGAACTAACTTTGTAGTGTAGACATAACAGAGATCAATCCTAAATGACCCAGGAGAAGCCAGGGGACTGACTGCAGTAGGCAGCAGCGTAGCTGGCAGCGGGGACACGAAGCCTTCAACCAGAAGCTAGTGCCTTCCACCAAAGAGGCTGGAAATGTCACATGGGGCACACTGCAAAATGGTTTTGCAGTCCCGCCTGACGGAACCGGCTTTCAGAAAAGGCGAAGACAGCAAGGGGCAGACTTGAGACCCGACCATCACCTCACATAACAGCTGTAGGAGCCAAGCAGACGCTGTAGTGTCCTGACATGGCCTGTACAAATACCCCAGGAAAGGATCCCAATAAATAACTTAGACAGAGGCCTGTGGGGTATCTGAGCCCCTCACAACCCAGAATGTATTTATGCTCACAACACTTCTGTGATGTCGGAGGGTGCTAGTAATCCCACTGTATAGACATGACTTGCCTGAGGTCACACAGTCCCCAGCTAGCCCCCAGTCACTGTCCCATCTGGGACCCTGCACAGTAAAGCAGCACTAGCTTCGTTGGGACCAGCCCCGAGTAGTGCAATGCTCTCACATCCCCCCGCAGAGTTAAAAGGCCAAGTGCTGAGGTCCAGACTGATCCTGTGAGGTGCTAGCATCTGGAGTGAAGGGCTGGAATGAGCCTTAAATCAGCTCGCACTGAAGTCAACGGGAGCAGAATTGGGGCCTTCAGCAGGAGTTGAGACCACTCAGCACTTCATAGGATCATTTTCTCCTTCTTAGGGCAGGTGGCACGCCTCAGGCAGTCAAGCCCCCCTGCACCTATTTCTGCAGCAGAGTTGGTAGAACTCAGCTGCCTACCTAACCCACAGCCCGGTATCCCAAGGATGAAACTACAAAGACCCACATGTATTTGGGCGTGTAAGGGGCTGCTGTCCTGCCTACCACTGTGGGCCAGATGGTCAGTAGTGCATGAGGATCCTGGGCAGTGGGAAACCAGTTGCTGGAGCTCTGCCAATAAGATACCTTTGCTGAGAGTGAGGGGAGGCAAGGGCACCATTTACAGGTGCCAGGGGGGAGAGGAGGGGCTGTAGCCCCTCCTCAAGTTTTCACCCCTGGATTTCATACTTGAGATTTGATTAACTTACATGCCCCAGCCCCAGTGGCAGTTCTTAACTGCAACATTTTGCCTTTGGGACAGGGGATTTGTTTATCAATGGAGGGTGGCCTGGTGATTAAGATAAGGAAGGCAATTGAAGGATGGTTAGATCATCATGAAAACATTGCCAGGAACTCCACTTAAAAGATAGGGAAAAAAGAGTAGGAATAAAGAGCAGTGCGATCCAAGAATCTGCTTTTGGAACTCTGCTGTTAAACGTCTCATAAGTGATCTTGAAAAGGGGGTAAACAGCGAGGTGGCAAAATTTGCAGATACTACAGAATTTCTCAAAATAGTTACATCCAAAGCTGACAGCAAAGAGTTACAAAGGGACCTCACAAAACTGGGTAATTGGACAACACAAGAGCAGATGGAATTCAGTGTTGATATATGCAAATGGAAAAAAATGCACATGCAAAAAAAAAATACTCGCAACTATAGATACAAAAATAATGGGATCTAAAATAGCTGTTACCACTCAAGAAAGATCTTGGAATCATTGTGGATAGTTCCCTGAAAACATCAGCACAGTGTGCAGTGGCAGTCTAAAAAGCTAATAGAATATCGGGAATCATTAGGAAAGGAATAGATAATAAGACAAAAAATACCATATTGCCTCTGTATAAAGTCATGGTATGCCCACATCTTGAATACTGCATGCAGATCTGGTCACCCCATCTAAAAAAAGATATATTGTATTTGGGAAACAGAAATGATTAGGGGTAAGGAACAGCTTCCTTATTAGGAGAGGTTAACAAGACTGGGACTTTTCATCTTGAAAAGAAATGAATAAAAGGTGGGAGGAATATGTTAGAGATCTACAAAATCATGAATGGTGCAGAAAAATAGAATAAGGAAATGTTATTTATTCCTTCACTAACATAACACAAGAAGGTTACCCAATGAAATGTATAGGCAGCAGATTTAAAACAAACAAAACAAATTATTTCTTCATGGTCAACCTGTGGAACTTTTTGCCAGGAGATGGTGGAAAGGCCCAAAGTATAACAGGGTTCCAATAAGAACAAAATAAGTTCAATGATAGGTCCATCAATGGCTACTAGCCAGGATGGGTAGGGATGGTGTCTCTGTCCTCTGTTTGCCAGAAGCTGGGAATGGGTGACATTTGATCTGTTCATGCCTTCTGAAGTACTTGGCATTGGCTATTGTTGGAAGACAGGATATTGGGCTAGATGTATCATTGGTCTGACCCAGTATGTCCATTCTGATATTCTTATATAGAGTCCCCCCTGCCATAGCCCACTAGATCCCACGCCCCTCCCAGAGCTGAGATAAATCCAGGAGTCCTGACAATCTCTCTCTCTCTCTCTGCAGAATTAGTAACAAAGTAAGAATATACATTAAAATTTTAAGGCTAACCAGAGTCCCTTAAGTGATTGCCATAAGATGTCAGAACATGGTAATATTAGAACTGAGTGGATCTAATATTTATTTACATTTTCTTTCTTTTATGTAGGAATTAGACACAGTGCTCCTGTCAGTTATCTGCCAAAAACCAAACCAAAAGCACAACTAGCTTTGCAGTCCCTTAGTAGCCCCTTGAAAGAGGGGGAAAGTAGATGACCCCTGGCCCCATGTGTTGCTTGGCTTGTACTGAGCATGCTCAGTAACCCTGCTGAAACTGCTGTCCTCTTTCTGCCCCCCATGCTCTTACTCTTCCCCTCACAACATGGCATGCACAGGTCAGGCTCCCCCGATCTGGAATGGTGCCCCATTTCTTCCCATGCCATCCCAGCACAAAAATCCTAGCTTAGCGCATGGAAACTCATGAAAAAGCCCAAGTGCTAAAACACTCCTGTGAATGTCGGCAGCTGGAGGTGTTAAGAAATGCTGAATAATTCAGGGCAAAATACCTCCAAAAGGAGAGAGCACAAGGAGGAGGGAATGACAGCGCTCCACCTTGAGTCTCAGGGGGCTGGCGGAAGGCAACGGCAGGTACACTGGAGCCCACTCCAGAGAGGGTCAAGCAGGGGCCAGGCCAGTCTCCCCTTGCCCTCATAGCGCCTGCTCGATTCTAGTCAGGATGGTAGAATTCTGCACTTGCTGAGGTGGGAAAACTCCCAGACTGAGCAGAGGAGGCCTCACAGGTTTCCTGCAGTTCTTCCATTTCACTGCCTTCCTCCCCTGCTCTCTTTCAGGGATGGCACGCATGGCAGCTTGTGCTTATTACCTCTCTCAGGTGAAGCAGGGCCAGGCTAGGTTCAAGGCCACGCAAGGTGGTGCGGGTTGAGCCGGTAAGATGAACACTGACTAATGGCCCCTATTCTGCATCAGTAGTGAGTCAGTCCCCCAGTGCTTTGCCGCTGGACTGCACATCTTTCAGAGAAGCCATGTGAGGCATATCCTGACCACTAAGACCCTGGGGTGTGCCTTGCCAGCGCAGAGATGCAACTGTTGTGCCTCGAGTCCTGGCCAATTCCAGTGAGGTAATCGAAACATAGATTGCAACAGCAGCAGACCAATGGCTCATCTATTCTGGTATCCTGTATCTCTCAGCGGTCTGTTCCCGAGGCTTCAATGGGAGGCACAAATTCTTCCTAATGCACCTCATTGTGCACTACGGTACCATGGGGGGACATTTCCTGCTGCCTCCAGCTGGTGATCATCGGTTTATGCCCTGAAGCGTGAGGATGAATAGCCCTCGTTTCATTATGTTTTGCAGACCAGTGATTCCCTATACCGTGTCAGTCGGCGAAGTTACCCTTCACTTCCCCTTCCTCAGAAAACTATGTGGCGGTGCTGCCGGGGCACACTGGGAGTGGCTGTGCTTTGTATATGATGTGTCAGGGTGTCTAAACCAGTTAAAGTGGGTGAGTGGGATGGGCCTGTGTGGTTGGTTTTTAAGACAGGATGGTCTCAGTGGTGTGGCTGGTTCTCATTCGCATCTCAGCTGCCCTCTGGCCCAGCCACTGCGTCTGTGCTAGACCCAGTGCCAGGCCCTCTTCAAGGCTGCCATGTGGTACTGCAAGATTCTGCAGCGGCATCGCTGGATGCAATGGAGAGGCAGCCGGCAGTGAGATGGAGCCTAGTATAGAGGCAGCTGCTGGATCTGATTGAAGTGTTCCAGTGTTCTTCAAGTATTTGGCCTTGGAGACCAAAGGGGAGGGAGACAGTGTAACCTACACATCGAGTGGGTGTGGTTCACTGTCCCAAGTAGTGGCACTTAGACCACTTACAGCCAGAGATAAGAGTGAGTGAGTTCTACAGCCTAAGCTGGGAGCCAGCTGGCTTTATAGCACAAGCTGCAGAGGTTCCTATACTGAAGTCCCAGGTTTGGTCCTGCCTGAGGGCAGCGTAATGAGCCCAGGACAGCAACATGGCCACCTGATGACCTGGAAGAGGAAGCCCCCTCTGGCTATGTCTACACTGGTGGGTTCTTGCGCAAGAATGGTGGTTCTTGTGCAAGAACCCAAAGAGCGTCCACATGGCCTATCTGCTCTTGCACAAGAAGATTTACAGTACGGTGTCGGAAGACAGGGCTTCTTGCGCAAGAGGGCAGTGTGGACGCGTGGCAGGGATTTCTTGCGCAAGAAAGCCCTAAGGCTAAAATGGCCATCAGAGCTTTCTTGCACAAGAGAGTGTCCACACTCCCATGGATGCTCTTGTGCAAAAGCACATGGCAGTGTGGATGTGTTCTTGTGGAAGAGTTCTTGCGCAAGAATCCACCAGTGTAGATAAAGCCTCTGTGACCCCTTGGTGGACAGGTCCGAGCACAGCTAGCCCGGCCCACAGGAAGTCAGAGGGCGGGTCTAAGACTATAAGGGTATGTCTACACTACCCCGCTAGTTCGAACTAGCGGGGTAATGTAGGCATACCGCACTTGCAAATGAAGCCCGGGATTTGAATTTCCCGGGCTTCATTTGCATAAGCGGGGAGCCGCCATTTTTAAATGCCGGCTTGTTCGAACCCCGTGCCGCACGGCTACACGCGGGCGGCACGGGCTAGATAGTTTGAACTAGCAAGCCATTCCGAACTATCTGTACACCTCGTTCCACGTACAGATAGTTCGGAATGGCTTGCTAGTTCAAACTATCTAGCCCGTGCCGCGTGTAGCCGCGCGGCATGGGGTTCGAACAAGCCGGCATTTAAAAACGGCGCCGGCCGGCTTATGCAAATGAAGCCCGGGAAATTCAAATCCCGGGCTTCATTTGCAAGTGCGGTATGCCTACATTACCACCCTAGTTCGAACTAGGGTGGTAGTGTAGACATACCCTAAGAGCTCAGTCAGAGCCAGGCAGCTGAGCTGAGTGGATGCTTAGTCCCAGCTCCCACAGTGGAGGCCTCAGTTGTGCTCCCCCCAGCTGGAGGACTGGGCTGGGCCACCTGGACCCCTGCCGACCCTGGAGCCCTGGCCTGGGCTGGGCTGTGGAGACACCGGCTGCGGCCTGAACCCATGCCGATCCCAACGGGACCTTTGCTTGCCACTGACTACTGGGCCAGCTCTCCAGGACCCCTGCCTGAGCTGGAGCCCATGGACACTTTGCTAGCCCCTCTGTCGCCTGAGGACACCCCGGAGCAGCGCTGGAGTCGGGTAGGCCCGTGCGGGGGTTGGAAAGCAGACCAGGGATAGCTGACCTCGGGCCGGCTGAGGATATGGAGGTCGGGTGGGCAGCGCGTTGCGGCCAGGACCCCTGCTGACTCTCAACCTCGTCCACGTGTAACAGCCCAGATCCCTGCCAACCTAGTGGCTGCCAGGCCACCACTATCAGGGTCCTGGGCCGGGATGCAGTGGAGAGGGTGGGCCTGCATCCCCCCTGCCACCCCTCCCATTGGGTGGCAGGTTCCCCTTGTGGGGCAAAACCCCCTGCGCATGTTGGCTCTCCCGGAGAGAGGAGACCCAAGCCCTGCCTGGTTGGAACCTGGCTGGAGCTTCAACTACTGTTGCCACATTGCTCGTCACCCTGACACAGGGCTGCATCATAAACAGTGTTCATAAACCTGCTGGGCTTCCCCCGGCGCCCTGACCCTGGGCTGAGTCGTAGGGGGCTGTCACTCGGCCAACCGCAAGGCCAATCTATGTAGACTGACTTGTGGGCGCCCTAGAGAGTCAGCGGTGCCCCTCTGGCTCTGAGTCTGCTGACAGGATGCTCTTTACAGGCAGTTACAAGAGCAGTCCCTGGGACATCCAATGTCTGCCTCATTTTCCCCTGAGTCTACAGATGCTGCTGCTGAAATGAAAACATGACGAGCTGGGGCTACCGATAGAAATGCAGAAGGCAAAAGCTAGCTCTGATGGGCTACATTTCATTCCAAACAAGTGTGTGCAGACCCACTGACGGTAAGAGCTTGCACGGGGAAATAGCAGCCACAGCGTACAGTGGGGCTTTGCTTCCAGAGCAGATGCTGTCCAGCAATGTTTCCTGTAAACTGGGTGCTTGTGTGGCTGCTCAGGAGAGACTCGAATGCCACTCAGCTGATTGGCAGACTGCTGTTTATACTGGTGGTGCACATTTGCACATGCCTCAGTGCACATCAACATTATTCTGCACATGGAAAAAAAATCTGCACATGGATGGAAAGGATTAGAGGGAATATTACTGGCTGGGCACTTTGGAGATCTGAGTTCTGATCCATGCTGTGACTCTAGACAAGACACATCATCTCTCTGCTTTCCCTTCTGTCCTTTGTCTTGTCTATTTAAACTGCAGCTTGCGTGGGGCAGAAACTGTCTCTTCCTTTAGGTTTATACAGCACCTAGCACAACAGGCCCCTAACCTTAGGCTGCTCAGGACTGCTGGGATATAAAATATATGTATAAAGCCAGCCAGAAAAGACAGGAAAGTCTAAACCCCTCACATGTCTGATGTCCCCCAGCATTCACTGGGATCTGACTGTGGGCTAAGCCCATGCGACTCTAAGAAGTAGCCCCGTGCAGAGAGAGGCGTACTGTCTTTTCTAACTCTACACCTAGCGATCGGTGTCACCCTGCACACGTGAGTGAGAATCACAGCGGATAAACAGCAGCGTCTCTGCTTGTAACAGGGGAAACAACGGGTCCCCATGTGGCGCTTTGCCAGGCTTGGGGACTGAAAACAGCTGCAGTGGAGAGATGTTTTGCATTTGCTAGGTGGTGATTTTCTGAGCACTTGTGCCTGGCTGGGCAGAGTGGCTTGTAGGAGAGCATATGGGCCGGAACAGTGTGTGGCGTGCCTTCGCCATGGCAGACCGGCAGCAGGAGGCAGAGTTCTCTTCAGGAAGAGAGGCTGTGCCAAGCTCATTTGGAGCCAGAATGGGAGCATGTTTGCAAGCGTGTATGCTCCGGAGCTCACTAAGGCACTTGGGTCCCGCAATGAGTACAGTATAAATAGAAAGGTCGGTGCGGTTGCTGAGCCCACAGCCTGTCATGCTGACCAATGCTGTCTCTTGGTTTCCTTGAGCGCTCGTGTGTGTCTGTATCCAGTCTGTAGATTGTAAACGCTCTGGGACAGGTACTGTGCACCTGGCACAATAAGGGGCCTTGTCTGTGACTAAGGCTCCTAGAAGCTATAGTAGCAGAATTGGCTCTGACTCTAAGTTTGGGCCCCCTTTGACCAAATGGCCTAGATCTCTGGCCTTAACCGGCCTTCAGACAGTGTGTGGCTGCCCACCGTCATGTGTGGGAAGGTCAGGGGCTCTGGAGTCCTGCAGTTCTGGGAAGTCAGACCCCAGCAGCAGAGGTGGAATATTTTTACAACCCCCCACCCAGTAATAAGCAAATAGGGGCTCCCCTTCAGTTGCTAAGGTCCTTAAGTAGTTGTTTAGGCTTATTGCCTACACAGCCAAGCAGGCCCTTTTGCAGTTAATTCCAGCCTGTCAGAGGCTCAAAGACAACACTACGGCTGTGTCCAGACTCAAGGTTTTTTTTGAAAAAAGTAGCCTTTTTTCGAAAAAAACTTCACCTGCGTCTAGACTACAGCCGGCGGCTTTTCTTTCGATGGCAGAAAACCTCATTTCACGAGGAAGAACGCCTTTTTTCGAAAGTGCTCTTTCGAAAAAAGGCGTTCTTGAATGCAAACAGGGCTTTTTCAAAAGAAAGCATCCAGACTGCCTGGGTGCTTTCTTTCGAAAAAGCGGCTTGCTTTTTCGAAAGTACTGCTTGCAGTCTAGATGCTCTTTTTCGAAAGAGGCTTTTTCGAAAGTATCTTTCGAAAAAGCCTCTTTCGAAAGAGGCTTGCAGTCTAGACGTAGCCTACTGTTTGCATGGAGGGTCTCTGGATGCCTGTTTCCCTATTGCTGTAGGGGGGAAATCCTCTGCCAGTCTGAGCAGAAGAGGAGAGAAAAAATTCCCTCATGTTGCCAGGTAGCATCTGCACTGTGGAATTGCTGTGCATGGATTGTTCCAGACTTCAGGCCCTCTATTTGGGGAGTGGGGGCAGTATTGACTCTGTTCTCTCATCTACACACATAAAAAACCTGCTGGGAAATGTCACTGTGACAATCAAATCCACAGGGGACTGAGCCGAGGAGCTGACAAATGCGAACTTGCCCTTCCCCTGGTTCTTCAGGCTGTGACACAGCTGGGCCATGAGGATGAGGTAGAGGCATCTCTTCTGACCGGGATTTCATTTCAAGGGCCTGGCTGTCCTGGCTGGGGCCCTACCAAATTCACAGTCCATGTCATGGGCATAACATTTTTAAAATAATACATTTCATGATTTCAGCTATTTAAATCTGAAATGTCACGGTGTTGTAATTGTAGGACACTGACCCAAAAAGGGGGTGATGGGGGGGGGAAGAGGTCACTTTATTGTAGGGGGTTGACAAGGCAGGCTAATGGGCTTGATGGAAGGGGAGAAAGGCAGCTCTAAAACAAAACAAAAAAACAAACAAAAACCCCAGCAGCGGCCTTGGCTAATCAGGGGCAACTGAGACAGGACTTCTATAAATCAATTAAGGGCCAGGTGAACTGATTTCAGGCTGCCACGGACTTTTTTTTTTATAAGCCTTCCTTGTGGGGAAGGTAGGAGAGGAAGCAACAACTGATAAGGAGACTTAGAGGAGCTGAGTGGAACATCAGGGCTGCTAATGGCTGAAGGGGAAAACAGGGTGAGGCTCTCTGACAGTGAGGCTACGTCTACATTGGCAAGATTTTGCACAAATACTTTTAATGCAAGAGTTTTTGTGTTAAAGTATTTGTGCAAGAGAGCATCTATACTGGCATGTGCTTTTGTGCAAGAGATGTGCTTTTGCACAAAAGCATCTGTGCCAGTGTAGATGCTCTCTTGCGCAAGAAAGCTCTGATGGCCATTTTAGCCATCGGGCTTTCTTGCGCAAGAAATTCATGTTGCCTGTCTACACTGGCCTCTTGCGCACGAGAGCTTATTCCTGAGCGGGAGCGTCATAGTTCTTGTTCAAGAAGCCCTGATTTCTTACATTAGAACATCAATGTTCTTGCGCAAGAACTTGCGGTCAGTGTAAACAGGTGGCAAGTTTTTGCACAAAAGCACCTGCTTTTGCACAAAATCTTGCCAGTGTAGACACAGCCTGAGTGTTTGGAGGCTCCCTTCCCCCTAGGTGGCCAGAAACTTCAGCAGGTGGCTGAGGAGGACTGTTTACTTAGCCCTGAATGGCCAGGGGCATGAGCCAGCAACACCTCTTTGTTTTGCCAAGGGACCGAAGGCCAAATGCTGCAAAAAGGCAAGTGGGACTCGTACCGCAGCCCCTAAATTGTGGGATAGTGGGCAGAACAGGGGTCCGGGGCCCAGGAGTGGGACTGATCCTGCCACAGGGGGCAGTTGTGGTACTGCTACCCTTACTTGTGTGCTGCTTTCAGAGCTGGGCAGCTGGAGCGCAGCAGGTGGCCAGGAGTCTCGCAAATAGCTTCATGAGAATCTGAAAAGAAGCACACACTTCTAGGAATACAAGCAGCACCTGCTTTTAGGATAAAAATGAAAGGAATGGGCAGTCCTCCCATTACAGGGCAGAAGCTGATCCTCTAGTGGGCTAAAAAAATGTCAACACGGGGGGCTATGCAGCAAAACCAGATAAACCGGGGCAGAGGGTGAGGATGCTGTACTCCTTTGACTGGTCTGCCCTTAGCTACTGGGGGACCTCGGCTATGAGGCTAGGGGATGAGCCATCTGCTGCAGTGTGACGCTTCCCAGTGCTGCTGAACGGTGACAGAAGTTAGGGGGGTGCTCACAGCACAAGGAGGGTGCGGGCTCATGCTGGAATGGTAGGAGGAATTGGAATAGTTTGGGGGTCAGTACAGCGATCCTCTGTGCAGTGATGAGGAAGGTGCAGGCATCCTGGTAGAGGAGCAGGTCTAGAGGGGTGTTCAGTCTCCATGAAACAGTCAGTGTCTGCCCTCTCTGCTGACACTGGTAAGGAAGAGCTGCACGATGCCAGGTACAAAGGAGGATCTATCTGTGTGGGGCCAGAGATTAGCCTGACTGAGCCCTGGGCTTCCTCAGGATTTTGGAAAAACCCCACAAACCCTCTCTGGAGAGGAAATAAGATTCCCAGGAAGCGTAAACGGTGAGCACAGTGAGGTCCCAGCTCTGTGGCAGGGCAGGCAGAGGAGTCTATGGCACAGGGGCCACACTGGCTGCCCCTGCCATGTTGGAGGAGAGTGAGCACGAGCAGAACCCTGCCAGAGAGCGTGAGGCTCTGGGCGGGGAATCCTTTCTTCTGCAGCCCCAATGACTCTGGCAAAGCTCGAGTGCCTGGAGGCCTTTTCATGTCGCTTTTCTGCCTGGATGCACAGTGGATGTGACAGATGCCTGCATCGGTGCCTTAACCTGTCACCAGCCCCAGTTTAAATCAGCCGTGTACATGTCCCACAAGGCTTTGCCTCGCTGTGCTCTGTGCCATGCACACCCAGAGCTGCTTCCGTCTCTGTTTCACTGCCCAGCCCTAGCCCTGTGTGCCCTTGGCTTGTGCAGAGCCACTCCCAGTTGGAGGAGGTATTTGCTAGTTGACTTTATGAATCACTGGGGAGAGAGAGGGCTTCAGAAAAGGAAAGCTGGGTACAGACAGACCCTCAAATTGGGCTCTGTCAGCTCTCAAGCTAAGCAAGTTGAGGCCTGATTGGTTTTTGATTGGGAGAACTGTTAGGGAAATCTGAGTGGTGATTCCATGTTGAGACTCTCCTTTGAGTCACTGCTAACCCAGCCAGGCCCAGCATGCTGTACTGTGGCGGTGCTATCTTTCATGGAAGATGTAAAACAGCGAGCAGCAACCTAGGCCCTTCTTCATCTCAATTTGCCACAAGATTGTTGGAACCAGGACGGTCTCCGGGGACTGGGTAGTTTTGCTCACTGCGTTTGCACACCTAGAATTTGCGGGGTGCCGATTGAACCATGGCAGCGCTTTGATTGGTTGCAGAGGGAGCACGCGGCTTTCACGGTAAATATTGTGTGCAATCAACACGCACCTCACTTCACATGCCCTTGCTTTATGTGCCTGTCACTTTTGAAATACCAGTGAGAAAAGAACTATGCTGGAAAAAACCAGCAGAATCTGACAACTCTGTGCATGGGCAACTATCATCAAAGTATCTCTTGGACCTCATAGGACTGAATGCGGCCCCCAGGCTGCAAGTTACTCCCCTACTAATGTAAAACCAAGTTCCTGGCCACTCATGGCCAATGGAGAGCTGGGGAGTGGTATTTAGCAAGGTATCACAGGGCCCAGGTTTAGCACAGGGATCACTAGATACCTTCATTAATTGTGTGGAATATGGAGGTAGAGAGCGCTCCCGTTGCACTGATAGAAGCTTCTGAACTGAGAAGAGTTTCAGATGCTAGACCCCTCAGAGAAAAAACAGCAGGGGCCTACAGAATCCATAGTCTAGGCATGCGCTTGGATTCTTTGCCTACACTGAACTCTTGCACAGCAGCATCTGCAAGTTAACACTCTGTCACCTCCACTTGGCTAGGAAACTCTGTCCCGTGCTGGCAGATGAAGACCTGGCCTCAACTATTCACGCCTTGTCACCTCCCAACTGGATTACAGCAATCCATCTGGGCATGAAGCCTTTGGCACTTAGGAAACTCCATTTAGTATCAAACACTGCAGGGCACCTGTCGTCTGCTCTCTATGCTGGCTTCCCACAGAATAGCAAATCGAGTTCAAAATTTCGGTCCCTTACGTTCAAAGTGCTCCATGGCTTGGGCCCAGGTTAGCTCTAGAAGATCATTTAAAGCTCTGGGTCAAAGATTGTAGTTTACAGCTTTGCTCCTCTGGTGCAATAGAACTCCTAGCCCTAGGAGTAACGCTCATCTATGCTGGAGAACGAACTTTCTCCAGGGCTGGTTCAAGACTATGAAATGAAGTGAATCCCCCAGGAACCAAGGGCCAACACAAACGTTCCTGCTCACCACTCCAGATGCAAGGCACATTGCTTTGATCTCACCTTCTCTGGCAACACAGCCACATGCGTAATTACAAAAATCAATTAATGCCTCCTCCCCACTACCAAAACAAGACTCTGCTGCACACGCATCTCCTGCTGGGGAGAGGATGAGAGAGCAAACAACACATGACAGATGCGCAGTCCTGCTGTTTAATGCACCACTGGAGAAGTCTGGTATAAAAACCTATCTAGAATAGATTAGAACATTCAGAGCTTGAAAAGTAGTGAAGTCTAATGGGCAGGGAAACAGCTGAGGAAGGAGGTGCACTAAGTTTTGGTCCTGGCTCAGTCAATGACTGGCTGTGACTTGTTGCCCTAGCTCCCACTTCCCCTCCTTATTTCCCTTCTCTCCCTTGTCTTTTCAGACTATCAGTTTTTTGGAGCAGAGACTGTCTCTCACCGTGTGTGTATAAAATAGAGCTTTGCAAAATCAGCTGAGTGAATAGAAATTTTGACATATCGTATTTTTCAGGGCTCCAAAGTCTTTGTGAATTTGTGTTGGATTCCATGAATAATTTGGTCTGGAAAAACAAAAATCTGAAACGATTAAACATTTTGTGTTTAAAAAAAAAAAAGGTCAGTGTTTTGTTTTGAAAATGTCTCAGCAACATTTGAAGTCTCGGTGGTCTGGAGCAAATTTCTTTCATTTTTGCTTTGTCAAGAACAACTGACATTTCTATTTTGACTCAATTAACCATTTTTTTTCCTTCAGATTTTTCAGTTTTGCTACTGAACTGAAACTAATTATTCACTCAGCTCTAGTTAAAAGGGCCCAGCTTAGTGGACTCTGATCTTCCTTAAGGCCTCTTGGTGTGACTGTAATTCAAATAAATAATAACCAACATTTAGGAACCTAATTAGAAAATAAACTAAAATTCTGTTTGGAAAAAATTAAGCTAACATCACTGGGGCAAAACAGATCAATCATCATATTGACTGAAGCATGGAGAATCCAGGGGATGTTCAGAGAAATGGGGGGGTAAGGGTGGATAGCAAATTGGATAGGCTATTGGAAGCTATCTGGGGGGATGTCTCATTCCATTGTGGGCACTGTGTTTCCATAAAGATATTGACAAACTGGAGGGAGTTCAAAGAAGAGCACTGTGAAATTGTCAGCAGGCATGGAGGGTTTGACGTCCAAGAAGAGATTAAAAGAGCTAAATGTGTAAAGCTTGGCTAAGCATTGAGAACTAAGAAGCTGCAAATATCTGATGGATGTAACCGTGAAGGAGGGGAGAATTATTTAATGTGATACAGTACACACACACACACACACACACACACACACACATATATAATTAGGAGTAGGAGGATGAAATTAGGAAAGGAAAAAAGTAAGGATGAAAGGCAGTAAACATTTCCTGATGGTGAGATGTGTCTGGCTGTGGAGTATTCTCAAACTAGAATGAAGAAAACACTATAGAAATGTACCATTGGGAGCAATCCTGCATTGGCTGGTATGGATTAGAAGATCCAAGAGGGCTGGTCTCTCTAGCTCATGTGCTCAGTTGTTCATGTACACCAGGGTGGTGCATTTCTGCATGTGCTCTGCTCAGGGAGCACCTAAGCACCATGGCACTGATGTGATGAATGTGGATGTGAATGTTAAATCTACTCTTCATGTTCTTATATAATGCTGGATAATGTTAGTGTTAATAGAAGGATTATTAAAAATGAACTAGAAGCACAGGAATTAGAGATGAGACAGCTACACAGGCCAGAGCAGAATTGGCCTCTCCCATACATTCTCCAAGGTCTTGTTTAATACAGTTTTTTAAATATCCCCGTCCCCCACATCTCTTGTCCTGGGAGATTACTTCAGTCTCACAGGTCTTGTGGAAGTGTCCCCTCATATTCAGCCTCAGTTTCATCTCAATTATATCCCCATGAGCCATCCTGAGCAATTCCTTTCCTCCCCTGGAAGTTTACATCCTTTGGCTACTGTTCCAAAGGTGGACACACCAGCTGTTGGTGGAGAAGCTGTAGATTGGCTACAGAACTGGCTTTTGAGATGTATAAAAGGAATAACCTGCTGTCACAGAGCCCAGCCTGGCCTCCCAACAGACTGCTCTGGAGGAAGTGTGGATGGTTTAACCCTCTGGAGCCTGAAGGGAGCCCAGACACCGCCCCAGTCTAGGGCTGCCAGATGGTTTAACCAAAAATACCAACCCCCCCTCCCACCCACCTCCAAAAAAAACTACCAGGGAAAAAATTCTGTTGCGAAAAACAAAAGGGGAGACCAAAGTTGTTGAGGGGAAAAAAAGGACCCTGAAAGCTAAGCAAAAAAAATAAAAATAAAAAAACCCAGCATGGCGCCTTTAAGATATGCTTTTGATGCTTTTTGGCCCTAACAGGCTGCTGGTGGCAATTCGCCATCTTGTCTTCCTGCTCCGGGCCAGACAGCTCCCCTGCGGAACCAGGTAAGCACCTGGGATTTTCGCTTCCTGGCCGGGAAGAAATGAGAAATTACCAGACAGGAGGCGAAGATACCGGACTGTCCGGGTCCATACTGGGCACCTGGCAACCCTACCTCAGTCTAAGGTCCCTAGACACAATCTTGGAGCATGGCCCAATGGCTAACATCCTGTCCAGAGAGCAGGAACCTGCTGTCCATTTGCCTAACCCCTAAACTCAGTGCTAACCTTTTAAGACTTCCCTGTACATAATACTCCCTCTCCCAGAACACCCTTCCACTCCCAAGGTGGGAGCCTTCTCAGTTACCATCAGGCCCGACAATGGGGACAAGGGCATAAAGGAGGCAATTACCCCAGGGGCCAGTGATCAAAGGGACCTGGGACTCCTGGCCACCACTTCTGCTATTGTGGTTGTGGTGGACAGAGCCCTGGGCCCTTTAAATCACCATGGGAGTCACAGCCTGAGCTCTGTGTACGGGTCCAAGGACTGTGGGAGGGGGTACACTGCACTCTGGGTTGTGTAGAGGGCTAGCAGCCTCTGGCCCTGCCCCCTTGTACAAGATCCAACAGCGTTGTGCTTGTACTTAGCAGATAAAGCACAAGCGAGTACAGATCATTTAGAAAAGGACAGACATCCTACATGCAGTCCTATCAGTTCACCCTTCCATTGGGAGCCCTCTGTGTTCAGGAACGTAAGCAAGGTCCCCTACTTCATCAGGAGTTTTCTTCCTTCTCTGGTACTGGAGAAAACCCACCACCACCACGAAAGAGCCTCTTGTCCTTATATAACTTTTAGCCCTCCTTGTTAGGTGATGTACTCAGCTTCCTCTATGATCAGAGGCCCCTACCAGAAGACTCCATGCTAGGCAACTTCTCCACTACTAAACCAGTTCTCCTGGGCTGAGGTTTCTATTGTTTAGAGCCATTCCTTTTCAATGGGAGAGTACTTAAAGTCAACCATCCTCTTTCGTTGACCTAGTGCCGACACCCCTCTGGTGCTTTAGTTCAAGATGGTGCTGTGACACCCCTTCAGTCTGCGGGCAATGGTCAGAGTCTATACTTTGTCCCAGTTTGCTGGGCGACACAATTCCACAGTCCCAATCAACAACTCACCCCTCCTTGTGGGGTAGTGTCATTCAATGTTCAGAGTCTCTAGTTTGTCTGTATTCATAGGACAATGTCTTCAATGGCCCCGGACAATGAATTGCCACTCCCTCTCCCAGGGCATGCATGTGATGCAACCCACTGGACACAGTCTGTATCTTGCTCCTGGTTACAGAGCAGTACAAAAGTCCCGTTTTTTTTGTTTTGTTTTGTTTTAATAACTCAGTCTTACATGGGAAATGATACTGTTTCCCCCTCAAGGGACAGGAGATAGGGGGAGAGTTTACATCCCCAGGCAGGGAGGTCCAGGCCCTCCCACACCACTGGACCCCAGCCCAGGGTCCTGTTAGTGGCTTTCCCGAGCCACTGAGTCAATGGGAAAAATTCAAACTGCAACACACTGACTCTCCAGCGTTGGCTAACTCACGCAGTAGCCATTGCCATCCCTGGGCTGCTTCGTGCTGCAAATGTCTCTGTTCACATATGAATTGTCAGTTCTACTCCTCTGCCTGGGGTCTGACTGCTTCTGCTGGTGTCCAGAACTGGTGAGGTCTCTAGATGTGTCTGGTCGCCACCCTGCATGGTGGCATCTGGGCAGTTGCTGGGGTTTGCCTGGAGCTGGCAAGACATGTCCTCTCTCTTTGGCTGCCAGCCCCAACTGAGCTGGGCTGCTCTCTTTTATAGCAGAGCAGCTTGGGCATGCCCAGTAAGGCTCAAGGGGTGGAGCTTTCTCAGCCCTCAGGGCTGGTTTAACTCCTCCCTGCTCAGTGCAGGGAAGGGACACCCCGTCACAGGCGGTCAAAGGACAGTAGGAAGATAAAGACCAGTTTTATAATCAATATGGCATTTGTAGTCTGACATGGCCTATACAGAATTCATAAATTGTAGAGTCCCTCAGCTCACCACAGCTGCCCTTAAACTCAGGCTCTATGGAATAGGCCCCAGGAGCGGGAACGCGGAGCAGGGAGGAATCATTTGGGTGAGGATAGAATTAATGGAAGTGCAGTTTGAGAAACACTGTGGCTAATGTACTAAGGCAGCTCCACTCTGTTTCTTCCCAAATGGCCACAGGGGACCACTGCCAGCTCCCATAGAACAGTGGGACGTAAAAAAACAGGAGCCTCTGAGGTTCTGGGTAAATCTTGTCCTCCTTCACAGCCGTCCCACAATCCTTCCCATCTGCCTAGGACTGACTTCCATGGCCAGGGGATGTTTCAGCCTAAGGCAGGCGCCTCATACATACACAGCAACCACTTCACTCACTGCTGCCAAAGAGCCCCTCTGCAGCTGCCATTCCACACCGGCTTTTGTTTTACTTAGGAGATTGGGAGTGAGAATCAGAAAGAACCTTATAATGAGACTCTAACTACAACCCTAACTACAGCTTTTTTGACTTCTTGTTTAGTACCATAGTATAAGGAATATAACCTCCACCCATGTATAACACGCGGTTTTTCTTTTTTGTGTAAAAGAACCCTTAGATTACCTGCGCACGTGTATAGCCCGCGGGTCCTGCATTTATCCACTCACCGCATTCACTGCACTCACGTCCAGGCCCTGCGCAGCCACAGTCAGGCACAACCCACCCTCCTCCGGGCAGGGGAATGAAGAGCCCCCAGGCCCCGTGAATAAAAATAAACCTGTATACCCCGCGGACAGATATACCCCGTGGGAGGGCGGGGTGCGGGGTTTGTAAAAACTTGTATAACCCGCAGGTTATATACACTAATTTACAGTAACTTGCCACTTCTTTATAGCTGTCTGTCTCGGTGGAATTCTTGATCCATTTTGATGATTGTATAATTTATAACAAACCAAACAATTTTTGTCACAGCCAGACATCAGCAGGGATGTGAAGCAATGACTTATTACCTAACTTCTCTTAGGCTACGTCTAGACCGCAAGCTTCTTTCAGAAGAGATCTTCCAGAAAAACTTTTTTTGAAAGACACAACAAAAGCACAATGAAAAAGCAATCTGTTTTTCGAAAGATAGCGTCCACATTGATTGAACGCTATCTCGCATTTCAGTTGTGATTATTGTGGCTGGAGTGGCCACCAGGGCACCTTTGCTTTTTCTTGAAGGCCTCTTCTTTCAAAAAAACACTCTCTCTGCGTCCACATATGCTTTTTTTGGGAAAAGGCTTCTTCCTTGTAGAAAGGGGTTTACTGCTGTCAGAAAAACCCCTCAGTTTGACTTTGTTGAAAGAACGTAATAGCAATGTGGACATAAGTATAGTTTTTCTGGAAAAACTGCCATTTTTCCTGAAAAACTCTGCTGTGTAGCCATACGTTAGTGAGAGAGACAAGTTTTCTAGCTTACAGGAGGTCTTCTGCAGGTCTGGGAAATTTAGCACCAAAGCTAAATACACTCCATCTTGTATTTAGCTGTCACTGGCTGAATTAAGTGTTCCAGACCCTAAGAAGAGCTCTGTGTGGCTCAAAAGTGTGTCTCTCACCAACAGAAGTTGGTCCACAAAAAGAGTTAACTTCATTCCCTCATCCCCCTTGTTTCTCTACTATCCTGTGACAGACCCATCTAGAACAATCCTGGATAGAATTGTTGTCCTAGTTATTCTAATTACGATCCTATGATTGTTGTGTGTGATCTGCCAGACAGTCGCAGCTCCAGAGAGATAGCAGGGGAGCCTGGGACCAGAGAGTGCCTTGCCCAACAGAAGCAGAGGAGGGATGGTTTCAGACCCCTGGTTCAGGGGCTTCTTCAGCAGCCTGGAGCCCCTGATGGAGTGGCTTGTTTTTCATGTGGCTGCAGTTAGCTCTGGGGTGTGTGTGTCAAATGTGAACCCCATAGGGCTCAGACTCAGGGTACAATACTGAGAGGGGAATACTCACCCAGCCTGAGAGTCTGTATGTTTGATTTCCCTGGGTGATAATGCAGCGCTGGCGGCAGCTGGAGGGGGGAGGCATCTGCGGCCGTGTCCTGAGTGGGCAGTGCAGCCCTTCCCCAGGCCTGTCGTGCGGGGCTCTATAGGCTGCAGACCCAATTGCAACACCACTCACACCCCAGCTCCTTCTAGTCTCCATTAGCCCCTCTGCTCTCCAAAGCATTCCAGAGAGGCTGGGAGGGGTCACCACAGAAACAACTGAGCTCTCCTCAGACCCCACTCCCCCTGCCCCGGCGGTCTCCCAGCGCGCCCAGTCCTAACCCCCTTGTGCCTCCCGCTCCTCTTCTTGCCCGGCCCACTCTGCAGAGCAGCGGGAGTCGCCCAAGTGTTGGCTGCCCTCGGCTACCTCACTCTGCATGCGCCTGCCCACCAGCCAGTCCAACTGCTGCTAGGTCTCGTGTCACAGCTGGGTTTGGCCGGAGCACAGCTGGCTCTTGGTGGAGTAGCACTCCGGGGCATGCCCACCACGCTCACTTCTGTCTAGAGCACAACTGAAAGAAATACCATCTTGACTGAAAAATTGCCAGTGATGGAGAATCCACCCCCAGTCTTGGCAAACTGTAATTGTTTCATGACCTGTGCTTCAACTAGCCTGGAGAGACATGAGATTTCCATCTCCTGTGCTCAGAGCCCCTGGGACGGATCCTCCGCTGGTACAAATGATCCCCACACCACAATGCAGCAACGACACTTTACACCAAGAGAGGATTTGCCCCATTTACTTCAAAGGTTAAAAAAAAAGAAGTTCAAAACAACATGGCAGTCTATGGCAAGCCACCTGTGATAGTTGCTATTAGATGGGGTGTGGCAGTCAGCCAGTCATAGTTAGTGCCAGAAAAATTCAGTTAGATCACTTGGTCCATCCACCACCCAGTGCAAGGTTGTTTCCCATAGTCTCCACAGCTGATGGATGGGGTTTCAGCTAAGCCCTACTCTCAGTATTCAGATGACTCTTATTTTCATCTCAAATTTCCTCTTTGCTCTTCACCCTCTCTCCTTAGAATCCATCCCCACCACAAAACGGCACTGAGCTGCCCAGAGCTAAGAGTATGCATGGGGAGCATTTCAGCAGTGCTACTGGGAAGAGGACTGGCATCAGGGGAGCTGACAGCTTCCATGGGTCCCTTGGACATGGGGAACCAGCTCAGAGACCTGGAAAAGGTGGGGCCTCAGGCAGAAGGAGCAGGGCAAGGACAACCACTCCTCAGATCTGTCTGGAACAGTGGTTCCCAACGCGGTGCCAGTGGGCACCATGGCGTCCGCCGGGCCATTTCTGTGTGCCCACCAAGTGATCAGGGCCAGCCCCGGGCGTGTGGTGCATGGGCGGTGCCGGCTCCTGGGCACGCAGCATATGGGCGGCCCTGCCCCCGGGTGCATGGTGCATGGGCTGTGCCGGCCCCGGGCGCGCGGCGTATGGGCATCCCCACCCCTGGGCACGCGGCACAGGAGCAGCGCCGGACCTGGGCATGCAGCGCTTGGGCTGTTCCGGCCCCAGGCACATGGGCGGCCCCGTCCCTGGGCGCGCGGCACAGGAGTGGTGCTGGCCCTGGGCGCGTGGCGTATGGGCAGCCCCACTCCTGGGCGTGCGGTACAGGAGCAGTGCCAGCCCCGGGTAGCGCTGTCACCGGGCACGCAGTGTATGGGTGGCCCAAAAGCTTGGGGACCACTGTTCTGGAGTATACGGTACAGAGCCCCCATCTCCTCAGGTAGACACAAGAACCACCAGGACTGCTCCGCATGATGCTCTGGTGGTTATTTAAAGGGCCTGCAGCTGCAGCCGTCTTTGCTGCCATAGTAGCAGTGGCAGTGGCCGGGATCTGGGGCAACTGCTCCGTTTGTCCCCTTTGTCGACAGGCCTGTCACTTCCTTGCCCCATGAACCAATGTGAAGTGCACTGGCTTGGTCTCACTGCTGTGTCAGTCCTGTAGCATAATGCAGGGGCATTCTCAAGTTTAAGAAAAAAAATTCATCATAGAAGTGCAGCTGTGTATGATCCTATCGAGTCAGGCACTGCCCAAATATGTAGTAAGAGATGGTCCCAGCTCCAAAGAGTTTACAGTCCAAACAGAAAAGACCCCAAATGGGCAGGAAAACACAGGGGAGGTGATTTGTTTTAGGTACCCCGCAGATCAGTGGCAGAGCCAGAGGGCTAGAATGCAGGTGCCCTTGGACTGGTGGCGGATCACTGACCTTGCTGTCAGTCTGTGGCTACCCTCTTATAAAATGCATTGGTTTGTTTTACTATAAAGAGCGCTTAATAAAATGAAATAATAAAAATATATTTAGTTTTCAGTAAAGATGGTTTTTGTTTCCTTCATTGCACTTCATCAGTGCCATCTCGAGACATAATCATGTTGCGGTCTTTTTCTTTGCCGTGGGTTTTTGAGTCTTTAGACTACGCTTGGGTAATATCCAGTTTTTGTTTGCAAGCATGAAGCCTAGACATGTGGGGGGTAGAGGGTACGCAGCAGGTGTAAAATAAAAGCTCAATTTTTTCTGATGCCAGGTGCTGGGGCTTTAAGAAAAACACCCACTTCATACAGATGCTGATCCTGCAGTGAGCTCAGTGTAAGGCCCATTGGCTTCAGTGGGGCTTGGCATGGGTGCAGAGATGGACCGGACTTGAATAAGGAACACTGCAGGATCAAGGCCTTTGCTTGGATGTGGGAAGCAAACAGCTTTGTTTCACTTGCTGGATGGGTTCCTTTCTGATTCTCACACACTGCACTGTTGGGTTTTGCTGTCTGACACTGGGGCTGTGTCCAGACTCAGGGGTTTTTTCGGGAAAAGTAGCCTTTTTCCGAAAAAACTTCACCTGCGTCTAGACTGCAGCCGTGTTCTTTCGAAATTAAATCGAAAGAACGCGGCTTTTCTTTCGACGGCGGTAAACCTCATTTCACGAGGAAGAACGCCTTCTTTCGAAAGTGCTTCTTTCGAAAGAAGACGTTCTTGAATGTAAATAGGGCTTCTTCGAAAGAGAGCATCCAGACTCACTGGGTGCTTTCTTTCGAAAAAGTGGCTTGCTCTTTCGAAAGTTCCGCGTGCAGTCTAGACGCTCTCTTTCGAAAGAGGCTTGCAGTCTAGACATAGCCTGGAGGACAACATTTAAACCCCAAGAAAACATTTGTTATTAATAAGAAAATAATGAAAATATTTTTATTCCTTGCAGGTGTATAAAACTATGTTTAAAGAAAACGCAAATGTTGGGCCTTACCTAGATAGCGCCCCCTCTCCCAGGTGACATATGTATTAGCACATGGAAGGGGGTGACGACTTGGGGCTAAAGTATGGGAGTGATTTTCAGGAGCTGAGAGTTCTGTTGGATCTCAGGCTTCTTGGGGTACCTTAGGCAAATCATGTCAAGCAACACTTCCAAAAATTCCTGTTGCCTTTGGGTTTTGGGTACCCAGCCTGAGGCTCCCTGGGTAACACCTAATTTTCTGCCCCCACACAACAGCTCAGCAGCCCTCAAAAATCAGGCCACTGAGTACCATAAATTGGGTACCCAATAATGCAGAAACCCTTCATAAAGGGGATGCTTTAGAAAATACGGGCCTTCGCCTTTGTTTTCCTCAGTTTTCCCACCTGTATGATGGGGATAACAGTACAGTAAACCCTCACCATTTGGGTGGATACATTCCACACCACCATAAATGGTGAAATCCGTGAATACTGGGGGGTGGGGGAAAGTGGAGTGTGTGCTCCATTTCCCCTTGGCTCCTGGCCACCTCAGTGAGTTTGCTATGGCTCCTGGCTGCCATGGTGCTGCTCCGCAACAGATCCCCCTGAGGTGGCACTCCCCTCAGGCTGGGGGATGGGGTACAATGTGAGGGAGAGGGAGGGCAGCAAGGAGGCAGGAAGGGGCAGGGCTTGGGAATGAGAGAGATTTGTGAATATGTGAAATCGTGTGAGGGCTGTCAGGCTTTAATTAATCTATGTAAAATCAGTTGAGATCCTGAAATGGAAGGGGGCAATAATGGTGGGAAGTGGAAAGTGCTGTTACCCTGCGATTCTGAGATACCCAAGTGAGGAGTGTGTGAGGGTTACCTCAGACAGATAGCACTGATAGGGTATTGTCTTAGCTAGCTGATGGCAGGGTTTGGTGAGTAAGGAGAAGCCTCTGTATGAGCGAAGAGAAGCTTAGACCGGGGGCGGGGATGGCAGGAAGGGCTCACGCCTTGGTGAGCAAGGTAAATTCATTTCTTTGCTGCCTTGGTAAAGACAAAAATTAGCAACACCCAGCCAGCCCTTCTGCCGTTTTCCACATTATCGCAAAAGACATTTTCTCATTGCGTTTTTCTTCAGATTCTTTTACCTCAGGGGACAAGAGGGCACAGCGGGCTGCAGCAAGCTCGCTCCCTGTCTAATGCGGCTCCCCCTTGCCTGCCTCCCCTCACACAATACAGCCTCCATGGCTTTTGAATGGGAGGCTTAAGGGCCTAGAGCTGTTTGGAGGCTCTTGAGACACTTCTTTGTTTTTTAGTCCCTCCTTTGAAAGGAGGAAACAAAAAGACACCACTGAGAGGGAGCAGGATTTGCCACTGACTGAGGGGCTGGGGGGACCCAGTGTGAGTTTCCCAGTACTAAGATGGGTGAGAGGACACCAGTGACTCTCCCTATGAGTCAAAACGGGGGATGGGGCAGGAGTGCTGGGCTTGGGGGAGCTCTCAGCTCTTGCAATCCCAGCTGCTCCCAGCAGGAAATGAGGGAGGGATGGTGCAAGGATGGTGGGTTTTGTGTGATTCACAGCTGCTTGGGCTCCAGACCTTTTCAGCACAAATCACTGGCAACACAGGCTCTGAGTACTTCACAAAAAGCTCAGTGGTTTGTGTATTAGCCTGCTAAACCCAGAGTTGTGAGCACAATCCTTGAGGGGGCCATTTAAGGAACTGGGGCACATCTGCCAGGAATGGTACTTGGTCCTGCTGTGAGGGCTGGGGAGTGGACTTGATGACCTCTCAAGGTCCCTTCCAGCTCTCTGAGATAGGTATATCTCCATATATTATGCTAGGACCAGTGCCTGGTGCTGCTGGAACATTGGCTGTAAGGATATTTCTCTCCCAGCCAGGCCAGCTGTTCACATCTCAATATTGCAATCCAAGTCTTGCCCACCAGAAGGCAATGTCAGAACCCAACTAGCAAGCACCACCAGGTTTGACTCTGCACAGCAGGCAGTAGGCCTAGGGGAAGTCACAGTACGTAAAGGTGCAGGGGCTGTGTTGCAGATGCTCACGGTTTCATTGTGATGTTTGGTGTTTTTTCCTACGGCTCGAGCTGCTGGAAGCAACAGATTGCAGGAGAATCTGAGTTTTCATTCTAAGGAAGCAGCTTTCCAGTCCTCAACATTGCAGAGAGAAGTTTGGAAATGAAACCCACATGTATCCCTAAGGCTTAGAGACAGAGCCACCCAGAGGCTTTAAAAAGGCCCAGAGTTCCTGGCCTCTACCACAGCTGCAGCACCGGCTGAACCTCTGAAGAACCTGACTGCACAGTCCAGGCAGCACAGAAGGGCTGGAAGAGGGGCTGTCCCCCAGCCTGCCTCTTCTGCCCAAGACCCACCCCTTCTGGGAGGGTCCAGAGTTGGCTCCCCCCCTTTCCCAGGGGCCTGGCATTTCTGTCCTCAGCCCTGCTCAGAGACCAGAAGACAAACAGAAAAAGCCTCTATTCAGTTTAAAAAACCTCTGTTTTTTAAGCCAATCACCTGCTTTTTGTGGGCCTGCCTCATGGTTTTTCAGTGGTTGGGTAGTCCTGGAGGAAGTTTACAGTTTACTCTGGTCGGGGACCCATCCAGCAGGAGCTGATGCTCTTGTTAATTGCCTTTAAGAATGATTTTTCCACATTGGTTAGCAGCAGCCTTAGCTCCGGTTTGGGTTGGGGGAGTGTAAATTAACTGAGAAAAATGTGGTGCTTTAACTGATTTGGGATTGAGATATTGTTTTTTCACTGGGTGTTTCACAGGTTTTAATATTAACATGCCTCACCAAATCTATTCCCTACTATGCAGAGGACAGGCAGATAGACAGACAGACACATAAAGAAAAGGGGGAAAGCCTGGGGGAAGGGGTGGCTAACGTGTGTCAACCTTATGTCAAATCCCCCTCCATGGCAGTACACTGATCTGATCTAATTACATGACAGCAGCCCCCTGGAGGAGCTAAGTGGAAACGAGAGCAGAATTTGGCCCTCGAAACTGGTGGGGCCTCCTGACTAGACGAGCAGGAACGAGGCACATCAGCAAAGCTGCATATGAGGAATTCTGGGCTGGAGTAGCCAAAGATGCCATAGGTCGGGACTGAAGTGCAAGGGCAGAGCTGTGAGGGGGGAGGGAGGGAGGGAAGAATGGGACTAAAAAAGCAGGGGTGTGGCAGTGTTTAGGATGGTTATGCACTGGCAGAGTGAGTTGGTGGAGCCCAGGACTGGGATGGCAGAGGGGGAGCTGCAGGCCAGAAATGAGGGGCACTGGCCAAGCTGCAGAGAGGGCTAGAAGAACAGAAGGATGCTGGAGGGCGTGGTGGAGGTGCAGGACCCTGTGGCAAGGTGCTGGCATAAGACGTGTGCTGCAGGTCAGAGCTGCGTGGGGATCCTGGGCGTGGAAGAGCAGGGTGCTGCAGTTTTGACTGAGCTGCACTGTCAGCTATGGAAGGGAAAGGCGGAGCAGGAGCTGTTGTGAACTCCTGCCTGCCCCCTACCCAGCTCAGGCTCACTTTCCTGAGCCCCCACGTCACAAATGAGACGAGAGAGAGAGAGAGACAGACCCTCCTCCTCAGAGGGATTTGTCAGGTTGTCTGCGTGGTCAGGGCTCGTTATCCTCCACCAGGGAGATGCACGCACTGCGACACTGGCTGCCAGGAAAAATTAAAACAGAAAATCCAGTGGGAACATGGGTTGCCCTCCAGCAGATGCCAGCTCCCCTGCCTTCCCTTCGCCGCCTTGTTCCTTGGTTTTGTTTCAATAAGGGGGATTGGCGAGGTGAAAGAAGTGCTGCCCCTTGGGGCAAGGGGGGAGACACTCTAGGATGCTCACTCAAATCCCCGTATCTATGCCTTGTCCCTAATCTCCTCGAGGCCAACGTGCCCTGAGTGTCTGCCCTGAGGCAGCCCGGCCTGCCGATTTCTGGGACCCCAAATTGCCAGAGGATGATAAGTTGTGTGCCAATTCCTGCCTCCCCTCTCGCCCCCTCCCACACACTATTTTTGCTGCTGGAGGAGGGCTGCCTGTTGATTGTTTCTTCTCTGCCTGATGCTGCTGCCATAGAGGGAGATCTTCCCAATGCATTAGCTCCAGAGCTTTCATTTGCTGCGGGTCCCCTGTTGGGGCCTGTTGGGATGACTGGAAAGAGGGTTTAAGCGATGGTGTTTGTTTCCAAGAGGGCTGAGAACCAACTTACTGGTTTGTATCTCTGCAATACAGCTTGTGTGCATGCCACACCACGGGTCTCAAGCTATTTCATACTGTGAAGCACTTCGTAAGCTAGAGCTCCTCTCATGGACCTCCCCCAACCAGCCAATCCAATCCTAACCTCACATCTTCCCTGTGGCAACTGTACTGCTTGATTACATGGAAACGTAGCATTAGGACAGATTTAAGGAGACAAGACGAAAATGAACTCCCTTTAATGTGATGGGGGCGGCTGCCTAGTTATGTCCCCTCTCCCCCACAGTTTGTCTCTGTTGTTTATATCCTCTCCCTGGGTATAAGATGTCACATTTATTAGGACCAAATCTCCCCTTGATGCTTGCAGCTCCCACTGTGCTAATCTCCCAAGGTCACTCTGCACGTGGGTTCTGTCCCCTCTAAATTGAGAGTCAGCCTGCAAATGTGATCACAGATGAATTTACACCCAAAAATGCTAGACCATGAGAGAGGTAACGCTCCCACTCCGTGGGCCGAGAGGTGTGTTATTTTGCATTCGCAAAGCCAAAAAGAGTCCTGGCGCAGATCACCTGGCATGATCCCCTTCCCTGTGTTACCAAAGCAGGTCTGCACATCACCTTGAAGAGCTCCATGGCTCACAGGTCAAGAGCCACGTGAACATCTGTAGGCAAATCACTCTCCTTACCAAAGCACAGGTCATTATTTAGATAGGAGACCAGATGCCATAGGAGGTAATGCTGAGGACTCAGTAGGTGGTTCTCTTTTCCTTCTGGCTCAATACTGGACCAATGTCCCCGTGTGATATGGAGGGAGAAGGGTGAAGCACAGATAAGATGTACAAATGAAGTACACAAATGACCACTCATGGTCATTACAATCCCCTGAGGAATCTTTGCAGGAGTAGGGATGTAATACATGGAATTCTAGATGAATTCAAGTCTTACATGGGTAATTAATTTAGCCTTCCTAAATTCTCCCTCCAGGACCATTAGAATTCTTCTTGACTTCCTGTCCTAATTATCCAGTGGAGTTGTGCTCTGTTAAATTGTTGCATTCTCAAAGAAGCTGCGTTTCTCTAGTGGGTGAGAGGAACCAGATGGATCCAGTCGGCACTAGCAGTGAGCAAAATGCTTGAGGATCTGTTTGGATAAGTCAAACGATACTTCAGAAAGCTTTTGGCTAAGCTGGATTCCACCGCACTCTGCCATCAATTTCTCGTGTGATCCAGGCACCGCTCTCAGAGGCTGTGAAGTGGCTGGACAGAGACATTCTCCCGAGTTGAAGGGACACTCGCTTCCCTGCTGTCTTCCCTGTGTGCACCAATCCAGACAGAACCATTATTAGTGGACTCCTTTCTTTGCCCTCCATCACGCAGCCTGGCAGTGCTTCACCCATGACTATGCCTCAGCTTAGGACTCATGCAAAGTCCATAGACAGAGGCTTTAGCTGAAACTTCCGCTGCCTGTCCAAGCTGGGCTGGGGGGGACGACAGGAGGGGTGTGCTACGCCCATGGATGCCATGTTCCTTGCCAGGGCTCACAGCTGGACAGGCTGCTCCGCAGTGGCTGCTCAGAGACTGGCCTTTTAATTAGAAGTTAATTGCTGCTGACACTGCCCATCCAGGGGAGATGGCTCTTGTGTCTCTAACGGCCTGGGTCCATGGCAACACTAGAGCAAATCAGCATGACAGGGGAGAGAAGGAGCGAAAGTCAACACTGTTGGGAAATGTGCTCCGAGAGAGACAGACAGAGCCAAAGCTGCAGCAGCTCTATTGCCTCTTGACCCATTTAAAGCAGGGATCAGTGACAGAGGGAGATCGCAGTAGTGTGAAAATGCCTCCCACAGCCTTTTCCTAAATAAGCCAGGGGGAGCAAGGCTGGTGCTATCACTTCCCCAGCTGAGGCTGGAGGGGGCTGGTAGCTCCCACTTCCTCTGCCCCGCTCTATTTCCAGTGCCTCCTACAGCGAGCTCCCATCTAGTGCGCCTGTGCACTTCTGAGAGTGCCTCTTGTAGGGAGCTCTCCCCAACAGCCAGCACCCCGGTACCATTATTTCCTGCTGGGACGAGAAGCGGAGACCTCTCCAAAGGCAGAGCTCCCACCCCGCTCCTCAAGTTAAAGCAGAAGCGCAGCACATTGCTGCATGGGCAGAAATGTACCTTCTTGTAGCCTGTGTGTATGGCTCCTGGCATGGATCTTCTGGTTAGACAGTTGGGCTAAGGACCATGGGATTAGGCGTTATATACATAGACAACGGTTCCCCCTCAGAGCATCCCTGATGCAGCAGAAATACTGTTTCAGTAGCACATCACAGACATTAACCCAGTGAGGTCAGTTGTTGCATTACCTCCATTCTGCAGATAAGAAACTGAGGCATGGGTGCCCCCTCCCATTCAAGATGTCCCCCTGGCCCCAGTGTCTCAAGCAGAGCAGCGGCAGGTGGTAAGTGAACCCCTACGATACCCTCTAGCTCTCAGCTGGAGAAAGGTGCGCTATCAAGACAGGTCTGGCACTCGGGAGTGTGCGGCTCCATTCCACAGCTGGATGGAGGGGCAGAGTTGGGACTGGGTGCCTGGCACTGGGGGCGGGGAGGCGAGGGGGCGGGGAAGAGAGGGGATAGCAGGACAGTTCAGCAGTTCAAAGGCAAAAGAGGAGTTGGGTGTGTC
This sequence comes from Pelodiscus sinensis, assembly GCF_052426305.1. Classification (NCBI taxonomy): domain Eukaryota; kingdom Metazoa; phylum Chordata; order Testudines; family Trionychidae; genus Pelodiscus; species Pelodiscus sinensis. The sequence goes on along the minus strand of NC_143052.1, from coordinate 90,669,713 downwards.
GTGCGGAAGGGATGCTGGAAGGTTCTAGGTATGGGGCCAGTGATGGGGAGGAGAGGGCATGCCACAGATGTGAGCCATGTCCAATGTGGAATCCTCCTTCGCCCCCATGTAAAGCTGCCACACTCCTGGCGGGACACTGTAGAGCCATGGGGGAAGGCCGATGGCTCCTGTCTTCCCACTGGCTGCTGTGGTCCCGTCGCTGTTACCAGGCAACGGGCTCTCTCTCCTCGGCAAGCTGTCAGAACCCGTTAGGCGCAAGCGGAGACCTGCCGTTTCCCAGAGAGGGGCTTCTCTCTGCTGTTGTTCCAGTTGCCATTTTGGATCGTGTATGGGGCCTGCTTGGTGTTTGGATGGGAACTTGGGCTGGCAGGGGAGAGCAGGAAGGAGGGGCTCACGGTGTGGGGTGGAGGCAGAGGAGGGGATCCTCCCAGAGAATGTCATGCTTCTTTCCAAGTCACTGGAGCCAGTTTCCAATGTCGCCTGTGGCAAGAGGAGCACACACAACCGCACATACATAAAAACGCCCCTTCTACGCTGTGCACGCGGAGTGCCACACAGTCAGAGCCAGTCAGCCAGAAACAATAACCAGGCAGCATTGGGAAACTAACTACACAACCTGCAGGTCTCGCAGCACCTATGAGAGAGCCAGCAGAACCCCAGGGGAAGGGCACTAGCTCCGCTTCCTCAGCATATACAGCACCTGCCCCCCTGCTGCTCTGGAAGAACTGGAATGTAGGATCCACCTGGCAGCAGTGCCTCAAAAAGCAGAAGACAACTTCGACTACCTCCAGCCATCCCCACTCTGCCTACCATCAGGGCCGGAGCCCCCAGACCTTGCCATCGCCTGCATTTCAGTGCCTGACATGTAATGCTGTTCCCAGACAGATGCTGCGTTATGGTAGAGTGAAGGTTGGGAGAATATATGAGGAATTTAGGGTAAAACACACGTACGGGAATGTTGGAATCATCCCCAAGTCAAGTTATAACCCCAGGAAATCCAGAGTTACGTTTACACGTGAAAGACAGAAAAGCATGTGTAACTCTTCTGCAGGAGGAGCCAGCAGCAGCCAGGGCTGGGTTCAATATCTAGGGGTTCCTCTCCATCCACCCAACGCAGAACTGGCTTGAGCACCCATCCAGGAATCTGGGAAACACACACACCCCTGGGCACCTCTGAGAGGCAATGCTTCCCCACTCACAAGCACAGAGTCTGAGTATAGAAAAAAAAAACCTTTAATAAAAGGGAGGGAAGTAGTGTGGCATTACTTTGGGAAAAGACCACCGACAGGGTTCATAAACAGAACCATGAGTAAAAGTCCCACCCTAAGCAAATTGGACAGGGTCCTTTTCCTCTCTGGTTCTTAAGACCAGCAATCTAAATGTCCCCTTCACATGACCAGCGCTTCTGTGTACTCCACTCCCAGCTGCTGCCGTTGGTCAGGGCTGACCCAGAGTTCAGAGGTGCATCTGCAGAGTTCACCTCCCATCCTGAGTGAGGGGAGGTAAAGAGGCTGGTCACTTGCCACCCACTGCTCATTGCCACCACCCTGCTGGACATTCATTTCACCTCTCGGCTGCCAGCCTGCTGGACATTCATTAGCTTTCTCTGCCACCACCCTGTTGGCCACTTGCCACGCGAGCACTGCTCTGTGGGCCAGTCATCACATCTCACATCACACCCTACACCCACTGCTCCCACCTGCTTGTGATGGATTTCAGCTCTTGGCCCACAGCACAGTCCAGCCATGAAGGATTTTAGCACCCATTGCAGTAAATTTAAAATAATAAAAGAAATGCCTTATAGAGCCTATTTTAGCTTGACCATTCAGACAGTGGAGAGAAACAGGCTTGAACCACTCTCACGGCCAATGCCTGGAGGGCATGTAGCCTGCTGATTCAGAGTCCTGCCCAGGGCCATCCTTAGGATTTATGATGCCCTAGGCAGGATTATTAAACTGGTGCCCCTATGCCTGACTTGCTCTTCCACCCCTACTTCCCTTCCCAGAGACCCCAGCAGCCAATCCCCTCCCTCAGACTGTGTTGCAGGCAGCTCATTCGGCCCTCTCTAGGACCCAGCCCTGCTGTTACATGTGTAACCCTTCCGCCAGGTAGGCCTGGCAGCAACCAGGGCCGGGCTCAATATCTAGAGCTATGTCTACACTGGCGGGTTATTGCGCAAGAACGGTTGTTCTTCTGGAAAGCGTCCACACTGCCCACCCACTCTTGCACAAGAAGATGTACAGGACGCGTGGTAAGAGAGGGTTTCTTGCGCAAGAACTACGCTCTTTTTTAATAGGTGTAAGCCCTCTTGCGCAGGAGCTCTTGGCGGGGATTTCTTGCGCAAGAAAACCCTATGGCTAAAATGGCCATCAGAACTTTCTTGCGCAAGAGAGTGTCCACATGGCCATAGACGCTCTTGCGCAAAAGCACAGCTCGCACATGGTAGTGTGGACGTTTTCTTGCGCAAGATGTTCTTGTGTAAAAAGCCGCCAGTGTAGACATAGCCTAGGGATCCATTTTACACAGAACCGGCTCGAGCCCCCACCCAGTAGCCTGGGAAATTCACATGTGAAATTTCAACGCTATACTGTAAATTTACTTCTGGAAGAACTCTTGTACAGTGTAGACAGCCGGCAAGTTTTTGTGGAAGAACAGCTGTTCTTGCACAAGAAGCTGCCTTTTGAACTGGCTTAAGCACAGTCTGTCTTTTCTGTAGTCCCACAATAATTGCAAGCACTGGTGATCATGTTTCACAATTCCTGCATTTAGTATTAACATAATTTGTGACCCCTCAATAACTACATTGATTACAATGGGCAAAACACCACTGTATCAGTTGAATATCTAGCAAAGCTAAGTGAGCAGAAGTGAACTGTATTTACATGCACATGCCAGAGTCTCGTTCTTTTAACTGAGAGCGTCTCCCTTTTTAGAGACAGATTAAGCACAGTCTTGCTTTTTTGTATTCCCACAATAATTACAGACATTGCAATTAGTATTAACACAATTTGTGATCTCACACCAGCCAAGTTGATTACAATGATCAAAACACCACTCCATCAGCTGAATATTTAACAAACCTAAGTAAAGCAGGAGCAAACTGTATTTACATAGACACATCCAGGATCTCTCCCCACTTTCAGAGAACTATAAAGGGATATTTCCTTCAGATGCTTCTCACATCTGTTAAGACAAGAAACACAGTTTGAGCATTCAAATATCCTTAACTCTGCTCTAGTCATATGATTGTGATCAGTGCATAATAAAATCACAATCTCAGATTAGATTAAGATGATTTTTAGAGGCATATTAGGATGTCTCCCCATTTTTTCCTATCAGTGCAAGGCAGAGCTCATGTTTCCTTGTGGGTTTTTTAATTATTAAAAACAGAATATACAGTCAGTAAGACACCCAAAGAGAATGTAAACCATAGAATATTTCCAATCATTTAGAGATATGTAGTATGCCATCATTCTTCTTTTTTAATTTAACTTATAGAGTCAGAGTCACTCCTGTGCTTTGCCTGGTTTACCCCACGTTAGAGCAACACAAAGTAGCTAGCGTATACTGGCCAATTACATTGGCTTTACAGTTGCTTTTGCATTTCTCACTCCATCCGGTCCTCCACATTCCCTGTGTGCTCACCGCATATGCATGCACAGCTATAAAAGTACACACACAGAGTTTTCTTTCCATCCCCCCACCAGCTACCCTCTCTTGTCCTCTTGGGTTTGTATATCTAGCGTAAGTGGGTAGTTTTTTCAAAGAAATACCTGGCTTTAATAGGCATTTGTCATTATTTTTTATTACTGAAAGTTTATCTGTTAGCAGAGGCTGATGAATAACATCTCCTTCAGAAAAAAATTAACCAAGAATTTCCCATTTTCAAACTAGCTGATAACTCTGTTCTGACTAGGACTGGCCCACGCACTTTGCCCTGTGGATTTGCCCTCTTTCAAAATGGCCACTATCCCCTATTCTTTTCAGTGGAACTGAGACCACAGCTAAGAGTCAGGGAAGACTCTGGACCTCTGTGTTCAGGGTTATCCCTACCCATAGGCAAAATATGAAATTTAGGGCACCAAATTGCCCCCATTCTCATCCCCCATCTGCCTCCCACAGGGCTCAGCGCCCAGCCTCCACTCACCGGGGGCAGTGAATGGCCCTTGTGGGCTGGAGGACTCAGACGGAGCAGGGGGCAGTAGCGCAGTGGGCGGCTGAAGAGAAGCATTGCTTTTTCCTTAACAGTACCACTTCTTTCTGGCAAGCTGCGTAGCCATCTGCTGCTTCTCTGGCCCACATCATCCTCCCAGTTCTGCCCCAGGTTGATAACTCTCCTGGACTGGATGTTATTGCAGTAAATGACATCCAGTCCGGGAGAGCTGGCAATGCCTTTTCCCCCACAGCTCCAGCACCCTGCCCGCCAAACCATGCAGAGCAGCCACTTTCCCCAGGTGCATAGGGCAGCAGCAGAGGTAGGGATGGCCCTGTCTGTGTCATCAGAAAGCAAGGAAGAACACTGAGGAGCAAGTGAATTGCAGTGGCCATCTTTTCTATGGGTAGCTTGTGTCCTCACTCCCGCTGAGAACGATGGGAGATGGTGGCCATTTAGGGTAAGTCTAGACTGCGGGTTTTTTCCAGGATACCAGAGGTATCCCGGAAAGAGCTCTGCCACGTCCAGGGAACGTGTTTGCTCTTCCACTTTATTTTGTGGAAGAGCAAACATGCTTTTTCGGGGAGCCTTGTATACCTTGTTCTATGAGGAATAAGGGCTCCTCCGAAAGAGGAGGCTTTCCCTCCATTTGGCCCCATCTAGATGGGGCCAAATGGCGAAAAAGCCTCTTCCAGAAAAGCAATCAGAAAAGCTATGCTAATTGCGGAGCACAATTTGCATAGCTTTTTCTGAAAAAAGGCTATAGTGTAGACCTAGCCTTAGAAAGAGAGCGTCTCTTGGTGGAAGTCTCTGAGGAACATTAATCTCCATCAACTGCCGAGGGAGAAACTTTCAGTCATGAAGGATAGCAGCAAAAAAATTTATTTTAATCCTGAATAAAAAGTTATCAAGTGCAGTCTCTACATAAGATTTTGGTGAATTTTAACTATTTGAGAAGTGTGAAGAGTCTGTTATTTATCCTCAGGACAAAAAAAAAAAAAAAGAGCCTGACACCCAATGCTAAATTTCTGAAAAGACTCATTTAAAAACTAATGTTTCAGTTCATTCATGAATTAGCGCATTTACCTGTAAGTCTGCAACAAGAAGAAAGAAAATCATTCTATTCTTGAAGAATTGCTCTAACTTCAGGGCAGATGCATGGTATTCTTCCTACATATGGTAATTCAAAGGTAATTCAAAATGACCTTAGCAAGTTAGAGAAATGGTCGGAGGTAAACAGGATGAGGTTTAATAAAGAGAAATGCAAAGTGCTCCACTTAGGAAGGAACAATCAGTTCCATACATACAAGATGGGAAGCGACTGTCTAGGAAGGAGCATGGCGGAAAGGGATCTAGGGGTCATAGTGGACCACAAGTTGAATATGAGTCAACAGTGTGATGCTGTTGCCAAAAAAGCAAATATGATTCTAGCTTGTATCAACAGGTGTGTTGTAAGCAAAACTCGTGAAGTCATTCTGCCGCTCTACTCTGCACTAGTTAGGCCTCAGCTGGAGTACTGTGTCCAGTTCTGGGCGCCACATTTCAAGAAAGATGTGGAGAAATTGGAAAGGGTACAGAGAAGAGCGACAAGAATGATTAAAGGTCTAGAGAACATGACCTATGAAGCCAGGCTTCATGAACTGGGCTTGTTTAGTTTGGAAAAAAGAAGATTAAGGGGGGACATGATAGCGGTTTTCAAATATCTAAAAGGGTGTCACAAGGAGGAAGGCGAAAATTTGTTCCTCTTGGTTTCTGAGGACAGGACAAGGAGTAATGGGCTTAAAGTGCAGCAGGGGAGGTTTAGATTGGACATTAGGAAAAAATTCCTAACTGTCAGGGTGGTCAAATATTGGAATAAATTGCCAAGGGAGGTGGTGGAATCTCCCTCTCTGGAGATATTTAAGAACAGGTTAGATAGACATCTGTCAAGGATGGTGTAGGTGGAGCTTGGTCCTGCCTTGAGGGCGGGGCGCTGGACTCGATGACCTCTTGAGGTCCCTTCCAGTCCTATTATTCTATGATTCTATATCAGACACACTAAAGCCCGACTTATAGTGCAAAACTCAACTCAACTTTTGCTGCGCAGCTGTAACTGGCACCTCCATCATATCTCTTTACTTCCCACAGAGTAGCACCTTTTGTCCCAATGCCCTTTCTAGGCTCCTTGTCACTGAAAAGAAGTGACTTCTATGGTATAGACTGGAGCAGCTGTTTTAACAGTACATAGCCACACACCACAGTTTAGGGAAGGAAGTGAAGAAGACATCCATGTGATTGAAACTTCATGTGGGAATTTAGGTTGGTACAATGCATTCATCCAAGTTGGAACTAGGCTAGGATACTTTGATTATAACACTCTGCCTTCTGAAAAGTCCCATGGGACATCTAATTACCATGAGTGGGCAGGATCTTGGTTTTAGGTCTCATCTGAAAGACATACCTCCAGCAAAGCGGAACCATCTGCACCATGCTGAGGTGTTGGATCTGTGTGAGAAGAGTGAGGCTAAATCACCAACACTACTTCCTGCAGCTTCTGGGTTTTTCCTAGGGTTTCCCATCTAAACACTGAACAGGACTATGGTTTATTAGGTGATGAGCTTCCACAATTTGATCTGAGGAAGTGGCTCTGGCCCACGAATGCTCAGCACCTAATAAACCATCTTGTTAGTCTTTAAAGTGCTACATAGTCCTGTTTTTTGTTTCAGCTAGACTAGACTAACACGGTTACATCTCTATTACTATTCCATCTAAACACTGTACAGGTCAGAGCTGACCCAGCTAGGCACAGGGATCTGAGATCACAACTCAATATACTAGGATGCAATCAAAATGCTCTCCTAGCCTTCCCTGCCTGCATCCCTTTCTCCCTTGTTCCACTCTTGCTTTTTATGCACATTTGCTTTTTATACATTTTGGCACTTTCATAGGAACCATACCAAACCAAGCTCCTGCGCTCATTGCTTTCTCCAAATTCACAGTGATTCTTCCAGCTGCTTCCTATGCCCCCCTGTGACTGAAAACCAGGCCCTGTGCAAGGCCATCGATCTGTGCTTAAAATAGCCTCCAGGATTCGAGAATATCCAGCAAGTTGCTGCAGGCAGACACCGGAGTCGGCAGGAGCAAGACATGTTCCTATTGCCAGCGTGAAGGGCACAGTCTGCCACTTCCCAAGATGCACTGCTCTCCGGGTGCTTGGCAGAAAAGACTTTTCCATTTTTTTAAAAGCTGGCTTATGCATGTGTGCCTCTCGGTTTGTCTCAGTCCCACCACAGGATAAAAGCCAGTGCTCTCCTGTCCAACTTTTCTTTATAGCCCAACTACAGGAGTTCAGTGTGGCTACCATCCTTCACCACTCCTGGCACATGTGGCTGGCAAGGGCATGGTCCCATGCTATTCTCCAGCTGTCCTTTACCATCTGTACTGCCAAGGGCATCCATATCTTGCTCAATGACATTGCTCAGATGGCACGGTAAGACTTGCAGTCACCCATGTTTGGAGAACAAAGTATTTTCTCAAGCGTTAGAGTAAGTGCTTTCTGCTGCCTACCCACAATTCCTTGCTTTACTTTCTCTCACATTCACTGCCCTTTTCAACCCCAAAGCACATTGCACCCTTGCCTTACCTCACACACTAGGGCAGTGGTCACCAGCCTGTAGGTTGGGGTCTGCTGGTAGATCTTGGAGCCTCTGACAGGGGATCCTGACTGGTTTGGCCCAGACACTGTCCAGTGCCAGCACTTCAGCTTCCCCTCCTCCAACTTTTGTGCTTCTCCTGCCCTCTGCCTTGGAGCTGCCTCCTGGGAGCCTCTTGTTTGCTCTGCAGGGTAGGGGAGACTGATAGGGGGGATGCTGAGATGTCAAGGTATCCCTCTCACTCCCTGCCTCTGTACCCCATTTCCATAAAGTGAACAGGGTCGGGCCTCAGGGAAGGGTTTGAGCAGGGCCAGGGCCTCAGAGAAGGGGCGGGGAAGGAGTTGGAGCAAGGGTATTTGGGTTTGAGGTAGAACCTGGATGGAGTTAAATTTAAAAAAGTCAGAGACCACTGTGCTAGGGTACAAATGGGGACTCGGTACAACATTCCCTATACACAAAAGCATTGTATAATTTAATAACTCCCATGCAGGTACCGTGCACTGACATAGGTTCTAGAAAAGACAGCAACTACATGAAAATAAAACCATTAGGTAAGGGTGCAGTGTACCACTCTGAAATGGAACAATATCAAAGCTTTAAAATCAAACCTGCATCAGCTGAAAGGATATAGTTATCTGGGGGACCAGCAGAACTGTGTCTCCACGTAACTTGCTGGGGCTTTGCAGGTCAGAATGAATATGCATTGGAGAAGGGGGCGCAGAGCAGCTGCTATCATCATGGAAGATGACCAAAGTTCTTTCTCCATTTTAGGAAGTGGATTCTGATAGTGGTGGGGGGAAGGGGGAACAGGCTGTGACCGACTGCAGCTTAAAGCAGGCTCTCTTGCTGTGTTATACAACAGTTAAAGCTGGACGTCAGAAATGAGGGGCCTTTATGGCACTATGTGTGAATCAGCAGGAGTACAGCAGGTGAGAGTGAAGGACCTTAGCAGTGGGGTATGAAGTGTCCCGGGAATTGAGTAGCCAGGGCTGATGAGGTTGGAAGAAGCCAAGATAAAGTACCAAGCCATATGGAAAAGCACTACAGAATTCAAAGAGGTTCTATAGAAACTATGTACAAAACATACGGCCAGATTTCTAGCTTGGGCAAATGTTCTTGGAGCTGAATGGATTTACACCAGCTGAAGATCTGGCTTGCAGAATTTCACAGACAATTCTGCCCTTTCTGTGGTTTTTCTCAGACATCCTAGAGGAAGGATAGGGTTCTCTATTCAATTCTACAGCATGTTTTTTACAAAGCAGTACAGGGAGGGTAGAATTAAATTCTAGAGGATTTTGCTATGAGAGAAGAGCAGGCTGTACAAAACCTGGAGGAAAAAGAAGACCCGGAGTTGTATTCTTTACCTGAACTGCAGTGGACCTGCCTGGGAAGAAATGGAGCCATATCTCTGCTGCCTTAGAATCAGGGGTGCCTTTTATGGTGAACTGGGGGCAGGGCCGGATTGAGCATGAGCTAGCCAGGGGTGCCAACCTATAACTGCCATCAGGCGCCGTGCGCCCAGCTCCCAGATCGCGGGCTGCAGCAGCTCCCAGCGGCCACCCTGCAGCGTCCTTCCCCCAGTGGCCGCGGGGCCCTGCACGGCCAGGCTCGGCTTGCCCCGGGAGGCCCCGGGCTGTGCGCCAGCGGCGGTTGCCGGGCTGGGCAAGGCCGGGCACATGCGTCCTGCCGCCATCAGCTCCGTGCGCCCTCCCCCACGTGCCGGGTGGGGGTGGGGCCGCGCATGCGCCCTTCCCCAACCAGGGGCGCAATTAAACTGTCTGCCTGGGGTGCCAGAATGGCTCGGTCCAGCCCTGACTGGGGGGTCAGTAGACCCCCCTTGTGAGTGTGAACCCTTGGATTTCATACTTGAGATCTGTTTAAAGCTCTTGCCCTGACTCCAGAGGCAGCTCTTAACTGCAACAGAGTTTGAGCTGCTCCCAGCTTTGCCTTTGGAGCAGGGAGTTTGTTATAAAAAGAGGGAGGCAGAGTGATTAAGAATAACAAAAGGCTGGGCATTCCAGCAAATGAAGGATCGTTAGATCATTATGAAGACATTGGCGGATAGTCCACTTACAAGATAGGGGAGGGAAAAAGAGTAGGAATGAGTGTTGTGCTGCAGGGATCTGCATTTGGACCACTGCTGTTAAACTTCTCATAAATGTTCTTGAAAAGGGGATAAACAGGGACTAATCCAAAACTGACTGCAAAGTTACAAAGGGATCTCACAAAACTGGGTGACTGGGCAACACAAGGGCAGATGGAATTCAGTGTTGATAAGTGAAAGTAATGCACATGGAAAAATATAATCCTAACTATAAATACAAAATAGTTAGTACGACTCAAGAAAGAGATCTTGGAATCCTTGTGGATAGTTCCCTGAAAACATTTGTTCAATGTGCAGTGGCAGGCTAAAAACTAAAAAGCTAACAAAATACTGGGATTCATTAGGAAAGGAATAGATAATAAGACAAAATACCTTATTGCCTCTATATAAAGACATGGTATGCCCATATCTTGAATACTGTATGCAGATCTGGTCACCCCAACTAAAAAAAGATATATTGTATTTGGAAAAGGTACAGATAGGGTGACAGGAATGGTTAGGGATAAGGAACAGCTTCCATATGAGGAGAGATTAACAAGACTCAGACTATTCAGCTTCAAAAAGAAATGACTAGAGGTCGGGGGGATATGTTAGAGGTCTAGAAAATCATGAAAGGTGTGGAAAAATAGAGTAAGGAAATGTTTTTTATTCCTTCACTAACATAACACAAGAAGCGGACCCAATTAAATGTATAGGCAACAGTTTTCAAACAAACAAAATAGATGACAGGATGGATCATGATGAATGACTCTTCTGTTTATTCCTTCTGAAGCACCTGGCATTGGCCACTGTTGGAAGAAGCATACTGGGCTAGAAGAACCGTTGGTCTGACCGAGTATGGCCATTCTGATGTTCTTATAGAGAGCTGAAATGTATCTGCCCCCCTGCTGTAACCCACTAGACCTCACTTCCCTTCCAGAGCTGAGATAGAGCCCAGGAATCCTGACGGGGTCTCTCTCTCCACAGAATTAGTAACAAAGTAAGAATATATATTACAATGTTAAGGTTATCCAGTGTCCCCTAAGCCCTGGTCTACACTAGGGAGTTATTTTGAAATAAGGGGCTCCCTTTACTACCAAGCCCATTATTTCGAAATAAGGGGCTGGTTATTTCAAAATAATTTCCTAGTGCAGACATGCCTCCAGAAACTTGCCACAAGATGTCAGAATATGCTAGTGTTAGAGCTGAGTGTGTCTAACATTTATTTAATTTTCTTCCTTTTATATAGGAATTAGATACAGTGCTCCTGTCAGCTAACTGCTAAGTCAGTGGTCCCCAACCTTTTGGGGCTGCTGGGTGCCTGGGGCGGGGGCCGCACATCACCAGGCACGCAGGGCTCGGGGCACAAAAATGGCTCGGGCTGGCCCTGATCACTAGGCGGGCGCACATAAATGCCCTGGCAGGTGCCACGGCACCCATGAGCACCACATTGGGGACCACTGTGCTAAGTAGTCTGCCAAAAAACGTAGAGTTTTCCAGTGCCTTAGTAGCCCCTGGAGAGAGATGATGTGTGTGTGGGGAGAGGGCGAATGGGAGAGGTCCCCTCCCCCCGTTTGGTGTTTGGCTTGTACCGAGCATGCTCAGTAACATGTCCTCAGGCTCTGTCCTCAGGCTGCCCCCCCTCATGCTCTGACTCTTTTCCCCCCTCCTCAACATGGCATGCGCAGGTTGGCCTCCCCTACAAAAATCTGAAATGGTGCCCCTGCTTAGAAGCTTCTGGTGCATTCGGTGAGAAGAGAAGAGCCTCAACTGGATTCCTGTGTCCAGATGGGCTAAGCCCTAGGCTCAGCCCCTGGCAGGAGAGTACCCGGAACTGGTTTCCTGTGTCCTTTCTAAGGATCAGCCCCAACCTGCCCAGAGAACAGAATTTATCAGAGCCTGCACGAATGTACCTGATAGCCTCTTCCACCTCTTCAGACTCTGCTTTGCTGTATTAACACTGAAACTGCCATGCTGTGAGACCAGTGACCTGTACAGTCCAGTATTGTGCCTCCTGGTCCGTTTAGTCCAGTGTCTTGTTCCCAACAGTGGCCAGTGCCAGATGCCGATAGCCATTTGAATCTGAATGTGTCATTCATCAGCAACTAGCTTAATTCCTTCTGCCCTTAATGAGAAGAGAAAGGAGGACTCTCTCACTGCCAGCCACAGTGGACAGCAGAAGCTGAGTGCATCGCTCGTGGGCAACAATCCAAGATGCCCCAGGCGGCAAAGGGTCAGTGCCTTGTCAACACAACGCACTGACACCAGCCCAGACACACTCCCTCTACAATCTGCCTGTCGCCTTCGCTCACTTCAGGAGTCAGGAAGGATTTGTGTCACTCCAAGATGCCTTCCTCTCCCCCACTCCTGCACCAGGGACCCCACATCCTCTCCGACTCCTACCTCAGCCCCTGGGTCTTCTGCGGGGGGCTAGGAGGGGAGGAAAGGAAGAGTCACCAAGTTGGCTGATGATGTTACCAGCAGAAAACAGGGATTCAAATTGACTGTTCTTGTAAACTAATCCTTCAGACTCAAAGGACCAGTAGAGCTGGCCTGTTATCTGACTTCTGTGGCCCCTGCTGTGGTAATGTCGGAGCAGCTCACAGACGGGCCTGAAGTCGCTCTCTCAGCACCCCAGCATAATACCATTCCCACTGACACAAGTGTCACATGGGCGACATGCGGCCAAGCAGGGAACAGAGCGTGGATCTCACAGGTCCCATCACAGTGCCTTCCGACCCGCCTTTCTGGTGTGGCTCTGATCTGAGGGATGAGCGCTGCTGGGCCTCTCCTGTCTCTCCCAATCAGCCATTGAGTGAGACCCTGCCCGTCTCCTGGGTTCTCCCTCTACTCAGTGAGGGCATGTCTAGACTAGCCCCTTTTACCTTGATTTAGCCTAGTCTGCGCACATCCTGAGAAGAGGAATGTTCCCTTCATTCCAGCGGGCAGTGAGCCTCACACCCACTCAACAAAAAGCCATTCTTAGCCCACAGTGGGGCTCCCACCACTTCTCTTGGGAGACTACTCCAGTGTCCAGTACTCCTCTTGCTCAGCAAATCTTTCCTGACATCCAGCTTCCTCTTTGCTCAATTCCAGCCCGTTACTCCCAGCCAGAGCCCTTTGGGCCTCCCAGACCAATTTCTCTCCCTCCTTAGTGTTCATCCCCATTAGACACACACAGGCAGTGGTCGTGGCCTCTCCTAGTTATCCTGTCACCTGGGCACAGCTGCATCCCCCAATACTCTGCTCTTGCCATGTTTCTTCTATGGTCACATACCAGGACCAATTAAGGGCCCCCTTTTTCCATCCCCAGTGGCCCTGTAACTGTCTCTTGCTGCTTCTTTGCATCTAGTTCCATTATTCCCCTCATTTTGGAGTAACTGCAGGCAGGACTTTGTTGTGCTGAGGGTCCTATTTTCATTCACAGTGACTCCTCCCCACACACACACTCCCACCTCTGCCAGGAAAGTGATGGGACTGTTCCTTTGCTGGCTGAGACATGGACCCCCCTGGCCAGGCAGAACTCAGCCTTGGCTCACCACCGTCCTTGCGTGCGGCTTGGTTCTCCCTTTCCCTCAGGATGGGGCAGGGCACAGCTTGTGGATTGGGGGCTGAGAGAGTGCCACGATGGTGCCTGGTGTCGGAAAACCAGGAGAGGGCCCTGTGCTGGAGGGAGATCTAGGAGAGGTGGGTAGACAAGCCTTGAGAACAGATGCGGGAGAAAGATGCAACCTGGGCACTAGCGGCTGGGCAGCGTTGGCACTGGCAGGCAGCAAAAAGGTGACCATGAGATGACTCCTTTCCGTGGTAGAGGTCTGGACAAATCCCAGAGACTTGCCCCTGATGCTCTTGTGCAATTCAGGGAGTGATTCCCCTCAGACTGGTTCCCTAGTACCAAATGGCCAAGAATAGCCAAGAGGTCCCAAGCTACAAGGTTGATAATACAGAGCAAAGTTCATCAGTGCCTGTGGCCAGAGTATTGAATGTTCTGCCCTGCCTGCTCACCCTACTGCCACCCACCTCTCCAGTGCATTGTCCTCTTGGGCCCTGCCCAGCAGCAGCCGTGTGGCAGGCTCAGTTACACGACACGCAGACAGCCACTTCCCCGGTAATAACTAGGTAAGAGACAGCCCTTTGTTCCAGAAGAGTCAAATGCTGGAGCCGTTAATTATGGCTGTGCGGTGACAGCGTGGCTCCTCCCACACCAACCAGCGGGCCAGACAATGCCTCCCCCTACCCCTGTTGCTGCTCTCCAGGCCTCACTGTTAATATCTCACAAATGCGAGACGGGGAAAAGGACAGATATTTATATCACAAGGGTTTAGCGAGATGGCTAATGGCTTCCCTGTCAGTGGGGAAGCCAGGGCCTGGTGCCCCAGGGGCTGTGTGGGTACAGACTACGGCCCATGTGCCCTCAGTGAAAGCCCATTTGCATCACCAGCCCCTGGGACCTGTTCAGCCAAGACAGGGCATGTTGGCCGGGTCACTGTGGTTATCCCTGCCTTGTTGAAGTGTCCCGGGGCTCTCTCATTTCAGAGTGGGGATGAGGGGATTCTGATTTGAGGCCTGCTTTGCAGAAAGTTGGGGCCTGTAACTCCCTTCAGACAGTAGCATCAGCACCTTCTGGTCCACAGCGTGCTCTCTGCTGAGCGGTGTTGAGGGAGAGTAGCTACACCCAAGGAGAAATGTCTCCTTCCCACTTATCCATGGCTCTTGTGTTCTAACTCCCGCCTCTCTTGACTTTTCCACACCCAGGTCCCTCTACCCCTCTTTCCTGAGATCCTGCGTCCCTCCCTTTCCCTGCCTCTGTTCTCTTTCCCTGCATTTCCAGCTCTCATGGATTCATCAGGGCAATAGGGCTTGGAGGACAGGCATGAGTCCTTGATACCTTAATCCTGGATCCTGGATTCAGGGTTATTGTTCTTGTGGTTGTCCTCCTCTATCCTTAGGTGCTAAATAAGCCAGTGCCGACATGGCGTATGGCACATTTCTGCACCCACCAGGGAGACTGTATATTGACCCACAGAACATGCCAAGTCCTCTTGCAGGCTATGAAGGACCAAAGCAATTCTGACACTGAATAAAGGAAATGAAAGCTGATTTAACTGGAGTGCTTTTTTTTTTAATCTTCCCTTAAGTGCGAACACCATCTGGCTCCCCTAACTCCGTCAGCTCTTCCAGTCCTGAGGCAGTTTCGCTCTTCCTAATTACTGTCATTACACAGTGGGTAGTGATTACGGACGGATGCTGATGAGAGATACCAGGAAGGCCCTGTCCCCCTACAGACTCAGCACATGGAACCAGCCAGCTTCTTCCTCCCAGCCATTTAAGGAAGAGGGGAAAAAAGATAAACCAGGACAATTTAAGTTATGAACTTTGCGGGGGGTGGGTGGGGGTGTGTCTCAGGGTTAATTCTTTAAACTAGGCATAGCCAGCCGATACTTACAAAGGGCGGGGGGGGGGGGAGGTGGATGACAGGGAAGGCCTCCCAAAGGGACAAAGAAGGGGCATGAGGGTGCACCCCATTTAGCAATTAAGATTTTGACGGAGGTGCAAGGGGGTGGTACACTTCCCGAGTGCTCACACAAGTCACCTATGAAACTCAGAGCTGAGATCGGGGGAAGTGGAGACATTTAACAATGTAATCTGTTAGGGACAGCAGGTGCACAAGCCAAGATGTGTGCAGTAGAAGGGAGTAATGTTGCAATTATGGTTACACCAGGGTATGGTCAGGAGGATCAAAGAGGAGCAATAACACAATGTTTAGTACTTAGATGCCCTGGTGACAGAACCCTTTGAAATAATTTAGCAAGACAGGCAGGAAACAAGAGAATTATCTCCAGGAGCTATGCCATATGCACTGAAAAAGCCTCAAGTGGCCTAAAATGCACCAGCCCTTCTGCCTAGCGACAGTGAACACATTAGCTTAGTCCTCTGGTGGTTGCACTGGCTGGCCTCTGAACACACCATGTGGTTCAAGCCCTCTGCCCTGACATTCAAAGCCTTCTGTGGGGTTAGTCCCAGCTACCTGTGCTTTCTCCAAGGAATGCTGCAACAGGGCTTGCACGGGCAGTCACATGGTTGCCAAAAGCATCAGCGGTGCAATACGATGGCCAGCAATGAACAATTGAACAACCAGCCCAGACAGTCATAAGGCTTTAGATAGAGATCGATGTGGGTGGCTCTCGATCTGCAAGAAGGCTACGTCCTTTGGGGATTTGCTGGGATGAGGACCCGAGAGATAATCTCTTCTTCCGTGATCATGTGTTCCCTCAATAGCTATGCTCCATGAAGAGCAATGCAGCGCCTGGAATGTACAACAGATAGAACCTTCTTGGGAGCTGGTCTCTGGCCGCAGCACTCACGCCAGCAAGAGCCAGTGGCATCGTTTTCTCTGAAGAAGGTAGGGGGCAGTTACCACTCAACGTTTCATAGATCTATATGCTCACTGTGGCTTCCTCTTTTTGCTGGCTACAATACAAACACGTATCTTTTATACCCTGACACAAGTCCTCCCCCCCGCAAATCTCCCCAACATTTTTCTGAAATGCTGCCCCTGCAAAGAGACCGAAGCTCATCTCCTTCCCAGGTAACGGCAACACTCATGCCTCCATCTGCGCTTTCCCTCTGGAATTTATTCCCACACTCAAGGTGTGACCCATGCTGCCAGCCCAGCAACTAATCAAGCTATTTCTCTGAAGCCTGGGAAAGAAAGAGATAGATATGGAAGGTGCCCAGACACTGTAGTGGTGGGACTTTTATAAGGACCTAGCTGGACAGAAAATAATGAATTTGCACAACGATGTGCATAAAATTAGGCCTGTTTGTTACATGCCTCTGCTGTCCTCCTATGTCCAACCTGTCCCCTGCACCTCCCTCCAGCTCAGCCAATGCACCTCCTCAAAACCAGGCTGCAGATCCCCTTGCTGGTTTTCAGCACAGAGCGATACAGACTCTACTGCAACTCTATCACTAATCCTACGTGTGGTACAGCAGAGCCACCTAGTGGCCTGAGGATGTCTCCTGCCTGTTCCATCTCCCCTCTGCTACTCAGCAGAAGCTGTATGGCTTCCCCAAGCTATTCCCTGCACTCCTCCCCAGTTCCCACATCTGTGCTTGCCTCCCCAAGGGTGGTGGTGCTGAGGAGATAGTGGGTGATTGGAGGATGCCGAAGAAGGGTGTTCATGGGCCAGTCCTAGTGCCCTATGAGCAAATGCTTGAGGGACCAGTAAACCTTACAAGCTGTCAACAGTATTTTCCAGTAAATGACACCTAGAAACACTGACTTTGTGACTGGGAGCAGGGTTGGTGGCTAGTAACCATCTGGTACAACACAGCCCACCAGAGGGTGGGAAGTGGACCTGGTTTGGGATCTAGTTTGGTCTGCAGTGAGGAGGAATGGCAGTGGGGCAGGAAGGTTAAGGTGGACTGTAGCTGTGCTCCCTGAGCTGAGCGCTTGGGCGGCCACCCAGGAGAGAGTCAAATGCCGCCCAGCTGATTAGCAGAGCCTCCACAGTGTCCAGAGCTGGCAACATGTAATTCTACTGGTGGTGCACATTTGTACATGCCTAGGTGCACATAAAATGTATTCTGCACATGGGTAGAAAAAATTAGAAGGCACATTGGCCCACAGGGCAGCTTACCTTTCCAGAGAACTAACTATGCAGCAGGGTATGGCTCGTTTGCTGGAAGTGAGGGGAAGGTATTGATGGCTGTAGGGGAGAGCAGGACACCTGGGAGTAGGTTTAGGAGCTGGGGGCTCTGAGCTCCTGTTTGAGATATCAGAGAGTTTAGCTGTCTGGGCTGGGCCTATCCTACCCATTGGGAATTAACAGAAAGGATCAGCAGCAGGGGAGGCTTGTGGTGTTTAGGGGATTATGGAAATTTCCCTGTTGGGGATAAGGGGTGATGAGAGCGTTCGACAGCTAGAGGGTGGAACATGTGGGGAGGGGTTGCTGGAGGGCTTAGCAAAAGGCACTAGCAGCAAGCAATGAGGAGACTCATCTTCAGCATTCCAAGAATTAAAAGATCCTAAAATTTTACGTCAAAACAGAACAAGGCCAGGGCATCACATCAACAGAGAAAGCATCCCAAGGTGGAGTCACAAGGCTAGAACAAAGAGAGCATGGGAACCCAGCAGTTACATGGATAAATATTGTGAAGGAGTGACATGGATAAATATTAAAATTCTTTAATCAACTCCAAGGAGAGGGAGAGCCTTAAAAGCCAGTTGTGGTGTGTGCATGGGCTGGTTGGTTTCTTCTTCTGCTTGCCTTTGCCCTACAATGATCAAGATGGAATTATATGTTGATTAGGGTGATGTGTTGGTGGAGATTTCTTGGGGCGCAGAAGGGGGAAGTGTTCCAAAGTTTGCAAGCAGATGTGAGATTCAATTTTCAGAGAGGTAGAAGGGCCTGATTGGGCTCTCTTAAGATGGTGCTGAGGAACTATAAAGTCTACTCCAAACTTATTCTGCCCTAGGAGATCAATGTAAATGCTCTAGCCCTCACTCTACTTGTTGTGCAGTAGTTTAATTTAGTTAGCTGTTTGGTTGCTCCAACCCTGTGGAATGGATTGCACATTTGGAGCTCATTTCTTATTCTGCTCCAGACTCTACTACCCTATGGAATTGGCTCCTCAATCTAGTTCAGAAGTTCACTCCACTTCAGAAGCTTGCTTCAATCTGAGAGTTAACTTTGGCTCTGAAACTTGCTCTACTTTAAGGATATTACTCCTGCAACAAGGAGAATTGGTTGGCTTTTGTTTAAGGGCTTCAGTAAGGACTTTTCTTACCCTTAATGAGGGCAAGCTGCTATTGGAACATTGTCACTCGTATTAACATGCTTCCTATGCAATCTGACATGTAAGTACTTTATTTTCTATATCTTTAACTCCTGTTTTTAACCTGCTCTCTTTCCTTTGCCGCACCTGGAAGTACAGGCAGTCCCCGAGTTACGCGGATCCGACTTATGTCAGATCCGCAGTTACGAACGGGGTTTGCTGCCCGTCTCCCTGGTCTGCTGAAAACCAGCAGACCAGGGAGATGGGAAGCAAAGCCTCTGAGGACACCGGCAGCGGGACAGCCGCAGCGCGTCTGGGCTGTCTGCTGCCTGCGTGCTCCGCGGCTTTGCTCCACATCTCCCCAGACCAGGGAGACGGGGAGCAAAGCCGGGGAGCACACGGGCAGCGGACAGCCCAGACGCGCCGCGGCTGTCCCGCTGCCGGCGTGTTCCGCGGCTTTGCTCCCTGTCTCCCTGGTCTGCTGGAGACCAACAGACCACGGAGACAGGGAGCAAAGCGGAGCAAAGCCGCGGAGCACGCGGGCAGCGGACAGCCCAGACGCGCCGTGGCTGTCCCGCTGCCGGTGGGCTCGGCGGCTTTGCTCTGCTTTGCTCCCCGTCTCCCTGGTCTGCTGGTCTGCTGGAGACCAGCAGACCAGGGAGACGGGGAGCAAAGCCGCGGAGCACGCGGGCAGCAGGAGAGCCGCGGCACGTCTGGGCTGTCCCGCTGTGCCCGTGCTCCGCGGCTTTTCTCCGGATGCCTGTGGTACAGCAGCTGGGGCACTGCCGGTTGGTCCCGTAGCGCCGCTCTGGGCGCTACTGGACCAAACCGGCAGCACCCCAGCTGCTCTGCCCCAGGCGTCCTGATTCAGCCACTGCTGGTCAGTTTCAGCAGCGGCTGACTTGGGGACACCTGGGGCAGAGCAGCTTGGGTGCTGCTGGGTTGCTCCAGTAGCGCCGCTCCTCGGCGCTACTGGACCAACCCAGCAGCACCCAAGCTGCTCTGCCCCAGGCGTTCCCAAGTCAGCCGCTGCTGAAACTGACCAGCGCTGACTACAGAAAGCCCGAGGCAGAGTTGCTCTGCCCCGGACTTCCTGAAATCAGCCGCTGATCAGTTTCAGCAGCAGCTGACTTGGGGACGCCTGGGGTTCTTAAGTTGAATCTGTATGTAAGAACTGTCGTCCAGATTCAGCCTGTTGAAACTGATCAGCGGCTGATTCCAGGAAGCCCGGGGCAGAGCAACTCTGCCTCTGGCTTCCTGTAGTCAGCCGCTGGTCAATTTCAGCAGCGGCTGAATCTGGACGCCAGTTCCGACTTACATACAGATTCAACTTAAGAACAAACCTACAGTCCCTATCTTGTACGTAACCCGGGGACTGCCTGTACAGCTCTCATGCAATGATTACAGGGTGGCACTGAAACAGTGCTGTGACATGACGACACGGCTCCACAGCATCATACTTTTATCTCACACAAGGTATGCAAACAGGTGGCTCCCTGAGGTCAATGTAATGCATGGAAAATGGAGTAGGGATTTTTGTTTCATCGCAACCCCAAAGATGATGAGGCTACACCTCCCCGCTTCTGAAGGTTTGGTTCCCCTAAAGGCAAGGCCAGAGGGTGGGTAGGTATTTTGTAGCTGTGCCCCCTGCAGGAGTGAGGAGGTTGTTAATATCCACCACTGGCTGTTCAAGTGCCTAAAATACAGTGTCATTCATTAACCCTTTCAGAAACACTGTCTCCATGCTGATTCTGGCTAAGGAAAAGGCCAAGTTCAGTTCTGTGACCAAAGGGTATAATATAAGCCCAGAACAGGAGCACATGATGCTCAGAGCCACCCCCTTGCACATTTTCTGCTCCGTTCCAGCACACGACCCTTGAGTGTCCCCAGCAATACGACCCATTGGAGCCCCCCACAGCCACATGTGCCTGGTGAGATGACTCTGTTGGAACCTGTTTCATGCCTTTCCTTGGAAAGGGAGGTAATTTCTCAGTTGTGCTATTCACAGTCTTGACATGCTTTTATGGTGAAGACCCAGACCTTAGGATCTGCCTCTAGGGTTTCCACAGACTCCCCTCCCCCCACCAACTCTGTCAGACCCTCCTATGCAAAATAGGGGAAGCCCCCTTATACATACACCCAGCAAGGAATGTCCTTTCAACTGGAGGAAGAAGAACACAGCCTACCCGAGATGGGGAAGTGAAAAACTGCAGTGGAAAGTTAGAGAGGTAGTGAGGGGAGTCAACTGTCAACACTCCCCAGCTCCACCCCTGTTGCCTCCCAGACCCCTCACAAAGGAGAACAAGGCTCGTCTGACCTTTCTGAACAGCTAACCACATACTGCAGATGAAATGTGACTGTTGCGGGGCTCAGCCCCTCTCCACGGCAACCCATGCTCCTCCATGTCATGGGACATCATAACTCAGCGTTATGATTATGGTCTGGCTTGTGGGAGCGAGGACCAGGCAGGAACTGGTGACTGGAAGGGACATTGGTTCAGGAGGTGAGCGTGATGCTACATTTTTAAGGCTTGTGTATGAACTGTTAGTGTCTGAGAGAGTGAGGGTCCAGGTCCAGGTGAAGCGGTACAGTATTACCTCAGAGCCTGGAGGCCTGGCTGAGACTAGTGCCCCTAGTGCCCAAGGGCTTACAGTGTAATAGACACAAGAGACACAAAATGAGCCAACAGGAGTATCAGCTTCCCCATTCCAGGATGGGGAAGCTAGGCAGAAGGAGAAAGGGACTCTGGGCTGTCTGGGGCAGAGACAGAGAACCCCACTGTCCTGAGGCCTAGAGCAGTGCTTTTGCTACAAGATCATCCTTCCTCATGACTGTAACTTGGATTTCTGTAGCCAGTTTCCTCACAAAGGCGTGTAAAGCTCTTTGCAGTCTGTATATACAGAAATCACTCGCCCACGGTACCACTGACATGCAGCCACCTCAGGGTGGAACATGGCGACTGTCTAAAAACACATGTGCAGCCACTGAGGGCAGGAAGCAAAGAATGCTAACTTCATTTGAAACTGCAGGGGCATTTTAAGTAGATGAGATATCATTATCCCAGCTGGAGTATACCCAGGACACAGAGAATAATTACCCAGCTTGTATAATGTGCCAGAGTGTAGGCAAGCCACATGCAAGCTTTCCCTCCCCTTCGGCCCCTCACCCCAAGTCCAGCTCTAGCAGTACGCTTCACTGCAGCACCTCCCGCATTCCTGTCCTAGGACCCCATTCAGCTCTGCCACTCACTCTTGCCCTGCCCTACCCCCTCCTGGTATTGTTCAGTGCTCCCAAATACCTCTTGTCAGTGCATCTCAGTGCTGAGCTGAAGCACATCCTGTGGGTCTACTCCTGGGCCTTCTTCACACTGGTAATTTTGTGACAAGCATTCACTGAGCTTTCATAATGCTGAATCCTTCAAATTTGCTTCTCTAGTGACCGAGATTGGCCGAGATGGGTGGCAGGAGCTCTCCTTACCCAGCTGCTGCATATCCAAACCCTAAACCGACCTCACTAGCTCCACAGGCATACCGCTGGGTTTGTGGCCTTGGCAGGCACCCGTGTGAGTTATGTTCTCTGCCCAGGTTTTGCCCACTGTTCAATGCACAGTCCTAGGTTACGCCATGCTCATGCAAACCTCTTGGAGATGGGTCATGGGAAGGGGGCCTCCTTATGTTCTTTTCAAAGCCTTTTTGGCCCGCTCCTTTCTCCTCTGCAGTCCTGTTTCATATTTCACCTGGTGAACAAATCAGTCCATGGAAAGGTGAACTCAGAAGGTCTTGATGCTGAAGGACTAAAAGATCAGCTTCTGAGGCATCTCTTTAAGCTCTCACATTTCAGTAGGAGCCAAAAACAGCAAGGGAGGCATCAAGGCTGTTCCCTGCTCTTGCACGCCGAGGGTATGTCTACACTGCAGAGTTTTTCCAGAAAAACAGCCATTTTTCCAGAAAAAAAACTACATTTATGTCCACACTGCAGTTGAGTTCTGTGACAGCCTGCTGGCTAAGCCAGAGTTCTGCCATGGTAGCCTGGCTAAGGGGAAACAGCTGAGCAAGCCCAGGCCTGCAGGGCTATCAGAAGCAGCTGTGGGCCTCGCCGAAGGAGGGCTATATAAAGGCAGAGAAAGCAGGAATAAGGAGCCAGGATGTGGCTTAGTGTGCTTTCAGGTAGGGGAGGGGGGGGAAAAGCTGCCTGTCTGGGCTGTAAACTTTGTAAATAGAAGGTGGTAGGAACGGACAATAAAAGGCATGGGTGACTGCACCAGAAGGGCTTGTTGACTGATTTGTGGACCAGCCGGCGAACCAGACCAAGGGGCTGAGCGGACACTCTGCCACAAGATCTTTTGACAGAAAGTTGAAAGAATGCAGGGTTTTTTCTGACAGTGATAAATCTTTCTATGAGGAAGAAGCCTTTTTCTGAAAGAACTCTTTTGGAAAAAGGTGTGTGTGGATGGGGAAAAGGGAGCTCTTTTGAAAGAAGAGGAAAAAGCACAGGTGCCCTGGTGGCTACTCCATCCATAGTAATTACAACTGAAAAATGAAATTGATTGGATGCTATGTGAACTCTATCTTTTGAAAAGGCAGATCACTTTTTCCATGCGCTTTTGCTGTGTGGATGCTGTCTTTCAGAACAAGTTTTTCCACAAGATCTCTTCTGGAAAAGCTTCTTCCAAAAGAAGGCTGGAGTCTAGACATAGCCTAAGTGCGGAAGTTGGGGGCCCACAAAGACCTTAAATACTTTGCCTCTATAGGCTTTGTTCACAAGAAAACCTCCCCAGAGTCACAGATGCACTGGCTCTGAGGAAAAAAACCCCAAAAGCTGCCACCATCAAGTGACTTCACCCTAAAAAACAGAAGGGAACACTTAAATTCCTTCTCTATGGGGTATCCAAAGCTCTTTTGCCCCAAGAAAGCTTGAAAAAAGAAAAGAGAGAAACAAGCTGCAGTCTATGGTAGGTGACCACCTAGTCTTAGGCAGGTAAATACACACACAGACCCTGTTACTTTCCAGGACACAAGAATCAAATCATCACCTTAAAAAAGTGATTTTTATTAACAAACAAAAGATATACTTGATAAAGCATGCTTGATTGCTAGGTATACCGAGCAACTAAGTAAATCAAATTAAAACACAGAGAAAAAAATCTCTGGGAACCATTCTTAGATAGTGAATGGGGGAGGGAAGGCATGGATTCACAGAGTTTAAACCAAACAACCAAAAAAAGGAAAAATATCCTAGATACACTTTTCCCTCTACTCACAATACACGCTGATCTGTACTTCAAGATCCAGTTCACTCCCATGTCCAATATTTCTTATAGACATGGTCATTCTGATCCCTGCATCTGTGCTCTCCATCCCGTCCCCCACAAAGGGAGAGTAGACCAGCTATCTGTAGCCAATTCAGATTTCAGCACTGAATCCCCATTGGTTCTTCTGGCCTGCTGCCAATACCCTTGCTAGCTCCCTGGCTACGTCTAGACTGGCATGATTTTCCGCAAATGCTTTTAATGGATAGGTCAGGAACGATGGGCTTGGCCCTGCCTGGCTCAGCCCTCAGGCCAAGTAATGAGCCCAGCTGGGTGATGGCAGAATCACCTGGTTTGCCAGCTCACCCGGTTGGCTGTAAGGCATCAATAGGTCTGTGCGTAATAGCAGCAGGTAAGCTGCAGCTGTGATCTCCCCTGGGCCTGCCCATCTTATTTCCAGCTTTGCTCCAGTCCCGCTTGTTTGCTCCATCCTCGCTCCCTTGCCTGATTGTGGTTCTGGCTCTGAGTCCTACTTCTAGCTCTGATGCTAGGCTGGGCTCTGGCTCTAATGGCTAGGTTAGACTGCCCGTGTCCCTGGTCCCTGAATCACTACCTAGGCTTGATCTAGCTCAGCGGTCTCAAACTGACAGCCCAAGGGCCATCTATGGCCAGAGCATTTTCGCAATTCAGCCCAGGAATCCCAAGTCCCGCTCCTTCCCACCACCGCCCCATTCTCTCCCCCATTGCACCTCATCTCCCAAGGGATGCGGCCTTGGGATCAGTGGGGGGCGCTTGGCATGGGGCAGCAGCAGTGGCCGGGCCTCCCTGCAGCAGTGGAATTCGCAGAGAAGCAGAGTGCACTCAGCACGTACACTGGCACTGCTTCTCTCCACTTCCTCAGTAAGCCCTGAGGCTGCCTCGCTCAGGGGATGGGTGCAATGTGGGGAGAGAATGGGGTGGTGGTGAGAAGAGGTGGGGCCTGGGAATGGAGAGGGACATGCCCCCTTAGGGCACCAGGACTCCCAAGTCAGATTGCGAAATGCTCCAGCGATAGATGGCTCACGGGCGGTGAGTTTGAGACCCCTGGTTATAGGCAGGTGTCCACATGGTAACTGGCATGCCTTTGACCTTATGGGGGCAGCCTCTCCGGAGAGTTCATAGCTAAACGTGCCTGGGAAATGGCACTTGTCCCACACTTAGGGGTGGTCTCTTCTCGTGAGGGAGCAGTGGGTACAGAATGCTTCTTCTGAGGGCATGGGTAAAGGACGCTTCCATTGGTGTTGACTTTGCTCTACCTGCTCTACGGAGAGAGGACTTGCATACCAGGACTATCAACTGGGCACAATAGTATAAATATGGATGTGAGGACTGAATAATCCCCGGTCCCATGTACACACCAGAAAGACACAAGAGCAGCCTCACGGACTGAGCATAATTCCACTTTATTCTTTAATATTACAACTTATTTTCTTTGTGTCGTCTCCCCAGGCACAGGCAATGGGCAGTCAGTCTCATTTCCCTCAACCCCATTCAGGATGGGAGAATTAATACTGCTGTGTTCTCACTCGTCATTGGATCAAGCAGGCAAAGTAGTGGAAGGAAAAAACATATTCAAGACAGATAGGTAACCACTTGCCTCAGAAGAATGCAGAATGGATTGAAATGGTGCCTGCAGGAACCACTGATATTCAAAGCCTAGTGGCATCTCATAAGAGGGATGTTTCACCGTGGTTTTAGATAAGATGGATGTCCTATTACTTGGCCCTTTCAAGCTGGACTGGACAAACTGCTGAGAAATGTACTGCTGGAAACAATCTTGCCTTGGCACAAGTTGAGCTCACCCACTAGCCAGGGGATAGGTTACTAATTCAGGGTAATCTGAATCACTTGGCAAACTGAGTCTAACCAAAAATATGTATTTTAATACAGCTAAATGTAAATGTGTACCTACAGGATTAAAAACTGTAGGGCATACTTACACGAGTGGGGACTCTGTTATGAGGAGCAGTCACTCTGAAAAAGATTTGGGGTCATAGTGGATGACAGCTGAAAACGAGCTCCCTGTTTGATACTGTGACCAAAAGAACTAATGTGACCCTGAGATATATAAAAAGGAGACTCTCAAATAGGTGTTAAAAGGTTATTTTACTTTTGTGTTTGACTGCTGCTGAATACTATGTCCAGTTCTGGTGTCCATAATTCAGGAAAGGATGTTAATAAATTGGAGAGGGTTCAGAGAAGAGCTATGAGAATGATTAGAGAATTGGAAAACATGCCTTACAGTGATAGACTCAAGGAGCTCAATCTATTTAGTTTACCAAAGAGGAGGTTAAGGGATGACTTTATTGCAGTCTATAATTACCCACATGGGGAACAAATATTCAATAATGAGCTCTTCCCTCTGTTAGAAAAAGGTATAGCACGATCCAATGGCTCAAAGTTGAAGCTAGACAAATTCACCCTGGAAATAAGGCATGATTTTTTAACCATGAGAGTAATTAATCATTGGGACAATTTACCAAGGGTTTTGGTGAATTCTCCATCACTGAGAATTTGTAATTCACGAGTGGCTGTTTTTCTAAAGCTCTGCTCTAGGAATTATTTGGGGGAAAGTCCTGTGGCCTATGTTATACAGGAAGTCAAATTAGGTAGTCACATAGGTCCCTTTTGCTCTTGGAATCTAAGAATAGTCCTTTTCCATCCCCAGCTCTTAGGATTTTTTAACTTCTTTATTGAAGAGATGGTCAGGTGTCTACATCAGCAAATCTCAACCTGGCAGCCACAGGCAATTGCCAGATAAGAAATGGAAGAGAGAAGATATGTCTGCAATCCTGCCTCCTGTCTATCGCCAGTCCTCCAATGAAGCAGATTTGCTTTGCCACTTAAGCCCAGTCTCTCCTTCAAATGCCAGGAATGCCCCATAAACCATGTGGTTAATTTCATCAGTGCTTCCCTTGAAAGTCATTCTAGAAAATGGCACAAAGGATTCTGGGATAGCACCTGAAGAGGTACTGTTGTGAATGGCAGCAACTGGAGGTCTTGGGACCCAAAGACTAAGCACCCCTGTTTCATGGGGAGGGGCTCTTCCTTTCAGAGATGGCCACTACTGCTGCTGTGTGGGCTACCATCACTATGGCTGTGTGACATGAGGATTGTCTGGGTGCTACTGCTTTCACAGTGTTTCAGACTGAGGCAATGGGATGCTGAAAGTACCATAGGCTTAGGGTGGTGTGCAAAGTACAGACATTGCATGCCCAGCTACCACAGGTTTAAATAGTGGTGTTGACAGTGAGTAGAGTGCAGTGCCTTATGCATCTCAATGTACCCTACACATCTCCCCATGTGCCCAAGCAGTGCCTCTCACACCTACACTGCTGTTTTTAGCAGCGTAGTATCTCATTGCCCCACAGTGCAAGGGTCAGGCAGTGGGAAAAGGCTCCGGCAGCTCTTTCCTGCCTGAGCCTTTCACTGTGGTATGTAGCTACGCACCACAGTGACAACTGCCTGCAGCCTGCCTTGCACTGCAGCCTGTAGCTATACTTACCCTACCCACTACCACAGACAGGTAATTAAATGTGGGCTTCCCATGAAGAAGCTGTTGAGCATTTAGTCCAGTTTCTGCAGCACTTGCAGCCGCGAGGCAGTGAGAGCCTGAGACTTGAATCCAGGTCACCTGCATAGCCATGCTGAGCACTAAGCTTTATGGCACCAACCAGGGGATGTTGTATGTTAGTTTAAACATAGTTTTGCTCTCTTACTCTGTCAGGACCGCTGTGAGAAAATCTGAGACACCAGTTGTAGCAAAGAGTTCAGGCTTTCATTCCCTGTAGCAGCTTCTGCAATTCTCTCTAGCAACTCTTCTGGATTAAAGTCACTTCAATTTCAGATCAGTATCCATGTAGGGTACATCTACACTACAGCATTATTTTGAAATATCTAATTTCAAAATATCTTATTTTGAAATAATGTGTCTACACACAAAATGCATTTCGAAATAGCGCATCCACACTGAGTGGATGCTGAATCGCATTTAAGGCCAGCTGAAACCGGTTCCGGCAGGGCATCAGGTCAGGAGTTACTTTGTGTGGCTGCTGCCTGAGGCTATCTGAGGCCTATGCTTAAAGGGACCCCACTGGACAGCCGGTTCTCAGGTTTCTCTGCTTGCTTGCCTACCTCAAAGAGGGACAGCAAAGCATTTTTTTCTTTGCGTGCTCTGGTTGCCTTTACTCGGGACACCACGGCACTCTGCACCGTGGAGCCGGAGCTGGCCATGGGCACTCTGGTGCTTCTTTTGGATGTGTTGCTGCAAGCCTAATAGCACTTTCTGGAGGCTGCCTTACAGCATCTGCTGCAGCCCAAATCCCAGGCCGTCATCCAGACACTCCTGGGGTATGTGGAGGAGCAGCTGCAGCTCCTGGAAGCCAGATTGCCCCACCGCATCTGGCGTCTGGACACCAGCAGCAACTGGTGGGACCACATCATCCTGGAGCACTGGGGAGACCAACAATAGACCCAGAACTTTAGAATGAAGAAAGACACCTTCATGGAGCTCTGTGAGTGGGAGGGGGAGCGGTAGCTGGGGAGGCAGCAGGGGCTGGAGCAGCCGGAGGCAGCAATATCTGCACCAGGGTCTGCAGGTGGTCACAGATGGCACAGCTCCCGCTGGAGCTGCAGGTCTTTATGCACCCAGTAGTCCAGGGTGCGATGCAGGCCTCGCAGTATCCCCAGGTGCTGCCGCTGGTACTCCTCCTGGTTACGGGTCAGCCTGCTGAGTGCCCGGGTGCGGGAGGATGTCCTGGGCAGAGTGGTGTACTCTGCACTCGCAGCTGGTGCAGCTATGGAGAAACAAGAGAGGTGGTCAGTTATCCTTGGGGAAACAGTGGGTGAAGCCCAGCCCCCCTCTGCACGGCAAGGATGACAGGTCTCTGTAGCATCAGAGCTGATGTGCTAGCACAGAGGCCATGTTCGGGATGTCCTGCTATCCTGGGAGTGGGAACTGACCCAGGAGTGCACCCATGCCCTGTGCTGTATGAGGTGTGGGTCTATGGGGGAGGGGTGGGAGGAAGTTGTCCCATGCCTCTGTGTAGAAGGGGCTTGTGGAGGGAGGGCATCCTGTTGTGTCCCACGCCAGGGTCAGGAGCACGTCATGTGCCTTCATACATACACGAGTGTGGGTAACAGGCCACGGCTCCTGTGTAGCAGCCAGCTGGGGCCACGTGCCCAGGGATGGCACGGCACATGCACAGATTGCTGTGTGAGCCGTGGTCAGCAAGGCCCACATGAGCAGTCTCTGGTCTCCCTCCCCTCCCACCCCCGCATAAGGGAACAGTGACGGCACTCACATGTTGTTGCCTCCCCGACCTTGGACGACACCGGCAACAGGACTGCTGGGACAGCTCAGGGGCCCTGGCTTTGCAGCATGCTCCCTCCGGGCTCCTGTGGCTCCTGGACCTCCTCTTCCTCCTTCTCCATGCCCTTGTCAGGGCCCTCTGCCCCAGGGTTGATGACCACCTGGGGAGCATGGACCGTCCCGCCCCCCAGGATGCAGTCCAGGGCATCCAAATAGGGGCATCTCTCTGGGTTTGCCTCTGGTTGGGAGCTTCCCCCTGTGGCCCTGGCATATGCCTGCTGCAGCTCCTTGATTTTTATCCGCACCTGCTCCTGGGTTCGGATGTGGCCTTTGGTGGCCAGACTGGCAGCCATCCTGCCATAGACAGCTGCGTTCCTCCACGCAGTGGGGAGATCATGGATGTTGGCAGCACCCCCCAAACCTCAATCAGGTCCATGATCTCTGCACTGGACCAGGAAGGCTCCTGCCTTCTCTGGCCCCTGGCAGGCTCCGGGGAGCTGGCAGACTAGTCCTGGGGAATGGTGGAAGGCTGGCTGCCAGTGGCTTGCTGGCTCATGTGGCCTGGGTCGGAGCAGCAGCAGAGTGGCTCTGGGCTGGCAGACCTGGTGTTAGCCCCAAAAGACTGAAGCTAGACTCTAGCCCTTTAAGGGCTCCGGGATGGGGAGGGAGGAGAGGAGTTTTCCTATTTGTGCCCAGAGTGGCCACCAGGGCACCTGGGAAGAGCTGGAGGCCCCCTATTTCGAAATAAGCATCTACACAGTGCTTATTTCGAAATAGCAATTTCAAAATAGGCGCTATTCCTCATGGAATGAGGTTTACCAATTTCAAAATAAGCCCTCTGCTATTTAGAATTAATTTTGAAATAGCGGTTGGCTTGTGTAGACGCTAGGAAAGTTATTTCGAAATAACTACTGTTATTTCAAAATAACTTTGCTGTGTCGACATATCCATAAGGAGTTATTCGGAATAGCTATGCTGGTCAGTTTCCCCACAGACAAACTTACAGAAACATGAGTTATAAATGAAATATTCTCTCTTGCTCTTCCATCATGTTACAAAAGTCTATTCTTATCGCTCCTCTTGTCATGTCACACAGGCTACGTCTAGACTGGCATGATTTTCCGGAAATGCTTTTAACGGAAAAGTTTTCCGTTAAAAGCATTTTCGGAAAAGCACATCTAGATTGGCAGGACGCTTTTCCGCAAAAGCACTTTTTGCGGAAAAGCGTCCGTGGCCAATCTAGACGCGCTTTTCCGCAAAAAAGCCCCGATCGCCATTTTTGCAATCAGGGCTTTTTTGTGGAAAACAAATCTCTGCTGTCTACACTGGCCCTTTTGCGCAAAAGTTTTGTGGAAAAAGACTTTTTCCCGAACAGGAGCAGCATAGTATTTCCTCAAAAGCACTGACAATCTTACATGACTCGTCAGTGCTTTTGTGGAAATTCAAGCGGCCAGTGTAGACAGCTGGCAAGTTTTTCCGCAAAAGCAGATGACAAAAAGCAGTCTAGACACAGCCACATAGTATTTCTTTGAACAAACATGAACTAAAGCAGTGGTGGCCAGTGGGACAAGCACACACATCCCAGGTGCCTCCCAGAGTCATAGCCTCAATTCTCTGTCCATGGTTCTGGCTGATTCCAGAGCCAGCTGGTCACCACAGAGATTTCCTTTCCTCATCCTCTGCTTGGGAAGATGCATTCAGCTCCACCTCTGGGCTTCCCAGACCCTGCCAGGAGATTCACAGAGCTGCAGAGCCTGGCCAGGGCTATAGTGTGAGGGTGTCACAGGAAGGAGGTGTCTCTGTGTGTTATGAGCCCTCTGATACTTGAAGGGCTTGAGCATAAGTTGAACAAAAGATGGATAAGGCCCACGCTGTCTGGCTTATGTTACTTGGCACAAAGCCCCACAGAACTTTGCACTGTACCAGCACAAAGACTATGTCTACACTACAGAGGTTTTTTTGGAAAAAACAGCAGTTTTTCTGAAAATACTTCACTTAACATCCACACTGCAATCACATTATTTCAAAAAAAAAATCAAAAGAACAGAGGGTTTTTCCGACATTGGTAAACCTCTTTCTATGAGGAAGAAGCCTTTTCCCAAAAGAGCTCTTTCGGAAAAAGGCATGTGTGGAGGGGAAGAGGGAGCTCTTTCAAAAGAAAAGGAAAGAGGAAAAATCACAGGTGCCCTAGTGGCCACTCCATCCATAGTAATCACAGCTTACATGCGAGATAGAGTCCATTCAGTGTGGATGCTATCTTTCGAAAAAGCAGATGGCTTTTTTGATGTGCTTTTGCTGCGTGGACACTCTCTTTCGGAAGAAGTTTTTTCAAAAGATCTCTTCCAGAAAAGCTTCTTCCAAAAGAAGCCTGCAGTCTAGATGTAGCCTAAGAGCCAACCACACTCCCATTGCAGCCAGTAGCAAAACTTCCACCAATGTCAATCGTGCAGGTGTGGGCCCTAATGAAACACATCACCTTCCATTTAAATGTTCACTCTGTGTTCTTCCTTTTTACCCATCCCACTCCCCCAGTCACTCTCCCTAGGCTCCTTCCCCACACCCACTCAATACTCCCTACCCCCTTAAAACACGGGTGCGAGTTCTCCCGTGCCTGGTGCTGCAGCAATCATGCAGTTGGTAAGCTGACTCTGAACAGTCACTTTTCCTCATGTGCCATCTCTCTTCTAGCCTCTCCAGCTACAGTCTTCATAGATCAGGGACAATACCTTTCACTCAAGTATTCTCCACTGGTTTGGGGCATTATGGGGACTTTCTGGCTTCAACTGCCATGTAAAGGGGGAAATATGAAAAGCAAAAGGCATAGGAGGCTGACTTAGCTTCAGGAAAAAGCCTCATTCTGATTTAAGACATTTCCATGTAACACATTTAGCACCTACATGAAGGTATTTAGTCACTTTCAGAAGCATCCAGCTAGCACCAGTCCTATTCTGCCTGCTGTCATGGTCTCTCCTCGATGGCGCAGTTATTCTGAATAGTCTTTGTGGTCACCAGGACAGTGGCTCCCAGTTCAGTTGCCGGTAGCGGGAAGCCATGGTCACATTCTTCATTGCCGGTGGATAGAGCAGCGAGCTTAATGACATCACTTCCTGCCCCAGCTTGGAAGACTGGCTTCTTCTTTGAGAAATCCCCTCTTCCTGCTGACCCAGCATGCTTCAGGGCGCCATTCAGGTGTGGGCAGGTGGCCAGTACATGATCATTTTCTTCTGGCAGCTTCAGTCTCTTACAGGCTTGGCTTTCACAGGAAGTGACCTTGCACAGATTTTCTAGAGCAGAACAAGAGCTGGGTTAATAATGCACAAGCCATAAGGCAGGGTGGGCTATATAGCTCAGGGCTGAGCTACCTCCATGGCACCATCCTGCAGGACTATGTGCAAGAGGGAGGCAGGGTGCTACAGTGAAGAAGGGGGTAAAGGGCCAGTGGATGTCACCAATGGGCATTCCCTCTATTGTTAGCAGGCAGCCCCAACAACTGTTCAGCTGTCAGATTCCTTGCCCACCCTCAAGACAAGCACCCCAGCTGCCAAACTATTCTTGTGTGCCCCATGACAAGTGGGAGATGTGTGCCAAAGGGTTCTGCTTTTTCTCCCTGGACTGCCTCCCAGAGAACCTGCTTGCATTAGCCACATTACACTGCCTGCACCCCTCTCAGCTTGCAGAAGAACATCTCACATTCATGCTTGAAAGTGATGATTGCTGGAGAGGCAGCACTTGAGGTAACTTACTCCCAAATTCTGTGGGGATAAGACCTGAGCTAGCCTGAATTGATGCAGGCTCTATCAGCTGGAGCTGTGTGAGCAATGGAATAATTGACTGCAATGCAGCTCCCCTACTGCAGAGAAAGCCCCAGCCCAAGCTACTAGCTCTGCTTCTTCTGGGGCGTCACTGTGGGGCAAAGGGAACACATCGGAGGGGAGAAGACACCGTGGCGCACTAGGTGGGACAGAGATTGCTGTCCCTAGGTAGCTAGCTGAGGATCTGCGGAGAAGATAGTGTGCATTTTGGGGCAGGGAAAAGAATGGGGTAAAGTGGGTAGGGACATGGAGGACATTTTTGGGGAAAGGAAGTTGGCTGAGCTCACAAAGCCTTACACACAGTAGAATTTCTGAGTTTGTTTATCTATAACACCAGGGCTATGTCTACACTGGCACGATCTTGTGCCAGAGCTATGCAAATGAGGCTAAGTGTGGAATATCGCTGAGCCTCATTTGCATATATAATAAGCCGCCATTTTGCGGAAGAGGCTCTTGTGCAAGAAGGAACTGTCTACACTGCCTCTTCTTGCTCAAGAAAAACCTTCTTGCGCAATGCCGTTATTCCTGAAAATAATCAGCGTAACGGCATTGTGCAAGAGGGTTTTTCTTGCGCAAGGGGCAGTGTAGACAGCTCCTTCTTGAGCAAGAGCCTCTTCCGCAAAAATGGCGGCTCGTTATATATGCAAATGAGGTTTAGCGATATTCTGTGCTTAGCCTCATTTGCATAGCTCTGGCACAAGATAGCCCCAGTGTAGACATAGCCCAGGGGTTCTTAACCAGTGAGGTGCGCCTCCCCAGGGGAGGTGTGAAGAGGATACAGGGGAGGTATGAGGTGCCTCACAGAAAATGTATCACAATTGCCTTCTCACTGGATAAAATTCTAAAGTTTAGATTTCTTCATAATTAGTATTATGAATTAAAATGATAAATGTTAATTTCTTATTAAAAATTTTTCCATTAAAAGCATTTGCGGAAAAGAGCATCAAGATTGGCACGGACGCTTTTGCGCAAAAGCACTTTTTGCGGAAAAGCGTCCGTGCCAATCTGGACATGGTTTTGTGCAAGAAAGCCCCGATCGTGATTGGGGCTTTTTTGTGCAAAACAGTTTTTAGCTGTCTACACTGGCCCTCTTGCACAAATACATTTGCACAAGAGGGCTTTTTCCCGAATGGGAGCAGCACAGTATTTGCGGAAGAACACTGACAATCTTACATTAGATCGTAGATTTTTTGCGGAAAAACTTGCCAGTCTAGACACAGCCTTCCTCAGCTGCCCAACAACATTTAACATCTTGACACCCTGAATACAGTTGAGAAATAATTGCTCTCACTGTGGGGTGGCTAGTCAGTTAGCGGGGACAGCCAGAGGGAGAGAGAGAAGGAGGCTTCCTTCAGCTCTTTCTTCTTCCTAATGTCCTGCCTCCTCAAAGCCTGCTCTGGCTGAGCGCAACAGGACACTGGCCAGTCCAATGTTCCCTTCCAGCAGATTGAGGAGGGAAAACAGGTGCTTTGTGGTGGAAGAGGAGAAGGAAGACACAACAGAGTCCCAGGCATGGGACCATGCTGTGGGGACTAGGCGAGAAACAGAGCCCCTGGCTTAGAGAGGAGAAAGAGTCATCCAGTTTTCTGGGGGGAGTAAAAAGGCATCATGGGGGGTTGTGCTTTTTTGGTAAACGTGGACACCTAGCCGACCAGAGCATGCTTACTTGGAGGACCATGGGGGGTGCTTTTGCACCCTTCATACACCCCCTGCCTATGGACCTGGTGTGGTGTTTAAGTCATCCCTGAAGCAGGAGAACAGAGGCAGAGTGCTGCTGAGTGGTCTTTGGCCATGCGGGGTGAAAGGGAGCTTAGAAGGCAACTGACCTTGTTTCAGTTCCATACAAGCCCAATTTTCTCCCCCCCCCCCCTTAATTGAGGAAACTAACAAGATTTTCACTCGCCCTCACTGTGGAGCAACCCCCCCCCCATTCCCCTTACATTCAATTCATGAAATGATACCAACGTGTTAATTTTAAAATGATCCTTTTTAGTCTGACATGTCTCTGGCCCCCTCATTTACACACTTAAACATAAGCACATATTGCTATTTTAAGTCTTTTGAAGCTTCCTTTCTAGATCTTATACTGAAGTTGTTGTGCGTGCAGCAGTCAGGCCTGGAATCAGGGTTAAGGGAAATACTGATGTACAGAGTCTCATTTGTGAACTGGAAGACCACTCATGCCTTGTGCTTGCCACCTTATCTTGTCACTTGCAAACTCTTGCATGGCTAGATTTTTTGACCTAAGGCATTCTTAATATTTTAGGGCATGTCTACACTAGGAAATTATTTCAAAATTACTAAATTTGAAATAATAACTCCTGACATAACTATTTTGAAATAAGCTTATTCCCCGAGGAAAGCATGGATTTCAAAATAACCAGCCTACTATTTTGAAATAATGGGCCTGATCATGTGGATGCTCTGCTTATCATTTCGAAATAAGGGGGGTTATTTTAAAATAACTCCCTACTGTAGACCAGGGCTTAAGGATTGTTATTTATTGCTGCAAACATCACTCTAAATTAACTGTGTGTTCTGCCGGGCAGGTGAAAAGCCCTTGATGATCTCTCACCCTAGCTGTTTCTAATACAAAGGAGGACAATCATAGGGCCAGCATCAGTGTGCAGGGGTCTCAGGGATGGCTGAATTGTGACATTCACTGGGAAATTTCTCTTTCCCTCACCCCCTTGCACACAGAAACTTAGAAGCAGAAGGGTGAAGAGAACAGGAAAGTACATCACCCCCTCCCCGGAAGCCTCTGACGTGCTCAGAGAGACATGAAATGATGCATGACAGTTTCTGAGAAGAGAGTGTGGGGTTGAGTCAGCGCAGAGGCACTAGCTCCCCTGGGGAAAGAGATGTGGCCATACCCAACCCAAAAGTGGTCCTGCCTTTAGATTTGGGTGCATGACCCTTGAAGATGGAGAGCAGGCCTGGCTTTCTGCTATGGAGCACAGCCCCTGTGTGGTTGGTAGGGAAGAGAGGGAAACCCAGCAGCTCTGCTATACTTGTGGTTAAGTCCAGCTTTCAGTTTAAAGCTCAACTCTCCAAGTGCTTTAACATCTACATGGTTACATGGAGTGCTTTGAAATCTGGCATGCCTCATGGGAGCACAAGGTTGTGTTAGTGATCCAAATTAACAGCCAGTTGAGCAAAGGGCTACCACAGTACAGCCCCAGAAACACAGTTTTTCTTAAAGTTGAGAGATTTTGGCAACTTAGACAGAGCCTACTGCCTCCCTCATGTGACTCAGGATGGGGGGAGCTTAAAACAGGCCTGCTTGGTGTATGTACCAACACACACACTGCTGAGAATGGGTGCCCTTGATACACCTCAGAAACTCCTAGCCAAGGATGGGGGGAGGCACAACTTGCTGCCACAGAGCAGTTCACGTGTCTCCGAGTTATTGTTTCAGGCTGTATTCATCCCTATTGAGTATTCTCTTTCATCTGAGAACATTTCAGTGAGATGAACGGACCACTTGACAACTCTCTGAGCCTGCAGCTTTGAAGTTTGAAACCTACCCTGGGCAGAGATCTGAGACTGAACTGTAAACACTTGCGGAAAAGCCGCCTCTCAAGTTTTGTTATGTTTTTGGAGCATTGCAATCTGAGTACAACCAAATATGAAGGAGATGATTATGAAGCTATATTTGAAAAGCAAATAAATTATAAATGCAGATCTTCCTTGGGAGGGGAGAGGTGGAGGAGGAGAGTAGGTGGCCACAGAGGCAGAGAGGTTTGGGTCTGCTGTGAGGGCTGCGGGTATGATGGGAAGAGGGATAAATGGGAAAGCGTGATGGGGGAGGGGAAAAGACAGGATCCATAGGGCGCAGTTAGGTGGAGTAGTTAGGGAAATGGTGCTCCCCTCTCAATGTGTGCTGGGATCTGAGGGAGCCCTGCCCCAGTCTCTGCCTGCTGTGGGTCCTGGGATCTAGGG
Organism: Pelodiscus sinensis; assembly: GCF_052426305.1. Classification (NCBI taxonomy): domain Eukaryota; kingdom Metazoa; phylum Chordata; order Testudines; family Trionychidae; genus Pelodiscus; species Pelodiscus sinensis. The sequence continues at coordinate 90,632,712 of NC_143052.1, read as the reverse complement.
CGCCTGATCTCAGTGGGGTGTCTGAGACCCTCTACTTGTCCCTAGACCTGAATGTGCAAGGTGGGGAGGCCAGGTTTGGAAAAGGGGGGAGGTACCCCTAGCCAGAGAAAAAGTTGGTACCTGTAATGGGATAAGAAGGGTTGGGGGGGGGGGAGAAGGAGGTGCACACCAGTCTTCTCTCCCATGCTTCGTTACTGTGACGAGCATGTAGTAAAACTGGGAAGGAGACTGAGGATGAGATTCCTCTCAACTATGCATTGCAAAGCCTGTCCCTGTTCCACAGTAACGCAACATGCAGGGGCAGGGGGGCACCGAGGAATTGCTTAGCAACCAGGTGGCCTAGTGCAGGGCTTCTGAAATCTGAGTTGCCAGAATGTTTCACATGGCAGCTCCTATAGCGTTTGTCCCACTGTGTTGGCTGGGCTCACGATCCTGCGCTGTAGGTATTGCAGTCTCTGGGGGCCCAGTCTCATTCAGGTTAGGCCCAGCTGTCATGATACCAGGGCCTAAATAAGCCACTGCACCTCCATGAGCCAGGTCACAAATCCACTCACACACATTTGGTTCAGACAGGAGGGCAGGACCAAGCCCTCTGGAGATTGCAGTGCCTATAGCAGAGAGCCAAGCCTAGCCATCCCCTCAGCACAGGAGCTGCCACTGTGGGGTGTGTGCTGGGCAGGACTCAGCCTCCCCAGTCTTCACGCCAGGGCAAAATCTGACTGAAACCACCCCAAGGCCTCCACGCACCAACTATTTACTGAGTTATAACATAAATGGTCCTGAGCCCAATTGGGTTGAGAACTGCTGGGCCAGTGGAAACATGGTTCTTAGATTGCTCCTAGCTCTGCTACTGGCCTGCTAGGTGACCATGGCAAATCAGTTTACCATCTGTAAAAGGAGGGTAATGATGTGAAGTTCTCAGAGAGCCACTGAGGAAACACAAAGCTTGGTCTTGTCATTATTTCCTTGCCACAGTAGCATATCAACTACAAACCTAGGTGAGAACTACACCTGTCTAAATGGCCACTAATGCCTACCAACATACATTTCTTTATCTGTTTAAAAATCCAGGAAATTAAAAGGGGGAAAAAACTACTAGCCCAGAGTTAAGGTTGCTCAGTGATAGCTTGTGGCCTAATTTCCAGCATGTTCACTTCAGCAAAACTCAGACTTGAGAAATCCAGGAACTAGAATTGAGGTAAACAGTAAAAACCCAAGTAGTCCTGTGGCACCTTAGAGACTAACAAAATATATATAGTATCATGAGCTTTTGTGGGCAAAACCCACTTCATCAGATGAGTTGGAAGAAGCGCATTTTGCCCTCAAAAGCTCATGGCACTATATATGCTACATATATTTTTGTTAATCTCCAAGGTGCCACAGGACTACTCATTTTTAAAGTTACAGGCTAACGCAGCTACCCCTCTGAGACCAGTAAACCCCAGACAACCTTATCTTTGTCCTCTTTGGGTGATTCTAATGCCCCAATATAACCATAACACAAACATTTGCACTCTGTCTTTTTACTGTAGGGACTACCTTCACCTACCCCGTGCTCAAATACGGAGTCTACTTCCCTGACTGAATACCGAGCTTGAAAAATGTAATAATGACTCCATACCTTTCTATGACCCCTTCACACATGCACTCAGGAGACCACCAAATCTGTACATTCCTCCAGCCCTCATTAAATCCACCAACAGTTCTCACATCCCACCTTATTGTCAATGATACCCATGGCACGAAGACCCCAGTGTCCTGCTACTGACATGACTGATACAATTCTGAGCTGAAATGATGCTAACTGGGCCCTCAAAATACACATGTACACTTCTTTCTTTTAATCAGACACTGGGGGACTCAGATGCAGATCTCCACATATCACTGTCACAGGTCTTCCAAGCTGCTTCATCTTATTCCTCCACTTTTCAACATAGCTCCACCTAGTACAGTGAATGCAGCTGGAGTGATGCAGATAATTCCCAGGCACTATTGCTGGCTCCAAGGGAGCAGAATTGAGATGGTGGGGTATTTACCTTAACTCTACATTTTGTAATTTCCAGATGTTTGAATTTTGCTGAACTCCATGTTCTGGAATAGCATGAGTTCTCATCAGGCAACCATCTGCGCTAATTATTCTTTTTGCCATTTAATTATTATTTTAGAATTAAAAACACAATTTTGCAAGCATGAGCAATTAGGAGTATATTTCAAGCTTGTGACGAAATTCCCTGAAATTGAATAGAAAATGGTAACTTCTCTACAGATTTTATGAAACAACTTATAAAATTGAATAGAGTATTATATCTCTGCTACAAAATTCTATAAAGCAGTTAAAAAGCTTATAGAAAAGATCTCATTGTCTGTTCATTGATGAAGGTATTAGCAAAATTCATGTAGAGCTTATTACTACACAACTTTTTCCCAAAAAGTTGTGCTCTTTAATCTTCAAACGAATGTGGTTTGTGCATTGTACATGAAAACATAAGAACAGCCATATTGGGTCAGATCAAAGGTTCATCTAGTGGAGTATCCCATCTTCTAACAGTGACCAATGCCAGGTGACAAATAGGGAATTAACAGATAATCATCAAGTGATCCCTCTCCTGTCATCCATTTCCAGTCCTTAACAAACAGAGACTAGGGACACCATTCCTACCTATCCTGGCTAATAGCCAATGATGAATTTATCTGGCTCTTTTTTGAACCCTGTTAAAGTCCTGGCCTTCACAACAACCTCTGGCAGGGAGTTCCACAGGTTGACTCTGCATTGTGTGATGAAAAACTTCCTTTTGTTTGTTTTAAACCTGCTGCCTATTAATTTAATTTGGTGAACTCTGGTTCTTGTTTTATGGGAAGGAGTAAATAACTTTTTCTTATTTACTTTCTCTACATCAGTCATGATTTTATAGACCTCTATCATATTCCCCCTTAATCATCTCTTTTCCAAGATGAGAAGTTCCAGTTTTATTAATCTCTCCTCATATGACAGCCTTTCCATGCCTTTAATCAACGGTTTTGCCTTTTTCTGAACTTTTCTAATTCCAATATATCTTTTTTTAGATGATGCAATCACATCTGTACATGGTATTCAAGATGTGAGCATACCATGTATTTATATACAGGCAATATGATATTGTTTTTCTTTTTATCTATCTCTTTCTTAATAATTCTTAACATTGTTTGCTTTTTGACTGTTGCTGCATACTGAGTGTATGTTTTTGGAGAACTATCCAGAATAATTCCAAGATTTCACTCTTGAGTGGTAACAGCTAATTTAGACCCCATCATTTTATAAGTGTACTTTGGATTATGTTTTACAATATGCTTTACTTTGCATTTATCAACACTGAATTTCATCTACCATTCTGTTGCACACTCACCCAGTTTTGTGAGATACTTTGGAAGCTCTTTGCAGTCTGCTATGGACTGTACTATCTTGGCAATTTTAGTTATCTGCAAATTTTGCCACCTCACTGATTACCCATTTCTCCAGATCATTTATTGTAGTTATTTGTACCAATCTCTGTGAGATTCTATCATCTGTGCATACAGATGGATGTGCTAAAAATAAGAGTATGCTTGTGGAGGGAGGTGTTTAGGTCCATAAAGCTTCCAGTACACATACTGATCTGATATATGGCCACTTGGAAAATTTCACTCTTAATTTCTTGTTTTCTTGACAGCTTCTGCAGAAGTTAGTGCATCTTCTGGAGAAGGACTTTCTCATCTCACTCAGAGCCCCAGGAGGGCTCATTGCCTTTCAAAGACTAAAGGAGGTCAGTGTTTAGTTTATGGAAAATAAAGTTAAGAGGTGATTTAATCACAGACTAAAGATGGCATCTGATGCTAGTGGGCCTTTTCATCTAGCAAAGACATATCAAGAGCCAGTGGCTAGATATTGAAGTCAGCAGAGTCCAAATGGAAAACAAAGCACATTTTAAGTGACCGGTCATTGGACCAACTTATCAGGGGATGTGAGAAGTTCTCCATCCCAAATCAAGCCTGCATGTCTATCCAAAGATGAGCTCAGGTTCAGCTACACATGGTGGGGCTTTATGAAGGAATCACTGGGTGAAAGGCTGGAGGTCAGACTAGCTGATCCAATGATCCCTTCTACCCTTAAAGTCAATGAAACAAAGACACCTACCCTTGGGTTTTTCATCGGGTCTCCTCTTCTTCCTCTGCCGCCACCTCCTCACTCGACAGACCAGCAATACCCAAAGAGCAACCAGTACCAGGACTAGCCCCACTAAAGCAGGGATCCCAAAGAGCAAAATTGGGCTAAGGACAGGTGCTTGGGTTGAAGTGGGGGCTATGCTGGTGATGTGGTATGCTGTGGAGGGAATCAAAGCAAGACAGGCAATAGTCAGACCCAGGGGAGCCACTGAGCATACTTGAGGACAGCAATCCCATTCACTGAACCTTGGCCGGTCTCAACTTTGGGCTTGGGGCTGGAGAGTTTAGACACAGTGGATAATCCCAACATTTCTATCAAACGTGTGGTGGGGCAAAGTCCCATGACAATTGGAATTCACAACATCCGCCCATTCTGCCCCCCGCCCTTACAGGGAAACAATAGTCCAAGCCCATCCCTTCTCTCTCCTAAAGGATCCTTATCTCACCCGTAGTGTGGACGGGACACTTTTCATAGTGCCTCTCCTCTCTGTCTCTGGGGTAGTTGAGAACTCTCGCTCTCCCTCGCTGTTGGTGTCATAGTCATCATTCTGTCTCTTCCTCCTGCCCTTCCCTGGCTGCCAGTGACTTTCTCCATTTTAATTTTCCCCACACCACTGGGGATGAAGCTCCCCTGCCTTCCTTAACCGGTTCCTGTCTTCTGATTCTCATTCCTGCAGCCCTGGGAACCTTCCCCTTCCAGGGGGCCCTATCCCCAGCCAGGGCCTGATTCCCCCCTCCAGAGAACACAGAAGCTGCAGCTCTTCTCTTACTTGTCTCCTCCTTGGATTTTCCAGCTAGTTCTGAGCAGCTCACACATGCCTTGGTCAAGATGTCGAAGCACAGGGATTGGGAGCAGGTAGCGTCTGAGCTTTTCTGCGCCATGTCTGAGTCAGAATAAAAATTTCTTTATCACGTGGAGAGTTAGACGAATGCCACCCAAATGTGAATTCACACAGCCCAGGGGCCTGTGTGAGAGGGAGATACACTCTGTTAAGCTGTGTCTGTCCCTCAGGGGCTTCTGCTCTCTGCACTTCCCCCTGGGCTGCCCTTTATCAGTAGGAGGAGGAGGGGAAATGTGCTGAAGGCGTCAGCCCACGCAATGCCCCCTGAGCCCATTCCCCTCCCCTAATCTGGCTACCTAACAGTGCCGTAGCCTATAGGAGCCACCACACCAAAGCTGAATAGTTGTCCTTCTAGTCCAAAGACCTACCTCCTGCCATACCAGAGCCAACCACTCATCCATCATCCAGTCTCTCCTCCAGGCAGAAGCATTGCTCGCTGAAAGAATCCAAGCAAGTGAAACCCACAACTAAAACTCTTTCTCGGTCACTGCCCATTGGTCCCATCCCTCTTGTCTTTTCACTTCCCTTTTCACTCAAGACATCTAATCTCTCTCACCACCACTTTGGTTTTGGTTTGAAGGCCTCAGCTGTACCCTGCTCTGCAGCTGTCTCAGTTTCTGCTAGTCACCCTTCTTTGTCTCACTTTGAAGGGACTCCCTTTCCAACCCAGGCTTGTTTTCTCCTCCTTACGGTGCCAGAAATCCCCGTCTGGGATTGGAACTGTGGTTCCTGGGTTTATGACTCCACTTCTCAGTGCGAGTGTCAGTAAAGCTAGCACTGTCCATGTGGTGCTGTGGTTAACAAATGCCTTCCCCCTCCTTATCCTCCATGTGGTTCTGATCTTCAGAGCCTCGAGTGTGTCTGAACATGGTGCAATAATACTCAGCATCACGCGTGGTCTATTTGCTCTTTTTAACAAATTCTTTATTTTGTATCCTTTTTGCAGCTAATCATCTTATGCATTTCTACAGCACTTTTCTCCATGGTATCAGAGCACCTCCATGTCTATTATTTTGAACTGGCAGCTCCTCCTACTGTTCCTGTCTTGGTCTCCTTTCTACAGCTCTGCCAATGCCCCTGTATCCTAACCTGCAGCACCCTCTCCTCTTCCAGTTCCTGTCTTCTCTTGAGCAGCAATAACCACTCATGCCAAACTGGACTTGTGATGTAAGCAACTACTGGCTAGTATGAGACTGAGACCCTCAAAACTCATGTCACTTGTGACCTATGCCATGTCTGATCCAAAGCCCACTGAAATGAATGGAAAGATTCCTGCTAGCTTTGGGTTCATGCAGTTAACACACTAATTTTGTTATCTCATCAACAGCTCTTCCCTTCTGCTACCAAAGCAACTGCAGGATGGATGCAGCAAGAGCTGATATTCCAGTTGTTATTTGTGGAAACCTAGGCCCTGGAGATGAAAGAAACCAGTGATGTCCCATCTTGTGTACTGACCCCAACCCTCCCTCTCTTCTTCCCTTCAAGCATATTCTTCATTGTTTTGTCCAGTCCTATTTAAAATTACCCAAAGGATGGGATTTCACCACTCTTGTAATTGAACAGATCTTAAATATTTCATCGCATCCACTCTAGATTTCCCTTTGATCAGTTTCATCTACTTATTCCCAGCCTTATCCCTAACACCACTCTAAATAAAGCTCCATAATTAATAGGGGAGAGAACGTCTCTTCTCCAGCTACAAACGTTGGTTTGGCTCAGTTGTTGGAAAGGAAATAGATGAAACACCTCTGCAGGAACCCAGGATATCTGCCTGTGATTCTTGCCTAATTCTTCCAGTCCTACAGCAGATTGTTGGTTGTGAGGATATTCTCATCTTTCCCTTCCTGTCACTTCTCACTGCCTCACATGTATTCCTGTTGGATTTTAGGACTGTCCTACAAATAAGAAAACTGGATACATGTGTCTTTCAACCAGCAGAAAGTGTTGTGGCAATGCTCTCTCCATGAGGCAGCTCTCACAGGGAGGGTGTATCACACACGGCAAGAGGACTTTTACAGAAGCCATATGGATGGTTTGAAAATAAATCAGATTGTGGAAGTGTTTACAGTGTTGAGATGTTAAAAAAATAGGTATTTTTCAACTCTTCCCCAAATATTGTCAATTTTGAGCATTCAAAAATCAAAAGCGGGAGCCCCCAAAATTGTGAGATCATCTTAAATATACATAAAGAGAGAGAGAGAGAGAGAGAGAGAGAGAGAGAGAGAGAGAGAGTTCTTTTTCTTTGCCTTCTGGTTTTTTGAATCTTCCAAGTTCATTAGGATCATGTTTTCAAGCTTTTAACCACAATCACAAGGGCTAGAAATGGACTTTTGTCTCTCAGGGTATGTCTAGACTACATGGCTCCGTCGACAGAGCCATGTAGATTAGGTTTCTAGACATAGGGAAATGAATTGGCGATTTAAATAATGCCGCTTCACTTCCCTATGTTTAGAAATAATGCCTTGTGGAATGAGGTTTACCGGGGCGGTCGACAAGGGTTTGCTGTGCCGCCAAACAGCTGATCGGCACAGCGCAGTGGCCATTTTGATGTAAATGAAGCGGCGATTATTTAAATCGCCGCTTCATTTCCCTATGTCTAGAAAGCTCATCTACATGGCTCCGTCGACGGAGCCATGTAGTCTAGACATACCCTCAGTGAAAACTGGGATTATTTTATAATCCCTTGAGTTCTGGAACTGTAGATTTAGCAAAAATACCAAACACCCATGTGATTTACAACAAAATTGCCAGAGTGGATTCTATTAGATTTGTAAAAAATCCTATCCAAAGCTAAAGCCCCTGTCAAGTCCAGCTCCTATGGAACATTCTTTAGCATTGCAGCAGAGAGCCATGTGAAAAAGCCTCCCTTCCTCCTTCCCCCCCAGATGCTCTCTGCTCAGATGAGAAGCTTCACTACTGTATGTTAGAAGCCACAGGAATGAGTGCTGAGTGTGAAAAGTGTTCTTTTTATTTTTTTTGTAATTGTCCCAGAACAGTTGACTGGGACTAGGAAATGAAGACACATGACACCCTCATTACACATAGACACAAGATGTCCAGGCCTGAAACTTCAGCTGAGAGTTTGCCACAGCATTTCAAAGAGCCAGGGAGAGTTAGGCTTATGCATATTTCCCATTAATATGATGGCTGACAGATGATTAACCTCTGCTAGGCCCCTTTATTAAAGTCTCTGGGGCCAACAGCAGTAATCCAGCCCCTGTAAAATGCTGTTTGCAAAACACTGAATATGAAAAGCTTGCACTAAATAGGAGTTCTTTCTGGTACAGTCTCGTCTCTCTGTACGTATTCCAATCCTATTTACAGCTCTCTGCTGAGTGTGTTGGACGCAGGAATCATGACAATGTCTTGCCCAGTTCAATTCCACCCCTGCAAACATCCTTAGTCATCAGGTTCTTGTGGCACCCACTGGCTTGGGGTGGTATGCTGAGTCAGATCTGTAGGCTGTTTACACCCATATAATGATCCTCTACAATGCTCCTCAAAAAACCTTTCTCTGGAAATGTGCGTCACCAGGCAAATGGCTTCTCAGTTTCCTTGCTCACATTATTTTCGTTTGCTATTGTCTTTTTCCAAGAGGGATATTCACTCTCTTTATCCCCCATTGCTTCTCTACTCCCCCCTGCCCCAGTTCTTTTTGTGTTCTCTCTACTTGTCATCTCAATGACCCTAGTCTCCTCTCCACCTCCCAGTCTCCCTATGGCCATTTTACCCTTCCCTCTTTCTCTATCTACTTTCTTCTCTCTTCTGCCTTTTTGCCCATGAACTAAGTATGTGGTCTTGGACAACTCACTCATGGCCAAATTTTCAAATGTGGGGGTCTAAATAAAGGCAGTTAAGTCTAACCAAGCAACAAAATGGAGATGCCAACCCTTAACCAATAAACATCAGAAGGCATGAAACTTGATGCATTAATGTCTGTAAAGTGCTCTGGCAGCCAGTGTACTGTGTCAAAAGCTGCTGTTGCCTGAATGCACATAAATGTTAATGTTCAATAGCTCTGCCTTTTTCTGTCACTCTTCCTAAGTTCTTTCTCTCATCTTCTGAAGTTCTTTTCTCTCACTTTCAGTGCCTGATTTTTCTTACCACCCTGCCCTAAGCCTTATTGTCTTCATCTCTCCTGTGGGGAAAATAGCAAGCCCTAGGCTCACACTGAAATTGATTTGCTCATCAAAAAGCCCCATTGTCTTCCATGGAACTTTACTCACATGATTCATTCCCTATCTGTGTGAACTAGGGGTCCACAGTGCAGCCATGTATGTCAGGCCCTTTCCTCTTTGCCTCATACATCTGTCTCTTTGTCTCTTTACTCTCAACAAACCATTGATCCATTTGGATCAGCATAAGTTCAATGTGGCTCAGCATGTGGTTAATGGCTGGGAAGAGTTTGCATCTGAAAGTGCTACATGACAGGCTAATATCATAATAACTCACATTAATAATTAAGTAGCAGGCAGTTGACTCACTGGCTAAGGAAACAAAAGTTTCTCATCTTGTTTGCGAAGAGATGGGGGCCCCAGGAGCTTGGGAGTCTAGTTAGTCAAGTAGTTTTTATTAAAGAAATAAAATAGCAAACGTATAAAAACAGCAATTAAACGTGGCTTAGTTCTGGAGCTGGGAAAATTCCTCAAAAATGACTTCCATTAACATTCTCTTGAATACAGCAAGATTTGAATCTGCATCAGCTGAGTTTGTACAGCATTCTGCGTAATTCCCACAAATATCTTCATGAAAGACTCTACCAGTAGGAATAATAATGGAAACAGTGAATTAAGGACCTGATCCTGCAAACACACATACGAGTAATGTAGCTTACACAAACAATTTCAGTTATACCAATGGGTGGGTAAAGTGATTGGTCTGCATGTTTCCAGGTGTGGACCTCTATATTTCAGAGAATATCCATTAAAAGTTAATGCTGAGCTTGTCTATGTAACCATTTGCACAGGAAAAGTTGCACTGGTGTAACTAAATTGATTTTAATGTGACCTAAGCCAAGTGAGGCACGTTTCTAATGTAGATGCATTTAAGCTGGATTAAATTTCATTTAAAACTATTATTTAACCAGTTTAAACTTCACTTAATCGCACTTGTAATAGGGCTCAAACTCTGCTTCAAGCAGAGTTAGGTGAAGCTTAAGCCAATTTGGGTGCATTCATATTAAGGATTTGCCCCAGTGGAATGAGATCATTTAAAAAATAGTTTAGTTACATCTGTGCCGCTTTTGTAATGCACGCCAGGCTTAGAGTTACCCCTCATCAATAGTCTGATTCAAAGGCTGTTCCAGTCTTTCCATTGAACTCAGGGGGCTTTGGAGAAGGCCCCAAATCAGAGAACAGAAATAATTCTACATCACCTCAGAGTCATATCAAAACTTACCAACCCTGTTTGAATTTTGCATATTAAGCATTTGTAACAAACTGTTCCCGGAAGAACTGCAGGCCAATGATTATTCATAGGAATGCTTTAGTGAATATTTTTGAATAATGAGTAAATTGGAGAGAACAGTAAGGTGTTTGTGGACAACTGCAAAACCGAAAAAGAGACGACATAACTTGTTTGCTGCAGTTATTCACTCAGATCTCTGCCGTACATCTCCTTCTCCCCCCTCCATTAGTGTATCTGCAGCACAAGCACCGTATGGTCACCATTCAGCAAAGAACCTCAGCACATGCTTCTCTTCAAACATGGGAGTAGTCCTAGCAAAGACTTGGAGACTATTCACATGCTTAAACTTAGCCACTTTGCTGTCCTGGGGCCTCTATTGGTGATAGAACTATTAGAACGACATGATGTACCAAATGTCTTCCAAAATCAGCTGGCAACTGGTCACTGCAATGGTTATGTTGACTGACTTGCTCTCTTTGTTTGTGTGGCATATCATGGTATACTGAAACCTGACACCAAATCAAGAATGGAGAGTCTGAACAAACAGACACAGGGACACCCCGCTACCCAGCCACTGTGAAGACCTCGCGCAGTAAATGCTTACCATGTATTATCTCCCACTAACACAGACACGGAGGTTTTTTACCTTTTCATTTACTACCATTTGGCAGCACCCATTGAGCTTGTGCTGCCAATAACATATTTTGAATTTGAATTTGAGTACAGGCTGCCAGGGATTAGATTACAGCCCAAGTCAATCCCAGGAGCCTGAGCAAGAACTGTCATATTTCAAGAGGCATATGTATGTGTTTGTGTCTCAGCTCAGTTAAACACCCATTGTGTTGATTGATAAAAAAAGAAATAAAGGAGCATCCTCAAACATGAGTGACCACCTCTGCAATCTGCTGAAATTGGCACGGCAGCATCTCTCTGTGGACAAGGAACTAGCCACCACACTTTTGAAGACTGCAGCTGAAAGCTTAACCTTTCCATCTTCTTCTGATGAGATACAATGAGACTGGGGACATGGGGATCTATGTGATGTAGTTGGTTGCATCATCTCTCTGCTTACTCCTCCACACAAAGAGTTCCTAGTGGCAAAGGATGGCCTGGATGATAAATAGATAGGAATCTAGGACAACCCTTGGGTGGATACATGGTCTTATCTTGGCCCCTATGGCCAAGCCAAGCTTAGACTTGGGCCAAATTTAGCTACAGTCTGCACCTGTACAGTGCTGAGCACTCTCAGCTATTGTTAACTTTTGGGGAGAACATAAGAGGAGTTAAAAGCAGACTTTGTAACATTCCACTAAAATAAGTGATACAAAACATTGGGGAAGGGGAGGCGGATTCTGATTACAATCACACTGGAGTGAATCTAGAATAATTCCATTGGCTTAATTGGAGTCACTTAAGATTTACACTGGGTACAACTGAGATCTGAAGCTGGCCCTGGGTCTGTTAAATGTCAGTTCTCTTTCATCCAGCAGCATGACACACAGCCTTAGTGGTTAGCACAGAGAGCTTATTCAGCTTACTGCTTTCTTGACAACTGGGAGGGGGAAAAGAGAGCTAGAGCAATGTGAGACAGTGAGCAGAAAGAAAAGACAGACAGGGAAATGAAAAGGGGATGATGTGTCCTGCAGATGGCCCCAACCCTTTCAATTCCTCCTTCTGCAAGAAATGTTCGGCCCTACTGGGTGAACTCCATTCAATTACCCACAGATCCTTTAAAAAGACACCACATTCCTACAGCACACAAGGGCAAGATCCTCAGTAGGGGTCAATAAGCACCGCTCCATTGATTCCTGAGCCTCATGGCTTGTAATGGCTCAAGGCAGAACAAGGACTAAGCGAGGAAAAGAAAGGGATGCCAAGAAAAAGTAAATTATTTTGATACTGTATCTGGGTGTGACTCTCTCAAACGGGTAGGTGCAAAAAGGTCTTACCTTTCTTTCCATACAGAGAGGAGAGAATAGTCCCTCTTTTCACTCTACAGTTGAGGAAGTTCTTGGTTCTTTCCAGCAACACGAGATAATTTGGGTTTTCACAGAGAGTAATGGCTATTAAAACAAAAGCCCAAATTCTGATCTCAAGTAAAACCTGAGCCCCAACAAAGTCAAGGAAGTTGACAGGTGTGAGAACAGAAGTTAGCCTGAAACTCCTAGGCTGCGTCTAGACTGGCAAGGTTTTCCGCAAAAGCAGCTGCTTTTGTGGAAAAACTTGCCAGCTGTCTACACTGGCCGCTTGAATTTCCGCAAGAATACCGACGATCTCATGTAAGATTGTCAGTGTTCTTGCGGAAATACTATGCTGCTCCCATTCTGGCAAAAGCTCTCCTGCACAAATGCTTTTGCTCAAGAGGGCCAGTGTAGACAACACGGTATTGTTTTGCGCAAAAAAGCTCCAATCGCGAAAATGGTGATCGGGGCTTTCTTGCACAAAACCGCGTCTAGATTGGCACGGACGCTTTTCCGCAAAAAGTGCTTTTGCGGAAAAGTGTCCGTGCCAATCTAGACGCTCTTTTCCGCAAATGCTTTTAATGGAAAAACTTTTCCGTTAAAAGCATTTGCAGAAAATCATGCCAGTCTAGACGTAGCCCTGGTGTACAGTGATATATGGTTGCCATCAGTTAGACCAATGCATTGCCTAGCCACAGGGGTTGTGGCGTAGGTCAGAGATGATGTGATGATGGCCATTTTCCAGCATATCTTTTGGTTTCGCCCCTTCTCTGCTCTTCTCATACTCCTGATGGTTTGGGTGGGGACTGTTCCCTACTGCACATATATTGTGCTGCTTAGCATGGTTGTCTAATACCATCACACTGCCTCTCAGGGGAATCTGTAAGGGGTATCTCCTCCACTCTTGTGTGGGACAATCACAAGGATTCAAACAGGACCAGATAACTGTGGTGCTCAGGCATCTGGAAAGAATTCTAGGCACCTTTCTGTGGGTGACTGATGAATTGCTCGCTTAGGCTACATCTACACTGCAGATAACAGAGGTATCCCGAAATAGCTATCCCGTGTCTTAACAGCAAGCCCATTGTTTCGAAATATAACAGGCTCACTATTCCAATGTCCCTGTAAACCTCATTCCACAAGGAGTAAGGGATGTTTCAGAATAGCAGGTTATTTCAAAATTTGGCGCTGTGTAGACAGCACCAAATTACAAAATAAGCTATTTTGAAATAAGATCACAATAAAATACACAATTTACATAGCACAAATTGTGTATCTTATTTTGACCAATAGTGCAATGTAGACACACCCTTAGTCTGATAAAGCAGAGATTTCCCCTAAACCTCCCCCACCAGGCTCTGTCATAGCCCCCTTACCCCGCTGGTCAACCAGTTACATTGCAGTGTTGCCAAAAATATTCTAGTCAGAAAAAAAATTGTTATTGGTTGGAAATTTGAATGGAAAATGAAACATTCATACACACTTTAAAAGCATACCTATGATAAAATACTTGCCTCTGAAAAAGTAAAATAGGTTTGAAAATTATGAACAAATAAAGATTAGCTTCCTCACATGGCTGTGCGTGTTATGACAATGTTGGTATGACAATTAGTTTTGGCCATGTGGGCTCACTTAATAATTTCAAATTATTGATAAACCCCAAGACATGATCAGAAGTTGAAATGCTGAGGTTTATTGGTGTTTTCGGATGTTTAAAATGTGGGGCTAGGAGTTAGTGACAAATTACTTTGCCAAATGAAAACATATAACCCTTCTTTGCCCAAATGATCTCACTCCTCAAGCCTGACACACACACACCTCTCCCTGTAAATTCAAACACCCCCTCTAATTTCAATTTCTGGGAAAACATTGCTTTAAGGCACGGTGTAATTAGGATGATTTTAATCCCTTACTGTCTGGTAGCAGGACAATTCAGCGCCCCTCTTTGCATCATTTCCTTTGTGAATCAGGCTGGGGGTTTTCTCCACTTTTTTGCATTTGTCCTATTTTGATTCTCTGGTAATTCCACTTCAATCAATATTTGCTCAATTTAAGCCTAATTAGTATCAAAATCAGCCTTAATTGTTGCTCACATCCTCACAGTAATGTAACACTGACCACATTTCAGCTCTCTCATTGGGCGCAATGAACACTACAGCTGGGTTAGATGACTCTCTTCTTACCTGATTGAATCATCAGCCACTCAAGAGAAACCCATACAGATTTCAGATGGAAGAATGCCAGTGATGCACTAAACATCCTAAACAGCAAGGGGGATTTAGCACGGAACAGATGGTAAATGTACCAGTTGTATCACAGCACCATCACTGGGTGTCAGCCCCAGACATTGGATAAATAAAGCCTGACAAATAACAGGCCCCTACCCCAATGCATGTACAGCATGAAAGCAGGCATAGGTTGCATACAGTACAATTCAATACAAAACATAGACCGTCAGCCCAATTACAGAATCATGGATTTCAAGGCCAGGAGAGACCAAGGTCTTCTAGTCCAGTGGTTCCCAAAATGGGTCATGACCCCATTTTAGGGGACCACCAAGGCTGGTTTAGATTTGCTGGAGCTTGGGGCTGACGCCAAAGCCCAAGCACCATGCCCAAAGCAGAAGCCAGAGGGTGGGGCTCAGCTTACAGACCTTCATGCTTCAACTTTGCCCCTCCCCCAGGGTGGTGGGGCTCAGGATTTGGCCCCCTCCACCTGCGGCAGCGGGACTTGTGCAGGCTCAGACTTCAGTCCCCCTCCCCCACAGGGTCATGTAGTAACTTTTGCTGTCAGAAGGGGGTCCCAGTGCAATGAAGTTTGAGAGCCTATAACCTCCTGCCCAGCACGGGCCAGAGGATTTCACCCAGTGATCCCTGCAGTGGAGAGAATTATTCTTCCCTGCTAGGTAGATGAATATCAAGCCCTGTAGCTTGTGGCTCATCCAGATTACTATGCAGCTGCTGCACAGAAACAACTCCTCTTAACACTGGTACGGGTGGCTCGTAGGCAGTGGCTTCGGGATCAGATGCGGAACAGTTCAGAGTGTTTGCTCTGTTTCAGGTCTCTCAAAGTTGTACCACTTCTCTGGAACATTGTTCTCAGTAGCTTGCGGCCACAACAGCCACACTGAAGTCTCACTGGAGCAAAGAGTGAGCCAGCGGGGAGGAAAATGGGCGAGAGGATGAATTTGCCTTGTGGAGTCTAAAAAGGGCAGAGAGGGGCACAAACCAGCTCATTCCCCAAACTGTCATATATGTAAGTGTTCCCTCTGTGCTCCCTCATCGCCCTGCCCCAGCCTTCCCCCTCCCCACAATCCCCCTCACACACACATACTGTAGTCTTGTTTGCCCTCAGCATAGCAGCAAGTTGAAGAAGGGGCACTGCTGAGAACTGGTGCGTGGAGAGACAGAAGAACTTTGTAAGGTGGCTACATCAGGTACAACTTGGGAATGGCCGGATGAAAATGAGCAAAGGGAAATATGGAATGGCAGAAAAATCCCCGGCATGATGAGAAAGCATGGGCCGGGGCATCATCACCTGAGGTAATGAGGCTTCTGGCAACTGCTAGAGTGATTTAAAACAAGACTGGACAAAGCTCTGGAGAGCAGAGCATGGAGAACAACTGCATCAGCCCGAGGTGTGCCTGCATGGTGAACAAGCTGGCACACACTGCACTGTACCAGGTCTTTTATCTCTCTTGTTCTTTTGATTCTATGCCACGCTGCATAACAACACATGATAATTAGTCACCTCTCTCCCAAGGGTGTTGTGAAAATTAATTAGTTGCTGTCTGCACAGTGCTTTGAAGATGAGAAGTGCTATCTGTTCTAAAAGCTATAGGCTGTGCATACAGGATGAAGGCTCAGTTGAACATGTTCTGATTTGGGCTTTACATGCCAACTTTTGACAGCTATAAACAGGGCGACTGGAAGAGAAAAATAAATACAGACGTTTTAACTCACTTGAAACACACCGGAGCAGAACTTCTGGGGAGGGGCAGAGTAGAGAAATGATCAATGTTGACAGAAAAAAATAAGGACAGTGCCTCCAGTTTATGTCTTTTAAATGTTCATGCCTGTCCATTTGCATTGCTGTTTTTGCTGGAAGGAGCCATGCCGGGACATTGGTGCTTTATAGAGATCGGTGAGCACCAGGTGCCTGGATCCAGGCTTATGTTTTGCCACTTGCACCTCTACATGTAAATGGACCCGATCCAATCACCCCCACTTCAAAGAAGATTACCTTTAGAACTGGATTCCAGACCCGCCTGTTGCAACCCACTAACTGCAGAGGCAGGAAGTTTGGGTTCAGACTTCAGAGATGTGGGTTTCTATGGAAAACTGTCCAGGCTATAAAAATACGCACAGCACAGACTGCTCTGCTGCCACTGTGTGTTAGGAAATGAGAGACTTTAATAGGAGGGCTCACTTTGGACATCAGCTCTGTTTGTCCTCTCTACCTTCCCCTCAGCTCAGCTTCCCATGCCACCATGAGTCCCTTAGAGCACTTTCAGCAGGGGCCTACAGCCACACCTGTGTTCAGGGGGAACAGCAGCCTGTGGGTATGTAAAATAAGGTCTCTCTGTCACACACTGCTGCCTTCGCTGAGCCGTGAAAGGATGCATGAAGGACACAAGGGGAGGGCAGTGGTTTTCACAGCTGTCAGTTAATATCCTGCTATTACAATGAGTGATGTTCTGTATAGGAAGGAGTCCCTTAAGCCCTCTGGTTAGGCAATCTTGGGAAACAGCTCCTCCCTTCTAGTCCATAAGGACTCCAGTGCAATTTAGGAACAATATTAGACTGTATGGAGTAGTAGATGGTACCTCATAGGAAGTCAGGAAACCTAGATTTTATTCCTGCTTCTGACCTACTGTGTGAGGCTGGGGAAGTCACTTCACTGGTCTGCCTCTGTTTCCCCTCCCAGTCTTTATCTTGTCTACTTAGTGCATAAATCCTTCAGCAGAGATTCTCTTTGCATAATGGTGCCCCACTATGGTTAGCATGCAGGCACTAGAGCAACATAAACATCTAACAGAGAAATACATACAGAGCTTTGCCCTAAATCTGGACAGAGAAAGGGAGCCTTGAAAGATGGCCTCATCCCTCTTCAGGACTAACCCCAGAAACTTCAACATTCCCTGCTATGGGGAGTGGTGTCCTAGTTCCAAGGCTGTCTGCAGGATGGGGCTGCCACACTGCCTCCAAACTGAGGGGCCCTAGCAGCCTGCCAGGTAAGCTGGCAAAAAAACAGGCAGGTTTTGATCAGACACTTGCTTAGGGTCTGTCAACATTTCTGCGAGATGGCTCGGTCTGAGGCTACATTTGCAGAGCACAGGCACTACCCATGCAGCAATACATCACAGTGCAAGGCAGGCCGTGAGTGTCCTTGTCACCATTCTGCGTAGCTCCGTGCAGGGGTGGAAGGCTCTAGCAGGCGAGTAGCAGCAGGAAGCTGTCAGAGCCTTTCAGTGCAGCAGGGAAAGGTAGCGGCCGCAGGAAATACTGCTAAAAAATAGCCATATAGATATGTCAGGCACTGCTCAGGCATGTAGGGTATATACCCGGGGGGTTCAGTCATGTAAGGCAAATGATCTCAAACTGCTTTTTTATTGGCAGACACCTTTTCAAATGCATCCCCAACTGAGAAACTGATTGTTAAAAGTATGTGTGGGCTTCATATAAACATGCACTGTCAGTAATGCTTTAAGAAAAAGAGGGTGAGTACTGACAGACAGAGGAGACTTGTGTAGGGAGCATACAAGGTCACATACCCCCCTGATTTCTGCCTTCTATGTGACCCTGCTCCCTAATGTGCTGAAGTAGCAGTGCAGAGGAGTGGTGTGTCTCCTTGGCTAGCAGGGCTTGCTTGTGGAGACAATGGCTGTGAGGCAACCCCTTCTGATGGTGGGTGAGATCTCTCTTCTGCAGCAAAGCTGCAACTTCTGGTTGCACCCCCCAAGCCAGACAGGTTGGGTGGCCCATTGAGGTGAATTGAGTATGAAGGTGGTGCTCCCTCCTGAAGCCGAGCTGCCTGGCGTCACTGCTTGCCCCTCACAATGTTCCTCCGTGCCCCCAAAGGGGGACACACCTCACAGTTTGAAAACCTGTGCCAGAGGTAAGTTACTTGGGTCAGAGCAGGGACTGTGTGTCAGATCCCGCAAAATAACATGTCCCCTTGCCAGTTACAAAATACAAAAAAAAAATCGCATGTGCAGTCACAGAGCGACACAGCCAAGGCTACCCACATGGTCACACATGCAGAGTGCATACAGCTGTGAGGCACCTGGAACCAATGCAGTTCCTGATCCAGCCTGAACACCTGTGCCAGCATCAAAGGCTTGGGAGTGGGCTAGCCAGTCCAGGCAGCCATGGCAAAGCCTCAATGAGGCTTGAAGAGACAAGGCTGCAGTCTAAAGGGGGGGAGCAGGATGCATAGACTGTGGAGCACCAGTCTACCCACTGACCAGTTCCTGGTCAGCACCAAGCCAGGAGGTAGCAGCCCAGCAGGGCAGGGAAGTGCTGTGGCAGCCACACCCCAAGAGAAGCATGTGAATGCCCGGAGGAACATGGAGAGCAGCTCGGAGTGGAGAGACCTCATGCACCTCCCTGGCTCCACCATGGAGCTCCCTCTGCTGCTGGGTTTGCCCCTCTTCTGGGCTGGTGACCACAGCAAGACTTGCTGGGCTGGTGGCTCCCAGTGGAGGGCTGGAAAGGGGGTGGGGGGGCTGTGTGCCAAGAATGTATTGACTCTGCTCTTCCCTGAAGCCTCCATGGGCTGGGCCCAGCATAGAGCTGGTGGCTCATGGGAGGGGTATCACTCAGCTACCAGGTCTTGGAGTCGGGCTGAGGGGTCCAGAGGTTTTTAAACTGTTGCCTTTTAATGCAGACATGTGGTGACTTTTTTTTCTTCAATGTGGTAATCTTTTGCAGTCTCTAAGGAACCCCTGGGATCTGGGGACCCCATTTTAAGAATCACAGGTGTAGGATGTTCTACTCATTTAAGCCATAGCTCATCATCTTACACAGCTGTCTGCAATGGGGTCTACTTAATAGCAACCCCAGTACTTGAGGTTTCTAACAGCATGGTGCTGGGAACTGATCTCTTTCCATTGACTATAATGTTAAAGGGATTCAGAGGTTGGAAAAGTGTAGGGAGAATGTTTGGAAGACAAGCTCCACCAGCAAGAGGCTTTCTGGCACAGCGGCCAGGGAAAGCACAGCTCCAATAAGTTCCTCCTGCGGCTGCTGCTTTGCAATCCTGCCTCCTTGTTCATAACTGCTGGATAACAGCAACTGTTTGCTGGGAGTTGAGCATTAGCAAACTTAGAGCACAGACATCCTAACTGGGCATGCAGTATCTGCCTCTACATGCTGTAGGAAGCATGATGTAGCTTCAGGAAGAGGTTTGTTTCATTGCATCAGTAAATCCCAACAAAAAGAATTTTTCCAACCAGCTCTACGCTTTGCATTTCTCTCCCCCTCCTTACCAGCAGTGCTCAGTGCACTTTACAAATATTCATTCTTCCTCCTAACACTCCTCTAACTCACACAGATTTGATCCCTGTTTTACAGATGAGGAAAGTGAGGCAAGGAGAGTTTAAGCAACATGCTCAAAGCCCTGAAGGAAGTCAGCAGCCCAGTGAGAGAAAGATCCCAGCATTCCTCTGTGTGTGCTGTGCTACTCTAGCCACTGCTTTCTCTTGCATAGGATTCATCCCTCCCACCAACGAAGAGCAGCTAGTGGCGATGAAAAGTGACAGCTGTTCAGCAGCTTAGGCAAGGGAATACAGAACAGTGCACGCAGTGGAAATTAGGCCAACAGACTGTAAACAGCACAGCTGGAATTTGGCTGGGACTAAGGAGCCTGTTCCTACAAAATCAAAATTGAATAGAGAACTCAGACAAAAGCAAACAAGCATGTCCCATTTTCTCATCAGCACTGGGACCTTTGCTGCATCTCTCTTTTGGTGGGGGAGACCTGGAGCATTTCAGCGTTCGTTAACACTGTACCATGCCATCAGTTCAAACCCAACTCAACGAAAAGTGCACTACCATCTCATTAGCATCACCACTACTGCAACACTCTGGAGAGCAGCTTCCAAAATGAGCACCATCTAACTACACTAGCTGGAGAGTTAGATTATTTGGTATTTGCCTTTGGTGGGCTTCAAAAGATAAATATTGGAGTTGGCCTTAAACAGGAATTAGAACTCAACCACTGCTCCCCAACACCACAAAAAAAATTGCAAAACATACATATTTAAATCGTCAGATGAGAACCCATCTCTCTGGTAATGGGTCAATTGCAAACCCAGAAAGGGGATATTTTCTGGACCTGGTTTAGAGGTACTTATACTGTATTATACGGGTGGAGTGAACACTGGTTTGACAGGAGTAAGCACTACCAGTATGAGCACTTGTATATTGATATAACTGTGTCTACACTGGGAGGATTTTGATGCCATAACTAAATTGTTTAAAAAAAAAATCACTACCCCACTATGCTTTTCAGTGTACGCCAAGCTTCAGGCATTAGTGGATTCATCCTCTCAGCATTTGAAGGAGGTAGAGGATGGAGACTTTGGGTACGTCTACACTGCAACACTATTTTGATATACCTAGCACTATTCTGAAATAACTTAGTCTGTGTCTACACAGCAGGCAGTTATTTTGAAATAGTGGCAAAATACTGTCAAGCTGTAGGACTGCTTACTCCAACTCTTGTAACCCTCATTGTACAAGGAATAAGGGAAGCTGGAGGAGGAGTGGTCTGTTTTGAAATAAGTGCTGTGTAGACACTCCCTATTTTGAAATAAGCTATTTCAAAATAAGATACACAATTGATGTAGCAATTTGCATAGCTTATTTCAAGTTAAACCCTGCAGTGTAGATGCATCCACAGAGACGAAGGGCAAGATAGGGGAACATTGCACAAACCACTTACTTTCATTAGATTTCTACCATCTTGGCCAAATCATTCATGAGAATTCAACATGATGGAACCTAAATGTAGTCCTAGCTCAGCCTCCAACCCTTTCATAAGCCACATTCAGATGTGAATGCTACCTGCATAACCATCTCTAGTAAGTATTAAATCTCTGCTTAGAGTCTAGATCAAGTGATTTTTGGCTGTCTAGCCCTGCTCCATGACAGGCCTTGCTGTCTCCTTTCTAAATAAATGGTCAACAGTTCCCAAAGGTCTTTACACAGTTGTGGTTGTCACCATAAATGAGTCCCAACAACTATTATTTGTAAAAATGCAATGGATCTGAGACAGTGTCACATTCTCGAGCATGCTCCAATTACCTTGCCATTTATATTACAGAAAGATCAGTTTATTAGAGCTACTGATAAAAGGAGGACATTTTTTCCAAGCATCAGAGAAATATTTGCAACAAGAAAGGAGGAAAAGTACAGCTGTCCTTGAAGGAACTACTAGACTTAATCTTGAAGTAGTAAACCTATAAAAATCTCAGAGTAGGAGGACAAATGAGTTTCAGTATTTTATTCCTTTAGGGGCTATATGCTGTACTAAAAATATGTTGGGGTACATGGATTTGAGTCTGGTGATAAAAAAAAACCCAAGAATTGGTACCAGTTGTGCAACTGAGTGATAGTAAAGAGGATCGTGAGGACTTTCACCCCAGGTAAAATGTTTAGACTAGTAAGAGTACAATTTTGTCATAAAGGTCACAGATTGCAACTTTACAGGCCTTCATGACTTTGGCAGAGGCTGGAACAGGTCCCCCCAGAGCAGCAGACCTTGGGGCCAGAGAAGTGGCCCCCCTGTGGCACCTCCCCAACAAAGCTCCCTCAGTTAGTCTCTCTCCACATAACGCAAGAACCAAAGGTCACCCAATGAAATTAAGAGGCAGCAGGTTTAAAACAAGTAAAATGAAGACCTTCTTCACAACAGGCACAGTTAGCCTGTGGAACTCATTGCCAGGAGATGTTGTAAAGGGCAGAAGTATAACTGGGCTCAGAAAAGAATTATATAAGTTCATGATGGACAGACCCTCAATGGCTATTAGCCAGGGTGATCATGGAGACAATCTCATACTTCAGGTGTCCCTAAGCCTCTGCCAAAAGTGGGGACTGGACAACAGGGGCTGGTTTACCTGTAATTGCCCTGTTCTATTCATCCTTCTGAAGCACCCTGGGCTCAGATCACGGTCAAGAGATAGGACACACAGATAGATACACCATTGGTCTGACCCAGTAGGGCCATTCTTATGTTCTTAGATGACTCATCTGATTTCTACTGTGTCACTTAAAGGTAACTTGGACGATTCTCTGGGAAACAATATAAGGAACTATCTTGCACTGGCTAGTGAGGGGAAGAGAATCTAATGGGACAACTTTTGTTATTACCTGCCCCCCTCCACACACACACACATGAATCTGCACCTGTGTTTCAAGATCACATTGAAACTACAGGCCCCTCCAAACTATGTGCTGGTTTATTTCAAGAGGCCTAAAGGGAAAGCGAGGCTGAGACAGCACACTAAAAATATATAGGAGGAAATAGAAATTAATTTCCTTTTTGGCACCCCAACGTTGCTGAATAGGGACAAAGCCTATTTGCTACAGCAATCATGATCCACAAAGCTAGCTGAAAATAGTTCACATTGATTGAGCTACTGTGGGTTTTGAATTCTTGCTAGATGGGCATGAAAAACCACTCCACACCTTCCTCCCATGAGTTGCAGAGGCCATTGCATTTGGACACAAATACAGCTTAACATTTTAGCTTTTGCTCCAGCTGGCTGCTGGAGGCCTCTCCATCAAGCATGGTGACAAGAGGATTGTAGGTGGGATTTGTGCACCTTCTGGGCTCTGTGCCTCCCTGAGTCCTTTCTGTGATGACTGCCAAAATGCAGAGCTAATTAAGCAGGCATTTGCTAGTTACTTTTCCTGCAAGCTAAGGGCAAAGTACTTCAGGCTGGGGCACTGAGGTCAGGAACATTGGTTCAGTGTGTGAGGGTACACCTCCAGGTTTAACTTCAAAGGAATTATTTTCATAATTGTTTTTATTCTAGCAAAAGATATATTACCTATTCCGTATGGGAATGTCTCGACCATGTTGTTGAGAAAGGCTGTTCAGCCCAATTTACTAGTATTTTGAGAGAAGGGAGACAGGGAGGTTATTCCAGTGGAGAGTTCTTAGCACCATCTTGTGGACTGAAGTGGCAATTGCAACTCAAGTTATTAACGGGGAGCCACGACAAGATTTTGGTAAGTGGTCAAGGGCCGCAATTCTATGGAGGGAGTACAGGGTCTGGAACAGTGGGCAGGGTGTACAAGGGAGCTGGGATAAAGAACTGGGGTGCAGCAGGGGGTGTGGTGTCAGAGGGAGTTTGGGTGAAGGGGTTATGATCTGGGGCAGGGGCTTAGGGTGAAGGATCAAGGAGAGGGTATGGGTGCAGGAGAAGATTCTGACCTGGGGGAGGGGTATAAGAGGAGGTGGAGGGTCTGGGGGGAGTTGTGACCTGGAGGAGGTGGAAAAGACGGGATACAGAGGATTTGGAAGGTGGCCTGGGATAGGAAGTTTGTGGGGGAGAGGAAGGGATGTGTCAGAGACAGGCTCTGGGTGGGATGCGCTTACCTAGGCAACTCCCAGCCAACAGCCCTGCAGGACCCTGAGATAGGCTTATAGCCTATCTGCTGGGCTGGCTGCTCCACGTGCCTCTGCTCCAGCGCAAGGAGAAGGGAGGGAGGCAGCTTCACTCACTGCCTCTACCTCCAGCAAAATTTCTCAGTTCCTATTGCAGGGGTCAGCAACCTTTCCGAAGTGGCGTGCCAAGATTTAACCTTCCAGCCCTGAGCCGTGCTGCTCTCTCCACTGCATGCCCCATGGACCACTTGGGTCAATGCAAACCTTTCCATGGACTACCCGTTGCTAATGAAAACTCATTGCTAATTACATAATTATGCTAGTGCTGCAGCTAGGGAGAACGGTTTAATTTAAATTATTAAACAGATTAAGTGTTTTAACTTTCTCATGTTAGTTTATAAAACTTCATTTTAAATAAAGTAAAACATGTGCAACACAAAAGGTTTCAATGTTTTAATTTATGGCAAGGGTGGGGAACCTTTTTTGGGTTGGGGGTCACTGACCCACAGAAAAGGCAGTTGGGGACCACACAAGTGAAAAGCAAAAAAAACAAACAAAAACAAAACACCCCAGAAAACTTCCTCCCAAACCCCCAGCCCTCACTGATGTGGCCCCAACTGAGACATCACTCCTGAGGTGCTCCAGCCCCCATGAGGTGAAAGGAAGGGACAGGGAGGACTGAGGTTCAGGCTTCCCATAGGCCAGATTTACTTTTCTGGTGTTCCAGAGTTAGTGGATTTTGTGGCTATCACCTTAAGGCTCTGGGGTGGGAACAAAAATGAGGGGTTCAATCTGCAGAACAGGGCTGCCAGTGAGTGGGAAAGGGATGCAGGATCTGGGTGGGAGGTGGGATGCAGGATGGGGTGAGGAGGGGAGGGTCTGGGAGTTTGGCAGCAGGAGAGGATGTTTGGGGGCAGGAGGGGATTGGGGGAGTAACGCAGAGAAGGTGAGAGAGTAAGAATGCAGCCAAATAGCTAGTTGGGGAGGGAGGCAAAGAAGCGGGGAATAAAGAAAAGTGCAGATTCTGCAAAGTAAAATTGTATCCTCCCCCCCTCACATCTTCCCTTAGGCCCCATGGTGTGTCCCCCTCCAGCCTGAGCCCCTGCATCATCACATGCTCCTCAGTGCAACCTCTGCCCCTGCATCTTCCTGCACTCCCCACCGCCATATCCCTGTGCCCCCAGCGAACTCGCCAGCAGAACAGCAGTGCTGGGACACGCAGGCCCCTAGGGTGAGGAGAGGCGGCAGGGACAGTCTCTCTTCCCTACCCAGCCCTTTGCCTGCAGCTCCAGGTCTGGGGCAGGCAGAGCCTGGCCAGGCACAGTGGGGCACTGGGGAAGGAGCTCCCTGCCCCTGCACACAGCCTGCGGGGAGCAGAGCAGTGCAGTCTGGGCCTCGGCGCACCATGTATGACTGGTCATCCAGCCTCACCCCCTCCCAAAGCAGAGACTGTAGCTGGGAGGTGGGGGTTAACCCCTTTGGTCCTGGAAGCTGTACGCCCAAGCTGAGCAGGGGCAGCCCCAGGGTCATGCATGCACCTCTCCTATTCTTCACCACAGCAGGAAGCCGGAGCTGTTGCTCCTGCCTGCAGCTTCTGGCTGAAGCTGGAGCTGCAGCACAAGCTCCCCTCTGCACACAGGGTGGAGGAAAAGAGGGCAGAGCCCCCACTCCACATGCCAGTGGGAAGAAAAAAAAAAAATCAGCTCACATGCTGCTTGTGGCATGCATGCTGGGGGTTGCCAACCCCCTCCTATTGGCTGGAAACTGGCCAATAGGAACTGAAGGATTTTGCTAGGGCACAGGGGCAATGCACAAAGCTTCCCCGTTCCTCCCCAGCATTCAGAGCAATTAGTAGCCAGCGGTGTGAGCTGCTGTTTAGTAAGAGTGCTGGCAAAGTGGCCGTGGGCAGGATCCAGTAAGTTGGCGGGCCACCTCCAGCCCACTAACTGCCTCTTGCCCGCCCTTGCAATAAGCTAAACATGCTAAGAACTCTTACACCCAGTTTACACTGTTGGTAATACCAGTGTAGCTAAGCCACTGATATAAAAAATACCTTCAGTTTTTCTAGTGCTCCCACACCATGTCAGTGAATGTTACCAGAGAATACAGTGTGTCTGAATTAGTTTTTCCAATATTACACATTTTATTAACTTAATATTCCAGCACACAATATCAGATTCATAGTTTATTCCCAATACATTTATTTATATCTGTGTCTTAAATTATAATCTGATATGGGGGTTTATATGCACAATGCAAGTTTATAGGCATGTCCAACCTGTAAGAAAGCTACAGGTTATGCAGCATGTTTTTAGCCACATTACACCTTTCCGCCTGTGCAGAAAGAGGGCAGAGATGGCCAAAGCTCTAAGGAAGCTTCAGCAATGCAGATTAAGGACCTCATTTTTAGAAGTACTCAGCAATTGTAAAAGTTAGGCCCTTTGAAATCAAACTTTGTTAGAGAGGAACTATTTTGTAGATCTTCACTTTTAGAGCTAATATTAATAGCAAAACTCATTGAAGAGTGACTTCTGCACTGTTCTGTGAAACAATCACACTTCCATCACCCACTGACCAAATATTTGCCCCGAGACACACCTGTACTACTGACACTCCCCCACCTCTTCTGATGCTCTGCTATTCTTTCTGTCCCATGGAAACTTTTTGACTTGCAGTGGCACAGCACTGAATGCAACTGTCAGACCCTTGAGTCAAGTCGGGAGGAGGGTGTGTGCACTCAGCAGGCACAGTTCACTGGGGAGGTATAACAAAAGAGGATCATTATTTCAAAAAGGAAAAACACCAAATTCCTGGGCTCTATCCTTGAAACCCTCCTCCATTTCTCATTAGATATTTGGGGATTAGAAAGGCCAGGCCAGTCTTTCCTTGAATACTTGCCAACTGTTAGTTTATTACTGCCAGCTGCTATTATTGGATGGATGGATGCATGGATATGATGGCTGCTAAACTTAGCTCCTTGAATGGAGGAAGTTTCTGAATAAGTGGTTTTTGTGTGTGTGTGAGAGAGAGAGAGAGAGAGGCCCTATTTCAATATGAATATTGTAAAAAACTTGCTCTTTTCTCTCTGGTGAAATAATTCATTGGTACTAGGCAGCAGCTTTGCAGATTTCTGATACTTCTGTCCATGATGCTTGTGCCTCTGAAGTACAGCTACTTGTCATGATACACACTGACCTGAGGACCCTGGCTTTGTCTTCATTCCCATACAGCTCTCAGAAGGCTACACAGCTGTTGGTCACTAACAAGCTGGCTTGATTCAAATTGGAACCTAGGTGTGAAAGGTGATCACTAGTAGAGCTTCAGCCACCAATCACCAAACATGAACTAAGCCTTTCCTAAAAAGGTAACAAAAGCAAATAGCAGTATGGGGCGAGCTGGTCTCATTCCCAATCGATAAAAAAGCTTCCAAACAACACTCCCATTTCAGTCCATTTCCACAACTTGAAACAGCATCAAAGGGTATGGACAGAAAAAAAGGCAATGGATTTACATCAAGGTTACTCATCAATGGAGTTTTTCATCAAAGAACTGAAGAAAAGGGCAGAAATCCCCGGCACATGACCAGCACAGATCTGCAACATTCGGACCAGCCGCTGAGCTGTGGCAACTCGGATGCCTTCAGACTGGAAGCAGAGGGAGAAAAACAAAAAAAAACAAAGCCCATATGTTATTTAAAAATAAAGGGATGGAAAATAAAACCTAGTTGGTGCTGAGGCACAGGCAGGATCCAAAGTTAAGTGGGACTCAGATCAACTGGACATAGAGGTTCCCAAAGCTGCTCACCTACTTCTTTAGGGCCAGTGGAAAGCCGGGGGCAGAGCATGGGTGTCAGGTGAAAGCCCAGCTGGAGAAGGCAAGCCCCAGCCGGGCCCCTTCTGGCTGAGGCCCTGCCCCTGGAGCCAAGCCCCGCTCACCCAGGCGATCCTTCCTGGCCACATTAGCTAGTTACTATCAACTGTGTAGCTATCAAGAAGTGGACTTTTGATCACTTTGCTTATCCCTGTACATAAGAAAGGCCACAGTGGATCAGACCAATGATCCATCTAGCCCAGTATCCTGTCTACGGACAGTCAATGCCTGGTGCATCACAGGGAATGAACAGGACAGGTCAATTATCAGTGACCCACCCCTGTTGTCCACTCCCAGCTTCTAAAAACCGTCCAGAATATGCCCCTGACCATCCCGGCTAATAGCCATTGATGGACCTATCCTCCATGAACTTTTCTAGCTCTTTTTTTGAGCCCCGTTGCATTTTGGCTTTCACAGCATTCCCTAGCAATAAATTCCAGGAGTTGACTGTATAACATACACAAGGAAGTATTTCTTCATATTTTTAAAACTTGATGCCTATTAATTTCATTGGGTGACCGCAAGTGTTCCCTTAATTTCCCCATCCAGGTGCGGAATACTTTGTGGATGTGCACCACCAACAGAAAAAACATGCTGACAGTTTTGGGCAGCTGTGGCTGCTCTATGCTAATCAGCTGGGAATCATCTGAATCGCTCCTGAGTGACTGCCCAAGCACACAGCTTACAAGGAACACCGGTAATCCCCAGGTTTTTGTTTTATGTGAAAGAGTAATAACACTTCCCTAGTCACTTTCCTCCCTTCCTTTCATGATTTAGCTGATTGTATCTTTCTGTGCAAACACAAACTAAATAGAAATTGTTTAAATAAAAGCAAGAATAAGTTTCTAGAAGCACACTGAAACTGTACTACCTACACTTCAAGTGAGTGTGTGGGTTTGGTCTTTGCCTTCAAAACATGCATGCAGTATAGACTGGTAGGCTTAACTACACACCTTACCATGATTTATTGATCACATACCAGATATTGTTAGCTAACAGGAGGATTTACTGCCCCCCATCTCTCACCCACCCTCAGTAACAGAATTAAGCATTCTTACATCCAGCTCACAGAATATGACAGGGCTGCAGTAGAGGTTTCCCAGTTTCCGGACAGCATTCATCTCTACGCTGCAGTGATTCATTCTACCGACTTTACCAGAGAGAAAATAGGAAGGCATTAAGGAGAGTTTTGCAATATTCCACAGCCCATCCCCAGTGGAGAAGAGCACAGAGGAATGCTTAGTTCCATAAATGCTCCAAATCTAGCATACAGCAAGCATAGCCCTGGTCAGATCAAAACTCATTTGGGCAGTAACGAGTAGGTCAAACAGAATGGCATTGAGTGCGCCATGAAGAAAAGTCCACGGGAAGACGTTTTGTAATGCCATACAAATCAGCCTTGAAATTCATATCCAAGGGGATAAGGGCAGAAAAGAAATGTCTGATTGGAGGACTGAAGGCAAGGACCAAGTGAGGACAGAAATGCATTCTGAGCTGAGGAAAAAAGGAGATTCAACAGCATTTAAAGAAAAGTTTCTGCCACAAGCTGTTGGCTTGTTTTGTTAAAGGGGAAGCCACTCCAGGTATTGCAAGGACTGAAATAAAAAGTGATGAAACACCAGAAGGAAGAGGAGAAAGAAAAAAGTAGATACTTAGCCATACATACCACCTGTGATCAGGAAGCACACTTTCCCAAGGAAGAAGTTGGCATCCACATGTGGTAGTGAAGCTTCAACATTCCTAAGACTGATGGAAATGGAAAGAAAAAGCACCTCATATAATCCACTTAATCAGAGGACAGGCTAGTGCTAATCCTGTCACCAGCACACCAAGAAGCTAGAATAGCACAAAAGGAGAGACTTTTAAAGGCACAAATGGCAGATCAACACGCACCTGCTACTGAAAGTCAAAAGAAGTAAGGTGTAACTACCATTTAGGCCTTTGAAAGTCACTCCCCTTTATGCTTAGATACTAAAGATGGGTGCTAGAGAAGCCATGAGACAGACAGAAAAGAGAACACAATCTAAGAGTAAGGATACCATTCAAATGAATGCATAGCTTGGTGGAGGTTTTTAGAGGAGACTAAGGGAGCTAGGCATCCAAATCCACTGGGCATCTAATTCCTTTACAGATCTTTAAAAATCCCAGTCCTTGTATTTTATAGTGACTTTCACTGGGTTGTGACCTTTTGAAAATCTGTTTAAGTCCAGAATCAAGGGTCACAAATGAAGTAGCTTCCCCACCAATGAGGTTTTAGCCTCATTATAAAAATACAATGATGACTGGATTTCTCTATGTATCAGCACTGAGGTGAAGGGGTACAGCTGAGAGGGATGAAGGATAAGATGGGCAAAAAATAGTTTCTACCCAACATCATCACATTAGTCCTGCTGACCAATACAGACAGCTCCAATCCCAGAGGGATCTCATTAGCAAAGCCATCATACAGAGTATCTGCACACACCACTGACTCAGGTCTGACTTAGGATTGTTAAATTTTGATCAATCAGCCAATTGACTAGTCGATGGAAATTCCTAAGTGGAGCGCTCACTATCCCACTGTGCCTCTCCTTTTGAAATGTACAAGAGCTGCCATGGCTCTTGTAAGTTTCAAAGGGCGAGAGGCAGTGGGAACCATGTCAGCAGGGAGCAAAGTAGTCCCTGCTGGTAAGGGGTTCCCTTCTGCGCCTCTTCCTTTTAAATGTACAAGAGCCGCAGGGAGCTCTTGTATGTTCAAAAAGGAGAAGAGCAGCAGTGGGACTGGCGTGAGTGGGACTGTTTCAGTCTCTGCTTACACTGTTTCTCTGATGCCCCCTACCTCTCCTGCCTCCTGCGGAGACAGAGCTCGGGGGGGGGGGGGAGAGGTGGAGGAGTACTGGCTTTTAAGCTGGCTCCCCGCAGCACTGGCTCATGCCCCCTCCCCCTCGCTGCCTCTCTCTGACAGACAGCAAGGGGCAGAGGGAGCGATAAGTCGAGTTCCTACTCGACTACCCGATAAGCATTTGCTTATTGGATAGTTGACTAGTCGCTTACAACCCTAGTCTGACTGCCTAGAGTAGGCCAGCTATCAGAACCCTGCAACACCCACCAACAACTTGTATGTTGTTTACATTTTACAGAGCGCATACTTCCAGATTTCAATACACCTGACTCTTCATAAGCAGTTCACTAGCTGGATCGTGAAGAAATGCCACCTTCCTTGCTATGGCAAAACAGCGAACAAATCAGGAGTGCAATAAGAAAGCAGGTTTTACATTATTTATCACTGCCATGGGCAGAATAATAGCTGTATGAACTACTGACCTGTTCCAATACAGCAAGCCCAGTGTTTGAAAACCAATGGCTCCATGGGATTCTAACCACCACAATAATGCAGGTACTGTGGCTGGAGAAGTTTATCCCAGATTAAACTAACAACTAACTCCTTCCTCACTTTCTCCTTCCACTGTTCCAACTTCTTCTGTATTTACCTGTATTTGCTTTGTATGTTAATCAGAAAGGCAATCAGGTCAATCCGGGGCCGTATATGGTCTCTCTCAGCAGGTAAAGGAAGGGAAGTTGCCACATGGCTGAAAGACAAAAATAAGTTTGCAGGTTTACCCAAACTTAATGGAGTGATGAAACTGAATCCATTTCACTAGCCACCTTCTTAGCTAGAATGATTAGCAGGAGCAGATTTAGTACCATGCATTTATACGTAGCTGATGAGACCCGTTACATGTTTAAGCCTATTCACAGTCATTAACAGCCACAACTGACAGTTAGTAGCTTAAACTTTGTTCCCTTCACGTTGTTTAGTGAGGCCATCTCATATGACAAGTTTTCTCCAAGATTAGTCTTGTACTCCTCCCTATGAAAGCCCAAGCAAAGTAGTAGGAGCTATGCTAGAGATCCATCTTTCAGATGAAAACACAGAAGAGGGGTTCCAACAGTCATTAGCAACAGCAAGGTTGGTTTTCCTTTTTTAAATTGTCAGAAAAAAGGTGTTAGTCCTGGTCTCCTTGATCAATTTCAAGTCTAGTAGCTGTCACGGTCCAGATATGAACTGGCTACAGAATTTACTTGTGAGCAAAATACAAAGCCATACCTGATAGAGCATTAAATAATCTTATGAGGAATACATTTGGGCTATGTCTACACGGCACAATCTTGTGCCAGAAATATGCAAATGAGGCTAAGCGCAGAATATCGCCGAGCCTCATTTGCATATCTGATGAGCTGCCATTTTTGCGGAAGAGGCTCTTGCACAAGGAGCGTCTACACTGCCCCTTCTTGCGCAAGAAAAACCCTCTTGCGCAATGCTGTTACGCTGATTATTTTCAGGAATAAGGCATTGCACAAGAGAGTTTTTCTTGAGCAAGAACGGGCAGTGTAGACGCTCCTACTTGCGCAAGAGCCTCTTCCGCAAAAATGGCAGCTCATTAGATATGCAAATGAGGCTTGGCGATAGTCCACGCTTAGCCTCATTTGCATATTTCTGGCACAAGATCGTGCCATTGTAGACATAGCCCAAATGTATTCTTCATAAGATTATTTAATGCTCTATCAGGTATGACTTTGTTTAATTTAAACAAGATTTTTATGTACAACACATATAATAGCTGAACACTGTAATTCATTTTGTCCGTTACAATAAGTATATTTTATTGGCCTAAAATATCTCATTTATTTACAGTTAAATGAAGAACTGTACTTCTGTGGCAACATTGCATGTATGTAGGACACGGTCAGTAAATAGCACATTGCATTCTACATCAGACTCTATCCAGTAAAGTACCTTAGGTTCTGTAAAGCTGTAGTATATTTTAGATATAGTATATTTTATCTCCTGTGTATTACGGAGGGAGGGTAGCATCTTCCCAGTTAAAACTTTTAACCCAGCTCCCTCCAGTGTGTTTAATGATAACCAAACCCTGCAATGCTCAAAAAGTGATCTTTTCTGCTTCCAATACGGTCTGCTTTATGTGTGTCTCTCCCGCCACAACACAGACACACACACACACACACACAAGATTTTGAAAGAAAAATGGAAGCCATTTCAGAGATATGAGAGTTTAAAAGTTGGGGATGAAAATTATATCTGGAAAATACTTTTATTTGTAACACTATTTGTCAAAATGATTTGGCCTAAAAACTTCAGATGAGTTTTATGAAAAAGTTCAGAGTCCGATCTTGTGCCTTTTATTATGTTTAAGAAGCAAAGCTGCATATTTTGGAGGTTTTCCATGACTTAGAGTTAGTAAGGTCTGGAGGTCCCCAGTCCAGTTGATGAAATCTGGCAAACCTTGCACCTTTCTAACACTTAAAACTTATAGATAGACCCTCTGGACGTATACAACATTTGTATCCACAAAAATGAGCTGTAGATACCAGTGACTATAAAGTGGATATCCATGATTTTGCAGACCTCTACTTATAGGTATTTGTTAGGCAAAGCATAAGTATAAAGTTAAGGTAGTAATGCAGTGGTCTCACAGGCTTTGATGCTTGTAGGACAGTAGCTTTGCAAAACTAATTAGGGCATAAGGCCCCAAAAGCTTAAAGCATAAATAGCTAACAAAGACCAACCCTCGATCATAAACTA
This sequence comes from Pelodiscus sinensis, assembly GCF_052426305.1. Lineage (NCBI taxonomy): Eukaryota > Metazoa > Chordata > Testudines > Trionychidae > Pelodiscus > Pelodiscus sinensis. The sequence goes on along the minus strand of NC_143052.1, from coordinate 90,599,254 downwards.
TCACAAGACAGACTGTGGTAATAACTAAACTACTGATAGGTAACCACAAGAGATTAGTTGATATCAGCTTGGGATATTTTAAGCTAGAGATATCAGCAGATGTCTGACCACAAGGTTCCATGTAACCTGGCTGTGACCCTGGTGTACGTGCCTGGGAAGATGTCAGGATGATGATGATGGTCGTCATCATAAGGGGGAAGAGGATACCTAAAACTTCAGGTTGTTCTGCAAGGGAGGATATAAGATAAGGATGCTCCACACATTCTATATTAGATCTACCTACCTCACCTGGTTGGAGTGCTTGTGATTTTGCTGAAGTGTTAATTAGACTATTAGAAACACGGAAAGTATTTTTTACGTGTGAATGTCATCATTGCCAGGCACATGGAGGCTCCCAGTTCAACAGTAATTCTGATAATGTTCAGTTTGACCTTGGGACAAAAATCTATCAAGTTTCAGAATGCTAATTGTGGAAACTAATCAGTAATATTATAATTAACCTACAATCAACAGATTATAAATGCACTTGCTAGTGGATTTGAATGGTCCAAAAACAATCACAAAAACAAAATTCATATCCACAAAAATGAGCTGTGGATACCCGTGGCTATAAAGCGGATACCCATGTTTTTGCAGACCTCTACTTATAGGTATTTACTACGCAAGGCATAAGTATAAAGTTAAGGTGTTCCTGTGGACAATTATGACGTTTTAAGATCATCAGTGGTGTTGTAGCGAGAGAAATACACACTCCTCCCAAAAAACAAGGTTAACGCATTTGCTCCTGTTGATATTTGAGCCAAAGCCATTACATTAGTAACAAGGGGATTCCTAGACAAAAGTTAAAATTCCAAGTGCAAATCAATAACGTGAGGAGAGATAACATACATAAAAGGGTGAATCTAGGAAAAGAATCACAGCTATTGGACATTTTACAAGGATACTTCAAAGCTAACTCACAGACTGTGCTTTTGTGCAAGATCGCACCAATGTAGACACAGCCAAAGAAAAAAATTCTACTTAGATGCTTGTATTGCACTCAGCGCTTATCTCTAAGCACCTGTGCTACACAGGGGCTGTGTCTAGACTGGCAAGTTTTTGCGCAAAATCAGCTACTTTTGCACAAAATCTTGCCGCCTGTCTACACTGGCTGTGAGTATTTGCGCAAGAACACTGACTTTGTACTGTACAAAATCAGTGGTTCTTGCGCAAGTACTCTGACACTCCTGCTCAGGGATAAGCCCTCTTGCGCAATAAAAGCATTCGCGCAAAATCATACCAGTCTAGACACAGCCATGGGCTATAGCTACACAGCAGCTAGGAATAGTGAGGGCAGACAGACTTGTGCTAGCACACTAAAACTAGCAGCATGGATATCATGGCACAGGTTGTGACTCTGAATAGGCACCCAAGTTTAGTCCCAGGTGGCTGTCACCACACTGCTACTTTTAGTGTGCTAGCTTGAGCAGAGATAATGCAGGTCTTTCTGCGCACATCAGGAGGCATGTTCCCAGCTGCAGGATAAACAGTTCCACAGAGGGCTCACCAATGCACATTATCCATTTCTTGCAACACCTCAATTTAACGTCATCTGCCGTATATACACAATATTGCATCCACAAGCCTATCTGACCAGATATCAATATGAGGGAGAACCTAGAACATAAAAAAAAAGGCACAAAAAACTTGGCAAAGAATAATTTCAGAATTGAATTGGGGAAATTTTTGCTCCACCCTTTCCAATCACTTACATGTTTATCTTGAAGGTTTTTTTCTCCTTAAGAATTGCCTCTGCTAGCTGTTGCTGCTGCTTTTCATCAGTGCCCACCAACTGGTCAGGAAGGGAAAATAACTTGTAAATGCAACCAGAAGACTGAGGGAAGTCACTAATTAGCACCCTTTGCTTTGAAAAGTCCCAGGGTAGGTTATGAACTACAGGGCTCAGGGAAATCAGTTCACACTCAGTCAATACCCCAAAGGCACACCACAAAATGAGGGAGAGATTGCAGCCACCTAGCCCTATTTGAGTCTGCACCTGTCAGACCCCAGAGCACATGTGCCCAGTTGTACAGAATAGAGATCTGAACAGGTAATGGGTTACCCAGGAAGCATCACCCTTAACAAATGTTTATCACTGGCAAGTAACAGTTAACTTTTATCTGGTAGCAGCCTGCTACAGGAAAGGGCTACCGGCTCCCAGGCCACTCAGAAGCAGCTGGACTGGAGCAGCTCCTGCCTGCTGGAGTGACTCCCATACCCACGCCCATTTAATCAGTTAGGTAATTAAATGGGATTTGACATCCTTAGTGCAGAACTCACAGGCCCCCGCACCAGGGTAAGACCTGGCAAAGATTTAGGGGCAAAGATTTAAGGAAAGCAGAAACAGCCGGGGGGGGGGGGCAGTGTTGTATCCCAGCAGAGCAAGGTGCCCTTGCTAGCACCTCACCCCACATGCATGGGCTGGGGCTCAGGGACCAGCCCCACCAACCAGCCCCTGCTCAAACAGTGACCAGACATGACTCTGCTTAGCCAGAGGGCGGGGCAAACAAGCCTATTTGCATAAGGAAATCAGCCCACCAATCAGAATGCGGGGCGGGGTCAAAGCCGCTGGTGGGTTGATTGGCAGCAGGATTCAGTTGTCGAGCGGGAGGCGGCAACGGCTGGTCCCCGGCGGGAAAGGGACGAGACGCGGATTCCTCGTAGACCTACCAAGAGGGCGGCTGAATTGAGCGTCGGAAGTTTGTCGAAGGGCCTCACCAGCGACATCGCAGCGGAGCGCCGCGCGACACCCAACGCGCCAGGATTTCAAACCGCCGCCACGTTCTGCGTCCTCACCGCTCCGTCGTGAGACGCACACACCGCGGCGTATGCTGGGCGGAGTCACCGCGCGCCACTGCGCATGTGCGCCTCTGGGGCCGGGAAAGAGCGCGAGATTCTGTCTCGCGGCGCGAGATGGGCAGCAGTGCGCGTCACTCTCTTTCCCCATCCCCGCGTGCTGCGTTGCGCTCTGACGTGCCGCGGGGCTGCTCGTGCCCCTGCCTGAGTCCAGACGCGCGTGAGGCAAAGCGCGTGACCCCGCCCTGGAGCCAGCGCGGGCTCTTCTCGTCGGGGCTTGTCAGCACCTGCCCAGCGCTGTCAGGGCGATGAGAGCGCGAGGCCAGTGGCCTGGCGGGTGATGGGGCAGCGAGCAGCACTTTAACCTCGGCCAGGTACGAGCCTGGGCTTGTGCTTGCCCAGCCCCCCATCAGCTGCCCTGTGTTTTAAAATGGCCCAGGGCTCCGGGCTGCAGCTACTGCAGCAGCAGCCTCCCCCTCCCTTCAAATCCCTGCTGAGTCTTCCAGCTGGCACCGCCACAGTCCCAGAATCCCTGGCCCAGAGGCAGCCAAGAAGGGCTAACTGGGGGAGTCTGGTTCCCATCCCCCCCTTAAGGAGACTCAGACCACCCCCCCCACACACACACATACACACATTCCACTTTGCCCAGGCTGCATAAATTAGTAGCAAGTCCACCCTTCCACTCGGAGGCTGGAAAGTAAACTCACCCCGCAGCAGTGGTTCCTGTCCCATGGTTCTGACCTGGCTCTCCACTGCAGCTTCTTGGCTCTTGCCACAGCAGCAAGGGATGCATGCATCTGTGCAGGTGAGGCTTTCACTTTGCAGTGCCCTGTGACTTTCTGAGACCTGATGTCACTGGGTTGCCTGTCCCAAGTAGGGCTGTCATGGGCCAAATAAAATGATCTGACTGGTCTGATGCAGCCTTATGGCGATTAGTTCATCTCTGAATTAACCTTTCATTAGGATACCATGGCATTAGTCATACATAGTGGTAACTCAGTTTGGATGTTCATAATAATAAATAATACTTTGCAGGTCTATAATAGATGTTTTCTATACATGTACTACAGCACACTTTAATAGAGATGTCTGGTGTTTATAACACTACACAGATATTAACTAACTAATGGGGTGGATAGATGGATGAGTATCATCTATATTTTCAGAAGAGGAAACAAACACAGACTAATGCTCACAGAGGAAAATAAGAGTTTAAAAAAACGGTCTTAGGCAAGAAGGGGAAGGAGTTACACACCAGTGGTGTGCTGTATATAGAAGGCTTGCCTGTCTACATGCCTGAGCAGCTGTATGTTGTCCAAGTGAGCACTCAAAATGACTCTGTCAAGTCCCCATTTGTAGAACAAAATGACATCCATGCAGTGTGACCTCAGCTTGTATGTGACTGTATGTGAGGTCATGCTACATGGAGGATATTATTTTGGATTGCCTAAACATGAGTTTTTGCATGCCTTCCAAAACTGTCCCAATACACCACTGCTATCTGTAAACTGTCATTTTATCACTATCAAAATTCAAGCTGCCTTTGGGATGAAATACAAAAGATGTTTAATGGCATACAACAACACTACTTAATAAATGAGATGGAAAATTAATGTTTTCCAGTCCCCTTCCTTGATACCTGTAGGACAAAGTCTCAGTGCAGTGCTTAGGCATTGACTGATACTGACCCAGAGACAAATGATCCTAGTTGTTTGCCAGCACCAATAAAGAGGAATAGACTGATCAGAGAACTGAGACAGAAACTCATTAGCTGTAATCTGCACTCTTACATTGATTCCCTTTGTGACTTTCAGTAGGTCACTTAACCTCTCTGTGCCTCAGTTTTCCATCAGTAAAATGGGTTATGGTCCCTACCTGTCTCCTAAAACTGCTGGATTTCCCCTGGAGTACTCCTATTTACTTACTACCTGGGTGTCATGTTCTTTTGCCTACAGTATCACTGTATCGGTTAGTTTACTTAACACTTTGAAAATATAAAATGAGATTATAATAGGAAGAGGCACCTGACAGTTGAACACCCTTGGAGACACTGCCACCCTTCTTTGATTTCAAGGTATATAACTGCAATCTGTCTTGCTGTAGCTATCGTTGCTTGACTGCACTGCATGCAAGTCTGGTGCACTAGCTCCATGCAGAGGTAGCTTGAATCGTGTATAAAGTTAGCAGTTTTGTTCTTGCTGGGATTGCGTCATTGCCTAGCTTTAACTATAACATCTCATAATAGGGAATATGTGTGTATGTCTGGGGGACAGAGAAAGGCTAAGAAGGCTAAAGAACAATGTCATGGACTAAAGAAGACAGTGTGGACAGGGCTGCAGGCCATACCTCTCCATGTCCTCTGCTGAGTGCTCATAAGAGAAGCAGGGTGGCTGTGATAATATAGTCTGACATCATATGGCTTGGATGCCTGGTTTGATCCTGACAAAAGCAGACAGCTCAGCTCATTGTTAACATTAGGCAAATTGCAGGTGAAGCAGAAGAGAACAGAGGATATGTATGGTTCCTGTCAGATTCAGCTGGGAGGGCAAGTCCAAGACTGGCATGTTCCAAAGGTTTGAGGCAGACAGAAGCATTAAATAACTAGAGGCTGCTATTTGGGGGTGGAGTGAGATGACAAAGGTTCTTTTATTTGCTGAAGAAATGAAAATGTGGTAAAAGAGGCAGCACCAAGTCAATAAGATAGATGATTCTCTTCCATCCGCCTCCCCTCAGCCCACTCTTCCCCTCCCCTGCTCTCTGGGCTGAAGGAGAGAAAGCTGTAGCTAGGGATGAGGTCATTGCACAGTATAAGACATGCTCACTGGCTCCATCCCACTTGTCACTGCAGGCATTTCAAATCAGTGGCGCGGGAACATTTTTAAAAGTGGTGATGCTGAGCCCCCTACCAGCTGAGGCTGAGAAGAAAGCAAAGGGTTCTTGATTGCTGGGGATCTGCTGCCCACCTGGCACACTGGACTCTAACTAGAACCACAGCATGTGGGACTGGCAGCAGCCGAGAATCCTGTGTGGGGGAAGAGGCCAGCAGCAGGAACCCTTGGTGCTAAACTGGGAGCCTGGAGGTGCTTCAGCACATCCTGTATCCCTAGTTCCAGCACCTAAGTTTCAAACATCCCTAATGTAACACGTGCATCTCAGTCTTCAAGAAATTCAGTTTAGATTAACCATTTGATTCCACTTTATCTTGCTTCCACAGTTATCTAACTATCCATACTAGGCATTTTTACTCTGTTCATTACCATGGCATCTGAATACAGTGGCACCATCTGCATGGGCACTTCAACACATTGTTCTGTATAGATGAGAGCCCTTCCTATACTTGTGTAAAGAGAGGAGTAATCTGATAACAGCTAGGCTTCCCATCCAATCTCCATTTTTATTAAGTCCCTTCAGATCCTTGTACTGAGATCTCAACCCTATCTTCTCATGAGGTAAGAGGAATTCATTCTCCATTCTCCTTGTTTGCACATTTCTCTGCCAAATCCCCACATTTTAATTGAGGAGGTTCACCCTCCTTAGCACTCATTAATTCAGGGCAGTTCTGAAGTGCTCCATGTTTCTCTGCTATGACTGCCAAATAGTTCACAGAAGTGGTATTCTTCTTTAATCCTGTGGCTGCTTTGTATCTTCTTATTGAACATGTGCTACACAATCTGGGGCACTGGAAGAAGGGTAAATTAAACTCTTGAATAACAGTTATGAATGGAACAAAGTATTCAAACAAAAGCAAATTTATTTTACGATATTTTTTGAGTGAAGGAGGAATGCTGCCTCAGAACAATAATTTCATAGTGAACCTATTTCCATCGATATGAAGAGGTGTAAAGCAGTGGAGAATTAGTCCCAATACCTGCTGTAATATTTATAGTGGGGTCAAGGAAATGTTAAATTCACCCAAATCAGTATGGTAGCATTTGACATTCACAGCACAAGTGTAAATGATGGCACAAGAGGCAATGCAATGAATCAGTTCTGCTAGGAATATCAGCTCACTAACAAGAGGAAAGCTGTCAAGGAGAAGGATGAATTTGTGTTCAACAGTTCAGATTTCTCTAATTAGTTTCCTTGTTTAAAACTCTAGGAGCATCCAAGATCACTCCACTTAAACACTGGCATATTTGATTTGTGATACGCTGATATTTACAGAAGGCTAACCAATCCATAGGGAAATCAATTATGCTGAAACTATTGGTATTGAAGGACAAGTATTTTTTGTGACTGTTACTAGAGCTCCACCTGCTTGTAAATTTAAAGCTCATCTAATTTTGCAAACCTTTGTCCCTCTGCTAACTGATCTTGGACTTCAGCAACAGGATATTAGTTCACATGGCTTGTTACCTTAGCTCTGCAAATGCAGATAGTGCCATCCTGTTTATGAAGATGCACAATAAATGCTACTCATTCTGAAAATTGAACAGGTTATAGGACATCTTGGTTAACCACATTTTCTTCGTGTTTTTCAACGTAAGACAGGTATCATTTTAGCATGACGTAAGTACATCTTTATCAAACCCAGCCTATGGCCATCAACATGTTTTCCACTTACCTCTCTTATGAACACTGGGGCTGCTTCTAGACTGGCAAGATTTTATCTTGCTGCCTGTCTACACTGGCTGCGAGTATTTGCACAAGAACACTGACTTTGTACTGTACAAAATCAGTGCTTCTTGCGCAAATACTCTGATGCTCCCACTCAGGGATAAGCCCTCTTGTGCAAGTATCCGTGCGCAAGAGGGCCAGTGTAGACAGCAAGTTAATTCCTTGCGCAAGAAAGCCTGAGGGCTAAAATGGCCATCGGAACTTTCTTGCGCAAGAGAGCGTCTACACTGACACAGATGCTTTTGCGCAAAAGATGTGCTTTGCGCAAAAGCATCCGTGCCAGTGTAGACGCTCTCTTGCGCAAATACTTTTAACGGAAAAACTTTTTGAATGCCAGTCTAGACACAGACTGCGTATTTCATTTACCTTAGACCAACGAGGCAAAGGAGTGTTAACCAGATGTATGCCAGTAATGCAGAACTGACTCCTTTGTTAAAACCATGAGTAAAAATTATAGGGCCAGATTCTTGGCACATCAAGTGGAAATGGAGTGTGAGTCCAATGTGGCTTCTATGCTCCTGTCCCCAAAACACATAGCATTATGATCTCCAGCAATCTTTGAGTTGTCCCTTGGGGCCATAGACAGCTAGTGTACATTAAAGAAACCCCCAAGCCAAAGTCTGGCTGGGCAGCAAATTGGAGAGCTTTAAAAAGTTCCTTGATAGCTTTACTTCTGCTGTGCCCAGCAGAGGTTAGACAGCTGAGAATCTGACCTGTACTGTTTACCTTGATGAGTAGCTTACTTTTATCTTGATGTAACCAATTCCAAACCTCAAATCTTTCTTTTATATAAGTTTTACATGCACACTGCTGCCTACTGTGAGACCTTGGTCTTTCATTTCTCTGTGCCTTGGATTCCCCCATTGTAAAATGGGGGAAAGGATATGGACCGCCTTTGTAAATTGGTATAATAGTCCTCTACACATTTCAAGGCATGGTACCGAATGATTTATGAATATGTAGAGCCTGATTCATTACTGTCTAACTCTTGTTTTACACTGAAATCAGTGGACTTACATCAGTACAAAACTGGAGTAACAGTTTTATATCAGGCCCATAGTTTTTTCTGGAAATCAAAGAAACTACAGTCTTGGCATTCTTTTTTTGTTTCATGGTCATTCACCAATGCATTAACACATAATAATGAGTTAAAGCATTTCTATACTGTCCAATAGTATGCAGTACATCAGTGTCTGGTGGTGTCTTTTCCATACTAGTTCTCATAAGCTGCATAGTATCCTCAGCAGATTCTTACCAATATGTCCTAGTGATCTGCAGTTCCAAGAGTCTAGTCTTTTAAGGAAACATGCAGTACTCTTGAGCTTACAAACACATCCCTTGGAAATGTTCTAATTTATTTTCTATGATTATTGTTTGCTTAACAGTAAATGGGTTTTGAACTGCTTACTGCCAATAGATGTGCACTTTGTTTAGTCACATGAAAACATATCGGCTACGTCTACACTGGCCCCTTTTCCGGAAGGGGCATGTAAATTTCATGAGTCGTAGTAGGGAAATGCGCGGGGGATTTAAATATCCCCCGCGGCATTTAAATAAAAATGTCCGCCGCTTTTTTCCGGCTTTTAAAAAAGCCGGAAAAGAGCGTCTACACTGGCCCCGATCCTCCGGAAAAAGTGCCCTTTTCCGGAGGATCTTATTCCTACTTTGAAGGGTAAATACTTTGAAGTAGGAATAAGATCCTCCGGAAAAGGGCACTTTTTCCGGAGGATCGGGGCCAGTGTAGACGCTCTTTTCCGGCTTTTTTAAAAGCCGGAAAAAAGCGGCGGACATTTTTATTTAAATGCCGCGGGGGGTATTTAAATCCCCCGCGCATTTCCCTACTACGACTCATGAAATTTACATGCCCCTTCCGGAAAAGGGGCCAGTGTAGACGTAGCCATCATGTCTCCACAGCAAAGGTTAGTGTAAAATTGTGTTGGTTACTTGTTGGAACAAGCACTCTTAGTTTAGAGCCACTAAAACTGACAAAAGAGCTGCCATGCAGTGCTCCACCTAGGAACAGCTCAAAGTGATATGTTCCTGCCACTTTCTTTATCTCTGTCAGGGACTTGGGGCATGTTTCCCCCTTCTAGCTGTTTTCTCAAGCGTGCTTTGTAATTCTCCACATTAAAAGTTGCTCTGGGACCATAATATCCCTTCAAAATGTCAATCCAATTTTTGTTTCATCCAGCTTTTGTGGTGCCCTTCAGTCAATCCATTTGTTTTTCTTTCTAATATGGTCAACATATGCCATTTTTTATTTATTTCCTCTATAATTTGATTAGTGAGGAGAGAATGATCCAATGGTCAACTAAGTATTAAAACTTTTTTTAATTAGTTAAGGGCCTTAACTGCCCTATCAAATGTTTCAATAGTTCTTTCTGGAAAGACACTGTATTCTCTTATGCAGCCAATCTTCTTGGAACAAATAGGAAAGACTTTCATCCTAACTGAATTCCCTGTTATATAACAGAAAATCACAAGCAACTACTTAGAATTTCTGTTAACTTTTGTTAAACATAGGCAAAATCAGCAAGTGTGAAAGAAATCAGATAGCATTTCAAGCAGTTCTAATATCTCTCAACACAGCTCTGACTCCAGCTCAGTTAAATATTGGTGCAGGGTACAATATTAGCTACTAAAACATATAACTTTTCAACATTCCTAACTCTAGCCAACAGGAGCTCAGCCTCTTAACGTGGACTTTATTGCAAGCCATACATAAACAATCTGAATTCATTAACTCTTTAGTTTGCTGAATTACAGTATTATGGAAAGTTCATATCTCAACATTGTTCCCCTACTCCTGGGAATCTGAAGTATTTTAGGCCAAATAAATTCAACTCATTTAGAATGAAACCAAGGGAGGAATGTTCAGAATCAAAGCAATCAAGAGAGGCAGAAGCAATTTAGAGGCCAGATTATGTTTTCTCTCAATCAATTGGGGTCAAGCAGAAATCAGTTAAGTAGGGAATAATCACAGGTAAATCAGAATTAGTTGTTTTAGCAGGAACTCCTACTAGATTTACACTATAATCTACTGAAAATTGCTATTTACTGTATATTTACTATTACACTCACTATATAGCTAACAATTTACATTTATGAAATAACAGAATTTTTAATTAGAAAGTACAATTTCCTACAACATAGTACAATGCCATTATTATATGATCCCTCTTCAGTTTCCAGCCTCTGTTGAGTTTAGAGGAAAAGTTTTTGTTAGCAATCCTCTTGTGCAATTTTTGTTTACTATTTTGTGTTTCAGGGTAAATAAATGCATGTATTTCTTGACACAATATTTTGGCTACATGAGTAAACAATTATCCCTTCACTCCTTTTTGATTTGCAGATCTTTGGTCTTGTACGGTTTCTCTATAGCATTCTTGTCACTTCACTTTGTATATCTTAAGTTGTTTGGATGGCTATATTAAACAGTCCTTTTTATTTTCCATACTGCTCTCTTCCTCTTTATTCTTGTTTGTTTAATTACTTTATTTTATTACAGTTTATTTCCATCACATTTCACTCTTGCTTTATTTGTCAGTTTTCTAATGAAGTTTCTAATAATTTCATAGATTATACCCTCTAGTGCATTCATCTGACAAAGTGGGTCTTTGCCCACAAAAGCTTATGCTCCAATAAATCTGTTAGTCTATAAGGTGCCACAGTACTTCTTGTTGTTCTTGCAGATTCAGACTAACACGGCTATCCCTCTGATACGCTCTAGTTATTTTCCTCATTTACACGCACTGTTCTTCCTTGTCCTCTTTTGACCTTATATTACTGTCTTTCCTTTTTAAAGGTACTCTCTCTTTTATGCTATCCCTGTTGTTCCTACAATCTTTTGTCTTTCCTATCCCTCCTGTCCTGAACTGGATTTTTTCCCTTTCAGCACTCTGTTCCTGCTGCACCTTTGATGATACAACGCAGCCACCAAGGCCCCTAATTTACTGATACAGGCAGTCCCCGGGTTACGTGGATCCGACTTATGTCAGATCCGTACTTACGAACTGGGCTTTTCTCATCCCGGAGGACGCGGGTGGCAGGACCACCCAGACGCGCCGCGGTCCCGCCGCCCGTGTCCTCCAGGGCGAGTAAAGCTGTTCCGCGTCTCCCTGGTCTGCTGGGGGGGGCCCCCAGCAGACCAGCGAGACGTGGAGCAAAGCCGCGGAGGACGCGGGACCGCCCAGACGCGCCGCGGTCCCGCGTCCTCTGTGGCTTTGCTCCGCGTCTCCCTGGTCTGCTGGGGGAGGGCGCAGCTAGTGCGCCCCCCCCCCAGCAGATCAGGCTTTTCTCGCCGACGCCTGTGGGCCCCCCAGCAGACCAGGGAGACGCGGAGCAAAGCCGCGGAGGATGCGGGCGGCAGGACCGCCCAGACGCGCTGCGGTCCCGCCACCTGCGTCCTCCGCAGCGAGAAAAGCTGCTCCGCGTCTCCCTGGTCTGCTGGGGGAGGCACCCCAGCAGACCAGGGAGACGCAAAGCAAAGCCGCGGTGGATGCGGGCGGCAGGACCGCAGCGCGTCTCGGTGGTCCCGCCGCCCGTGTCTCCCTGGTCTGCTGGGGGGGGGGCAGCTAGTGCGCTTCTCCCCCCCAGCAGACCAGGCTTTTCTCGCCAACGCCTGTGGTAGAGCAGCTGGGGTGCTGCCGGGTTGGTCCCGCAGCGCCGCTCCTCGGTGCTACTGGACCAACCCGGCAGCACCCCAGCTGCTCTGCCCCAGGCGTCCTGATTCAGCCGCTGCTGGTCAGTTTCAGCAGCGGCTGGTCAGTTTCAGCAGCGGCTGAATCAGGATGCCTGGGGCAGAGCAGCTGGGGTGCTGCTAGGTTGGTTCAGTAGCGCCGAGGAACGGCGCTACTGGACCAACCCAGCAGCACCCCAGCTGCTCTGTCCCAGGCATCCCCAAGTCAGCCGCTGCTGAAACTGACCAGCGGCTGACTACAGGAAGCCCGAGGCAGAGTTTCTCTGCCCCGGGCTTCCTGGAATCAGCCGCTGATCAGTTTCAGCAGCAGCTGACTTGGGGACACCTGGGCTAGAGCAGCTGGGGTGCTGCCGGGTTGGTCCCCGCAGCGCCGAGGTGTGGCGCTGCGGGGACCTACCCGGCAGCGCCCCAGCTGCTCTGTCCCAGGTGTCCAGATTCAGCCGCTGTTGAAACTGATCAGCGGCTGATTCCAGGAAGCCCGGGGCAGAGAAACTCTGCCTCGGGCTTCCTGTAGTCAGCTGCTGGTCAGTTTCAGCAGCGGCTGAATCTGGATGCCAGTTCTGACTTACGTACAAATTCAACTTAAGAACAAACCTACAGTCCCTATCTTGTACCTAACCTTGGGACTGCCTGTACTCTACTTCAGTGGTCTCCAGCCTTTTTAAGCATGAGATCACTTTTTAAATTTAAGCGCAATCCAAGATCTATCTCAAACCCAAATACCCTTGCCCAGCCTCCTTTGTACCCCTTCTCTGAGGCCCAACCCCCTGCTCGCTTCACCCTCCCTCCCTCCCCCATCCTTCCTCACTTTCACCAGGTGGGGCAGTAGGTTGGGGTGCAGGCAGGGCCGGCCTGAACCCTTTTGGCGCCTTGGGCCCAGGCGTGCAGCATTACCCCGGGCACATGGCGCATGCGTGGCCGCTGCCCCCATGAATCAAGCTCCACACTTCTTAAAGCCAGCCCTGGACTTTTCTGTGTGTCAGCAACCCCTGACTCAAAATAGGGCCCCCCAACAGCCAATGATTTAAAGGAGAGACCCATCATAGTTCACCTTTTACTGGCAGGTGGTAGCAATGAGTTTGTAGATCCCATAATAGTTTGTAGGGTAGACTGGAAGGCCTTTGCTTAAGGCCGCTTGATTTTTTTTGGCAAAAGATGTTATGTAAAGTAGCTTTTTGAACAAAAGAAATTTGTATGGACATTTTAAATTCTGCTTAATACTTTCCCCTGATTTTTCACAGAACGATTGGAAACTAAGACCGGGTTATTAGCAAAGTCAAGTCAGTTTTAGTGATTTTGAAAACATTTTTACTAAAAATGAGTTTCTTAAACTAAAGCGCTCTCAGAACAAGTTTTCTGCTAACAAGTGTTTTTGTTTTAATTGCTAAAAACGAGTTATTTGCATAAAATAACCTCCCAGGGTCTTTTCTGCTGGCTTTACTCAGTGAGGTAAAGGGAAGGGCTGAAGTGGGCTCCCTGCATGCTGAGGGCTACTCCAAGCTCAATCCCAGCGGTCAAAATCCTCCCTCGGTTCCTATGACAAGTCTCCCCGCCCAACCCAACCCTCTTAGCTACGACAAAATACAGGACTATGTAGCACTTTAAAGACTAACAAGATGGTTTATTAGATGATGAGCTTTCGTGGGCCAGACCCACTTCCTCAGATCAAATGAGGAAGTGGGTCTGTCCCACGAAAGCTCATCATCTAATAAACCATCTTGTTAGTCTTTAAAGTGCTACATAGTCCTGTATTTTGTTTCAGCTACCCCAGACTAACACGGCTACATCTCTATCACTGTTCTCTTAGCTACGAGCCCTCCTACGCCCACGAGGGGCGGTGGCAGGCGCTCCCCAGTCCCGCCCGTTCACCCCAGCAGCCAGCCCGGCCCAATGCTCCCCTGGCCAGCTCGCCCCAGCGCTGCCGCACCCTCCCCCACACGCAGCCCAGCCCCCTGTGACGCGCCAGCCGGAGCCCGGACAGTCCCTCTTGGGTCCCCGCACCGCGCGACAGCCCCCGGCCAGCAGCGCATCCTCGCTCGCTCTCTGTACCACGTGCGCCGCCGCGCTCCCAGTCTAGTTGCCGCGGCAACAGCAGATAAAGGCCTTTGCGGCATTTCGATTGGTCGGGGAAGGTTCGGCCCCGCTCCTGCGGGGGGTGGAGCCGCGGCCGGTAGGGTGCCTCGCAGGTTGATGGGCTGAGGAGGGAGGGAGCGGAGGGGGGGGGGGGGGGTGCGTCGCGCGTCGTTGTCACGCGCTGCGCTCTGCTCCTGCCGCTCCCTCTCTCCCTGTGATCCTGACACGCGCAGCTGCGTCGCGCGCGGGGGAATCTCGAGGGCCAAAGGATCGTCCGTGCACTGCCCGAAGCCCACGCGCCAGCCTCGCTCGTGGAGCCCGGTGAGTGGCGCGTCCCGGATCCCTAAGCGCCCCCTGGCCCGCCCTGCCCCACGCGTGGCTGGAGCCCCCGAGTCCGGGCGTCTCCAGCAGCCCCCGAGAGGAGGACTTGGGTCTGGGACCCTTGCAAGCTCCCTCCTGTTCTCTGCTCCCCGCCTCCTGCCCAAGTGGGCTTTGCTCAGTCAAAAATGACCGGTGCTCAAATGCCTGGAAGGCCCCTTTGCCATCATAGGGGTTTTCACAACCCCTCCAGCCAGCCTGGGGTGCAGCAGCACAAATGAGCAAGCTGAAGAAAAGCTGCTGCAGGGGCTCGAGTGCAGGGTGCATCACGGGTTTTCAAAGGAGGGGGGGTCTCCTTGGACTTAGTTGCCTGAAATAAGAGCAAATGAAAACGGAGATGACTTTTTTCCATCTTTAAAAAGTCATGAATTTAAGACCCAACAAACAAACCCTGAAAAGATTAGCACAGAAGGGTTCAAGTGTGCTGCTGAAGATCAGCAGAAAGACCCACTGTGTAAATCGGACCTTCTCTAGTGTGAATAGCTGCTCTTGGGATCTTCCAGTCAAAGCTGCTCATTTCATTGACAAAAAGAACTGGCTGCAGAGCCAGCGTATTGCTGTGGGAGAGGGAGCTGGGTTCTAATCTGCCTCAAGTATCTGCCACTGCATCTCCAGCCAGGATCTGATTGCAAAATCCTTTTGGGGATGACCAGGCAGAGGGAGTAGAAGGACTGGCAAAGCCAGGGTGGAGTTTGAATTGGAAGCAGATAGAAAAATAATCTGTTGACTGGTGAGTTGATGATAGATGAGATCTGCAGGTCACAAGGGAAATATAAATAGAGTCATTTTTACTGTCACTTTTAGGACTATAACTTCACTTTCAGGTTTTGAAAGTGGAAGAGATGTGGCAGGGAAGTCAGTCATGTAGTCAGCCTTCCCCCATTACTCTTGGAAGCTTAGCAATAGTTACATATTCATTTCCCCGCTCTCTTCCATCATTTCCTCTGCCCATTGGTGTCAGTTCTCAAGCAGCTATTATATTATCCATGGTTTTATCATGGCATTTCCTCTGACATCTGGAAACTGGTCTTGGCAGCTTTTATCCCCGCCCTGACTCAGATAATTCAATAAGTGCCAAGGTGAAAAAAGCAGGGCCTTTGTTGCACATGGGTAATATGGGAATTTCATTGACATAACTAGCCTTTGAAGAAGTAGATACTACTGGTAAAGAATGAATAAACAGACATCTAAATTAAATGATCTTCTCCCATATTTCAAGTGCCAGTCTGATTTATGTTTCTTGACTGATTCTTTATCCCACCACTGATCTCTCTGCCACTCTTCATTGCAAGTCTGAGGGTACGTGTGCACTACAGAGAAGATCAAAGCTACCGCTATGGATCTTCCAGGGTTCAAATTTGCGGGTCTAGTGAACACACACTAATTTGAACTGAGAGGGGGCACTCTGGTCGATGCTGGTAATCCTGCTTCCATGAGGAGTAAGGGAAGTGGATCAGACATACCCTGAGAGTGAACAACATTCTATTTTTACATGTAAATTTCCCATCTACCCACAGAAAACTACAGTTATCTCAATGTATGCATGAGTGTGTTTTAGTTACTCATGGAAGATGTCCAGAAATGAAGCAGATATAGAGACTGCCTATTTAATTCCAGATTATGAGGATGCCCTGATTAAGAGGGGCCTGATTAAGAGGAGCTTTGTGAGGCTCAGTCAGGAGGATAGAGCACATGATGAGAGGGGACCCAGGAATCAAGTGAGAGAAAGGGAGGAAAATGCTCAAGGACTTGAGAAGGAGATGGGGATAGCAGGGAAATTGCCGAAATTTTGAGTTGTAGGAACATGACTGAAGAAGAAAGGCAGGACTGAAATCCACAAATACATCCCTGAGAATGTGGGATAAACCCTCCTGATCTCGCTCCTCAGGCTCTAGAAAATGGATACACTTCCACAATGTTTATCAGTAAAATTGGGGAAGGGAGATTCCTTCCCAGCCTCAGATCTGGCAATTTTTAGTTTATCCCTGTCCTGTGCATGTGAGTGAGAATCTCTGGTGGTTTGATATCTAGTCCTGTGAATCTGAGGTGATAGAAAACATGATTTATAGGGTAGAAATGAATGTCATCTTCACTCTTACACTTCCTGCTAACTTGCTTTGCACTATCAGGAGGGGAGGGGGATCTTGCTAGGTGAGGGAAGTCAGCTGACAGGTTGGGCAGAGGAAAAGCAGTCTTACACACCCTTTTTTATGCAAATTTGATTTGGTTGATTGCTCCAGTGTAAAAATTCAACAAGAATTGTATGAAATCCATCAATATGGCATCAAATCAGCTAAAACACTTAACATGTCATAGAACTCACAGATAGAAGCAATCTGTCAGGTCACATCCTGTCCATTCTGCCACCATGGCTTATGCAGAATTGTTCCATGGAGCCCATTTTCCAGGGCATTGTCCAGTGTTGAATAACAGCTCAGTGACAGGAGTTTCATCAGTTCACTTGGGGAATTATGCTGTAATTTAATAATGTGGAGGTCCTTATTGATTGATCTCCATCTTAAATTCCCCTTGGCTCAGAAATATCCTTTTGCTCTTTACCATATTCCTGGGTCATCCTTAGTACTTTCACTCCCTTCTTACTACTTACACCCTTCAAATTTCATTTTCTTGCAACACACTCATCATTAAGAAGTTATTTGAATTTCTTAATTTTATGCTGTATAATAATTTTAATTAAGGGTATTCCTGAATGAGTGGCAGTCAGATCCAGCTGAATGAGCAATTTTGGAATATCCTGAAGGGATTTTCAGAAACTCTTTGATGAGATTCCCAGAAGCACAATACACCATCTGCTTTTAAGTATACTGCCCTTCATGCATAAGATCACTGATTACATCTAGGGAAAGATTTAAAAGGAAATGGTGGAACAGCACCGAGTGATTCCCATTCCCTTTATCAGCTAACTTTCTGGATTTGGTACACAGAACAAGATAAAACAAAAAGACTCTTGCGGCACTTTAAAGACTGACAAATTTATTTGAGCATAAGCTTTCGTGGGCCGGAGGCCACTTTGTCATATGTACGAAGTGGAAATGTCAGTTTGATAGGTACATATCCATATCCATAGATAGGAGTGTTGCATTACTATGTGGAGGACTAATGCTAATAAGGTCAATTCAGTCAGGATAGATGTGGCCCACTCCTGTCTTAATGTGTGTGTGTGTGTGTGTATATATATATATATATATATATTTTCCTGCCTAACTGATGTTTCCATTTCATGCACCCGACAAAGCAGGTTACAGCCTACAAAGGCTTGTGCCCAAATACATTTGTAAATCTTTAAGGGGCCACACAACTCCTCCTTGTTTTTGCTGAAACAGATTATCACGGTTACCCTTCTGAAACGTGTGAGAACAAGATAAATGTACCATGTGGTGTCTTGAATCCCAGTGATATATTGCTTTTGGGTACATTCACTACAACGTAGTATCATAGGGCATGACATACGTCTGCTTTGCCCTTGAGACAAACATAAGAAAGTAGAGATAATCCACAAATGTAAGAATATTATGGACCGGGATGAGAGGAGAATGTATCCCACATGGTTTGGATGTAGGGATGGGACAGAGATAGATGGGCAGTAATAGCAATGAAAGTTAATATGACAAATCTCCCAGTCTTCCAGTGGTGGAAGTAACTTAAAATTTCTTACAGGTATTGTCCTATTACAACCCGGGTCCCTGCCAGCTCTCTGAATAGCTCTCTGCTGGCTTTTGCTGCAGTTCAGCCAGCTCTTGCCAGAGCTGTGCACTGGGACACACCCGCTTTCACCTCTGCTCTCTACCCTTGACCAATTCTGGAAAGACCTGAGGAGGAGGACAGAGACATAAGCAGCCCTTAGTGTACTGGTAAAGCCTATAGAATAATCCGACTCTCTCTTTGATGCAACTGTCACAGTTTCAGGGAACCTGCACTTGTATTCTCTGCTCTGTGATCCACTCCAGAAGTGCCCAGACAGGTCTTCAGCAGTCAACTGTCTGGAAGGGATCCTTGTCCCACTGCCACTGACCCACTGCGAGATTTAAGGCTGCCCAGCTCCTGCCTTACACTGTAATATCCACAGCAAGCCTGTCTGCCTGACAGCCAATGCTTGTGCATTGATCTCAGTTTCTGGGGGGGGGGGGTTATTTCCAGTGTGTAGCCAGCAGTAACAAGTTACTAAGTGCCAGCAATGCCCCACTGCCACGTATATTGGCCAAACTCGGCAGTCTCTCTGACAAAGGATTAAAGGACACAAATCAAGTATTCAAAATGGTGACACACAGAAACCTGTTGGGGAACATTTTAACTTGCCTGGGTACTCATTAATGGATTTAAAAGAGGCCATCCTCTTACAAAGTCATTTCAGGAACCAGCTAGAGAGAGAAACTGCACAACTGGCTTTCATATGCAAATTTGACACACTAAGCCAGGGACTGAACAAAGATGTTTCTTGGATGGGCCATTATATTCTACACCCAAATAACAGCAAAAGCTAAGTATCAGGCACTTACAGTCCACTTTATTAGCCTCATTTAGCATGGACACTTTAATTGACAATTTTTTTTCTTTCCCTCCCCCATCTCCTCTTTTTCTGCTACTTATTTGTACCTCTGGATCCCTTGCTCTATTCATCTGAAGAAGTGGGTTGTGCCCATGAGAAAGTTCATGTTACTATCTATATGTTTTGTTAGTCTCTAAGGTGCTACAGGACCATTTGTTGTTTTTTAAGTTTTTTTAAGTTATCATACAGTTATTTCTAAGGCCCTGTCTATACTAACCCCTGCTGTTGACATATTAGTTGCTGCATCTTGCATGTGGTACGGTCAGCAGGGACTGCTCTCCTGTGGATGACGGTTTCTTTTCTCATCCTGGTGGAGTACCAGCATCGATGGGAGAGCACTCAGAAATCGACTTATCGTGTTTAAGGGACACAATAAATCAACAGCCAGTGGATCTATCACTGCAGCATGCATCCCTGGTGTAGTAGAGACAAGCCCCAAGCAATTATAATTATTCTTGAAATAGACGCAGTAAAGAGAAGCCATAAAAACCAATAAACAGATTTAAATACATGCTGAACATACCACACATCAGTCTTAAGGGGCCCTTGTAAGCAAAAGTCTTTCCAACCTTTCCATGAGGACTGCTCCTCCCTCTTCTCCATGGACAGAAAGTTCTGTTTGATTGCTGGATCAGAAAGAAGTCCCTGGGTTAGTTCAAGACCATCCTGTTATACCAAATGCGCTTTGTCTGCTAGTCCCTGGGAAACCCAGCTTAAACCAATATATGCAAACCACTCCAGGGAATGGTCCCCCTCTAGAGCTGTTTAGACTCAGGGCACATCTACACTGCAGGGCAAAACTCAAATTAAGCTATGCAACTTCATCTACGTCCGTTGTGTAGCTGAAGTTGAAATAGCTTATTTTTGGCTTTTGGCACTGTCTACACAGCAGGAAGTTGAAAGAAGAACACTCTTCCTTCAACTTCTCTTACTCCTTGTGAAATGAGGGTTACAGGAGTCAGAGTAAGAAGTCCTCCAACTCGACATTATTTTGAAATAATGGCTTGCTGTGTAGATGTGGTCTTTGTTATTTTGGAATAATGTCAGTTGTTCTGAAATAACGCTGCTGTGTAGACATACCGTCAGTGAGTTGCCTTAATCTCACCCCACACACACTGTTTTTAGCTTCAGGAAAAGTTGTGGTAATCTTCCCCTGTGGAGTAGAGGACAGTCTTATATAAACCATTCATAAAGTGCTTTTAAAAATCCCACCTTAAGTAGGCCTCCACTGTGATTTATGTCTCGCTGCAGATGTTTTCTGTGCTTGTCTTGCCTTCTGAGCCTCTTGTCCTATGCTTGACGATTTTTGTTTCAGTCACCAAAACATATGATGATCAGAAATGAAAACTGAACCCAAAATCCCCTGCATAACATTCAGAGCTGGCATGTGCAGGTGCAATTCCTGTTGTCTGGAGGGGGCGGGGCGGTGAGAGGAGAGGTCAGCCTTGCTTAGGAAATGGCAGAAGTTGGTCTTCTTATTCTACCCCTGATTGTGGTAGAACAGGGGACTAAAAGTCAGAAAACCTGGTCCTGTCCCTGGCTCTGACACAGATGTCCTGTATGACCTTGACCAAATCACACCTCTATACATTTTATTTAAATAAAGAGAATAATATTTCCTTGCTTTGCATGGGGATGGGTGGTCCTGAGTATGGATTATTGTTGTCTGTAAAATGCTTTGTGTTGTGAATGGTGAATGTTTCTGGAATGATAGTGTTAGAGAACGGGTCCCCTGTAAATGTGCAGATCAGATATAGCACAAGCTGTGACCATGCAAACTTCCTCACCCTCTTTCACCAACTGCCTCATCTCTGATATGAATGTAGCAGCTCTAATGTGAGGGGATATGTTGGTCTCCATAACCTATTCAGCTCTTGGCCTCTCTGCTGAGGCTGCTAACAAGGCAGACAGTTAATGCCAATAGCGTTGGTTAAGCTGAGTGCTTGTTGTTTTGCCTCTCTTAGGGCTCTGTTGGTTTGAAAAGGGAACATTACAAACAATCCAAGAGTGAAGTCTTATAAGAAAAATTAGCTGTTCAAAGTAAGTAACTTCTAGGCTTAGTTACAGTAACAGATAATCTATTAACATTTCACATCAGTTTAGGTACATTGCAGTCAGTAAATAAAAATCAGAGACCTGAGTCAAATGAAAAGCAGAATTTATAAATGTGACTATATTAATGGGATTCTTTTAAAAAACAATTCAGCCCCTCTAGCCATTGCTCTCTGAGAACACATCTACACTGCAGGGCAAAAGTCAAATTAAGATACGCAACTTCAGATACGTCAATTGCGTAGCTGCAGTTGAAATAGCTTATCTTGGCTTTTGGTGCTGTCTATAGAGCAGGCAGTTGAAGGAAGAACATTCTTCCTTTGACTTTCCTTACCCCTCGTGAAATGAGGGTTACAGAAGTCAGAGTAAGAAGTCCACAACCTTGAAATTATTTTGAAATAATGGCTTTCTATGTAGACATGCACTTCGTTATTTTGAAATAACTGATGTTATTTCGTCGACGGAGCCATGTAGTCTAGACATACCCTGGGAGACTAGAGAACTGTCCCAGTGGAATCAGAGGAAGAAGTGGTGCTTAACCAGGAATCAGAGGTGCTTAACCAGGGCAGAGTGTGGCATAATTGGCACTGAATCTTACAAAGTAAAGTGCCAAACTGAGACAAAGCAGGATACTAAAGGGCAGATTTTTGCATTTAAAAAAGAGCAAAATTGTGTTCTAAACTGGAAGCAGGAGGGCTGTAAACAAGGATGGAGTGGCCTGGGTCCCATTAGTTAGATCTGTGGTGTCTAACCAGTTCTGAAGCAGTAGCTATTGTAGTGGCTACTGCTATAGTGACCTACCCACCCTCAAACAGCCAAATAGCCATATTCTTCAAGCCAACTAGCCACACTCAACCAGACAAATAGCCACATGTGGCTAGTGGCTAGCAAGTTAGACACCATGGAGTTAGATAGTCTCTGCCACGTCTCCTTGTGTCTGAACAGTTTTGTGCTGGCATTCACCTTAATCAATCTCCATCTGCTTCCCTCCACTTTCTCCAGAAGCCATGCCCCACTTCTTGGATTGGTTCGTGCCAGTGTATCTGATGATCTCCATTCTCATCTTGGTGGGCTTCGGAGCTTGCATATACTACTTTGAACCAGGCCTGCAGGAGGCCCACAAGTGGCGGACGCAAAGGCCGATCATGGAACGAGATCTTCGGAAAACACTGATGATACGGGATAACCTAGCCTTTGGGGTGCCTGAGGTCTAGTATTCTGCATGTGGAGAGTTTCTAGAAAAAAAGCCAAAGTGTGGTCTTTTCTGGGTGGGCTTACAAGGATAGGTCTGAATGCACATTTCACTCTCTGCTGACACAGATCTCTGTTAATCATCAGAGTTACCTCTTTTTTTCTTCTCCAAGGCAAGATTTGTGCACCTCTATTAACTCAAGGCTTTCAGGTCTCCCTAAGCAAGATGGTCATTACTCGGTAAAGGATTCCTGCACCACTCCATGACCTGGATTTTTGGATCCATCAAAGGTAAAAGTCTCTGTTATTCATTATCCAGAGGAGGATACATGCACCTATTCGTTACCTTTTAAAAAATTCTTAAGGGTACCAGAGGATCACACATAGACTTGATATGGGACATGAATCCTTTTACTGATAGTTCACTGGTTTAAATCTAGCCTAGTTTGCTAGGGTATGAAATGGGTTGTTATTGGATGCCTCTTTGACGACTTATGTAAGGTGACTTTGGTGGGGCTCAGCACAGTTCTTCGTGGACAACTGTGCACATCACAGAAATCACCAATGCCCCCGAATTGGCATCAGTGTTTTGAATCTCATTAGAAAGGCTAAGGATTGAATGAGCCATGGAGAGTGAATTCCCAACTCTCCCTTAGAGGTGATCTTCCCAGCTCAGGAGTGAAACACACAGGAGGGGCAAAATGAGTGAAGATTGCATTACTGATGCCCATGTTATACCTGTTTGGGAGATAGAGGACTTCAGTCTCTAGGGCTGTCAATCTGCACTTTCATGAGCACTACATTCATACAAAATGTTCTTCTGAAGAGGTCTGTGTGGATCTCTTGCACCTCTCCTTGACCCAGGACTCTGGATTTATTGCATAGGTCTCAAGAGATCCACTACTAGACATTGGATCTTCTGCATCTGATCATGACCCAGGGATCAAGGGTCCTTTATTATAAATAGATTTGCACTCCTTTGGTCGTCTATTCTACGGCACTTTTTTAAATGGATCCCTTAGTGCATCAGTTCTGTTGCTGCTCCCTCTTGACTGTCATAATCATTGAAAACTGAAATACTCCCGGGAGAACCATGCACTGTGAATCTCTGATAAGGGACACTGAGCCAAACAGGTAGAGATGGGGCACTACTAATGACTGTGCTTTCTGGATCTCGCCTGTATACTGCAGACCATATAATGTGTATATATACACTGTATTTGCACTTTCCTCCACTCTTCCTAGAGCTGATTTGCTAACAAAGTACTATAAGAAAATGTGACTCCATGGGAGAGTGGGAATCCAGCACCTTTTCCTTTATGGCAAATAATGTGCAAATCATAGCTAATAACACTGGCCCAGCTCAGAGCCAATGACATGAGGTATCCTACAGCAGCTACTACTGTGCCACACTGCTTAGAACTGTGTTAAGTCCTGTTCCATGGTACTTTGTATCTCTTCTGATCCTTCACGCCTCTGACTTTTTCTCATTTACTATGCTAACATGCCCTATTGTCCTCACTTCTTTACACTATATATTACAAAACTCTTGTCTTGACTAGTGATGCCCAGGTATCTACATTCCATACAGAACCACTGTCATGTGATACTGCTGTTCCATTGTCAGTGCATTCCATACCAGCCACGGCCACCTTTTGATACATCCTGCAGCATATTTTATATACTTATTACATAGCCTTTGTTGCCCGATTGGCCACCCTTCTCTACATTTTATTGTAATACAATGCCTGCTGCCCTATTGTGCACATAGCTGTACATTCCATACCATCTGCACACATGAAGTGCTGCTGTTTTGTACACACTTTAGTACATTCCATGTCATCTGACTGCCCATGGTGCTAAAGTTCAGTGCCATGCTCTCTGATGGCTCCACTAGATGCAGGCATGCAGACAAGCTTTCCCCCATCATGGCTGCTGGATCAGCTCACAGCATGTCTTCCCTAGGATGAGGGTTTTGCAGACAGTGATAATTCTCACTGGAAACTGTTGACAGAGCTTTTTCATCCATTACTGAATGAAGGATGGAGAACATAGTGGGTGACTTGTCATGGGGGGGGGGGAAGTTGCTTGGGGAATAACATTTAAGTTAGCAGTGATGGCTTTAGTACAAACAGAAACTGTCTTCGACATCTGGCAAATGTCATTGGTCTTTATTGGCCATTTCATCTGCCCAGGTCAGATAAAGCACCATCATTCACACAAGATCCCAACTGGGGGGGGAGGGAGAGGAGAGAGAGGACTTCCTAGGTCTGTCAGGCATCTCAGATGCAGGACAGTTGAATCCCTACATTCAGACTGGAACATGGTGATCTTGAGGCAGGTGTCATAACATGGGTTGTGAGTCAGGAAAATACTGAAGCATGTGCCTAAATTTCCATACATAAGTTGTCCTACGTGCTAGTACCTTGCTGAATCAAAGCCATAAAGGTGCAAATGTCTCAGTGCAGCATCAGTGTAGCATCTGGTGATGGTTGTGTTCCTCAGTATGAATACCAATAAATGGCAGCCCTCGATCTCATTGACAATATCTATTGCCCAAAGGTCACTCAAATTAATAAAGCCATAGTCTCTGAATGTTATCTTAGAGACCTGCCTCTTGGGCCTTGACTGTTGTAATCTGGTGGTTAGGCCACCAATGCAAATGGACCCCAGGTTGAACAATGGGGAAGCAATAAAAACCTTTGGACTAGAGATCCAGGAGCTCAGAGATGTCAGGGACAGGTTAAAATATTCCCATAAGACCAAGGTTCTACTTTTTGAAAAGACTCAAGCTAAGGAAATCTTTCTCTCTGTGTCTCGTGTTCCCAATTTCTTTTTATGAAAGAATCCCTGTTAATGTGTGTATAGCAGTCATCCCACAGAGCCAGTCTGCCCTCCAGAAATGGCTGGGAGCTGATTCAAGCACCTACTTACAGTCAGGGGGTCTAACAGTTCCTGTGGAAAGGGTAAAAAAGGACCCACCATAGACACTGACCTCTCCTCCCATTCAGGCAGCCCCCAAACCCTGGATAGATGTACATTGCCAGGAAGTGATGGGGATCTTGGACTATGTTTAAACTGTCCAGGGGTGGGGATGGGGAGGATGGAATGTCTTCAGGAATGTCACCAGCATGAACTCTACAATCACTTGTATTTCACCAGCAGAAAATTCATCTTCATAAGCTACATTTAAAAAAAACAGGAAATGAATGATTGAGTCTCGTGCCAATGCTGTGTGGGATGTGACAGGCAGCCTGACTGTCTGGAACAACTCATATCTTCAGTGTGTGGGGGTATCCTTATCTGTTTGTGCCTAAACTGACTCGTAAATGAATCTCCACTGATCCTACTATGAAACAGAGCTACAGAATCATACTGGAGAAGGGGCTAGACTCAGTAGTCTGTCATTTCTCTCTCTGAACCCTCTGGATCTCTTTCCTGTTCTGTGCCATTCTCTGTGTATAGTCTATTCCCACATCCCCCAGGCCCTGGATTAACTGGATGAAATTGAACAGAAAGAAAATGAAGTGAATGAAATTGAACAGAAAATATTTCCCTACAGTGGGATCCATTAAGTCTTGGAATAGTCTCCCTAGGGCAATAGTGAAAACCCTGTCACTTGGGACTTATTAAAGCAAGACTGGACAGGGTCTTGAAGACTATATTATAGGGAAGAATCCCTCATGGGCAGCTGGAGGGCCTAGATGTGTTATAGCAAGTACCTGCCATCTTTCACTTGTCTGACACCTCTCCCTGTTCAACTGTCTGATGCCCCAGTACTGTGAATACCCACCTTTAGCCTAACAGCTAAAATAGACATAAGCTCCAAAGCTCTGTTTGATTAGATTGTTTTTTTCAGTGTGTGTTTTGCACTGTTTGGTCCTGATGAAGTTAGCACTAACAGTCAAGTGTTTTCCACTGTTACTTTGTAATTTATTCTCATTAGAGTCAAAAGTCTATATAATAAGTGTATGTAATAAAATGTGTATTAGTGACGTGTTTTCTGGTGCTTTATTATTCTTGGGGTTTATTTTTAATGTAATATGGGTTTGTTAAATTCTATCTGGGATTATACTGGCTACTAGATATGAAGTCATTGGAGAGGGGCACGTCTACACAGCAGAGTTACTTTGAAATAATGTCCATTACTCCAGAATATCATTATGTGCTGTCTACACAAGAAGCCTGCTATTTCAAAATAAACCTTGTTGTATGAGGACTAAGGAGGGCAGCGGAATAGCGATGTATTTCAAAATAAGTGCCGTGTAGACAGCACCACATTTTGAAATAAGCTATTTGTAAATAAGCTAAGCAGTTTGTGTAGCTCAAATTGCGTAGCTTATTTCGAGCTACACACTACTATGTAGATGTACCCTTAGAGGTCTATTAGCAGGAATCTTGATGGTGTTTTTTACTTTTCTTCTCTAAAAGGCCTATGCACCACTTAATCCCTACAGTCCTTCAGAGGGACTTCAGTGGTTCATAGGCTTTGTACAGGCCCCATGCACAAAGGGGACTTTCATCCACAGAGCCTCAGAGCAGGGATCACTCAGAATAGGTGTTTTGAATCCCTCATGATCATTCTTCTGTGATGTCAGGTGAGAGAATTGTTAGAATTCAGCACTTCATCTCCTATGCCTCTCACCATTTGCACATCTCCCAGTGAGGCTAACAATGTGCTTGAAGCAGGAGTATAGAACGCCTATAACTGAGAATCCCATTTAGCTGAGCAGGCACTGGAGGCTAAAGTATGGGACAGGAAATTGGGAGATTTCCAGCTCTGACTTCCTGAATGGCCTTGGACAAATCATTTAATGACTCATTTTCATCCTCTAGGCTGGTAGGATTAAGTTGGTGGGTGTGTTGTTTGTCATTGGAAATGTAATTTTTTTGTCTGTGCAACTGCATCTCAGAGTTGAGCCTTGGCCTTGATGTTACAATATTGTGACTATTGTTAATGTATAATAAGTTGAACCTCTCTAGTCCAGTACTCTGGTCCGGCAACATCCGTGGTCCGGCATGATTTTAGTTAGTCAGATGTCCACTTATCATGGGTGTGTCCAAGTTTCCCGCGGTCCTATAAAGATTGTTTGCAGCTACCAGTCCTGGCTCTGTGTTCTGTGCTGTTATTAAGCTCTAATTTACCCTAAATGTCTTCTAAGTGCCCAGTAAGCAGTGGAAGTGTTGATAATGCTGCTAGATAATATTGACCTCCCATGGTTCAGCAAATTCTCTGGTTCTGCACCAGTCAGGTTCAGAGGATGCCAGAATAAAGAGATTCAACCTGTATTTCCTATAACAGTTGTATAATGGAAATTAACAGGGGCAGCAATAGTTGAATAATATTCTTGAGGGAGAAAGAAAAGAAAGCTGTAATCTCTCTAACATCAAGCAGTCACAGCCCACTGAAGACATCAGGTATGGATGTTTGTAGTTTTATACATTTAATGCAGGCCAGTTCTTTATCTCAATGGTTTCAGTAATGCATGCTCTGAGTATATCTTAGAGTAATTAAGCAGGAGGAAAATTGCTGATTGTCAGGAAATATTTCCTCACAGTGAATTACAGCTAAATGTGGAGGATCCTCTGAAGGGAAGGGGGAGTAGTCCCAGTGCCTGGAAGATTTATAACAAAACTGGAAAAATCACTAGAGAAGAAACTATAGAAATAAGAATAATGCTGCAGTGGTCAGAAGAGACGGGTGGATTAGATTATCTCATAGGTCAGTCAAGGCAGGTTGCTTGAAGAGAGAAGCCAAGCCAAAGGGATCCAGAAATACCAAACAAGGGTAAAACTGAACAGGAAGAGGCATATACACATGGATTGGGAATATATTTAAAAGCACCCCATACTACAGGGCTGCCAGGGTGCTTGTAACCCACCCACCTGCAGAATGTGTCAACACACGAAAAAAATAAATCCACATAATAAACTATTCACTTTCAAAATAGTATTTTGATAATATTCTATCCCAGCCCCTACCTATGCAGGTGCTGTGCTAGTGTAACTCCATACATTCAATACTGGGCAATCCAATGATCTCCATTGCAGTTAGAAATTGGTTACACTAGAAGAAGTGCACAATTTTTCTCCTTGTTTTCCGGTATGTAAAACTTCCCATGTATTGGAATTCTGTCATGAAAACAGCCCATGGGGACCTCTGACTCACCCTCTCTTTAGATTGTTCGTCCTCCTATTCAGAAGGGGCCAGCTGATTGTATACCAATGGATTGCCATGGCATGCTTCCATCTCCTCATTTTATTTCCTTGCTTTTGTTTGTTTTTCTATTTATCTTGGTTTGATTTGTCTTCTGGGTTGACATCATGGAACACAAAAGATGAACAAAAAAGGGTGCATTTTAAAAATGGCCCACAGTCCTACCAAGACAAGTCACAATTGCAGTAGTGCTGTAAGTCAGGGAGTGGTCAATACAAGGATGAGATACCTCCCAGGAGAACACAAGTGCACATGTGGACGATTAGCACTGAATCGATGCTGTAGCATGCCTTAGTGGCTTTTGTGCTGCTGGAAGTGCTGTATTTCCATGGAGCCATCGAATCAAGCTCCAGGACTCCTGGCACTTTTCACATGGAAAGACTTACTTTACTAACTCAAACTCTAGCCAAATGCCAGTCTGGGTAATTACATTCTGCCCACCCTCAATAACCCCCAGGCAGTTTCAGACAAAAGTTATTCTGCACATCCCTGTCACAGCGGGCAGTCAGCCCCAGGGCACCTCTTCTTGGTTGCTTTGGGAATTAGCTCTTCAGCCCTGGAGTGCCCCCTTTCAGCTGGTCTCCTGGCTGCTGGTACCATCCTAGGTCAGTGCCCCTGCACTCTAGGGTCCGCCCCTCCCAGGGAATCCCCAGTCCCCCTACAACACCTTGCCTCAGTGACCCACTAGTCATCATAGACCCTTATCTCAGGGGCAAACTGCAGCCTGAAATGGCCACTCATCATTGGCAAGGGGGGATGGACCTGCTGCCTTTGCTTATCCTGGCTGTTTCCCTGCAGCCTTAGTACACTCAAGCCTTGCCTCAGGCCCTGCAGCCTGGGAATAAGGTGAGGCCAGAACTCCCCAGCACTGCTCTATCTACAGCCCTAGTATTCTTAGGTATTGTCTCAGGTCCTGCACACACTATGTCTACACTCGTGGCTTCTTGTGCCAGAAATATGCAAATTAGGCTAAGTGTGGAATATTGCCGAGCCTCATTTGCATACCTAATGAGCCACCATTTTGCAGAAGAGGCTCTTGTGCCAGAAGGAGCTGTCTACACTGCCCCTTCTTGCGCAAGAAAAAACCTCTTGTGTAATGCCGTTCTTCCTGAAAAGTAATTGGCGTAATGGCATTGTGCAAGAGGGCTTTTCTGGCACAAGAAGGGGCAGTGTAGACAGCTCCTTCTGGCGCAAGAGCCTCTTCTGCAAAAATGGCGGCTCATTAGGTATGAAAATGAGGCTTGGCGATATTCCACACTTAGCCTCATTTGCATATTTCTGGCACAAGAAGCCGCGAGTGTAGACATAGCCTGGGAGTGAGGTTAGGCCAGAGCTCCCCAGCTCTGCCTGCCTCTTCCCAGGACTGCTCTGTCTCAGGAAGCTTCCAGCTTCCCTGGCAGCCAGGTCCCTCCTACTCCTCAGCTAGAGCAAGAGCGTGTCTGTCCTCCTTCCTTCCAGGAACCCTTATCTATGCAGCCCCAGGTTGGCCCTAATTGTCTGTCTCTGCCTCAGCTCCAGACTCCACCCTCTCAGCCCTCTCCCAGGGCTGTGTTTTAACCATTAAAGGGCCAGTGTGGGGCAGATGCCACTTCATATTCCCTTTCTAAAATCTATATATTTTAGAAATGTGCATCTGTCTGTTCATGAGTCTGTTTGTTCAAGAACTCCTCCAGAACAGTAAGAGCTAGGACCACCAAATTTGGTATGCTGCATCCTCTTATAACTTAAAACAAGTTCAGGATTTGGTTGTGCCAGGAAAATAGGAAGTGCTGGGAATGGGAATGTTTTCCATAACATGGAAAGGAAGGGGGCATGGATTGGAGGGATGTGATACTGAGAGTGGCCACTGGGGGCAATGAGTGCACAGGAGAGCTATACAGCAGCTTGACCCCTGGGAGCAGCTGCACCACGGAGTGACCAGAAGGGCTGGGGGCTTGCCATCTTGCCTGCCACCAGACCAGGTAAGTAGCCTGTGCCTCAAATCCTTCCTCCCAGCCTTTGTCTGTGCCTGCAGCACTAGGGGGAACACCTCTGCCAGATGGGGAGACTGGGGGGGCAGAAGGCCCCTGTCGGCTAGAGAGGAAGACAGGAGGCCCCTGCCGGCCAGGCAGGTTTGGTGGGGAAATAGTAGATCCCTGCCAGAAGGAAGGGTTGGGAGGGAGAGAAAGCCCCACCAGATGAGACCCACTCACCCTGAGCTGCTTCTCACTCCCCAACTCTCACTCTTACATGCCCTCCACATCCCCAGTCCCCTGCTCTGCTCCCTCTTCATCCTCAAGTCCCTGCCCTGACTCCTGCACTCTTCCCCCTACACTGCCCGCTCCCTGCTGTAAAGGACCCAGGCAACACTGGATAAGTCTTGTAGTATCTATTATAATGTTACACCCCATGGATGCACTAGTAGGGTGAATACATGATTCCTGTATATATAATTGAAGAAACGCTAACAGTTTTGTTATACATTTTTGCATATTTTTGTTGATACCCAAAATTTTGAAACTTTTCCATTTTTTATTTTCATTTTTGGTCCCTCCCCTTTTTCAACCTTTATTTATTACTGTTTGCCACTGAATTCAGAAGAGTGTATACTCCCTGCATTTTCCATTTTTCCTTTTGCCACTTCGTAATGTTTCAAAACTTCCAACAGTTGGAAAAGTTACAGAATAGCAAAATGAAACTCTGTTATTTCTCAAAAGTTGGAGAAATTTCAAAACATTACAAAGTAGTAAAAGGAACAGAAAAAAATGTGTGTATAGAAACCCAACCCCTAGATATGAGGGGGGAGAGAAAAAAACAAATGACAAAATCTTTAAAATTTAAAAATTTTCAAAATATTTTACTAAATAAATATATATATAAAACAAATTTTGTTCAGTTTTGAGCCTCAGAAACAACTGAACATTTTCACCCAATTGTTCCTTTTAATATAAAGAATAAAAATGATGGTAATGAGCCATCTCAGTAATACATGAAGGATATAGGCTGCATAGAAGTGCGGCGTGTTTTGAGGATTTCACCTGTCTGAGGAATCCACACCTTTGGTTCTGCCATATGGATGGACTCTGCTTTGGCAGGGAATGACAGAGTTAGGGAGGCAAGAATGTGCGAGGGTCACAGGGCAGGAATGGCTGCAATGCTAAGATTCCAAGCCCTTCAGGCCTTCCACAAACAGCTCCTTGTTCCACCCCCTGCATCTCTTGTGTCCTGTCAATGCTGGGTGTGGGGAGGGGAGGGGAGAATGACGATGGGGGTGATGTTCCTCCCAGTTACTGTAAGTAGGTCAGAGGCTGGAGGTTGTCCAGGATACTCAGCCAAGGCTTTGAAGCTAGATCCAGGCAAGGCAGATTGCTTGAAGAGAGAAGCCAGCCAAAGGGATCCAGAAAGCCAAACAAGGACGAAACTGAAT
The DNA here is from genome assembly GCF_052426305.1 of Pelodiscus sinensis. NCBI lineage: Eukaryota > Metazoa > Chordata > Testudines > Trionychidae > Pelodiscus > Pelodiscus sinensis. The sequence continues at coordinate 90,567,219 of NC_143052.1, read as the reverse complement.
GGGAAGAGGCATATACACATGGATAGGAAATATATCTTAAAGCACCCCCTGCCACAGAGCTGCTTGAAACCCATCTAGCTGCAGGCACAGCTATTCCAGGCTTGAGATCCCCTACTACAGCTCAGTCAATGCATGTGAACCTGGCAGCTCCCCTTCTTCTCAACCCAATGCCCAGCACTCACGGCTCTGGTGATGCAGCTCTTTCTAAACACTCGGTTCTGGGCCGTCTCATGGGGCTGCTTCATCCTGGCTTGTTACTCTCTATGGGTCTGTCTACACCGCACGATTTTTTTTGAGATAACTAGCATTACTTCAGAATAACAATACGAGCGTCAACACAGCAGTTATGTTATTTCAAAATAATTTTGAAATAACAGAAGGCTTATTCCAAAATCTGTAAACCTCATTCTGCGAGGAATAATGCCTATTCCAAAATAGCTATTTTGAAATAAAGCGTTTGTAGATGCTCCACTGCTGCTATTTCAAAATAGCCCCTCACCAGGGCCATTCTAAGCTATTCCTCCCCAGTGCCTCCTGGGGCTCTAAATCGATATAGTACATCTACATTAGAGAAGCCTGCCTCACACTAATTTTGAGGCTTCCCTGCAGTGTAGGCATGCTATTTCAAAATAAGCTATTTGAAATAGCTGGGCAATGTAGACATAGCCTATGTTATCCCAGTCCTGGGGATGCCCAGTTCACACGGTTCTGCCAGTGTATCTCTGTCCTGACCTACCATGCCTCAGGCGTTGCCAGTCTTTCCCCCCCCCCTCCCCCCCGCCTAGCTCCTGACTTTGTGGAAAATTATTGGGACTTTTCAGGAACGCTGACAGACCAGAGGAAGCAAAGGTGCTGCAGGCAAGTTAATACTTTTGCAATGCCCCAGTGTGTTGCTAGAGAGCACTGTGCTGAAGGAGGTCCTGGTTTTCAGACCTAAACCAGGGCACTGACACACTCATTCTGTTTAAAGATTCTGTGGTAAAATTTGTAAGACGGAGGTGTTAACCCTGACATCCCAGGTATGTCCTAACTTTGATCAGTTCATTCCTCTGGTCTAAAAGCCTCCTTTGGTGTCAGGTGAACACAGTTATCCTAAAATTGTGCAGTGACTGGCTCAGAATGGCTGCCACATTCCTTCCCAGCAGAAGTTAAGGTGTGAGAGACTGCTGGGTGGGAAGGATGTAGCGGAAACACAGCTCCCCCTTCTCTCCTTGTCTTGTTGGAGCAGCATCCTCAGACTGGTCCCTCTCCTTCTTGGCTGGAGCTCCCCTTCCTGTTTCAATCTACTCTAACTGCTCCTCCCCAGACTTGGCTGCATTGTATCAGGGAGTAAGGGAGTAATCCTGCAGATGAAATATTCTATGTGGAAATGCCAGCCATGAATATTCTCATGTGCCTCAAGGTTCTTTTGATTCCCTTGTCCTTGTTTTTCAGTTCCTAGCCTGGCTTTTTATGAGTGCTCTCATTCACTCTCTGCCCACTCCCTCTGTCTGTTGGGGCCAGCTGTGTCCCTCCCCAAGCTCTCCAAGTCTCTTTCTCTCCCACTTACTTTTAACAAAGCTGAGAAAAACTTCCTACACTGAAGAAAGAGAAGGAGAGAAATCAGGAAGGATGGATGGCAGGAGGAAAGGCTCTGGTGCATTTTGTGTGGCTGTGTCCGCCGGGACAGAAGCCAGGAGATCTGGATATTTTGTGATCGATGCTCCTGCTAAACGCCGCTGTGTATAAAGCCTCCCAGCCTGATTAACCACAGGCTGGGGGAATTTGGCCCCAGGCTGCCCCCTCTGAGAAATGTGGAATATCCCTTTCACCAGCTGAGGGATCTGAAACATCAGCTGCTTGGTCCCAGCTAACAATTTACCCTCAGTTGCTGCTCTTGAAGAACCAGGTAAGCTCCTAAATTTCCCCTTCTTTATCAGAGAGTCAGATGAAGAGGGCAATGTGCTGGGCAAATCTGAGTCTTCTGTGAGCTGATTTTGACTTATCCTAGTACAGGGAACTCCAACCTTTTTAACCACATGATCACTTTTTCTATTTAAGTGCAATGTAAGATCTACCTCAAACCCAAGTACCCTTGCCCCCATTTCCTTCCCGCCCCTTCTTTGAGGCCCTGCCCCTCCTCTATCCCTTCTCTGAGGCCTCACTCTGCTCACTCCATCCCTCTTCCTCTCCCATCCTCACTCACTTTCACCAGGCTGGGGTAGAGGGTTGGGGATGCAGGCTCTGGTCTTGGGCCAAGGGGTTTGGAGTGTGGGAGGAGCTCCGGGCTCAGCCCAGGGTGGGGTATTGGGGTCCAGGAGGGGTTTCAGGGTGCAAGCCTGGGAAGGAGTTTGGGTGCAGAGGGACTCATGTCTGGCATAGGAGGTTGGGTGTAGGAGGAAGTTCAGGGCTGGGACAGGGGTTCAAGAAGCAGGCTCTGGCTGAGCACCATTTAACTGAGATGGCTTCTGGGTGGTAGAGCAGTGGGGTTAAGGCAGGCTTACTCCTGCCCTGACCTTGCACCACTCCTGAAAGCAGATGGCATGTACAGCAATGGCTCCATGGTGCCATGTGCTGCCCCTCATCTACAGGCACAGAGCCCACAGCTTCAACTTGCCACGCTTCCCCATTATTGATTAATGGGAGCTGCAAGAGTGATGTCTGCAGGCAAGGACAGCATGTGGAGACCCCCTGCTTTGCTTTTCTCAGGGGCTGCAGGGACATGCCAGCCACTTCCAGGAGCAGCAATTATCATGGGGATAATTACTCCAGTCACGACAGGTTAGGCATTTTAGAACTCACTACTCAAAAAATTAAATTTAAGCGCAAGATAGAAATGAAAATTATGAAATGCACAGGTGAGTCAAAAACCAAAAATAAAATATTTTGCAAGCAGTAAAAGGAGTAACAACAACCCCGCACGTATGTATTGGGTCGGGAGTTGCAAGTGAAGGACAGTGTGTTTGTGAGAGTGACAGACCCAAACACAGTGGCTACGTCTAGATTGCATCCCTTTTTCAGAAAAGGGATGCAAATTAGACGTATCGCAATTGCTAATGAAGCGGGGATTTAAATCTCCCCTGCTTCATTAGCATAAAAATGGCTGCCGCTTTTTTTCGGCTTGGAGCTTTGCCGGAAAAAAGCGCCAGTCTAGACGGGGATCTTTCGGAAAATAAAGCCTTTTCCGAAAGATCCCTTATCCCTTATTTTAAGAGGGATAAGGGATCTTTCGGAAAAGGCTTTATTTTCCGAAAGATCCGCGTCTAGACTGGCGCTCTTTTCCGGCAAAACTCCATGCTGAAAAAAAGCGGCAGCCATTTTTATGCTAATGAAGCGGGGGAGATTTAAATCCCCGCTTCATTAGCAATTGCGATACGTCTAATTTGCATCCCTTTTCCAAAATGCAGCCAGTGTGTTAGCGTGACAGAGATTTGCATTGCCAAGTTCCCTCTTTCCCCTTCTCTCTGTGTGGAAATAGGATACAGGAGTAGGGGAAGGAGGGACACCCTGACATCAGCACCCCCTCATGGATGGAGGGGCAGCTGAAGTGCCTGCACTTGACAGTCTCTTGGCCAAACCAGTCAAGATCACCTGTCAGAGGCTCCAGATCTACTGGTAGATCCCAATCTACTGGTTGGTGACCACTGTCCTAGGAACTACAGCACCTGACCGGTATTCAGGATGCAGGGCATGGCAGAGAAAGGCAAACAGCTCCTCCCCATAGAACAATTATGGTGGGTGGTGGTGAGGGAATTCTTTCTGGCCCCAACTGGGGATTCGTGTATGTGCAGAAGCATGTGGATTGACAGACCTTGTATTTGGTATCTGCCAGGGCATGGCTGAGGAACATTGGCAGGGCACAGCACATGGGGAAACCTGTGATGTCACTGCCCAGCAAATCCAAGCGTGTCTGCCAGCACTAAGCCATGCAGGTGAAGAGTTGATGCTCCCTTTGAATTTGTTTCTTTAGGAAGCATAAAGGTACCAAGTGTATAGGATGGACAAAGACTTCGCTCCTTCCCCTCACAGGAGCCGCAGATGTATTCCAACCCTGGGAGCTGGCACCAGCCCCAGCCGTATCCCAGGTTTATCGGCACGGCACATGGGAGGCGGAGCACTGGCCCCACCCAGCCCCAGGCTGAGAAAGGAAACCCACCCTGATTCCTTCAGCCAGGACTCTGCAAGGCAGATTCCACCTGCAAAGGGGAGCGTGAGCACCAGGCCTAACTCTAGGCTTGCAGGCCTGAGGGAGCTGAGCAGCACTGGGCTGCCCATCCCGTGCCCTCTTTCTCCTGCATCCAGATCCCTTCCGTGGGCTGCGGCCAATGGTTTGGCACCAAGGAAGCTGAGCGCCATCTCACTGACCCTCCGCCGGAGTGGCTCTGCACCGCCACCTCACCGACAACTGCTCCCGTTAGGTTCTTCAAGGAGAGAGCAGCTCCAGGCGCCGCTGGTAAAGGAAGGACCAGGAGGAGGGGAGCTGACCTTGTCAAATCTGCCGCCGTCGCTTGGAGTACAAGCCTGGCTCCCAAGAGTGCCTCTGGGCTGCATGGAGGAGCAAACAAATACCTGGCATGATGGACAAATCAGTGCTGCATATCCAGGATCAGAAATGCCCACCACATTGCCTCCCTCAGGTCCAGATTTCCAGAGATGCTTGGCCCATGCTACCTTATTTCCTCCTCTGCCACATCCCCAAGGGAGGGGGAAACATCCCATGGACACATCCATGACAGCAGCTGGTCAAGAGTGCCAGGTGGCTACCAAGAGATTCAGTGACCCACTTGGTACGGGAATTCTGCAAGGGCGACTTGGATGTGGGAACATGCCATGTCCCGTTCCAGAGATGTGTGCTGAAGGGATGGTTCTGGGGGGCCGACTCTCTGCTGCAGATACCATCTTGTCTCCTGTGATGGACACAGTTGGGCCAACATGTAAGTCGAAGAGGGCAGCTGGACTGGGTTGAGTTTGGGGTCTTGTCCTGAAACATGCTGATGCATGAAGGTAGAAACAGGCATGAGGGTTTAGCTCTGAGGTTTCATCTTTCATGTGGTCCTATTCTCCCATTGTGCTGTTTCATGTGTTGAAATTCCTGCCATCAACCAGTCCTGATGGAGCATTACACTAACTGGGGGTGATAGTGGTAATTTTCCTTCTTATTTTCAGTCACACTTCATAATCATAATGGTTCATCATTTACAAATAGTATGGAAAGAGTTAATAGATGGTTAATACATGTAAGCATGATGCAGACATCTGTGTACAATAGATGCTTACATGTACATCAGAAGATGTTATTAGAGATGATTATCTAATCTAACAAGCTATCCTAGGGCGACCTATTAGACTAGGTAATAATTGAAGAAAACATCTAGCAATTGTTTAGAAGTGGGATTGAATTTTCTTTTTCATTTCTACATTTTAAAGAAGGAGGTTTTCAAAAACTTCATAAACCCCCCAAACCTTGCCAGTTCTGACTGTTACCCCCCTGGGCCAGCACTGTGCTCCAGCCGGACTACACAGACAGGGAAGTCGCAGCAGTGCAGGATCTTGCTATTGTGATTAGGACTGTGGGGATCTGAAGTGAAAATACAGCTGGTTCTTTTTAGGTGGCAATGCACTGAATGCCTCCTTTAGCCAAACAGGAGAATTCTCTGTAGTCCTCCATGGTCTAGGCCTGAGCTATCTCCAAATTCCTGTCTCAACACATCGGGCAGCTGCAAGTGTTGGCGACATTGAAGCTGATGGAGCCGCAGGGGAGGTCTGGGGCATTCTCAGTGGAAGGCTGTGGGATTCCGTGCCACTAGAGATCACGCTAAGCCTTTGTGGCTAGGTTTCAAACTCCTCTCTGAGCAGACTACCCCCCGGCTCAGTGGTGGCTGAGCAGAGCTTGGCAGTGCTTCCCTTGCAGATAAACAGCAGGATAATCCCACATAAGAAAGTGGCACAGATCATGGGAGGAATGGAAGGTACGGCCCTGCCAGATGAACACCAGTTTCCTTAATCTTGTCTGTGGGGCCTAGATACTGTGTTGCCAGGTGCATCACAAATAAGATGGACAAGCTTCATAGTCCCAAAGTGGAATTTAGAGATTTGATTTGCAGTTTGTCTCTAAATTTGTACTGTTGAGCTAGGGTTGCCAGGTGTCCAGTATTCACCTGGACAGTCCAGTATTTTCACCTCCTGTCCGGTAAAAAAATTCAGAGAATACTGGACACCTAAAACGTCCAGGATTTTCTGAATTTTTCCCCGGCCAAGAGGCGAAAATGGCGGGCACCTGGCAACCCTACAAACACTCAGCGCCTGGCCTCCCCCCACCCCCAAGTCTTCCCCCGGCCCCCGACCCTAGCCCCAACCCCCATGCTTACCTGGTTCCCCAAGACTGCCGGCACAAAATGGCTGCAGACCAATAGACCTAGGAGAAGATTTTGGGGTGGGGGGGTGTTTGGGTTTTTTGTTTCAACCGTCTGGCAACCCTATGTTGAGCTGCTATTTAAAAGGCTCATTCTTGTGCTGCTGTTTGCTCCTGGGCACAGTCAGTGACCAGTGCTGCCCTTCTGATTGGATAGTGTGTTAAATCCACTTTGCACCCCCTGGCCTGCAGTGCTGCTCCTCCATCCTTGTGTGTGACACTGCCCAGTCTGGAACAATACCAGCTTTGCACTTCCTCTTACCCTCTGTGACAGGCGGCCTGCTCCTTTAAAGGACAAGAAGCAAGGGCCAACCAGTCCTGGTCAAAGAGCCCACTCTGCCTTAATTGGTTGCATAAAAGCCTAATGGTGCTGGACCAATTGGGATCAGATGGCTGCCTTAAATACCTGGGCCTCATAAAAGAGCTGAGATAATTCCCTTTGGAGAAAACATAGGGGGCAAGATGGGCTCCTGTGGCAGGATCTAGAACAGGGGTCAGCAATCTCCAGTATGTGGCTCATCAGGGTAATCTGCTGGGGGCTGCAAGACATTTTTTTACAGTGACAGTCTCAGGCATGACATCTACAGCTCCCAGTGGCCACAGTTGCCCATTCCTGGCCAATGGGAGCTGCAGGGGGCTGTGCCTGAGGGAAGGCAATATAAACAAAATGTTTGGCTGCCCTCCAGCGGATTACCGTGAAGGGCCGCGTGTCGAAGGCTGCCGACTCTGGCCTGGCCTCAGAGCTAGTGCCGAGCAAAGAAGAGAGAAAGGTAGCCCAGAGGGAATGAGTCTGTGAGGGAGACTCTAGGGAAGGAGGCTGGAAGTCAGGGCTCTATCCCACAGCCAGAGAGACTTACAGGTAACTCAGAAGGAGAAGGGACTGGGAGCTGAGCTTAGTGATGGGCTGAAGAGGAGCCCAAGAGAGTGGAAGAACCTTTAGTTTGCTTGGGATTTTTGTTTTCCCAGAAGGGGGTGGAATCCTGAGCTAGGGGCCTGAGCCATATGAATTCTTGGGAGAGACAGAAAACTTGAATGAGGGGAAACGGAGGCAGGGATGGGCCTACAACACCATGCTTGGCCCCTAGGGGAGTGCTTACAGTGCATATTTGTGCAGCCCCAGTGTAGCTTAGAGCAGCCTCAGGGCTGTTCTAACTCATATTTGGGCTTCCCATGGCCCTGTAGCTGTGAATAGGGGGAAAGCAGTGTTGTCAGGCTCCCTCCCACTTCATCTCTGTCCCGGCACTTCCTTGCATCAGAAGCTGCAAGGATCAGTGGCTTAGAATTGTTCTGCTGCTCTGTGCCGCACAGCTGATACCCATCCCGAGAGGGGTTGTGGGTGTCAGGTTTTGGCCACTGTATGGGTTTGTGTGTGACTGGAGGAGCAAACAGACCACAGGAGAGTAGAGAATCAGGCCAGTTTTTCACAGGATTACACCAGGAGGAAGACAGCCGAGATCCAGACCCAACATCCCTCACAGAGATGCACGCTGGTCACATCCACACAGATACCCATCTTCAGCCACATGCATATATTCACAGTGACATGTGCACAAAGACCCAGACAGACACAGATGCCTGTAGGCACCTGGAGAGATACACAGTGTGTGCACAGTGACACAGACACATCTCTCCTTGCCCTGCCGGACACACAGACGTTAGCCGACAGACATTGGTTCTCTCTCCACTCCTGCCCCACACGGAGAATGGCCCAATCTCTGCACCTCTAGCCAACAACCAGAAACCGTGATTCCTGATTTTCCCTGGAGTAGGTGAGCTGGGAGTCAGGTCTAGGGGTTGACACTCCCCAAATGCTTAAAATCCCCCAACCTGCTCTCAGTCCTTCCTTAGTGAAACCCCTTCAGCAGCCTGCCAAAGGGTTAAATCTCTCTGCATAAGTGGCCGGGGTAGAGATGCTCCACAGACAGTATGTGAAAGCCACCTGGGAATAGAAAAGGCGAGGAGGGAAGCAGTGTGTGTGTGGGGAGGGGGGAAGAGCATATTCAGGGCACATCTAATCCATTCATCACAGCACCTCCCCTCCCCAGCAGTAAGCACACCCTCCCCAGCCCACCAATCCAGTCAGAGTCTTGCAGCAGCTTGGATGAAGCTTGGATCCAAGGAAGGGAGGGAGGGATAGCGTGGGGGAGATTTTGCAGGGATGTTTAATATGCAGGTCACATGATCTGACCATGGCAGCAGCAGCAGCAGCAGCAGCATCCCTGCTTATCTGAAACATCTAGTGAAGGAGAGAGAGAAGGAGAAAGAAAAAGCAAAACCTCTGACCAAGCCACACTGCACCCGTGTCAGGAGAGGAAAGTGAGGGGGAAAGCCACCCCTTGGGAGCATATTCAGAGACAAAGAAAAATTCATGTTCAAAGGTAGGTGTCCATGCTGATGCTTGCACACTCGCATGGCTTTGCCAGGGCTCAGGGATGCTGAAGGGATCCCCTGATGTGGTGGGCAGGTCCCTCCCTACACACACACACACACACACACACACCGAATGGGGACTTGCCAGTGCAGCTCCGAGGGCGGGGGAGAGGCGGCAGAATGTTTCCTTGTTGCCTTTTTCTCTTAACGGCAAAATTCTGGTATCCATGAAAGAGTGGGGTGGTTGTGCGGGGGACAGTGACAGCCGTCATCAAAGAGGGAAAGGAAAGAACCCCGGCTGGTGGGCCAGGGGTGGGAGAAACCACAAGCTCTTTTGCAGCTGGCTTGGCCCTTGTTAGTCGCAGACACTTGTGCGCTGGGCAATAGGAATGTCCTGTTCTAAACCCCAGGCACCTGAGTGGGACTCAGTGGGCAGGCAAGGAACCAAAGCCAGACACGGCTCCCGGCCCCCAGGCTGGTGGGGGATTGGGAACCCGTGATTATGGGGCTCAGAGCATGGCACTCTTCCAGGCTGCCGCAGGGCCCAGCTGTGCAACAAACCCTTTGGGACATGAGAGTCTAAGTGCAGCTCAGGGCTTGGGGAGCTGGGCACATGGGGAAGAGAGGTGTGTGCTGATGTGGGGGCAGAGGGCAGCAAGGCTTTCTCCTGAGGACTAGGCCAGGGCAGGGCATGATCCGTGGAAATGTCTCTAGGGGGAGATCTTAGAGAGACAAGGTGTGTGGGGCAACCTCTTGTACTGGACCAACTTCATCCGGTGAGGGAGAGCCAAGCTGTGGAGCATGCACAGAGCTCTTCTTCAGGTCAGAGCTGTCAGCGCCGGGGGCAGCGTTCCAGGGGAGGGATAGGATCCCCTCATCTACTGAACCATTCCAACCTAGAGAACAGAGAAACCTCCCTGCTGCAGCTGGGGAGGGGGCGGTGACCTAATAGTTCTGCCTCCTTTCTAGTGAGGCTTCAGCATGCTAGATTTCACTCAGATTGGAGAGAGATGGACTGCGGGCTCCCCAGGTGCACCAGGTGGTTGGTTATTAAAGGCTCACTAGAGGAAGGCTGGCTCAGGGGAGAATTTAGCAGCCCCAAAGAGCTGGTATAAGTCTCTCTGCCCCATTTGAGAAAACCTTTCTTTAGTGGGCAAAGAGACAAGCTGATCCTGTGGCCTCCTAGTGTTGCTGTGCACGGATTTAGACTGGATTGCCCTGCACTATACATTGGTGGTATTGTATGGACGTACATGCTGGAATAAATGGCCCCCTGGTAACTCTGGGACCTAGATAAAAATGAAAAGGCATCTTGTCTAGACAAGTGAGAAAAATGATTAACCATGATATTTCTTTAGGTCTGAATTAACGGATGTTCATGTCTGCAAGCCACGTGGAGTTTTGGCTTAAACAATAGCCGCTTGCTTTTTCAGGGGTGTACAGGAATGAGTGGCGTGCCGGATTCTGATTTGCCCACTAAGATCTCTTTACTCCACCCTGGCAGTGTAAAAGGGACCTTACAGTGTGTGTATGTGTAATTGCATTGTCAGAGCAGTGCCAGGGGGCTGTAGTGCAATCTGGACTGTGGAGGGCTTTGCCATTGATCTAAATGAGACCAGGATCAGGCCCTTATTAAATGGAAGGAGATACCCGGTAAGGCTATAGATGAATTGACTGGGTATTAAATAGCAGTTGTTCCTAGAGGCTGGCTCTATAGTGGTTGAATGTTTCCACTCCTCACTACATGATGCCATTCAGACAAAGAACAGGAAGGCGGAGGGAGGGGAGAAGGCGACTTTCATATCTAGGTTACTGGTTCTAATCTGCCCTTGAGGCAGTGATGACTGAAAGGCCTTACCATCTGATCTCTGTTCAGTGGCCTGCGTGTAGGGAGTTTGTGCAGCTATAGCCAGCTTTGAATGGCTGCTGTAAATGTAAGAGTGATGGACATGCAAGTGAATGAATATTAATGATGCTGAATGGTAGCTGTCATTATTATTATAATTCATTATTAGCACTTACACAGGGCTTTTCAGCTGTAGATCACAATGTGTTTTAAGTGGCATAGTTCCCTTTCTGGACTCGCTAAGGCAGTGGTCCCCAACCTTTTGGGGCTGCTGGGCGCCCGGGAGCAGCACTGCACGTGCTCCGCGCATGCTCCGTGTGCCTGGGGGCTGCACGGCGCATGCGCCACGTGCCCGGGGTGAGGCGCATGCACCGGGCGTCCGGGGCCCAAGAATGGCTCGGGCCGGCCCTGGTCACTAGGCGGGCTCACATAAATGCCCTGGTGGGTGCCATGGCACCTGCAGGCACAGCATTGGGGACCACTGCGCTAAGGTGTTCGGCCCCCTCTCAGGTGTTTGACCTTGTGCCCGTACCTAGCTTTGAATGGCATCTCACAGTTCTCCCACTCTTGTACTGGGGATCTGGGTACAACACACATCGCCCTGCAGGTCTGACTGGACACCTGCATCTCTTCCCTTGTTACAGGGACCAACGGCCTTCTAACAACAACGGAGTTTATTAGGCCTCTCCCACCAACAGGCTCACCCACCTTGTCTTTCTATTTGTATTAGTGCATGGAACAAAGCATTAGATAAAAGGGTGTAAAACACAGTCAACCTGTATCTTTAGTCTCTTCTAAGCCTACACTTTGCTACCAATTAAATGAGCGTTCCAGAAAAGAACTCTCTTTTCCCCCTTGAGTTCCAGAAAAGAACAGACCCAACTTCCACTTTGTTGGGAAGCCAAGGGAACTCCTGAAAGCCACCCTGGCCCCGGCTTGTGTCTCAAGGCTTGTTTACACAGGGACACTCAGGGAAGCTAAGGAGAACTAACACAAGAGGTGAAGTTAAAGTGCATTAGTTCAGGTGCGTTTAGCTACTGTGCAGATGTTCTCATTCAGAAGGAAAGTGGCCTTAGTTCTCTGTAGCTTAATCCATAGTGAACTAAGACCACTGTATTGACTCGACCTAGGACAAGCCCAGTTAGCAGGGATTTCTAGTCTCTTGCTGTAGCTCAGGAACAAGGTGCATTGGCAGTGCTTTGTGACAGCAACACGATATGGGGGAGTGTCTGGATCAGGACAGAAAGGCATTGGCAGAGCTGCCCAGGTGCCCAGGACCGAGATACCAAGGAGAAAGGGTAGCAGGCTAAGCAATAGGCGTGGGAGAGCTGGCTGGTTGAGCTTGGCATGTTTCATCTGATGTCTGGACTTTCCTGGCTGGCAGCAGCTTTGAGAAAGCTGGAAAAAGACAACAGCAGCCTTGAGGGAGGCTGTGTCAGCATAAAAATCACAAACTAGTTGTGACGTGGGTAGCTGCAAAGAGCTCAGCTGCTATTGCCTTACCCCGAGGGCTGCTGCAGCCTCCCTTTTGTAGAAGGAGCTGAGAATTGCTGGGCTCCATCAGACCAGTGGTCCCATCCAGTCTCCTGTCCACCCCCCATAGTGGAGTAATGTTGGATGCTACAGAGTTGCTCCTCCTCAGTTTAGAAAAGCAAGGAAAGGTGATTTCTTCCTGACAGTCCTTCCTCTGTAGACAAGGATTGAAGGAGCTTGGATCCACCAAATCTGTGGGTTCCTCACCCCACCAAAGCTGTAGGAGGCTATTTGGCCCTTTGGCACTGGCTAACTGGGTGGCTTTGAAAAGTCACGTGTGAGAGAAATTTTGTTTCCAAATTTCTCTGTTTTTATATTTTTATTATTTTTACATTCTGTCATTACATGTCGGCAGCAACATGCATGGCAACAGGCAGGCTGTAATATGACATAGCTGAAATGTTCCAAGTGTCACACTGTTTCGCTGCAAAACAAAGAGGAGGAGTCGCTTCGCTCGAGAAGAGATGTTTCAATCAGTGCTAAGTAGAAGCTGACCTTAATGAATTTAAAAATTAAACAACAGAATATTTCAACTGTTCTGTGATGTTATCATCATGACACTTGTATCCAGACAGCTCTTTCACCATGAAGGAAGACTGAAAAAAATTGGATTTGTTTAGTCTGGAAAAGAGAAGACTGAGAGGGGACATGATAGCAGCTTTCAAGTTCATAAAAGGTGGTTTACAAGGAGGAGGGAGAAAAATTGTTCTCCTTAACCTCTGAGAATAGGACTAGAAGCAATGGGTTTAAACTGCCGCAACAGTGGTGTAGGCTGAACATTAGGGAAACTTCCTAACTGTCAGGGTGGTTACGCACTGGAATAAATTGCTTAGGGAGGTTGGGGAATCTCCATCGCTGGAGATTTTTTTAAAGAGCAGGTTAAACAAACACTTGTCAGGGATGGTCTCTAGATTCTGACCAAGGAGGAATTGGTAGCTAGGTTCTCTATAAGCTGTGTGGCTGCCTATTAAGCACCACACAGGCACTCAGGGACTCCAGCCCAGGTGGACCTGCTGTGGCCTGAGGGACAGGCACTCTTCCCCAATCCCAACCTAGCTCAGCCGCTGACTTGCTGTGGCTGGGGGGCAGGGAGAACCCTATCCCATGGCTCCAGCCCCGGAGCTGCTGTAGTGGGAGAGGTCCCTCTCCTCCCCCTCCCTCTCTGCAACCCAGGTGCTGCTATGAGGAGAGAGAGCTAGAGGGAATCCTTTCTCCCCACCATAGCCCTGGGGCAGCCTGCACTCCAAACCCAACATCCCTGGCCCCTCCCCAGAGCTCACACCCCGAGATGGAGCCCTCACTCCCCAACCCCAATCCTCTGCTCCAGCTCTAACCCTCTCATTTCTGGCCCCACCCAAGAGTCCATGCCCCTGCTGGAGCCTTCACAGTAACCTCTGCCCAGGCCTGAGCCCCCTCCCATACTCCCTCAGCCCTCCCCCAGCACATGAATTTTGTTATACGTGCCAATATGAAGGTGATGTGTGACATATCACTTCCCTATTGGTACACACATCAAAATTCATTCTGCACATATGTGGGAAGAATTAGAAAGAACACCCAGACTAACACGGCTACATTTCTATCACAGATTAGTAGTGATTCTGAAGATGAAAGGCAATTTGGGTGACAGAGATCATGAAATGAGAGATTTCATTATTCTAAGGAAAGGAATGAGTGAGAGGAGCAGGATAAAGACAATGGACTTCAAAAAAGAAGCCTTTAACAAACTCAGAGAACTGGTAGTTAAGGTCCCATGGGAAACTTCCAAGGGAAAAAGGAGTTGAAGAGAGCTGGCAATATTTAGAAGAAACAATATTAAAGGCAAAATTGCAAACTACCCAATGAAAAGGAAAGGTATGAAGAATTGTAATTATTGAAATTATTAAATTGAAATTATTTGCACTGTTAAACAATAATATAATGCCATTTATTAAAATATTTGTGGAAGATTTCTACATTTTCAAATATTTTTATTTCAGTTACAACACAGAACACAAAGTGTACAGTGCTCACTTTATATTTATTTTTACTACAAATATTTGTACTGTAAGAACAAAAGAAATCACATTTTCAATGCACCTAATACAAATACTGTAGTGTAATCTTTTTATCATAAAAGTTGAACCATAAATGTAGAATTATGCACAAAAACAACTGCATTCCAAAATAAAACAAGCAGAAGCTGTAGAGTTTATATCAGTCCACTCAGTCCTACTTCTTGTTCAGCCTATTTCTCAGATAAACAAGTTTGTTTACATTTGCAGGACATAATACTGCTTGCTTCTTGTTTAGAATGTCACCTGAAAGTGACAACAGGTGTTTGCATGGCCATGTGGTAGCCAACATCTTAACATATTTATGTGCCAAATATGCTGAAGATTCATATGTCCCTTCATACCTCAACCACCCTTCCAGAGGACATGTGTCCATGATGATGACAGGTCCGGCTTGATAATGATTCAAAGCAGTGCAAACCACCACATGTTCATTTTCATCATCTGAGACAGATGCCACCAGCAGAAAGTTGATTTTCATTTTTAGTTGCTGCATCAGAGTGTTGCTTTTTTAAGACTTCTTGTACCTTTGGTCGAGTGCTGTAGCTGTCTTTAGAAATCTCACATTGGTACCTTTTTTGCATTTTGTCAAATCTGCAGTGAAGAAGTTCTTAAAATAAGTAACATGCTGGGTCATCATTCAAAACTGTTATAACATGAAATATATGGCAGAATGCAGGTAAAACAGAACAGGAGACATACAGTTCTTCTGCAAGGAGTTCAGTCACAAATTTAATTGATGCACTATTTTTTAACAAGCATCATCAGCATGGAAGCATGCCCTCTGGAATGATGGCCAAGGCATGAAGGGGCATACAAATGTTTAGCATGTCTAGCACATAAATATCTTGCAATGTCAGCTTCAAAAGTGCCATGAAGATTCCTTTTCTCTCTTTCAGATGACATTTTAAATAAGAAATGGACATCATTATCTCCCACAAATGTAAACAAACTTGTTTATCTTAGTTGAATAGGAAGTAGGATTGAGTTGACTTGTAGGCTCTAAAGTTTGACATGGTTTGGTTTTGGAGTGCAGTTACGTAACAACAAAAATCTGCATTTGTAAGTTGCACTTTCTCAACAAAGATATTGCACTGAAGTACTTGTATGAGGAGAATTAAAAGTACTATTTCTTTTCTTTATAATTTTTACAGTGCAAATATTGGTAATCCAAAATAATAATACAAAGTGAGCACTATGCACTTTGTATTCTGTGTTGTAATTGAAATCAATATATTTGAATATGTAGAATAACATCCAAAATATTTAATAAACTTCATTGGCATTCTGTTGTTTAACAGTGCTATTAAAACTATGATTAATCATGATTAATTTTTCTAATCACAAATAACTTTTTGAGTTATTCGGGTGAGTTAGCTGTGATTAATCAACAGCCCTAATAAAAAGCTCTTTAATAAATTGAAAATCAAAATAAAACCCTACAAAATGTGGAAACATGGACAAATTGCTGAGGAGTAGTACAAAATAATAGCATAAGCATGTAAGGACAAAAGGCTAAGGCACAAAATAACTTACACTTAGCAAAGAACATAAAAGGTCTTTATGTATTTAAAGAGATTCTTTAAATACACTAAGGCTACGTATACACTGGCAGCTTCTTGCGCAAGAACTGTTTTGCAGAAGAGTTCTTGCGCAAAAAGTCTTCCACAAGAGCACATCTACACTGGCATGTGCTTTTGCGCAAGAGCATCCATGGCAGTGTGGACGCTCTCTTGCACAAGAAAGCTCTGATGGCCAATTTTAACCATAGGGGCTTCTTGCTCAAGAAATTCATGTTGCTTGTCTACACTGCCCTTTTGTGGAAGAGCTCTTGTGCAAGAGGGCTTATTCCTCGTGGGGAGAGGAATAACTCTTCCGGAAGAAGCCCTGTTTTACAACGCTATACTGTAAATTTACTTGCACAAGAACACGCGTGCAGTGTAGACAGCAGGCAAGATTTTGTGCAAGAACAACTGTTCTTGCGCAAGAAGCTGCCAGTGTAGACATAGCCTAAAAGAAAGACAAAGAAAAGTGTTGGCCCTCTACTTAGTGATGAAGGAAAAGCTAACAAATGGTGGCATCAAAAAAGCTGAGATGTGTACAGGATCATGGTATGACCAGATATGTCTTTAATATTAATGACAAGGGGAAAGGCATCCAAGCCAAATTAGGGAAAGAACAGGTAAAAGATGAGTTAGATGTATTTAAGGCAGCAGAGCCTTCTGAAATGCATCTTGGGGTCCTAACTCAACCAATCTTGGAATTATTTTTAACTCCTGGAAGATGGGTGAGGTCCAGAAGACAAGGGAAGGGAAAACATAGTTCCTGTCTTTTAAAAGGGGGAGCAAAGAGGACCAAGGAATTACAGAGCAATCAGCCTACCTTCAATACTTGGCAAGATACTGGAACAAATTATTTAACAATAAGTTTGTAAGCATCTAAAGGAGTCATCAAGAACAAATCATCCCAAACTAACCTTAGATATTAGGGAAAGACCATCTCTTCCTCCCAGATCATCTCTGTCTTGATCCATTCCTGCCTGGCTATCCATGACTCCTTCCTATCCTGTAAATTGATTTTTGCTGCATGATGTTGGTTGTTGGTGCCTCTGGCCCCATGTCATGGTGTGTGGGCACCAGATAACTCCTCTTCCAGAAGTAGTGACTGCAACATGCCAAGCAGTAGTCATACCACAAAACTGCTCACCTGTGACTTTGGATTGCCAACTTTCTGGGGTGTAGCCGGGCAGAGGAGAGCAGGGGAAACAAGAGATGGGAGGAATTGATTTTAGAGAATAATCTGTCATTTATTTAGATTGCAGTAGTACCTGCAATGTGCTGGGTGCTTTGCAAAGGAAAACACTCTCCGGGTACGTCTACACTACAGCGCTAGTTCGAACTAACTTAGTTCGAATTAGTTAATTCGAACTAAATTCGAACTAATGCATCTAGAACTAAAAACTAGTTCGAACTAGCGTTTTGCTAGTTCGAACTAGTAAGTCCACATTGAGTGGACTCTGAACAGGGCTTAATGATGGCCGGAAGCAGTGCCGGCAGGGCATAAAAGGAGGACATAGAGCATGGAGATACTGTCTCAGGCTAGCCGAGGGCTGCGCTTAAAGGGTCCCGACCCCCACCCCGGACACAGTTCTCAGGGGTGCCCCGCTTGCAAAGAAGTTCTGGCTTGGAGTGCCCTGAGTGCCCACACTGGGCACATCACACCACTCGGCCATCAGCCCGGCTGCACTTCCGCAGGCTGCCATCTGGGGAGAGGGAGTAATTGGGGGGCTGCAGGAGAGCTTCCACCCCCAGAAGCCCGCAGAGCCAGCCCAGTCCTCCCCATCGGGGGCTCGTACCCCATTCCTCCCTCACCTCCTTCCACTTGCCCTTCCCTAGCCCCCCTTCTTATTGATGTACAAAATAAAGATAACGTTTCTTCCAACATTGACTCTGTCTTTATTGAAAAAAACTGGGGGAGACTGGGAAAAGGAGGTGGGAGAGGGGAAGAGAAAGGCTGGGAGAGGGGAGGGCAACTAACATGATCAGGGGTTTGGCACAGGTCCCAGATGAAGAGAGGCTACAGAGACTGGGACTGTTCAGCTTAGAAAAGAGGAGACGGAGGGGGGACAGGATAGAGGTCTCTAAAAGCAGGGGTTGGGTGGAGAGGGTGCATTCAGAAAAGTTCTTCCTGAGTTCCCATAAAGAAGGACTAGAGGACACCAAAGGAAAGGAATGGGTAGCAGGCTTCAAACTAGTAAGAGAAAGTTGTTGTTGTTGACAAAGCAAATAGTTAACCTGTGGAACTCCTTGCTGCAGGAGGCTGTGAAGGCTAGAACTAGAACAGAGTTTAAAGAGAAGTGAGATAAAGTGATGGAGGTTGGGTCCATGGAGTCCTATTAGCCAGAGGGTAGGAGTGGTGTCCCTGCCCAAAGTTTGTGGAAGGCTGGAGAGGGATGGCACGAGACAAATGGCTTGGTCATTGTCTTCGGTCCATCCCCTCCAGGGTCCCTAGGGTTGGCCGCTGTTGGCAGACAGGCTACTGGGCTAGATGGACCTTTGGTCTGACCCAGTACGGCCATTGTAAGCTCAGGGCTCAGTGTCGGGGGTCTCAGTGGACCCCCTTGATTTTCATGCACACCTGGTCCTGGGTGGCCAGGCTGGCAGCTCTCCTGCCCTAGACGGCCACTTTCCTGTGCCTAGTGCGGAGATCGTGGACGAGGTCCACGATGTCCGCACTAGCCCAGGAAGGTGCCCGCCTCTTGCGGTCCAGGGCAAGCTCCCGGGAGCCGCCAGCCTGGTCCCGGCAAGAGGGGGTGGGCTGGGGGGCATCGGGTGGGTGGCTCTGTGCCGTGCCAGGTGCAGGGTCTGCTAGCTGGGTGCTGGCAGGCTTGCACCTGGCACGGGCACCGTAGCCAGCCCGTGCCCCTTTAAGGGGTCCGGGGCCGGGAGGGGGGCATAGAGTTTCCCTGGTGTTGGCCAGAGTGGCCACCAGGGAAACCTGGGGAGGGCTAGCCTCCCACTAGTTCGAACTAAAGGGCTACACAGCCCTTAGTTCGAACTAGCTAGTTCGAACTAGGCGTTAGTCCTCGTAAAATGAGGTTTACCTAGTTCGAACTAAGCGCTCCGCTAGTTCGATTCAAATTCGAACTAGCGGAGCGCTAGTGTAGCGCATAGGAAAGTTAGTTCGAACTAACGTCCGTTAGTTCGAACTAACTTTCTAGTGTAGACATACCCTCCCTTCCCTGAAAAGTTAGCAGTCCAAAACTATACAAACAATGTAAGCAGCGTGGGATAGGACAACAGTTTGCAACAGAGGTGGGCAACCTGTGACCCACAGGCCGCATACAGCCCATCAGGGTTTTGTTTGGCCTGCAAGATATTTTGTTTACTGTTGTCCACATGCAGGGTTGCCAGATTCTGCTGGTTTCCATTCATGCAGTTTTTTTTTCCCTGCATCCATTACAAAAGTGACACACACGTAAAGCAAGGGCACATGAAGCAAGGTGTATGCTGATTGCACACAACACTGACTGTGAGAACCAGGGATGTTAATATTTTGATTAACCAGCTAATTGAGGAGTCGATGGAATTTCCATCAACTACTCAATTAGTTGAGATAGGGGAGGGGGTGCTCTCTATCCCCACTGGGCCTCTGCCTTTGAAATGTAGCAAGAGCTACCAGTGCTGCTTGTGCCGGATCTGACCGCTGCACCTCTGCCTCCCCTATCTGTCCCTCCCCACACCGCAGAGACGGTTTTAAGCTGGCTCCTTTTAAGCTGGCTCCCCTCCAGCACCGGCTTCTGCTTCCTGCACCCTTGCAACCTCTGATATAGAGGCAGTGCGGGAGGGAGGGGGGATGCGAATAGTCAAGTTGACTACCCGATAAGGCCAGGCTTATTGGGTAGTCGACTATTCGGCTACTCTTTTACATGCCTAGTGAGAACCACGTGCTCCTTCTGCACTTAGTCAAAGCACTGCTATGGTTCAATCTGCACACCCTGCAAATTCTAGGTACGCAAGTGAAGTTAGCAAAATTACCCTGTCCCAGGAGATTGTCTTGGTTATGACCAGGGCTCAACAAACTATACAATCTACTCGCCCATGGTGAGTAGATTTCAGCCATGCGCCCCGTTCATTGGTGGTGTGTGCATGCTCAATGCGGCTCTTGCGCATGCACAGTGCAGGGCTGGCGAGCGGTTTTCACTGCCGTTTGTCAAGCCCTGGTTATGACAATTTTGCAGCCCGTTGCGATGAAGAAGGGTTGCTCATAAGGTCCACTCTGTAGCCTAGATTGCCCCTCGCTGGCTTACAAGAATCATTACAGTTGTTTTTTAAAATAAACAAACCAAATTCCCCCATGTCAGCTTCCCTTCCAAATCCAACCCTTATGCATTCCTCCCATACCAATTCCCAGTTCCAGTTTCAGTGTGCAAATACCCCTTCGTGCCCACATTCAGCCTCCTTCTCACCATGTATGTGAGCAGTTTACCATGCGACAAATCAGTGATTCAGAAAAGCAGATGATTTACTATCCCAAACAGAGCTTTTTCCAACCAATAAAAGAAAAGAACAGGAGATGAAATGAAACCCAGGAAGAGACTTCTCTATTACCAAGCTCTCTTCCGCGGAACATGTGGGGGAGAGAGATTGTGTCAGTTAGGCTATGTCTAGACTGTAGGCTTCTTTCCGAAGAAGCTTTTCCGGAAGAGATCTTCTGAAAAAAGTCTTCTTTCAAAAGAGAGTGTTCACACTATAAAAGTGCATCGAAAAAGTGATCTGCTTTTTCAAAAGATAACGTCCACAGTGAATGGACGGTCTCTTGAATGGAAGCTATGATTACTATGGATGGAGTGGCCACCAGGACACCTGTGCTTTTTCCTCTTTCCTTTCTTTCAAAAGAACTCCCTCTTCCCCGTCTACACACCCCTTTTTACAAAAGAGCTCTTTCAGAAAAAGACTTCTTCCTCGTAGAAAGAGGATTACCAATGTCGGAAAAACCCCTCTGTTCTTTCGATTCTCTTTTAGAAGAACGTGATTGCAGAGTGGACATAATTGAAGTTTTTTTCAGAAAAATGGCCACTTTTCCAAAAAAAAGTCTGCAGTGTAGACATTAGCTTCTTTCTTTGTAGGCATAGCAGACATAGTGGCTACGTCTAGACTGGCATGATTTTCTGGAAATGCTTTTAACGGAAAAGTTTTCCATTAAAAGCATTTTCGGAACAGAGCGTCTAGATTGGCACGGACGCTTTTCCGCAAAAGCATTTTTTGCAGAAAAGCGTCCGTGCCAATCTAGACGTGCTTTTCCGCAAAAAAGCCCCGATTGCCATTTGCGCAAAAGTTTTGCGCAAAAGGACTTTTGCCCGAACGGGAGCAGCATAGTATTTCCGCAAAAATACTGACAATCTTACATGAGATCGTCAGTGCTTTTGCGGAAATTCAAAGGCCAGTGTAGACAGCTGGCAAGTTTTTCCGGAAAAGCGGCTGATTTTCCGGAAAAACCGGCCAGTCTAGACACAGCCAGTGGGTGTCCAGGAGCACTATACATGAGAAGATAGTGGTTTTGTGGACCTGGCTCATGGCGGGCGTTCCTTGTATAGGGGATGGTGTGGAAGAAACTCTGAGATGTAGGTGAGAGGGGCAGTCATTTCTAGGGCTGATGGTACTGAGGTCAGATGATGAGAGTGGCTATGTCTTGGATTGGGCCAGAAGGGCACAATGTAGGTGTCAGGCTGGCCAGGGAGAAAGAGGTTACTGTTACCCAGAGAGATGAGGAGGGCCTGGACAAGCTCAGATCTGAGAAATCCGTGTGCCTTTGCCTGGCTGTGTGGGCTGAGAGAGACGCGTTGGCAGGTGGGGAATAAATGACAACACCCTGCACTTCCATTTTCACGTTCATCTGAGGCACTCAGCAGGGCACTTCAGGTCCACCAGAGGTGCTTTGCAAACATTAAGGCTATCTCCACACTACCAAGTTATTTCGAAATAAGCTATTTCAAAATAATAACTCCTGAAATAACTATTTTGAAATAAGTTTATTCCTCTTCACAAGCGGGAGTTATTATTTCAAAATAACAAGCCCTTTATTTTGAAATGACAGGCTTGGTAGTGTGGACACTCACCTTGTTATTTTGAAATAGGAGTTATTTCACAATAACTCCCTAGTGTAGACATGCCTTAAGGAAGCCTTAAGACATCCCTGTGAGGTGAGTACTGTTAGCCCCATTTTTAGCTGAACTTGCAACGCCCCCAGTGTTGAACCTCTCTGTCTGTCTGTCTGTCTGTCTATATCATGATAATTTGGATTACTGCATTCAATTGCTTTCCAAGTGTCAGGAATGTGCTAGAGAGAGAAGCAGGTGAGGTAATATCTGTTATTGGACCAACTCCTCACGTTGTCTCCATCATAGCCTGAGGGCAACATGGCTAAAACAACACTGCATATAACAGGGCATGTTCAGGGGCGGCCCTAGACTAGCTGCCAGCAACTGGCACCGTAGGCGAACCACGCAATCGGCACCCCCACCTCCAAACCCCTCAATGATATTGCGCCACCATTTGGCGCCCCATTTTACTTGGTGCCCTAGGTGACCACCTAGTTCGCCTATATGGACGGGCTGCCCCTGGGCGTGTTCTAGGCATCAATGACCACACAATCCTATTGACTTGGTTGAAAAAGAGAAAAACCAAAAGCAACCTCTGTGTTAGCTGATGGCAGCCATTAACCCCTTTCAGCATAACCATACCCCTCCTCTCAGCTCTGTCCATTGCCCCAGTGCAGTATAAACAAGAGAAAAAAAGGGGAATACTGTCTTCACAGCCATGCATATTGGGATAACTCATGCGTCTCTGGGGTGTGAAAAACACTTTCTCCTGACAGAAGTTACACCAACATAAGCCCCAGTGTGGACAGCTCTATGTCAGTGGTGGAGCGTCTCCTGCCAACATAGCTACCATGGCTTTCTGGGGGCAGGGAGTGGAGTCATTATGTTGACAAGGGAGCTCTCTCCTGTTGGCACACAGTGGCTCTAAGGGAGATCGCCCAGTGGTGTAGCTGCACTGGTACAGCTGAGCAATTGCTCTCCAGTGTCGCCATGGAGGATAAGGAAAGTCCCTGAAATAGAGGGGGGATCAGAGGGTGACACAGGGAGTCTGTGGGGGGAAGATACAGATACAAGGAGTTACTGGGGTGCAGTGAGCTGAGCCTATGCAAGCTACAAAGTGTGTGACCCCTTAGAGATGGAAGAAGAAGCACTGAAAGGTTAAGTGACTTGCCCAGAGTCTGTGAATGAGCAAGGAATAGAAGCTGGATTTCTGGATTCTCACACCCCTGCTCTAATCACAGTCTCAATCTCTTTTCAGAAGAACAAGAACAGTAGAGGCTAAATGACAGCTGAGGGCAGCGGTGGCTACAGAGAGAGGGTGTTATCTTTAGGTAGGAGTAGGACCGCATTTTCAATGTGTCTCCTTCATTGTCGGGTACCCAGAATTAGGAGACACTTGAAAATTTAGATCTACATATTAAAAACCATCAGGCTAAACCCACAAGACCATCTCGCAGCAGGAAACACAGAGCGAACATGCATTGCTGAGAGCCAGCTTCCAATGTGACGTTGAAGGGGCTGATTCTGGGGACACTTCTAAGTCAAAGGGAAGGGGGCCAGTCTTGGGGCCACAGATGCAAGGAGACAGAGATTTTCCCTCTGGTCCCCGCTGCACATGCTATACACACTAAGGACCCACCTCTCCTGGAGCTCCCAGGATGCAATGGTGTATAACATGGAGTCAGACTCTGAAAGTTAACCATCCAGTAGGGGCTGTAAAGCTCACACCTGTAACCTAACTCATGCCCAGCAAGGAGCCAGTGAAACAAATATCCGAGTCCCACCCCCAGCACCAGAGAGGGGCAGAGGGAGATTAACAGTGCTGCTGCCTGAATGGCTGTTCTCCGCACTTTCTCCCGGCTCAGCAGGTTCAGCAGACAACAAGACCGAGGCAGCTATGTCTGAGCTGGTGCCGGAGCCTCGGCAAAAGCCAGCGGTGCCAATGAAACCTGTTGGCATCAACTCCAACCTGCTGGGCTATATTGGGATTGACACCATCATTGAGCAGATGCGCAAGAAGACCATGAAGACGGGCTTTGACTTCAACGTCATGGTTGTGGGTAGGTAAAAGGGGTCATTCAGGCCTAAGGGGCCTTTGGGGGGACATAGAGAGAAGCTTTGCAGGGCTTTGACTTCAACCTCACAGGCGTAGGTACAAGGGGTTATAAGGAGACAGGAGATCATCATTGGGAATATGGGTGAAAGACAGATGCTTTAATATCAGGCCACGTAGGCACTGACTCTGGGGGTTCCTCAGAGCTCAAGCACCCACTGAGCACCTGCATGGATGGATTAGTGCTTTGTGACCCTTGTGCCCGGGCCAGGGTCCCACTCATTAGTCCACCCATGCTCTGCTCTGAGGCCCTGCCCCCACTTGTTCTCTTTGCTTCAAGGCTCTTTCCATGCTCCAACTTGAGGCTCCACCCTTGCTCAGCCTCATCACCCCAAAACCCCACCCACTGCTCGCATAGAGGAGAGGGGCCAGAGAGGAGCATCCACTGACTCAGTGTCTGTGTCAGGCCAAGCCTAGTTCTAGTAAATCCCTGATTCCTGACCCTGTGATTTCCCTGAAGGGACGAGCAAGGGATTCCTCACATCCAACCTGGCACATTCCCTGGGTTTAAATTCTTGAGCCTGTTGTCAGAGCACAGTTGTGGTAAATGCTCCATTCTTCCCCTTTATGTTTCTCAGGTCAAAGCGGGCTGGGTAAATCAACACTGGTGAATACCCTCTTCAAATCGCAAGTTAGCCGCAAGTCTTCCGGCTGGAATCGTGAGGAGAAGATCCCTAAGACAGTGGAGATCAAGGCTATTGGGCATGGTAAGAGGCAGGAAGTGTACATCCTGAGGACCATAGTCATTGTTTTTTCTGTTTTTTTCCATATATGTTGTCAAGGCTGTTCCCCACTCTGGCACTCCGAGTGCAGATGGTGGGGGCCCACAAGAGACCTCAAAAAGTACATTGCCTCTATAGGCTTTTGTTTTTAAAAAACTCCCAAGGTCAAAGATTCCCTTACCCTGGGGGAGAGGTTGCCACCGCCAAGTAACAAAACCCCTTTTTTCTTGAATCTAGAAAGAAAGCACTTGGAACTTCTTCCAGAGAGGCACCCCAAGCTCTTTTACCACAAGAGAGCTTGAAAAAAACCCAAGAAAACAAACTGTAATCTCTGATAGCTGACCTCTCTGACTTAGGTATGCATACACAGACCTATTACCTTCCAGGACACAAGCATCAAATCATAGCCTTAAAAAAAGGTGTTTTTATTAACAAAACAAAAAGATATACTTGATAAAGCATATTTGTTTGCTAAGTGTTTTAAAGCAAATGAGAAAAGAACAAATTAAAACATAGAGAAATTCATCCCTGGGATAGAGCTTAACGTTACAGCATATGGGGGAGGGGCACAAGGACTTGGCACAGAGAAGTTTAACCAAACAACAAAACAAAGACAATAACCTGATTGCGTCTAAATAGACATTCCATATCTATCCACATATCCCTGCTTCAAGGTCCAGTCCATTTTCATGCCCATTTCATGCCTGGATCGATTCATCTTGTTGCCCCAGCTCCTGGCTTAAACTCACACAAATTAAAACAGCATGCAGTATCCCTTTCAATTCAAATCTCAATACTTTCTTCTCATTGGTTCCCCTGGCTCCCTGCCAATGCTTTCTAGCTACCTGGGTTTAACCCTATGGTTACTGAATGCTGGGATGTTCAGAAAAGGAAAGCACTCCTCCTATCCATCACACATGTGCAGAATAAATTTTGTTAGGTGCACAGAGGCATGTGTGGTTGTGCACCATCAATGGAAACACATGCTGCTGGCTATGGGTGCTGTGGGCATTCTGCTAATCAGATGGGTGGCATCTGGATCTTTCCTACAGAGCTGCCCAAGCACACAGCTTATTGGCTGAAAGAGTATAGGAGGTGCTGATGTCTTAGAACTGTGCTGTTACAGACCTGTTACTAGGGCTGGTGGGAAAACCAGAATTCAAGGTTTTGTTCCACATCAAGATGTAACTGAGATCTCTTGAAATTTCTGAGAGAGAGACCCTAACCCACTCCAGGCTAGCCAGTAGCCTGGTCGTTAGGGCACTCATCTGGGAAGTGGGAGACCCAGGTTCAAAATCGCTGCTCTGAAGGAGGCACACATTGTCCTGGGTGACCCAAGGCAGAATCTCCTCCTTCTGTGGCAATGGAGGGGGCAGAATGTTACCGTTCCTACAAGTGTCACAAGAGTGTACCCTGAGAGGCTGATCTCGAGGGAAGGGGATTGTGAGACCCTTTCTGCTTCCTTCCACAGTCATTGAAGAAGGTGGTGTCAAGATGAAACTGACAGTAATTGACACCCCTGGATTTGGTGACCAGATCAACAATGAGAACTGGTGAGTGTCTGTCCCCACCCATCTCCCCAGCTATTTGCTCTTGGGTAGCTGACTTACCCATAGGGCTGGGGATACAAAAAGGTCAACACCCAGCAGGGCCAATATGCAGTCCACTCCTGGAACACAGGACCAGCTCACTAACTGGCTATCCTGTCCCAGGCTGAGTCATTGCCACAAGAGGGGATGTTGGTGTTCCTTCTGAATCAGTTCTCAACTAATCCCCAGCATGGGGCCGGGTGCTCTGTGGCTCAGAGTTTTGCCTTTCATACAGGCCGTAAGGACACATGTACTCATTATGGATCCGAGTGTAAATCTGAGGAGAATAAAGGTGTTAGTAGCAACATCTTGCCAAACTCCAATCTGGATAATGGCATGCTGCCTCCCTAAAAGTCACCCTGGGGTGACAGTCTTCACTTCCTGCCTTAAGGCCTGACCCAAAGCCCACTGAAAGCAAAGGAAAAAATCCTATTCCCCTCTAATAGCCTTTGGATCAGGCCTGTAAACTCTTGTGAGGTGTTGCTGTAAAGCTGCCTGCTCTAGAGGTGGCTGCACATGAGTGGCAGGTGAAGTGATTCTTATCTACACAGCTTATAAAGTGCTTGGGATCCTACTAAATGAAAGAGGCTCAGGAAATGTAAAATCCTTATCATTAGTTTGCGCCATGCTTGCAATCCCCTGCTTCCTCCGCCCCAAAATTCAGCCATTCTGCCTGGTTTGGATCAGAGCAAAACACATTTCAAAGTTGCAGGGGCCCTCACAGAGAACGCCCTGCCAGCAGCCCCTTTCCACACATGCCACAGGGGTCTCTGCTGGTCAATAACCCTGGTAGGATGTGATTAGGCTAGTCTAGATGACACCCTTCCACCCTGTAATGTAAACCCTCTTGGCTCCTGTGAGTATGAAGCATGAGGTAGTCAGGTGCCCTGCACAGTCCTTACCTATACACAGAATATGCAGCTGTAGGGCACCCAAACATTTGGGACACCACTGGGTCTTAATGTCCACCCACCTGCCTCTTCCTATCCCTGTTTTAAAGTGTAAAATTAGTTTAAAATTTGTTTTGAGACTATTTCATTAGTGTGTTGCTGAAGATTATAACATCACCTCTCTAAAAAATTGTCCCCCTCCCAGCTGCCACTGGTCATAGGGGCACCAGTTTAATAGTACTGCGTAGGGCCCCCTACATCTTAAGGACAGCCCTGAATGTGCCTCTCTCTCTTTGTCTCTGACCTCCACAGCTGGGAGCCCATTGAGAAATACATCAACGAGCAATATGAGAAATTCCTAAAAGAGGAAGTGAATATCGCAAGGAAGAAGCGAATTCCAGACACGCGAGTCCACTGCTGCCTCTACTTCATCTCCCCCACGGGTCACTCGTACGTACCCCGCTGCCAGTTGCTTCCTCTCTCCCACGGATTGCTTACTTGCGTCCTGTCTCATCTCATGGGGCCTCTATTTTAGCTCCCCCTATGGTTCAGTCATATGTAGCTCACTGCTCCCTCTAGTGTCCTCCACAAGTCTCTCCCATGTATCCTAATCCGTTCAGCACTTCCCTTTATGTTCCACTCTGCCTCTTTCATCTCTCCCACCATGGGTCATGCACCGGGCTCCCACTGTAGCTTAGCTTTCCTGTGCTGGGATGGAGGGAGGAAGAGAAGAGGTAATGGGAGAGATCTCTTGGGGGAAATGCAGGCAAACTCTCCCTTATCCTTCTGGACTCTGGGAGAGGGGAGAGGTGAGCCAGTGTTAAAGGCGACGGGGTAAAAAGGCTCTCACTGACTCCTTTTTCCTGCCTGCAGCTTGCGACCTTTGGACCTAGAGTTCATGAAACATCTCAGCAAAGTAGTAAATATCATCCCTGTTATTGCCAAGGCAGACACCATGACCCTGGAAGAGAAGACCGAGTTCAAACAAAGGGTGAGTACCACCAAGCCTGCATGGACTGATGCTTATTCATCCTCCCCTGTCCCAGCAGGAAGATGGGAGTGGTGGGCTGTATCCTTCAGATGGGGATTATACTGGTTTGACCACTCCACTATTCTGCCATTTCCCTTCATGGCTCAGATCAGCACTCAGCTGCTGCCATGCAGTAGATCAATATTGGATTCTTCTCCCCAGATAGAATCCAGCTACATGTGACCTTAAAATAGGACCTGGCACTGCATCAATGTGGGACATGGATCTGGGCGTGCTCATCTGGCAGACAGTTGCCTAAATCATTTGGACTAATATGGGGAAGGCCATTTTTCCAGCGGGTAGGAAATCACAGCAATTCAGCTCTGTCCCAGGTCACTGTGCATTCCTTACAATATGGCCTTTCCAAAATGTGCATGCCCTTTAAATGAGCCTTCATAAAACATGTGCCCACAGTGGGTCATCACTGACATTGTCATGTATCTGTGCTAGTGAACCCCACTGCTCAGCGCAGACTGGAGAACACGTCGGGAGCGTAAACTAATGAACAGAGTGCAAGTATCCTGAAAGAGCAGCTATTTTCATGTGCAAGTCTCTCACAGGGCCTCTCTCATCACTGCGGCAAGAGTTTCACACCTGTGACCTGCCAAGACATCTTTCTGCTGACCCCTGGCCTACTCCTGGGTTATTTAATCCTTCATGGCTCTAACTGCTGGGTCCAGTGAATAAAGTCCAATCTTTTGCCCACACTGCTGTGTGTCACAGCTGTATCACACATTCCTCCATTATTCCTTGCAGGAATCTTCCCCAGAGACTGTTGGAGCAGCAATATTCTACTACTGCATCCCGCTGTCTGCCATAATTCAATGCTTGAATTACTTTTCACTTTCCAATGTTTCCCTGCCCAGGTGCGCAAAGAATTGGAGGTGAATGGGATCGAGTTTTACCCCCAGAAAGAGTTTGATGAGGACCTGGAAGATAAAACAGAGAATGACAAAATCAGGGTAGGACCCACCGTCTCATGAAAGAGCACTGAGGCATGGGTAGATTTCACTAAGTGCAGAATGGAGACAAATCACTCTAGTTTTCAAAATGCTTTGAGATCCTTGGATGAAATATGCTATAATGCAAAGTAGTATGATTACTGTTTGTATCCCCAGTAGGGAGGATGGGATCTTTTATCCTAATTAAATTTGCATTGTCTCCATTCATTGTCACCCCAGAGTGCTGTGATTGCTGAATTTACGAGGTCTGTTTGTTTTCACTTCATGTTGCTGGAAATTGGGTTTGGGCTGGGAGCTTCCCATGTGAGCTGTTGCTATTTAAGACCCAGCTTGTTCTCTGCTTGACCCCTCAAACTCTTATTGCTGGTAGTCTCCTAAGTAAAACTTGGATTGTATTTCTCCTTCTCGTCAATCACCCATCTCCTGTACAAATGCTGGGGATCTCTGCAGACCAGCCTTGGAACATGGGTCGAAGAAATGTAGGGCTTTTCCTTTTGGGGGCTTATTCATTTTATTTGGGGGGAGGGGGGATTTTTAGCAATTTTTGAGCTTTATGTAGCTGTCCAAAATCAGCTATTTTCAGGACTTTGTATATGCTTAGGCTTTGCAGAATTTGATTTTTGTTTGTTTGTAATGTTGATGGAAAATAACCCATGGAACCCACTGAATCATTGGGAATCACAGCCGGCTCGGCTATGGCAACAGGTGTAAACAACTGTCTAGGGATAGTGTCAGATTTTGCTGCGGCCAGTCACTGGATTGTCAGTGGCAATGAGTGCCTCTTGCCCCGCCGAAGGCTGTATGCTGCAGGGAGGAGGGTAACACGGGGAAGGGCGGAGACAAAGTAGGAATACTGCTGCCCATATCTCATTATTGTCCAGTGCCTAGAGAAGCAGATTGATTAGGCCTGTCTACTTGTCTCTCTCCAGCAGGAGAGCATGCCGTTTGCAGTGGTGGGCAGTGACAAGGAATACCAAGTAAATGGCAAAAGAATCCTGGGCAGGAAAACTCCTTGGGGCGTCATTGAAGGTAAACAGATCCGTCTTTTCGAGATGGATGTATCCACCTAGGCTCAGGCACTTGAAGCTCCAGGTACAATGCAGACCATGTCCCCCACACCTGCAATTATATTTTCATAATTAAAAAAAAAAAGATATTTTCAAGTACCTCTACTAAGGGGAATTGGCACTACCACTGTGGCATTGCCAACTGGCTGGGGTCTGCTGCCACTTTAGAATGTGGGAGATGTCAAATTGAGGCCTGTGAGGTCACCTTATTTTTCAACTGAAACCTTCCTCGTGGTTTTAAGACTTGACAAATCCCAATGGACTGCATGTGAGCCACACACAGGAGTGGCCCGAGGCAGGCTGGCGCCCCTGGCAGAACGTGTGATCGGCACCCCTGCCTGCATGGCCGTCAATGGAGTGACATCATCATTGGGTGCCCCGGGCGCCCCATGACGTCATCATCTGGCGCCATTGAAGGCGGCGCCCTAGGCGACGACTGAGTCGGCCTATAGTCACAGGCCGCCCCTGGCCACACATGCCTCCATGTGCTGTTTGAACTATAAAATCTGTGTCCATTTGCCCACCACCTTGACACCCGCCCCAGGAGCTGTACTAAGGAAGGTTTTTGTAACACCACACTCCCCAACTTTCTCTGTTTACAGTGGAAAACCTCAGTCACTGCGAATTTGCGCTACTTCGAGACTTTGTCATCAGGTGAGGTCAGCGGTTAAGCAATCGTTTATTCCTGATGAGATGGGCTACAGTACTTACTGAACGGACTTTCTGATAAAATTTCCTAGTGACGAGAGCCATGATAACGGAATAGTCTCCAAGGGAAGGGATAAAAGTCACATTTCTTCAGACAATCAAAGTTGGGCTGAATACTATAGGGAACAATTTTATTTTAATAAATGGGCAGGGCAACCTAGTTAATCTTTAATGCTTATAATTGCTATGCCAACAAGGGGTTAAGTTGTGATGGTGGCTGGCCTATGTGACAAAGAACTCGGGTGACACCCTCCCCTATGCCCCACTCTACATACACACAATAGATGGGAACACCTAGAGCTGGGTTAGAATCAGTGACAAAGGGGGAAAGATTCTTCAACCCATTCCTAAGTCCCAGCCCGTATAATCCTCCTGATTGGGAGATGAATTAAAACTGGTGACCAAGGGATAAAAATCTCCAGATCCCCCATCTCCAGTCCACCTTCTCCCAAGTTTATGTGTGGATAGAAGCCCTCTCAGGGGACCGGACATCTGTCCTAAATTCTGTGGGCAAGTCCCATAGTTTGAAGGCAATCCGTGTGTCCTAGGAACAAGCTAGGTTTTCAAAGAAGCCCAATGTAAATACACATTGAAGTTAAAAACCAGTCCCAGTGCACTGCCTGTTGTTGTGGTATTTTAGCCTCTGGGTGTGATGAAATGTCAGATTGTGACTGTGTCACAGTGACCTCACAATACTTTATTTTTTGGCCTGCACAACAAATATCTAATGTTGGCACCGCCTGTCTGTCACTGTTGTGCTTCCCCTAATCTTTCCATGAAAGGTTGTCATTAAACAATGATGGCTAAAGTCCAAATGTTTTCTGGTGGCTAGTGACTGGTTGGGAGGAGCTGGGAAGGCTGGTGCTGGTAGCACATTTACTGTGAGCTTCAGTGCATAACTGGCCAATTGCTTTGAGGAAGTTTTATCTTCTTTGACGCAGCACGTACTAGCCACTGTTGTAAGACGTGATCAATCAGATATTTTAACTGGTACAGCAGGAAGCGGAATAGCTGACTGAATGGACCATTGCACACTGCACTGCACTGGCAAGGCCAAATATCTGAGCCAGCATGACATGTCCTGGGTGCTAATTTTATTTTGCTGACTGATGCAGTTTCAATTGTCTAATGCAGGGGTGGGAAACCTTTTATGGGTCAGGGGCCACTGACCACCAGAAAAATCAGTCGGGGGCCACACAGAAGCGAGAAGAAAAACAAACCTTCTCTAATGTGGCTCTCAGCTGAGGAGAAAAGTAATAAAGATGTAGAAAGACACTCCTCATATTCCCC
Organism: Pelodiscus sinensis; assembly: GCF_052426305.1. Classification (NCBI taxonomy): domain Eukaryota; kingdom Metazoa; phylum Chordata; order Testudines; family Trionychidae; genus Pelodiscus; species Pelodiscus sinensis. The sequence goes on along the minus strand of NC_143052.1, from coordinate 90,535,054 downwards.
TCCCACACCAGAACCTAGTGGGGGCAGCCTAGTAGATTTTGTGTGCTTCAGCCCCACAATGGGGAGGTGGGAGGATTGGTGCACCAGCACAAGCTCCCCAATGCGGCGGGGGGGGGGGGGTGAGAGCCAGATCCCAGCGCGGCGGGGGGGGGGGGGGAAGAGCCAGATCCCAGCAAGCTGGGGGCTGCATCCGGCCCCTGGGCCTGAGGTTCCCCACCCCTGGGCTAATGTATTATGCCATGGCCTCCATAAAGAATGAATGCCCTGTTCATTGGCCTGCCAGACTGGGGGAATTGTCTCAGACAGCTTAGGAAATTAAAAAAATAATAATAATAACAGTGAGCCAGTTGCTAATAGATTATTTTTCTTACCCTCCTTCTGTCTCCCTTAGGACCCACCTCCAAGACCTAAAAGAAGTGACACACAACATCCACTATGAGACGTACAGGGCCAAGCGGCTGAATGACAACGGGGGACTTCCCCCAGTGACCGCTGAGACAGAGGAAAACCATGAAAGTAATCTGTGAATTACTCCTCCCACTGTCTGGATATTGCAACCCGCCCCAGTCACCCTCGACTTTACTGTAGGCCTGTCTTCAAAGCATGTGGCACATCCTCTGTGTGTGTGTACGGGAGAAGGGGCAGGGGCATTTCCTTTCTCCTTCCTAGAATGTTGTCATTCTTGTTTTTTGCCCAGCAGGCTGTCTGTTGTCTTCCCTTCTCGTGTTCTGTGGTTTTGTTGCACGTTCTCGTTGTGGGAAGTAGCAGAGGGAATGCTGGGAGATTTGATTGCTAGGGCTTGGGGGCAGAAGTGAAAGTAAGCAGGTGCAGCTCCTACAAGAGCTGGCTGAGCTGTGGCAAAAACAGCAGGGAACTATTCAAAAAGCTGGCAGGAACCTGGGTTGCAATAGGACAGTACCTGTAAGAAATTGTAAGTTACTTTCACGGCTGTTTAAGGGCTTGCAGGGGGAATGACTTGGTTCTGTGTTTGTCATTTGAAAAGCATAGAAAGACTCCAAGGACAGACAGACAAAGTTCAATGAGCACAGTGTCTTCAGAATGGTGGTGGTGTCAGAGAACCTCTTCATGTGAATGGAGTTTCCTGGTATGGAGGGGAAGGTAGGAGGTTGACTTAGGGGAATGATAGGTGGCTATGTCATATACCCATTTCTCCCAGGGGCCAGGTAAAAAAGAGAGTGGGGGAGAATTAGTGGAAAATTGTGGCTGGGATGAGAGCATATTTTCTAGTCTGTGTACTAATCGGGAGCATCGGTGGAGGTAGAGGGTGAGTGCAGATTAGATCTTGGACCTTAGTGTTTCATTGTGTCAGATCTGGAAGCTGTTGTTTTACCTTCCCACCACAGGTGTCTGAGAGGGGAGAGATGATGATAAAAAAACAAGAACACTCATTGAGGGATGAATCCTAAGGTTTTTACTCAGGGCCAAATGGGAGCATGTAGCCACTGGTCTGGGATTGGCGGGGGGGGGGGGTCTCCCTGTCCCAGCAGGCAGCGGGTCGGGGTAGGCTGCCCCATCTTCTAGAGTACTTCAGGGTACTTCTAGGGTACTTCTAGGGACCCCAATGTGCTCAGTCCACTTTGCAAGCCAGTGCAAAGGGTGAGGAGAATGGTCCAGATCACAGCTCTCTCTTCCCTTCCCACTGTGGGGCAACATACACAGCACAGAGGCAGGCCCTGCACCCCCTGCACTTGTGAATGCCTCTTGCATATGATCCACAAGTAGAGTAGGCTCCTTGCAGAGTCAGGCGTGCAAAGGCCAGAGGGGGAGACATATATGCAAAGGGACAGTGAATGAGAAGGGAAACGGGACATCGGTAGCAGAGAGGAAATCATGTTTCCCAAGACTGGAATGAGTTTCCATACAAGAACAGCTCTCCATTCAGTTGGGAAACATCATGGGGTCCCTTTATCCATTGCAAAGGGTTCTGCTGGTAGGGAAAGAGGAGAGAAGAATTCACGTGACCCTTGCCCCCCTGGCCAGGGCCGCCTGCTTTTGAGGTAGTGCTGGATACTAGCCTTTGAGCAATTAGGAACTGTGGATACCTTGTGATGTTCCAGGTAGACTTTCCACACTGAGAACCTTTCTGCTGGTTTACCCCAGGACTCAGAACCTCTCCTGTGCTTCTGGGCCCTTTGGGATGGCATGTGGGCATTGTAGAGAGATAAAGTTGTTATCTTATTTAATTGCCTTGTAAAGAAACGCTTTTTAATCCCCTGGGTTTTTGGCACTAGGGATCCATTTTCCCTCCCCAGTCACAGCTGTGTCCTTCTCCAGGTGCCAAACAAACACACAGTCTCTGCACAGCTTCCCCATATGAATAGTGACTGCTTTATCAGTTCCACCTTCTGATCCTCCAGGAGATGGCCTGGTATTTGATGAAGGGACTTGTCTCTCTCAAGCACTGAGCCGGAGACTTGATTAGGGGTGAATGTGGCGGTATATGCCCGCCCCAGCATATGGCTATTCCAAAGTACAGTTGCCGCTTCATTGGTCACTGGCCCCAGGGCCAACTTGCTAGTCCGTAACTCACTTGCCCCATGTGTAACTCTCAATCCATAAGTAGTCCGATTCGCAGGGCTAACGGCCTACTGGACGAAGTCAATAAGGGTATGTCTACACTACCACCCTAGTTCGAACTAGGGTGGTTAATGTAGGCAATCGAAGTTGCAAATGAAGCCCGGGATTTAAATATCCCGGGCTTCATTTGCATCTTGCCAGGCGCCACCATTTTTAAAGCCTCGGTGTAACGGTAGTTCGAATTAGAAAGCCTAATTCGAACTACCCACTCCGTGCCGCGTGTAGCCGCGGGCACGGAGTCCAAACTACTGGGGCTTTAAAAATGGTGGCGCCCGGCAAGATGCAAATGAAGCCCGGGATATTTAAATTCCGGGCTTCATTTGCAACTTTGATTGCCTACATTAATCATCCTAGTTCGAACTAGGGTGGTAGTGTAGACATACCCTAAGTGTCCTTGACCTCAGGGTAGTAGGGCCTAATAACCAGAGTCAATGAGTGCCCCTGGTTTCGGGGCAGTAGGGCCCAATGGCCAGAGTCAATGAGGCAGGAATTTGCCCCTGGCAGGGGGACCCAGGCCCATCCTGCTCCACTGGGTCCTGGCCCAGGGCCTTATGAGCATAGTGGTTGCCTACCGCTCACTCTTGGCAGGGACTTTGGCCAAAACACTCCAAGAATACCTGGGTGGGAGGGGCAGCTCCTGCACCCTCCCCGGGTCACCTCCTACCAGTCTCATTGGGGCATCAACCCACATAGCCGTTGGGTCTCCCAGTCCCCCGGCTGTGGTTTCTCCCTGGGTCTCCGCAGGGGTAGAGCAATCGCTATCTCCAGGCCCTTCAGCTCCCTCTATCTGGACTGCAGGCTGTATCAGTGCTGGAGTTCCATCTCGAGAACCTTCCCCTTCACTGGCCAGCCCAGACGGAGCTGCTCCTGGCCTTTATACTGGCCCAGCACTTGGAGCATGCCCAGTCTGCTTGAAGGAGCAGGACTTTCTCTGCCCACAAGGTTTTCACCCCTCCCATTCTAGTGGGGGGTATTCCCATCCTGTCACAGTGAGTGTAGTTACTGAATAATGATACCAGTTTTCTTAACACTAAGGCCTCTACTTTGCATTTTTTACCTGTAGAGACAAAACATTCCACTATCTAGCTCAGCTGTTCAGAACACAGCCAGACTGACAGGGATGGCAGAGAGATGCCGGAGTCAGTCCAACCTAAGTCACAACTGCAATGAGTTTGGAGATCTTTGTCTGCACCCAGGAGGATGCCTGTCCCGTGATTAGTGGCCATCTATTAGTACTAGAAGAGCAGAAAGTCACATGAAAGCTCATGGCCTAATAAGTTTGTTAATCTCTAAGGTTCCACACGGCTGCTCACGTGAGAAGGTTAGAGAGCTGAGTCATCCTGCAGAGCAACTAGCAGAGCAGGTTGCAGGTCAGGACTGAGGTGCTCTGGAAGAGCTGTGGGTGTGGATCTCCACCCTGTCGCAGCAGGGAATGTTGCAGTACAAGTGGTGGTTTGCTGGCAGAACTGCAGGAAGCCCAGGACTGGAAAAGCAGGGAGCGCTCCAGAAGTGCCCTGCTTTAGCAGAGCTGTGCCAGAGCCACCTGCGCTGTGTCCATGGTGTTAGCCAGGGCTGTCACTGCAGGGCAAAGGGCTCTTCAGCATTGCTCCTCTATCCATACAGATCAGCCATTTTCAACATCATAAGGCCCCCTCAGCCATGCTCTGTTCCTTCTGTCCATACCTGCTCCTCCCAGCTCCACTGCAATGGGCCGAGCCATATTGCTGCTCCTGTCCTTCCATCTGGGCCAGACATTTTCAGACCTAGGCAAAGGCCTCTCCTGCATCAATCCATATTAGCTGTTCCCAGCCCTAATGGAAGGTGAAAACATCTTCTGGAGAGCTTCTGTCCATCCAGCCATTCGCAGACTAATCCAGGGCATAAGCCTTCACAGAACTGCTCCTGTCTGTCCATCTAGAACCCCACTGAAGGGCAAAACCAGCTTCCATGCTGCTTTTGTCCATCCAGCATGTCCCCAGCCCTGCTGCAGAGTTAAAGTTTCTTCTGTGTTCCTACTGCCCCCAAACCTCCATCTCAGCCAGCTGCAGGGGGAAGGCTGGCCCTGTCCACACAGCAGGGCAAAGATTCCATCAGTGCTTCTCCTAGCCAGTGTCATGCTGCAGGGCGGGGCGGAGCCCCTGCCGTGCTGGGGACACTAAGGCTATATTTACACTGTGATAAAAGACCTGCCCACAGCAGTGACTGGCCCAGGGCAGCTGACTCAGGCTGAGACTGCAGGGCTATACAGTCCAGCTTGGGCTGGAGCCTGGGCACAGAGACCTCACAAAGGGGGGAGGGTCTCAGAGGCCACGCTCCCGCCTGAGCCTAAATATATACGCTGCAATATTACAGCCCTGCAGCCCAAGCCCTATGAGCTTCAGTCAGCCAAGCAGGACTCCCAAGACTTGCTGCCGCAGGGTTTTTATTGCAGTGTAGACGTACTCCAAAACACCTAAGCTGGCTGCCCCACTGGCCGCAGGGCGGGGTGTTATCAACTCCAGTGAAAGCGGAGTTGCTTAGTGGTAAGGTCATTTCTATGATTTGGGGGCTTGAAGAATGGTCCCTGCAGATACCTCCCTGTCTAATCGAGGGGTGGCCATATGCACACAGGTGACCAATGTCCCTTTTTCACTTAGACTGTAAGTACAAGGGCCATGCTCTGTGCTTTGTGTCAGTGGAGCTAGTGTGTATGTGAGAAAGGTAGTAGCTATGGTCTTCTGTGGAGATCTGATAGTTCAAGCAGGGATTCCAGTTTTTTTTCTGCCCCTCACTGCCTCCCTGTGTAAGGTGACCTTCTTTGGTAGAAATTATGTTACTAGCACCCACACAACATGCTAAGCATTTTCCAAACATACAGCAATAGATTGTTCAACCTTTTCCCAAGAAGATGAACACTTGGTCTTGCAAAGAGACCTACTGAATTCAAAGTCAGACTCCTCCAGGTAGGAGATGTTCATCAAGATAAATATGGGTTGTACAACCTAGCTCTTTCAGGGTAGGATAGTCCAGGGCTTAAGGCACTGGCTTAGGATGTGGGTGATCTACTTTCAATCCCCTGCTCTACCCAGACATCCTATGTGACCTTGGGCAAGTCATTCAGTTGTTTGGTGCCTCAGATTTCCATCTGCATAATGGGGGTAGTAGTGCATCCATACTTCACAAGAGCGTTGTGAGAATAAATGTGTTGCAGATTGTGAAACAGTTTGAGATCTACTTATGAAAAGTGCCATATGAGAAATAAAATATTATTACTATACTAGGGAAAAAGTGTCATGCTAGATAGCATGTTAACCAACATGTCTTAACTAACATGATGTTAAACATGGTTTTGCCCTTGATGTAGACAAGGACAGCTGTGTTTAAAAATTCATTAGCTCCTCATGATTAATCCTGTAGGGAATGAACCCTTAATAGCTCATGTCCTTGTTCACACTAAGGGTAAAGCTACATGTGACATGATGAGGTACTAGTCCATGCCTACAGCACCAAGGTGCAATGATAATAAAATTATAAATAATAATAATTAATAATGCTTCCCCCTGCTCACTACGCTCACCAACCCACCCCTCTCTGGGGTAGAGGTCAGCAATCTTTTCAAACCAAAGAGCCAAACTATATCAAAATTCAGAACAAGTGGTCAGCAAAGAGCCATATAAGAATGCCCATTTGCATGACTGAAAATATACAACTTAATATTATTGATAACTGACATAATGAATAATCTCTCTATATATAAAAAAGCTTTTCCTGCTGGATGACAGAATGACGTCAACACGTCATCAGAGTGAGAAGGGGAAGCAGCCTGGCCCTGTCCACACTCCACCCCCAGAACACCTGATGTAGGCATTCTGGAGGCGGAGTGTTGCTGCCCCCAGCACTCACCCTCCCGGTGCTCTGGAACCTGGGATGGAGGGAGCTGCATGGCCTCCGCCCTTCCCACTCCCTAGTGCTCTGGGGAGGCAGGAGCCACGAAGCCTCCTCCCTTTCCCCTCCCTCACATGCTCCACCCTCTCGTCTCTGCCAGTCAGTGGGATAAGAATGGGGGTGCAGGATCTGAATGGGAGGCGAAGTACAGGAGGGAGTGAGGGTGCAAGGTCTGGGTAGGATGCACAAGAGGATGAAGGTGAAGAGTCTGGCCAGGAGGGAGGGTGCAGGAGCAGGCTGGTGGTAGGGTGTGGGACCAAGATGGAGGATGCAGGAGCAGGCTGGGGGTAGGTGTCTGACCAGGGGGGAGGGTGCAGGAGCAGGGGAGAGAGCAGGAACAGGCTGGGAGAAAGGTGTGTGGCCAAGAGGGAGGGTGAAGGAGCAGGCTGGGGGCAGGAGCAGGGTGGGGGTAGGTATCTGGCCAGGGGAGAAGAGGCAGGGGCAGGGGAGACTATAGGACCAGGCTGGGGGCAGAGTATCTGTCCAGAGGGAGGGTGCAGGGGTAGGCTGGGGGCAATATCTGTCCAGGAGAAGGAGCAGGAGCAGGAGCAGGAGCAGGAGCAGGCTGGGGATAAGGTCTCAGCAGGGGAGGGTGTGTGTACAGGGGGCAGGGGGGCAGGGTCTGAGCATGGGGGTAGCAGGGAAAGCCTCCAGGAAGCACATCTGCGCACTGCTGGCCCCTCAGCTGGGGGAGGGGAGCAGCAGAGCATGTAGCCATTTCCCCACAAGCCAGATTCAGGGCTTCCCCCCTTCTCCCTCCATAGGAAGCCGGTGCTGGTATTTCAATTGGGGCGTGTGGGGGGATGAGGCTGGAGCTCCAGCGTGGGATCCCTGCTGGGGGCTCAGCTGGAGCTGGTAGTGAGGGCCGGGGACTGGGTGGAGGGGCAGGAGCGAGGCAGCCACCAGCAGGGTGAGCAGGGAGCTTGCCGCATCTCACTGCTATGGACCATGCTGCCCCTTGGGCTCCTTCTGCTTTGGCTCCCCTACCCCCACCCCCAACCTGTTGACACTGACATGATTACGTCACTCTGTCATCCCACAGGAACAGGTTTTTATAGAGAGACTAAGGGGCTGTACCCCATACTAACTATGCACACCAACGCCCCCCCGGCCACTACATGCACCAACCCCCTGTGTCTGCTACACATGCCAATGCCCCCCCAGCTGCTATGCTCACCAACCCCCCTCTGGCCGTTACATGCACCAACCCCCTCGGCTGCTATGCTCGCAAACTTGCCCTACCCCAGCTGCTACGCTCGCCAACCCCCTACCCTCTGGCTGCTCCCTCTCTCTGGCTGTCATGCCCTACCACCAGCCTGCTCCTGTACCTTCCTCTTTGGCCCCCACACCCTACCACCAGCCTGCTCCTGCACCCTCTCTCCTGGACACACACCATACCCCCAGCCTGCTCCTGTACCCTCCCTCCTGGTCAGCCTCTGTACTCACACCCCCTCGTGCACCCCATATCTGCCCAAATCCTGCACCTCCATCCCTGGCTGTGCCGCCAGGAAGGAGCTGTTGGGCCTGGGTCCCCCCACCCCCCGCCTCCGCCATCTGAGCCTGAACCCACCCTCTCCGGGCTGTCCCCTCTAGGGGAGCCACGGTTGAAGCCACAAACGGGTGAGAGCCACGCCCCCGCCCCCCCCACCCTGTCTCTGCCAGTGAGTGGGATAGGAATGGAGGTGTGCAATCTGAGTGGTAGGTGAGGTGCAGGAGGGGATGAGAGTGCAGAGTCTGGCCAGGAGGGAGGGTGCAGGAGCAGGCTGGGGGAAACAGGAGCTGGATCTGGAGCAGCCCGTGACTGGAGGGGATGGCGCCAAGACTGGCCACAGCAAGCAGCTAAGGACAGAGGTGGAGGTGGCATGGGGACGCAGATGGCATGATGAAGTCACTCTGTCATCCCACAGGAATTTTTTTTTAAAGAAAGATATTCATAATAATTTTAACAACACTGTGTTAATCAACACATTCTCTAGCAAGGTGCTTTCCTAACAAATATAAACAAGACCTAAGAAGGCATCTGGAAAGAAGTAAACATAAGTGAACTGCTCAAGGCCTGAACTGCCATATCTTGGTAAGAGAGAGTTTTAATGACACAGTGTGTGGGGTTTTTGATAATATGTAAAGATTTTTCCCCAAAGACCCTTAACACTGTCCATCAGCACAACTGGGAGAATTTTGAACCTCACTAGAAACATGAGCTGCTGATGCTGATCAGATGCTGCAGTAAGCTTTTCCCTGGAGAAAACAGATTATTTAATAAAATAATAAGAAATGAAATACAGTAATCATATTTCGTAAGTGTGTAGTGCTTTTTAGCCAGGGTTCTCAAAGCACTTTACAAAAGAGGGTAACAATTATGACTCCCATTTTACAGACTTAAACTGAAGCTAAGAGGTTGAATGACTTGCCTAAAATCAGACAGCAAATTAGGAGAACAGCTGTGAACATATTTCATACCTCCTGAGTACCATAGTTATGCTGTCTCTCCATCACTCTGTGCTTTTAAAACCCAAGGGTGATACCTTGAATGAATCATATGTTCTTGTTTGAACAGAACCCAGGGTCACTTCCTAACAGGCTATTTCTTCCCCAAAATATGGACCAACCTCTAAACATGCCCCTCCATGTTGGCTGTCATGCCCACTCTCTCTTCTCTTTCCAATCCCATATCCTGGCTGGTCCGGACCAACCTCTAAACATGCCCCTCCATGTTGGCTGTCATGCCCACTCTCTCTTCTCTTTCCAATCCCATATCCTGGCTGGTCCGGACCAACCTCTAAACATGCCCCTCCATGTTGGCTGTCATGCCCACTCTCTCTTCTCTTTCCAATCCCATATCATTTATGCAGAAGCTTCCCATCAATACCCCTGGGCTGAGAAAAGATATAGGGATGCTGATTTCTGAGCAAATCCAGTGCAGTGCAGTGGCTGGATTGGTGATGCCCAACAAAACAAGTCACTCCACTATTAAAGCTGAAAGTTCCCACACAACATATTTCAGCTAATAGCAGGTGACAAAGCACCCTGAGTTTTCCTTTCTTCTCACCACCCACTTGAAAACTACTTGGTGCACCCAACCTTGATGTACCTTATTATAGAATTCTACAAAGAATAATGAAAAAAGCCCCTTAGCAATCAGGGGACAGCTACTCATCTTCTCCCTTTTGATGTTATTTATATATCTGTATGGCAACCAGTGTTCCCAGTAAGATGAGTGCTTGGGCAGCCACCGAGGAGAGATTCCATTGCTGCCCAGCTGATTAGCAGGGCACTCACAGCTGGCAGTATATGTTTCTACTGGTGGTGCACATCTGCACATGCCTCGGTGCACATAACATTTATGCTGCACATGGCTGGACAAGATTAGAGGGAACATTGATGGCAACTCCACAACATCAAGGTTTACAGAGCAGAGAGAGAAAAATAAATAAATGGGTATCTTGGCTCTGGAAATACTGTGCCATCATCAGCCATTTCAAGATGCACTCACAGGTTTTCAGAAATCTAGACCCCACTTCTTCTATCTGGAAGCAAGTGCCATGAAAGTCAGTTAATCCCACACGAGATTAAAAAATGGTAAAGCAAAAAATGGAAGCGTGAGCAAGCAAATGAACCCTAGTTCCTGGCATCCCCTATTCCTGACAGTATCATGATGATGGCGTCCCCTTGTGTCCGTCCAGTGCTGGTCGAGAAAGAAAAACACGCAAATGAGTGGGGTAAATGTTGCTAGACTTAACTTTCTGTGTTGTATTATTAAACAATATGTCGCTGTTTGAACAAGTGCCTGTCTTGGCTCGTATATCATTGTTTTTACACTTTGGGTTTTTACTTTCCCTCCCCGCTATAGTTAGAGTTGCCCCAATCCCTTGCAATATCCATCGGGCATTATCTTTGTGTAGCACAATCCTGCACTTGTCCAGGTAACAGAAATATTACAAATAAAACATGGAAAAGAGCTGTTAGATCACATCTTGATAGCTGCCTCCCAGTCTCACTCCTAAGCAGGCTGAGTCCCTACATTTCATATATTATCCGGAACTTTGTCCAATCTGATTTTAATCACTCTAGTGATGAGACTTCCCTCACTTCTCTTGGGAAAACATTTCACTGCCCAATAGACCTCACTGCTGGGCAAAGTTCCTTGATATTTGGCTGTGATATTTCTTTGCTTCCTTGAAATCACAGCACTAAGAGACAGAGAAGATCTATTATTAACCTGCTCATGCAGGAGAGTTTCCAACTAGAGGACGTGTCAGATATTAAAGTGGCAACCCTTATTATTCCTACCTATACTGCCCTAAAACACCCTCAACTATTCTCACTGAATGGCAATTACCCCTTCAAACAGTCTCTCTTAGCTGTCATTTAGCAGCACGGAATATTTCTCTCTCTTGCTTCACAAGTCAACATGCTGGCCTCTTTAATGCTCTTCTCCCAACTCCCATCAGTGTTTGGGATGCTTTTCAGACATCTGGTGATGTCATGAAGATCAAAGCCTGACATAGATGGACTCAGCCCTTATAGAAGATCCCACCAAACTTCTTCTCAACTCAAGGTCTGGTCTAAACTCGCATAAGCCAGGGTCCTCCCAGGCAGGGAACTGGGGGAGATGAATTGGATCTGTTCATAGAACTGGATTTCTGGGTGGCAGAGGGTAAATGAGTTTAACCTCTGCCTACATACAGTTGGGAATCTGGAACTGTCGTGGACGCTAGGATCACAGATAAATGGGACAGAGACTGTAGAGGGAGGACTGCCTTGTGAATTTTATGATCGTTGGAGAATCTTTTCCTCATGCTATTATGTGCAGTCCTTGCATTACTGGCCTGGAAAAAATGACCTGAGGTCTCTGCAGAACCCCTGACTGAGCTTTTCTGAACAGCAGGCATCCGTCTCTTCTTCACTACATAGGGACCCTCAGAAAAGCTCAGAAGAGAGAGCAGTGGAAGTTGAAAACAAGTGTTTTCAAGACTGAGCTTAACACATTGATGGAGGGGATGGTATGATGTCATTGTCTGCCACAGTCAGTGGCTGCCAGTAGCAAATATCCTCTGCTGCCAGTGATGGAACACCAGACTGGGGACTCTGAGTTATTACACAGAATTCTTTCCCAGGTGTCTGGCTGTTGAATCTCTCCTGCAAGCTCAGGGTCTGACCACCATATTTGGAGTTGAGAAGGAATTCTCCCCCCCCCCCCCACCACCTTCAGATCGGTAGAGGCCCTGGGGGGGTCCACCTTCCTTAGCAGGATAGGATAAGACACATCACTTTCAAATTTAAACTAGCATAAATAGTGGATTCTCTGTAACTTAACGTCTTTAAACCATTCAGTAACTTAGCCAGAGATTAGGGGTCTATTACAGGCATTGGTGGGTGAGGTTCTGTGACCTGCAATGTGCAGGTCAGCCTAGATGATCATGGTGGTCCCTTCTGGTCTTAAAGTCCACGACTCTATAAGTTAACTAAAGGTGTGAAGTGAAAGTGTGTTCATTAAAGCACCCTAAGCCTCTGGGAGGCTGCTCTCATTCAGAAGTAGACTGGCTTTAGTTTGCTGTAGTTTAATTTCCTTTGATGGAGTATGTCTTCTTGCAAATATCTAACATTCACTTGTTTTGGGTAACTACATCTAAACCTCTAATTAGGGGGTGGGTGCCACTTCAGACATATTACAGATTGGTCAGGATGTCCAAGCTTTCAAGGTCAAAGGTCAACAGAGGCCGGGGGGGGGGGGGGGGAGGGGAATACATTTATCTTGCTATTGTAACCAGATCTAAGATCTATTGGCTGGCTGGGCTCTCCCTATAACACACACTGCATTGCCTTACCTTGCAAAAGACGATACTAGTAAGGCGCAACCATTTGGAATCTAGATTGGTTGCCTCATTCTTCTCCTTACCTCCACCTGCATTACGCGATTTTTCTTCTCAACTGACCCTTCCCATCAGGTTAATATTCTCCTGTCTCTTTGAGCTGAGCTTTAACTGGCAGGGAATCAGACTGGCCCTTCCAAACCGACAGCAGCAGGACGATGTGGATTTCCCCCGCCTGCGGCGCAGGCAGCTCTTTGGGTGCAAGAGTCACAAGCAGGGGGCACAGACAAGGCAGATTTCAGACCCGTGTCGGGTCAGGGGATCACGCAGCTGCCTCAGTGCGTCTGCCCGGTACCGCGACCGGCCCCAGCCCCTCTGCCTGTCCGCCCGCCCGCCCCCGTCTGTCTGTCCGTGCGTCTCCCTTCCCCCGCCCTTCCGTGTGTCCATCTCCACCCCCGTCTGGCCGCCCGCCCCATCTCCCCGCTGTGCCCAGCCCCCCCCCGTCTGTCCGCCCGCCCCATCTCCCCGCTGTGCCCAGCCCCCCCCCGTCCGTCCGTCTGTCCGTCCCGCTCGCTGCCCCCGGCTCTGCCCCGGGGCTGCGCGCGATGACGTGGCGGGGGCGGGGCCGCGGCATAAGGCGGGGCGGGGGCGGGGCGCTCGGTGCCATTGGCTGGGAAGATGGCGCTGAACAGGAACCACTCGCAGGGCGGCGGGGTCATCGCCCCCCCCGGGGAGAGGTACCGGGCGCGGGGGGGGGCGCGTGCGTGCGGGGCCGGACCCCTCCCCCCGCCGGACTGAGCCGGGCCCCTCCCCCCCCCGCTGGGCTCCGCGGCCGGGTTACGCCCCCCCCCCCGACACTCGCTGCTGCGGATTAACCCGGAGCCAACTCCACTCGCCCCCGCCCGGGGGGGCGGCGCAGGCTGCCGGGGCGCTCGCTGCGGGCGGGGGAGCGGGCGGGGGGGGGCTCTGGGCCGCAGGGGCGGGACTGGTGCCAGCCGGACCCCGCCGCCTTGGCGGAGCGTTTCTGCTCGAGGCTCCGGCCGGTTCTGGGCTGCGCGGCCCGGCGCGTGCTCGCTGCTAGTGGCGGGCGCGAGGGCCCCGAGGAGACGCGCAGGCGCAGCGCCGCCGGCCTGGGGCTGAGCTACCTCACAAGGCGAGGCCCGCACTTGCATAACGCAGCGGGCCGGGCTCGGTCACTCCCCCCTCGCAGCTGCTGCGGGGCTCCGGGGGGTGCTGAGGACCGAGTGAAATCCCCTCGGCTTGCAAAGGGGGGGGCAGTCGCTTCCGGAGTAGACTCGCTCAGCCGGCTGCTCCTCAGACGAGCTGCAAAAGTAAGGAGTCCTGTGGCATCCTACAGTCTGCCTGATTTATTTGGGCATGAGCTTTCGTGGGTAGAAACTACCACGTCAGGTGCATGGAGTGGTTTTTAACCCATGAAAGCTTATGTCCAAATAAATCTGTGAGTCTGTAAGATGCCACAGGACCTCCCAAATACTGTAGCCTGCTGTCAATTATTCCAATATGCAAGCTTTTAAAAATTAGTGATATGTTTAATAGTGGAGACTTGACTGGGGATGTTAATCAGTAACATTCTTGCTGATTAACCAGTTGACAGTTAAGTCTGGCAGCAGCCAGCTACCCCAGCCCAGAGCAGCCCCACAGCTGCAGTAGGGCCAGTAGGTAGACTTCACAGCTGTAGTGGGACTGAGTGGCCAAACCTATGTTAAAACTGTTGACTTGTCATGTGCTATCAGTTAATTGCTTTAATCCTAGACCTGACTAATGCTCCCTGTCCATAATTCTCTACATACCTTATTGTTTTATAGCCAGTGCAGAAGTACTGACTTTTTAGCAGATGTGCTAATGAGTGTGGGGAAGGGGGCAAAGGGGATTCACAGAGACCCAGAGCTCTTAGCTGCTGCCACTGACCCGGACCCTCTAAATTGCTGCTGGAGCATCCCTCTGTATGGCTCTGAGGGCTGGGTGGGTGGCTAGCACCATGTTGTGGGTGGCATGGAGGGCTAACTGCCTTGGCCCTGCCTCTTCTGTGTGAGGCCACACCCTTTCTGGGGGCACAGAGGGGACACCCTCTGGCCACCTTCCCCACACATGCATACCTTGCCTGAGGGAGGGCTGTGGAAGCTATGGGGGCTGCCCTGCTTCCTAGCTTCATTTTTGCCTTTTCCAAATAAGATGCAGTTGTGAGTCTGGCCATTCATAGCCATTAAAGATTCCATAGTATTATGAGACTGCCCAAAACAATCCCCCACCAAATCAGATCAACTCCAGGCTTTCTCACTTCATTACAGTACCTCTTACACAAAATACAGGAATGGCAGTGTCCCTACAAATACATCAAGTTCAGAGGTTTTCAAACTTCCATTGCATCGTGATTCCCTTCTGACAAAGAGGCTACGTCTACACTGGCCCCTTTTCCGGAAGGGGCATGTAAATTTCAGCAGTCGTCGTAGGGAAATCCGCGGGGGATTTAAATATCCCCCGCGGCATTTAAATAAAAATGTCCGCCGCTTTTTTCCGGCTTTTAAAAAAGCCGGAAAAGAGCGTCTAGACTGGCCCCGATCCTCCGGAAAAAGCGCCCTTTTCCGGAGGCTCTTATTCCTACTTTGAAGTAGGAATAAGAGCCTCCGGAAAAGGGCACTTTTTCCAGAGGATCGGGACCAGTCTAGACGCTCTTTTCCGGCTTTTTTAAAAGCCGGAAAAAAGCGGCGGACATTTTTATTTAAATGCCGCGGGGGATATTTAAATCCCCCGCGGATTTCCCTACGACGACTGCTGAAATTTACATGCCCCTTCCGGAAAAGGGGCCAGTGTAGACGTAGCCCAAGTGTGGGAGTCAAAGTACTTTGGTGGCTGTACTGATTAGTGTACAAGTTCAGTCCCTTGAAATGTAGATGACAAAAAGTAACAAGGAGGGTGGGGGATGAAACTGGCAAAATACTGTCTCTGAAAATGTGGGGGGAAGGTCTGAGCAGAGCAAGCTTGTCACCTTGTTAAGCAGAAAAACTTCACTCCTGGATCCAAACCAGGGGCCTTGGGCTGGTACGAGGTCCTGCCTCTCATGGTGCACCTGACACTTTTCTGTTTAAATTGCTGATTTCCTGGACACAGACTCATAAGACACTGAATGGAGAAGTGTAGGAAAGAGATCTGCTTTCTAGATTACTAAATTGTCCTTTGGGCTGGGTGACTAGCAGAGAAATAAATTACAGGCAGTCCCCAACTTACGTGGATCCGACTTACGTCGGATCCCTAGATACGAAGGGGTGAGGCAACTCCCGCACATGCGCAGCAGCATTCCCGGGGCTCGCTCACCTGGGTCCTAGGATCCTCCTCCTCCTCGGGCCGGCTCCGACTGGGGTCCCGCAGAGCTGCTGGGCAGAGGAAAAGTGTCTCCCCACGCCCGCTGCCCCCGCCCCCACCCTCCTGCCAGCAACAGGCTGCTCCCTCCCCTGAGCAACAGGCTGCCGAACAGCAGACAAAAGCAGCCTCTCTGCCCCTCCTCCGGGCTCCCGGAGCGCAGCAGCGTCCCCGGGGCTCGCTCACCTGGGTCCTAGAATCCACCTCCTCCTCCTCTTTGGCCGGCTCCAACTGGCCTCTGCCTGCAGCAGCTGGCCACAGGGACAGGGATCCCGCAGAGCTGCTGGGCAGAGGAAAAGTGCCTCCCCACGCCCGCTGCCCCCCCCCCGCGGCCTCGCATCCTGCACGCCTCCCCCCTCCCCCCCTGCCAGCAACAGGCTGCCCCCTCCCCTGAGCAACAGGCTGCCGAACAGCAGACAAAAGCAGCCTCTCCGCCCCTCTTCCCCCTATACATGCTGGGCTCCCTGGGCAAACAAAGACTCCACCAAAACAAACAAAGTGCTGGCCTCATTGTGTTAGCAAAAAAAGGACCCTCCTCCTAGAACCCTGGGTGGTGTGTGGAAATAAAGCTATTAGCTCAAAGCATGGTGCAGAGCTGTTTGGTATTTGATGAGTTACTCCTTTAGTCCTGAGTTTGTCACAGGGACAGAAATAGATGTGAAATCTTCTGAACAGGGGAACAGACAGCAAAACAAACATTAGAGGGGAGTTAACCTTTCCCTATGCTATCCAAAACTAAAAAAAATGTTTGGCTAGAGTTTCCCCTACAATATGTACCAGTTCCGACTTACATACAAATTCAACTTAAGAACAAACCTACAGTCCCTATCTTGTACGTAACCCGGGGACTGCCTGTAGTGTGTAATATTGTGAAACTTACCAAATAGTATTTGGCAAATGTTATATGACCAAATGCTGTAGTTTTCCTTGTATGCTGTTAGTCCATCTTGCTGGACAGTATGTAAATTCCCAACAGCAGCAGAATTTCAATCCTCTTGTTCAGAGGAGGGTTTGCATCTCAAAACCAAAATTTCCTCCATAAACTAGATAAACCAACTCCTGCTCCCTAGCCCCTTTCTAGACCATCTCCCAAACTTGCTCCATGCAGGTGTCTCCCAACTAAGCAGCTGCTTGGCCTCTTAAGTAAGAACCTGTCAGACATCACTTGGTCTCTGACCTTAATCCCATTACCTGGGATAAAGCTACCTCATCAGTGGGGTGAAGCCAATTTGCCTTAAGGGGCCATCCTGCCCTGTGATAGTTCTGTACTTTATAAGCAAAATTAAAGCTGTTGAACAAATAATGTAATTACCACTGCACTGGTATACTAAAAGTTTTAAGTGCTGTTTTACCTACCTATGTCTAAAGTTTGATTAAGATAAGCTCTTGGGAAAAGACACATTTTAAGTTACATGGTGTAAAAGTGACTTATGAACTTTGCTGCCATGGAATATTTCTGAGGCAGGGTTTGGTGGGATTCAGAACTGATTAGAACTGAAATGTCTCCCCATAGCATTTTAGAATTGGAGATAACCTATGAGGTCATTCAGTCCATCTCTCCCAGCCTTGCAGGAGTGTGCCTAGAATATTACATTTTCAGTACTATAGGTTTCCTTCCCTCTGACCTTTCTGGTACTTGAGGATTATTATCCTCTGTCTCCCTTACGTAGTTCCACTGAATGTTATCTATATCTTCAGAAGCAAGTCCCTTTAATTCTTCTCTTCCAATAATTTTGCTGTTCCCTAATTTGTCAATATTCTGTAACAGGGTCCTTGAAATTGAATGGGGCATTAGAAATGTTGGTCTCATCAAGGCTGTATGTAACCGCCCCATCTATGATGCAATTCTGAGCTGCCTATAGAAGCATTAGATTTTTTTTTCTGGCATAACACACTGCAAACATGTTACTCCAAATCTATCTGTATTTCCCCTTCCCCAGTTTCTCTTTCTTTAGCTGTTTTTTGAATCACTTCCTCCTGTTTCCCAAATTGACTTTATCTTCTACTCACATTTGTTATCCTTAAGTCTTTCTATATTATTTCCTGTCATTGCTAGTGTTCCCAGTGTAGTGTCTTTAGCAAACTTCACTGACGTGTTGGCTCCCTGTTTTAGATCATTACGCTTAGAACCCCACCCAGAACAATGTATCCCCAATTCCTCCATCCCTTAATGCATTTCTCTTTATTACTTTTTTTTTTTTTTTTTTGCTGATAGTCCTCTGTTGTTTACATGAAATAGTGACAGCATCTGCAGTTAGCCTCGCTATGAAGAAGCATTTTCCTTAATACAGTTGGGACAACTGGGCTTGCTTTCCTAGGTAGCATCAATGTTTGGGTTACTAGATTAGTCAAGCAGGGACTTGCTCTGAGATAACATGCTTGTTCCAGGAAGAAGTATTGTAGTTAATTGAGCTTATTGTGTGCTTTGACTTATGAACCTTTCTGGTACTTTGTACTGACTTTCAATGAAAAATGAATGGTTTCCTCAACAATTGTCTTAGATGGCTTTGGAAAAGCAGGGAGAAACAGTGATAAGGCTAGAGACTTCGCTTGGCAGAGTGGGCTTAGGTGTTGTACTTATTGAGAGAGTACAGGTTGGACTTCCTTGGTCCGACACCCTTGGGACTTGACCAGTTCTCAATGAGGGATTTTGCCAGATCGGGGGAGGTCATTTCCCTCTCTCCCCCTGACACTTACTGTCCCCCTCAGCCATGTCCTGGTTGACAGCCGCCCAACTGGTTCCCTCCCTATTGCCAGCCCTCTGTGCATAGGTCTTCTGGCCCCACAGAGGCAGCCACACCGCCAAACAGCCCCACTCCTGGCCTTGTGGAGCAGGCCCACTGATGGAGTTCAGTTGCACCGCTAGGCAGAAACTCTGCCATTGGACTTCAGCCCTGCCAGGCAGCTCTCCTAGTCGGCAGCAGGGCTGCTGGGCTCTTTGCTGTGCCGCTGGGTGGCAGCCCCACTCCTGGCCCTGCTGCCAGGAAGCCCCACTGTTAGGCTACCGGCCTCATGGGGCGGTCCTGCTGCCTCCAAGTCCCACTGGTCTCTTGTTTTTGCCACTGTCCGGCAGCCCTGCTGCTTCTCAGTTCCTTGGATGGTTTGGTTGCTGGGCAGCGGCCACACTACTTGCAGGGCTCCCAGCTACTAGCCCTCCGCTGGAACTCTCTGGTCCTGGAAGATCCGTGGTCCAGATGTTGCTGGACTAGAGAGTCTCACTTTAGAGAGGTTCAACCTGTAGTATAAACAGTGCATGGAAATGTAGAGAGAGGAAGTGGGATCCATATCAGCAGAGAGTGTTTTGGGGAAATGACCTATTTTTTGGCATGCCAACTAACATGATGCTTTATGACTGTTTGCATCCATGATGATCAGGGGTTGACAAATTCTGGAAAACCCTACTCGCCAGACAAAAAGGGGACTCGCCACCCTCCCCCACAAAAAAGTGTTTTTTTTATGGCATAAATTCCTACTAAGAATAAGAACAGTAATTACTAATAAGTTAATAATAAATATCTCATAAACCTCTACCTTTTCTCTCTGCTGCCATGTCTCCTCCCCTTGCTCCATCAGCTCCCCTGGTGCCTGCTGCCCTCCAACCCCTCATCCTCTGCTGTCCTGACTCCTGCCCTTCTCACTGTCCTCAGCCTTCATGAGACCTGCCCCCCTTTGCCAGCCCTTCTCTCTGCCCTGTGCCCACTCCTCCAGTAGCCCCACTCTGATCGTATGAGCTACCCCTCCTCATCCCCTCTCCTAACACCTCCCTCTACACACCTGCCCTGCCTCTCTCCTCTGGTGCAGGTCCCTCCCTTGCAGGTGTCTGCCCTTCTGCTTCACTCCCAGAATCCGTTGGTACTTGCACCCTCCTGGTACCTCTCACTGCCCCAGCCCCTTTTGCCCTCTTTTTCCTTGATACTCACCCCCTCATGCCCCTGTGCCCTCACAGATGCCTTGCTCCATCCCCGCCTTCCTCATGCCCACCCCTTCTTTCAAAGCCTTCTCCCAGCACCTCCCCATCCCCTCTAACCCCCCAGTGCCCTTACCCTCTCCTCTCCCAGCATCACCCTGTCCCCACTCCCATTGACACCTCCCCTCCTGCCCTTTTCCTCATTGTCTGCACTTGGCCCCCTGGCATTTGGCTCTCCTGCACCCCTGTTTCTTGGTGCCTTCCCCTTTCTTCTTCTCCTCCTGACCTCCTTCCCTCAGCACAAGCCCTTTCCCCATATTTTTCCCCTCCCCTCCCTTCCCCACAGTCCAGCCCAGATCCTTCCTCTCCCCAGGGGCCAGCTCTAGGTTTTTTGCTGTCTCAAGCAAAACGTTTCCCCCCCCCCCCTTTGTTGTCGTCTTTTACACACGTTTTCATTTTGCAATGGTTTTTTTTGTTTGTTTTCTTTTTTGTCCTGGCATTTTAGCCCTATAAATAACAAATAGCATTTTCATTTTTTTTCCATAAAGGCAAAGGCGCTTCAAGTGAACTCCCCCTTTCACTCACTGCTGGGTCACAGCAGCCTTTTCCCTGCCCTGTCCAGCCCCTCCCTATGGGCAAGAACCCTTCACTCCCGACCCACAGGGGGAGCAGGGTGCAGGGGGAGCACAGAGCCAGAGGGATGCAGGGATTGGGGGTAGCAGGGTGCAGTGGAGGCGCGGGGAACAGGAGGGGCAGAGGGATCGGGGTCTAGGGGCAGTGCAGGGAACCAGCAGCATGGAGCGGGGGGGGGCAGGGATCGGGGGGAGCAGGGTGCAGGGTGTAAGGGCAGCACAGAGCCAAAGGGTCGCAGGGAAGAGGGAGAGCAGGGGGTCTGGGGTGCAGGGGAACAGGGTCGGCAAGGGGAACAGGCAGCGTGGAGACACAGGGGGGCTGGGGCCATGGCAGGACTGGAGCCGGCAGGGCAGGCCCTGGCTGTGCCGCGCACCGCCGCCAGCTCCCAGGGACACACGGCCAGAGCCGAGCTGCCGAGGCCCTTTAAAATCAGTGGGGCCATGTCATGCCAGCGCCCTGGCATCCCACCCCGCCTCCTCGCACCGGAGCTGCATGCAGGCAGCCCGGTGGGAAGAATCGCTGCACTTCCCCCTTCCCAGCGGCGCTCTGCTCCTCCGCCGACTGGCGGATCGGATGGGTCCGCGCTGCCCGTAGTGCGGGCTTCGGCAAGCCTGTCACAACGGCCCACCGGGCCAGTCCGCCCCTGCACCCGCCAGCTGGAAAAATCTACTCGCCACGGGCAAGTGCGTTTGTCGAGCCCTGCTGATGATGGTCTCTTCCTCCTCCTGCAGTATTCTTAAGCAATGTAAAGATGTGGAGCTTTCCTTCAGTGATGTGGCTGACAAGCCTGAAATCTTCAAAGGCACTAAGAAGGGAATGGTATACCTCACTCCCTACAGGGTAAGTCTTGAACCAACAGCATTCTCCCACACCCGTCTAATCCTGGAAACTTGTAAATTATTGGATAAATCCCCTAGTTATGTGAGGAAGCTAGAAATTCAAGATGGGAGAAGTTGGTGGAAATCGGTGATGCTTATCCTTTTTTCTGCAGCCCCTTACCTCAGCTGAGACCAATGTCAGTTTTCTCTACAGCATGTTTTCATGTGTCTTTTACATTGTTCTGTTTTCATTGTGAGTTAGCGGGGCTTCCACTACTTCTTTTGAAAGTCTCCTTCAGAATTGTTGCTGGAGGTGGGGGAGAGAGGAAGAAGAGTTTGTGTGCATGTTTAAGCTAAAAAAAGCTCTGTTTTCACATCCCAAAACCTCTGTCCTGAACGCTAACCGCTGTTTAATTTGGCTTCTGTATTCTCATGTCTGCTGGTGCTATACAGCCTTTTAAACTGGAACACGAGTTGACTTTTACATGGACCTAGAGTACGTTTATTTGGGCATAGGCTTTGACCTGCTAAGACTTATCATGCAGGCACAGTAGCCTAACCTGATTACTAAAAAGGGTTTCTTTCAAACATTTGAAAGCTTAAAAGCTGGGGGCAAGAAACCATCTTCTGCTGTTCCAAAGATACCTCTGCAAGTGTTTTGATGGGACTAGGGGAAACTTTTCAGGATAGTCCAAAAAGATGGATTAGGAATGTCCTGGAAAACCTCCTAAAAGGGTCAGTTCTGTACTGGCTCGAGGGATAGATGGATGGTAAATCTTTCATATCTTCAGTTCTGTGGCTTATGATGTGGCCCAAGCAAAATGTTGCATGCCCACAAATATTTCTCATCTCTTTGGATGTCTAGTGTTCACGTGCCAGCATCACTCTAGGATTCGTCACTCAGTGCTTCTTAGAGATTGTCGCAAAGTGAGCTAACCTAGTCTGAATTCACAGCTTTTGGTTTGTATATAGGTGGGCAACTCATTTTGGTTTGAATGTCTTGTTTTGACTTTAGTTTTAACTAGATATGCTGCACTGAATCTGCCAAAGCACTGGTCACACCAGTGAGTTAGCCCCTGGAGGATAAGAATGTAAAAGGGTAACTGGTTGGACAGCCAATTAAACCAGGCTGGAGCGGCCCTGGCTGAGTCGGGCTGGCTGTGTGAGGGCAGTGATAGGGCAGGCCAGCAACAGCACCAGTTAAATGGTATAATTTTAATAGTTTAACAAGTTAAATATGTTAATAATTGTTTACATCCCTACTGGACGGGTGTAATAGCTGTGTAAGATACAATGCAGCAGCTTTTCTGTGTTTGGCAGTGAGTTATACATAGTGAACTTGTGACCCGAGACCTTTTTTAATGAGAGAGGAAAAAGGGGATGGTAGGCAAGGCTCTGTTTTTCTATCCTCTGCCTCTGGTTTTCCTTAGTTATGAATGATCATAATTCCTAAGTTACTGGTCAGAGGGGCTGCTAGATCTGAGCAGAAATACCACATGTCTAAGCAGCCTGGAACTTCAAGTTCATGTTAGTGCGATAGAACTTCATGTTGCATTGCCACAAAAATAATGCAGTCATTTGAGGAGAAGAAAATATTTCTCATTTACATGGTGTCAGCTGCATGCCACTATGGAAGTTGCATGTGTTTCAGGTGAGAGCCCTACATACATCATTGATTAAGTTCTTCGGGATCACTCAGGATGGAAACTATGTGTAGAATAGGAACTTGCACGTGTAATTGATCTAGAACTTTAGTTTCTCTTTGCCAGCTTTTTAAAGCAGTCTCTGCTCTGAACGCTCCTGAAACTGCTTCTCTGATGTTTAGGCCTGAAGACTGACTGTAAATTAGCAACTTAAAAATGTCCCATCCTCTGTCTTACAGGTGATCTTTGTGTCTAAAGGCAAGGACCCCATGCTGTCCTTCATGATGCCGTTCTACTTGGTGAAAGGGTGCTCCATTGAGCAGCCTGTCTTCTCTGCCAATCACATCAAAGGCGTGATCCAGGCTGAGGCAGGAGGTGCGTGTTAATGCGTTGTGGCTCCAAGCAGACTTCCCTTTGAGCTTCCCAAATACTTTTTCCCTTCTGCTGAATTTCTAACCCAGAGCTTGGCCACATGAGAAATGAACATGCATTGCATTAGTGAAATATGCCAGTCAGTTTCCCCATGTAAGTACACCCTCAATTTAATGTAAAGCAAAACAAAAAAGCACCTCAGAGTGGGTATTTTTGTCCTGTTTAAACTTGTAACCATAATCCAAATGTTATGAAACAATGACTTGATCTTTGAATTTCTGCGTGTCTTAGTTAATCCCTATGCTCTGATTCTGAGAAAAGTGGTGGGAGTAGGGGCGTGTTGGGTTCACCAGTTTCAGCTGCTGATCTTGCTGGCTGCTATTCATGACAGTACAAAGTGAGCATGCTTCTCTGGAGACATTGAACTGCATTTGTGTGCATCTTTGTATATATCGCTGGTTCAGATTTGACCCCAACCTAGTAGTAACTGAAAATTGTTACCATGACATGAGACCATCAGATCACTTCACTCTAGATCCCAGTAGCCAGAGGTCCATCTCAGAGATAACAATCACAGTTGAATCTAATTGTTAGCAGTTGCAGAATTAAAATCAGGACAAAAATGGACCATAGAGACCACTCCTCTTAGTCATCGTGCCTCCTGGTTTCAAGCACCTGGGTAGGAGAGAGTAGTGGATTGGGAAATCTTTCTTCTCTTCTGGCTGCTGCTGTGTTTGTTCTAGTGATGACTAGGTCTCCAGGGCTGTGAATCTAGCACCTTTCACTGGCAATACACTCAGTATTTTAAAAATACCAACATTGTGGAGAGGATGCTAAAGTAGCAACGACTCATTACATGTCAGGATCACTCTGGCTCTTGAATAGCTAGGGGTTTCTGCATATTCTGTTCTACACATACATTGCAGTGGTCTCAGATACCTCTTTTTACTAAGCCATTGTATTTGTCATATTCTTTAAAACCGTCTCCTCCCAACCTTTAGCACCAGCTATAAGTGTTTCTTCATGATGGGAAATGCAGGGGTGAGTTGCTGATACATTGGGAAATTTGAGCAGTGCAGTGTTTATAAATGCAACATGGCAAAAGCCATAATGGATTTTAAAATGCGGATAATCGTGTAAACATGTAACTACTGAAAAACTCTGCAGGCACAGGATCCTGCAGGCACGCTGCTCCTGGGGATCTGGCTGCTGCTTTTGATGCAGAGGCAGCTCAGGGGGTGGCAGGTGGCTCTCTGGAAACCAATGTGCATAGGGAGCCACCTTTTAAGCTGTTTCTCCATGCATCATGTGTATTGGCTCCTGCCTATCGCCCTGTGCTGCTGCCTCCTATGCAAGCTGGATTCCAAATTGCGCTGGCTCCTGCCTGCAGCCCTGCTTCCCAGGGAGCTGGCTGCCATCCTTACACTGTTGCTGCTGATACAGAGGCAACAGCACAGGGTGGCAGCCAGCTCCCCAGGAGCGGGGCAGAAGCCTGCATGTAACTGTGAATGTTAACTGATAAGCATAACCATTTACACAGTACAGTAGACTTCTGATAATCCGGCACCTTTGGGACCTAGGTGGTGCCAGATTATCGGATATGCCGGAGTACCAGGAGGTACTATAAGGGGGCATACACCCAACCCAATCCCCCTCTCCACCTTATGCTTGGATCCCGGAGCTGCCGGTACAACCACGCATCTCCCTCCAGGTGCTGGGCACATGAGTTGAGTGCCCAGCTTTTTAATGAGCTGGCCAGGACACCATGTGCAACCCAACCCCCCTCCCCTCCCTTTCCCCAGAGCCAAACACCTCCCCTCCCTGCTGTCACCCAGTCCCTCTTCTCCCCCAACCTTATGTCCGGGTCTCAAAGCAGCTGCCTGTGCTCAGCGGCTAGCGGCTGGCTGCTAGCACGGGCAGGCTGGATACTGTGTGCGCTGGGGACCGTGAGTGGAACAGTGCGGGCCGTGAGCGCACATGCGGCTCACAGCGGCCTGGCTGTGAGAGCGGCTGACCTGAGTAGTTCTGGGTTTCAGTTGTTGCCGGACTTACAGGAGTGCCGGACAACTGGACGCTGGGCTATTGGAGTTTTACTGTAATATGTTCACATCCTTAGCAGCCACTTCCTTTTAATTTATATGCCTTATTTTTTTTTTAACTCCTTCCTCCAACAGTGTGCAGAAACACCCCTGACTTCTCAGACAGTTTCCTGACAACATTTCTTGGAGGAACATACTCAGGGATTTTTGGAAACTGGACTTTGTTTTTAAAACCGAATCTTTAATCTCCCATCTGACAACTTGTTTTAAAAATTCCCAATTTGGTTTTGCCACTTGTTGTTCAATAAGGAAAGTTGTAATTCAGCTGGGGTGGCTTGTCTTGGCACCTATTAATGAATGTATGAATATTCTTGTTAACCCTAAAACTTTGTAATATTTGTCTAAGCTGATCAGCTTCATGAAGGGCAAAGATGCTACTGTTGGAATATGATTTGAATATGGCTTGAGTGTCAGGCCCTGATTCAGAGTCCATGTACTCTGGTGGAAAGATTCCCAGGAAATGGGCAGACTCTCACTGAATAAAATGTGTCCTTTTAATATCGAATTTGTAACTGGATACTCTTTTAGCCTGCCAGCAGAAAATGTAGTTCTACAGTGGTTTCATTTTAAAATTTAACTTTCTCTTTTAGGTGGCTGGGAAGGGCAGGCTTCCTTTAAAATGTCGTTCAACAGTGGAGGAGCCATTGAGTTTGGACAGTTGATGTTCACAGTTGCCACTAATGGTGAGTATTTAAGCTTGAATATTCTTTAGCTAGTAGTGATGTCTGGAAAACTAACTTTTTTGCTGCAGTAAACTCTGTGAGAAGGGGAAATTTCTCAGTCAAAAACTGTTGAATTTTTCATGAGAACTCTTGTTTTGATTCTAAACCCTGTCGTTGGTTTTAATCCTTTAGTTTTGGGGAAATGAAAAACTTAATTTTCCCAGTTCTTGGAATGACTCTCCCCTTCTTCCGTTTAAAAAAATCTTTTTCCCTTTGTCTTCCAACTGGAAGAAATAAAGAAACATGCAATTGCCGTGGGGTTTGGGACGCTAAACTCTCACACTTAGTTCACCCATCCCCATTTTCCCAAAGGGGAGAAAGCATGTTAAGAATGCAGTGGAGGGAGGAAAATGTAAATGTTCTTTTTTGGCTTCCTAAAATTGATGCTCAATCTAAGCAAAACAATTAATATTGGTTGGAAACAAACTTCTTGTATAGATTTTCCTGACCAGGAATTAGAAAAACTTGTTAAATGTATGGGAGTTTTCACTTTTGTGTTTGGTTTGATTTTTATGGAACCGCGTTCTTCAGTGGAGGGGGTTTGGCCATCTTTAGTGGCTGGTGTCTATGTAGATGTTACAGAGCAGGATTAATCCAAGCTCTTCCCAGCTTAGGGTCATGCCCAGTGTCCAGACTGGCACAGATACTGCCGCAGTGTGTGAATTTGGGATGATAAGCGATTATTGCTAGGTGGGTTTCAGGCAGAGCCTTCATGCCAGGACCTGGTGGCTCATCGCTCTGTTGCAATGACAGATCAGACTAAATTAATGTGACAGTTCTTTCTCGTTGCTGCTCCATTTTAATTGCATGGTGATTTGTTGAATCAAACTTGCTAAACTTATTATTTTTAGCTTCCAGAGGGGCTCCTGCCCAGAATACTGGTTATGGCTATATGCCTGCCTTTGGAGGGTACACCCCCGCTCCAGGAGGCTATTCACCTGCACCAGGGGGCTATGCCCCCCCACCAGCTAATGGACCTTACCCTTATGTGCCCCCACCAATGAATGGATATGGACCAGCTCCACAACCCATGGGATACCCTTATGCACCACCTCCAGGTAAAGCATTCTGACAGGTTTCACGGCTGGTAACATGCCAGTATTGTGTGAAAGGCAGGGTGCATGTGCTGTGTGTAATGGGAGCTGTAAAGGGTTGTCAGAAGAGTAGACAACATACAAATCTATCATAACTGCGGGACAATGGATACTGCAGTATCCCATCCTCTCTGGGCTGTACTGTTAGCCTTATAAAGGGTCCTGACTCCTCAGGGTCACTGCAGCACCTCCTTGCAAGGGCCGGGGTGGCCTGCTGAAATCCAGCTTGAGTATTGTTGTCCCACTGGAACTCTAGGGAGACAGGAAATAAAGGATACAATATGCTTGACTGGGTAACATCTTCTGGCAGAGGGCTCTGATGTTGCCATATTTTGAGCGTGTGTGTTGTCTGCAAAGCCCTCTAGGCTCAAAGGCGCAATAGAAATATTAAAGCCTACTGTGGAGCTGCTGCTGTTTAAGCTTGGGTGTCTTGCCTTGGTCTATGTATATCGGTGCTAGACAGAAGCAACAGGCCTGTCAACTCTCCTTGCTGTGTGTCCTGTTGTTTTGTTGTCTCCTTTCTACAGGCATGTACCCACCTCCTCCTGAGATGAATCCCCTGTATATGGCTCCTCCTCCCCCCTACCCTGGCCCTCCTACTGCAGGACCTTCCGCCCCCACTGCTCCAACAGCCTGGGTGGAGCCTGGAATGCCAGGTAAGGGGGCAGAAAGGACTCTGAATTGTACCTGGTGAGGATGGGAATGATGGATTTGCTCTGGAGAGTAACCCATCTCTAGGCAGTTTGTGGAGGGTGGGGAAGATGGCCTGGCACTTCCAGCACTCCACTGATTCTGTCCCATTTGAGTAGGCCCAAAGTAAAATTTAAATCTAGCTCTGATGTTGCAAGCTGGTCCTCTAAGTAACTTCCCCCCTCTACTCTGCTTAAGAAAGCTGTATTAAACGGGGTGGCCCAGAAGCCACCTGCTAGAGCAGGATGGTAACTCTACTGAAAATGTTATGTGGGGATCCTTTTGGAAAGGAGGTCTGCATTGATAACATCCAGCAGCAGTTTGATCTGTGGTCAGTTAGAATTGGAAAGGTAAAGTTCCAGGTCATTTTATTGTATGGCATTATGCTACTAATGGACAGTGGAACTGTGGCCACAATATTGCCAGGGTTTCCTTAATAATAAAATCAGTTGTGACATAGCTGATGTGACGGGAGCCCTGTCTTACCCTGTTAATGAGAAGCATTGTCGGGTGGCTAAAGAACAGCTGGGAGATGTGGGTTCCATTCCTGCTCTGCCGCAGACTCACTTTTTGACCTTAGGAAAGCCAGTTAACTTGTCTGGGACTCTGTTTTCCCCATTTCCAGAACAGGTTTCACTGTCATAGGCGCAGTGCTGGCTCTAGGTTTTTTGCTGCCCCAAGCAAAAAATCGGAAAAAAATTCTGTTGAAGGGGAGGAAAAAGAGGGGGGGGGAGACCAAAGTTGTTGAGCAAAAAAAAAGGACTCCAAGACTTAAGCCAAAAAAAAAAAAAAAGGTTGTGGCCGGGCACTGATTGTTTGTAGGGTTGCCAGGTGCCCGGCATTTTCTCCTCCTGGCCAGGGGAAAAAAATCAGAAAATACCAGACATCTCAGATGTCCGGTATTCTCTGAATTGTTTTTACTGGACAGGAGGTGAAAATGCCAGACTATCCGGGTGAATACCAGACACCGGCAACCCTAGGCAGGAAGGGGGCGGCCTACCTGGGATTTCCACTTGATGTAGGCGGAGGGGTGGCTGATGGCTGGGTCCAGGCTGTAGGTCTGGCGGAGCGGAGCTTCTGCTTGGAGTGGAGAGGCTCTTGGGGGAGGTAGCGACCGCCGGGGAGGAGTAGGAGAGGAGATGGGCGGTCAGCAGGCTCTGGGCGTGCATTGGTGCCAGCTGGCTGCCCCGCCGCTGCCCTTTAAAATCGGCGGGGCAGGGCTAGGTGTTGCCAGGAGTGGCGCCGGCTGCTTACCTGAAATGCTGCCCCTGGCAAAGTGCTGCCCCAAGCACCTGCCTGATTTGCTGGTGCCTAGAGCCAGCCCTGCATAGGGGCAAGGGAAGGCTACGGAGCAGAATTTTTCATGTTTTGTAAAGTGTTTAAGAAGACTGTTTCCTACCTGACCCTGTAGGTGGCAGTAAAGCAGCAGAAGCCGCTTCGAGTGCCTATTACAACCCAGCCAATCCCCACAATGTCTATATGCCGATGGTAAGCAACTGGTTGAGTTGTCTGGAGAGCAGAGGGGTAAGAGGAGCCAACACACTTGCTGTTCAGCTGCTACAGCTGAATCGTGGGCAGCTTTGACATCTTACTGCAGCAGATGCTCTGATGATAGGGCACAGCATGAGCTGTGCCCTATCGCATCAAGTCTAGTATCTTGCTGCTGGGTGTCAGAGCAGGCTGTTTTCCCATCCAGTCTAGCCATGGGCAGTGCTTGATCCTCAAGAGGCAAGTGGATCCACCCACATGCACCAGATTAGTTGTATTATGGTGGGTCTAGGTGTCATTTCTTCCTGACTCCCTGCAGGCAATTGACTGCCCAAAGCAGGAGGTTTAGGAACATTTGACCTCTGAATGGCACAGCTACAGATCATGGAACAATCTCTCCACACTTTCCTACAAAGGTCATCAAAATACGTAATCTTTGTTCCTAGACTGTCCTGGTATTTTTCTGATCAAGAAGGGAGGGGAACTCTAAGACCTGTACAAGAACAGCTTTCCTGCAGAAATAATACATAGTTCTCAGTTTCCACGGGAATAGGGGGTAGCCGTACTTAAGAACTTAAAGGGAAGGGATGATGTAGTGTTAGTCTATTCTGGGTCAGATGGAGACAGATTGGCTTAAGGAGCCTAGATCAGTGTCCCTGCTTGTGGGTAACAACTCTCTGGGAGGTCACCTGTGGATCCCAGCCAATAAGCTCATCCCCATGCCTGTTCCACCATAGCAGATCTACTCAAGCAAACTTCTAATATGTGATCTGATGCCACAAGCTGAGTTATACTGACAGAACACACATGGCTCAGTCCCTGTCTCGGAGAGCTTGCCATCTAAAGATCTGTCCGAATTGCCACAGGAACTGCAGGATCACTGGGGAGGCTGAGAGGAAGAGGAGGGTAAAAATAATGTCCAGTCACAGGGCTGCTTTCTCTGAAGTACACACAGGTTGATGGGCTACTGTAGGGACTTTTCTTGGCTCCATATTTTGTTGTGGAGGTTGGCAAAGGCTCGGGTGCAATTGATCCTAGGAAGTAATGACCAGGGGTGGCTGTAGCCCAACACAGAGCCCAGCATCTGTGACTGTCAGCTGAGTATCTCTCAAGCACAGGCAAAGGTTGGGTGCACAAGTGAAGCCTGGGAACATCCAGAAAGTGGAACGTCTAAATGCAGCAGGGCCCTGTGTCAAACAGACATGGTGACTGATTCTTTCTCTTGTTTTGCAGGACCAGCCACCTCCTTATGCACCTCCTGATGAGAAAAAGAACAACTAACAGCAGGAACCCACCCACCAACTGCTCACGTTCCTTCTCCCTGAAGACACTGCCCTCACCTCCCTCCCCCTCAGTTCAGTGTATCTCTAGGCTTCCATGTGTGTATAGTATACATAGTGCTGGGTAGCAGAACACTCCTCTTCCCCCCCCCCCATTTAAATAGTGAGTGTGGCAATACAAGTGGAACAGCAGAGGCAGCAGCAGCATTTTCCTGCCTGTTTGCTTTACGTCCAAGAGCCAGAGTGGAGTCCCTCTGAGGCTTTTGCTGTGAGTTTGAGGGGAGGGCTGAAATCTTAGACCAGCAGAGAAAGCAAATAACTAACGTAGGGATAAAACATTAAGGCTTCTTGATTTTAATTTTTTTTTTGAATGAAGTAAAATGGTTTAAGACGATAGCTTTAAAGTTCCTGGGAGGGGACAGTAAGTAAGAGGGAAAGAGGCAGTGGGCTGCTGTGTTTCCCCACGCTGGTATAAAGGAGGAGCATGTTACATTTTTTACTGGTGCTGTTCCCTTGGTAAGGGAATTGAGTGAAGCACTGGAGGCTTGTGTGTCATATCCGCATTGCTGGAATTGGGCCACCTTGCAATCTGGGAAACCGTTCCCGAGATGCTCAGAGTAGCTAAGCATTTTGCAGAATGGGCATTGGTGTGAAGAGACCAAGCTCAACAGCTAGCTAAGGGAATGTGAACTGGCTTTGGCTAAGTCACTGGCCCTGCGGGCAAGAGGCACAAACCCAGGTGCAGTTGCACACCTGCCTCAGACACTGCAAAGCCTTATGCATGCTCCTGTCTGTCTCCTTTCCCAGGAAACCTGCCTCTCTCAAAATGGGTGATGGCAGGAAGAGATGCCCACCTGTGGGGGTGTGGTGGAGCCTGGTTCCTCCCCCTCCTCTCTCCACTGTATTGTGACAAGATGCTCTTCTGTATTGTAAATGAACTTTTGAGGAGGGAGGATGTGTTGGCAGGTCTCTTCAGTGCAGTGAAAGCCAGACTTTGTTCACCTGATGCTGGTGGCTAATGAAATCCTTGGGAGGGACTTGTGCATTTGAACTGGAGCTGGGCAGCAGCTTTCTAAAAGCAGCAAGCCTGTGTAGAAAAGCAAATGGGGATTGCGTGAGGGGAGTGGAATCTGGGTGAAAGAGCTCTGAGCAA
The DNA here is from genome assembly GCF_052426305.1 of Pelodiscus sinensis. Lineage (NCBI taxonomy): Eukaryota > Metazoa > Chordata > Testudines > Trionychidae > Pelodiscus > Pelodiscus sinensis. The sequence continues at coordinate 90,503,442 of NC_143052.1, read as the reverse complement.
GTGGGGGTGCGAATTAATCTGTATTCCTTTCATTCTCCTGGAAACTAGCCCCCTGTGCAGCAGGGCTGTGTTCAGCTGAGTGAGAAGTGTTAGGGTATTCTACTCTATGGCAGACTATGCTCCACCAAGGAGAGAATAGCCCTTGGCAACAGCCTCACCATAGGGACAGGGAAAGAAGCTATTGCTCTGAGTGAGCAACTTTAGACCAGCAGGGACAGAAGTGGGAGGCGTCTGTCTTCCGTGCTGGTGTGAATGCTGGTATCTGAACAGCAGGGGGTAGGGAAGGGAATCCCAGTGGATGGGTTGGGTTCTAATTCTTTTGGGGAGTTGGGATAACTAGATGGCTCTTACTGCTTGCATGGTGTTGCCCCCAAAAGTGAGGCAGTGTCCAGTCATAATCCAAAACCAGTGTTTTTTATAATGTAGCTCTTACCACTAATCCTCGGATGTTACTGAGAATAGAGCAGCTGGGACCTTCTCTTCTCCCTTAGGAGCTGATGTCCTGCGAACTTGCTCTCCAAAGAGAATTGCACTTGTGTAGTGGGGAACCTTTGATTCCCAGCGTAGGGCCTGCTCAGCCCTGTTTCCCACCCCTTGCTCTCACGCAGGGGTAGGGAATGTTTTCCGCTTTGCTCCTGATGTGCCAGGGCTGTGATACAAACAAGACTCTCACAAAGCGCAGTGTATTCCTGTAGTTGCCTGACATTCCTCCATATTAGCAGCCATCTGCAAGGGAGGAACTTTTTTTTTTCTAAGAAACCTTTTTAATCTGAGTCAGAGTCTCTAAACTTTCTGGAATTAAAAATGTGCTGCCATGAATGTTTGTAACTTTTGCATTGCACTTTAATACAGAAGCATTGAAATCTTGAGGCATGTGTCAGTTCAGTGTTGTGCGTGTTGTCATGTAGTAACCAACTTGCCATGCAAGGGCAAGAAAACTTGAATGGAGGAGATAAGAATTGTCAAAAAATTGGTTAGGGGTTTGTTTTCAAGGCTGTGGGACAAATGCATGGTCCCTGCATACCCTCCTCTGCCCTGTCCCTGTTTAGCTGGGCTGTAGAACAGGAGGGAAATGGCCTTTAGTTAAAAATCCCACTCCTCTTGTACCTCATGGGCCATGTCTATATTACACCCCTGTCGGCAGAGGGATGTAAATAAAGCACATCGAAGTGCAAATGAAGCGGGGATTTAAATATCCCGCACTTCATTTGCATAATTGCATTCTAGCGCTGTTTCGAACAAGCGCCATTTTGAAACTGAAACCGCGGTTTAGACGCAGGTTTGCCAACAGCAGGGTGAGGAATACAGGATCTGTCAAGAAATCACTCTGCTGTCGGCAACATTCCTGCTTCATTTGCACTTTCGATGTGCTTTATTTACATCCCTATGCCGACAGAGGGGTGTAGTGTAGACCTAGCCATGGTGTGGTTATATCCTACCTCTTCGGGGAGGAAGGCTACCTTTTGCCATTATTGCCTAATGTCCTAGTTACTCACAGCTGGAATGCTAAGCCTTTGTGTCATGCTAAGCACCACACTTCACTGGGAGCGTGGGAGGTCTGTTTATGCAGTATTCCTGCTGCTCTTCTATAAGCAGCTGTCCTCAAGGGGCTTGTTTGCCCTCATCTCCACAATAGGCACAATGTCCTTTTACTAAGGAGCAAAAGTGGAAGGTGCCCAGTTCTTTTCCCTGCCGCCCAGTTGTGATGGTCAGCTATTCCTGCTTTTGGATGGAAGTGTCCCAGAGGGATTTTAACCTTTCTCACACATTCACCTGCACTCATACAGCTTGTCTTGCACAGCCCAGACTTTATTCGGTGAAAGAGGGCTCTTCTCCTGAAAGCTGGGAATAAGGCAGGCCTAGGACAATCACAAACTCAGGGCTGAGAACTGCTACCTCTACAGCTGTCACTGAACCCTTTTTACAACACTCCAAGTTGTAAGAGATGGAGTCTGTGCCTATGGTCCCATCTGCTGTGAAACTGGCTGCTGTCCTATCTGGGTCCCTGTGCCACATTTCCACTGGCGGGCTCTCTGCTGATACCTTGGTTTGCAGCGCTACAAAGGTCGTGCAAGGAGAGAGGAGGAAAAATGAAAGGCTACAAAAGTGTAACAGCAGCCAGTTGTTGCCTGCACTTAGCTTGGCTGGCTCCGCAGCCTACACTGAATACCCTGTGGGGCAATGGGACAGAGGAAAGCTTAAGTCATTCTTTGAGCGCATCTCAGTGCAAGCTGTTGGGAAGGACAGATACTCCTGCCCTCGGGCTGTCTGCTCCTACTCTGTATACAGCTAGTGGGTGCGGGAGGCACCTCTACTGTTGCTCTGGGGATGTTTTTCTGGCTGATGACAAAGTCCACAGAAGGATTGCTCTGTTTATACAGGTCCTACACTGAACCTAGGGCCTCTCTTACCACCGCCTTCCCTCCCCTCCAAGTCCAAGTGGGGACACAGTGGGCCCCATACCTCATCACTTGACTTGCTAGATTCTCTTCTTGAGGCAAGGATAAAAGGGAAACTTAAGCGACTCTTACGCAGCAAGAGATAATCTTAAATTTGTTTTTATTGTAGACCAAGTGACCTGTTTAAAAGAGGAGTCTTAATTACAAAATTAATCTGATTGTGGCAGCAAAGCCTGAGTCCTCATGGAGAAATAACCTTGCCCCATAAATGCTTTCAAACTAGGTCCCAGTCTGCATCAGCTCCCCTGCTCTAATGTATAGTCACCTTTCCCTGGGTGGCTTTTATGGCACTCTACAAATCTGAACGGTAACGCATTTTATGCTGCCTTGTTAGACAGCAGTTACCATAAAAGAGATGTGCCTGGCTTCTCTAGTTAAAAATGAAACCGCTAGAAACTACGGGCCTGCTGACAGTGCTCAAGTGCACAGCAGGCACCTTTTGAATGGGCAGGAAGTGCAACTGGTCCTTCATTTGCTTTAATTGGAAAACATAATGTAGAGTTTATCACAAGTATAAACTGGTTTTGTATAGCTTGGGCTATGCCCCGCTTCCCATTGCTGACTAGGGAGTGGAGGGGCCTATGCAGGGAATGCAAAATAGCTGTTACAGCAGGTGCTAACCCTTTTCCTTGCAGAGAAAACCTAAACAGCTGGAAATCGGTGTTATCAGCTTGCGGAAGTGGAAAGGGAACAGCAGCTGCATCTACTTCTGCAGGTAGGGGAGAGGGCTGAGAGATGAGAGCAGTGGTGGATAAGGTCTGGCCCATCCCAGTTGTGTGTGTGGCCTGCAAGCCCGTTGTTTACCACTGCCCATGCACAGAGTTGCCTGATTCTGCTGGTTTCCATCCACATAGTTTTTTTCCTATTGGTATCTCAAAAGTGACACACACAAAACAAGGGCACGTGAAGTGAGGAGCGTGCTGATTGCCCAGCATTGACAGAGAGCTGCAGCCAATTGGAGCACTGCTCTGGTTCCATTGGCAAATGCTGTGAGGAAAACTAACCTATGGGGAAAGACCATCTTGATTTATGACACTCTTGAGGTCCACCGGGAGCCAAGGTTGTCCGTTACTGGGCTAGAGATTCTCCCAAATGCCCCAGGCTGGCCCTGAAGCTTGCAGCGCACTAACAAACAGCTATCCCTTATGTTGCATGGGGACGATCACCTACTGAAAGACTGTTGAAGTTTGGTCCAAAATGACCAAGGCCAGCTCTGCTAGCAGAGAGTCAATACCCAGCTTTTTAAAGCACAGGCATTTCCCATTGTATCAACAGTACCTCCTACTATAGCAGGCAGCCATCTGCGTGTGTCTTGGTGTGCACACACACAGCCTGGCTCAGAGCCCTGTTGCAAAGTGCCTGCACCATCCAGTTAGCATCTGCTAGTCCACACATTCCCTTCCATGGCCAAACCACATGCTGCTGTCTGTCACATTCATCCAGCTTGGAGGGGCCCCTGGCATTCTGAAATATTCTTCCACTAATGAGGAGCTAAGCCCACACTCTGCTACCCCTGCCCTTTTTCTATCAGCATAGGCCTAGCTGGGATGGAGACAATAGGTTGTTTTTCTTCCTGTTACTACATTCCACTGCCAACAAGCAAATACAATAATTCTCTAGCACAACTTAGTGTGACACACAGCAACACGGTTTCCTTTCAGACAATGGAGTGCAACCAGATGTGGGTCTGGGGCCTTACTGCAAGTGACAGGCTCCTAACCTGGCAGCGTGTTAGTAGCTAAAAGGCTGTTGGTCAGGGAGACTTCCAAGTATGCATGGACCTGCCTTTGAGAAATCCTGGAAGGTGGGACAGCTAGCAAAGGAAGAGAGCCTGGCTCCATCCAGCAGGAACAGCCAATGCAGTTGGTGGGTTACCCTGGTGCTAACATGAAATGATTTTCAGCAGGACAAGATTGTGGGCACACAAGCATTTGAGCCCCCATCAAGCAATTAACCAGGCAGTGTAGGGGCTTGCTTTCTCAGCTAGCAAAGCTCTGTACAGTTAGTGTGGGCGCTTTTCTGACAGTGCGAACACGGCATAATCAGTGGAGAACATTTTAAGTTTCCAGCCTGTTCTGTGACTTAACTGAAGAGGCAGGCTGGACTTAGCAGCAGTTGGGGAACCCTGTTTAGTTTCTGCTCTGCTAGTGCTGTAATGGACAGTCTCTTTCCTCAGTATCTAGCACTAGGGCAGTGCTAATATTCAGGCTCACCCAGGCTGGGATTCTATGATTATCGAGCTCCTGTTTGCAGGGCATGTGGACTAATAATATTCAGGTCTGAGTGATATTGTCCACATTTTACAGACTAGGAAACTAAAGCTTGATCCACTACACCAGGGCTGCATCTAGACTGGCAAGTTTTTCCGCAAAAGCAGCCACTTTTGCACAAAAGCTTGCCAGCTGTCTACGCTGGCCGCTTGATTTTGCGCAAAAGCACTGATGTTCTACTGTCCGAAATCAGTGCTTCTTGCGCAAATGCTTTGACGTTCCCATTCGGGCAAAAGCCCTTTTCCGGAAATGTTTTTGTGCAAGAGGGCCAGTGTAGACAGCTAAAAACTGTTTTGCGCAAAAAAGCCCTGATGGCGATCGGGGCTTTCTTGTGCAAAACCGCATCTAGACTGGCATAGACGCTTTTCCGCAAAAGCACTTTTTGCGGAAAAGCGTCAGTGCCAATCTAGACGCTCTTTTCCGCAAATGCTTTTAATGGAAAAACTTTCCCGTTAAAAGCATTTGTGGAAAATCATGCCAGTCTAGACATAGCCCAGTGGTTTTCAATTTATTTCCCATTGCATTCCGCTGATGCAGCTCTGTGTTATGATCCATATTTACACACACAACCTTTATGCTACCAGAACGGCCCGGAGGGTGTCACATGTGCCACAAGCTGTGCTGAATGGGGCGTGGGTTGAGATGTACTAGTCTACACTTAAAAATCAGATCAACCTAACTACATTGTTTGTGGCTATGATACACCTTGAGTACTGCAGTTAGGTTGGCCTAGGCCTTTCTGTTGATGTTGCAGAATTCTTCCATCCACCTGCCTGTTGGGAGAGGTGGATTAACACCACTAACAGAAAAAGCCCCACCTCTCAGTGCAGGAAGCATCTACAGGGCTGCAGCTCCATAGCAGCGTCACTATAGCAGGGCTAGTGCAGACATAGCCTCTAGCAGCTCCTGGGCACGGGCAGAGGCAGCATTGAAATTCAGGTGTTTAAGTCCCAGGGCCCTGCTCTGGCTCCAGGACACGGCTGCCTCCTGAAGGAGCCAATATTTTCACAACTCATTCACTTCCAGTTCTGCTGATTGATAGAATGAAAATTCAAAGTGAAGGAAATGGCCATGGAACATGTGATTGCTTCTATCGCATCTCCACGGAGACTCGCTCGTGACAGGAACATCCATGGTCAGCTCTATGGCCCTACTGCAAATGTAGGAGAAAGGACTTCTTCAATGAGCTGCTGCTACTACTCTAGTAGGGATCAAAACCAAGTTTAAGTCCTGAGAGTTAGCGGATGCCCACAGGAGCCATGTTCTGCAATCCAGGGAAGGGTCTCAAAGCACTTTACAGTCAGAAATGAATCAACCCTCATCTCACGCCTGGGAGGTAGGTAACCATTCTCCCTGGTTGAGAGAGAGGAAAATCAAGGCACAAAGAGGTTAAGTGTAGATCATTAGCTGTGCTGTAAGCAAGGAAAACGCCCGCCCCATGAAATGTTGGTACACCCATGGGAGTCACTCCTGGACAGAGAGAAACATGTACCCAATAGGAGGCTTGATAACACCAATGCTGGTCCCCTCACAGGTCAAACGGATTGAAGCCCTTCTCCTGGGGGTGCTGTCTGACCAAGTTCCAGGTTTGCTCCAGGTACATTGTGGGATAGAGGTACCACATGACTACTCCCGAGGGGTTAACAATGACAGTGAAGTTCTCTTCAGCCTTCAGGCCACTGATGATCCCGCCGCTGTACACGTCCTGGGCCTGGAAGAGACATGGTTCTTTCCATGGCGTGTCTCATCCCAAAGTACTTTAAACCCCATTTACATACTGGGATCTCTCATCTGCCTTGGAAGTGTAGCTCCTTCCCCGCTCCCGCCCCTGCAGGCCAAATAAGCAAGTGTACAGCAGGGCACAGTAACGCTACGCAACAAGGGCAGACCACTGTATCCAGCCCCGAGGGATTTTGATTAGAGGCTGCAGGAGTGGGAACGGTTCCAGTTAAAAACCCCCAAGAACCAGACTGATCCCAGAAAACCCAAGACACAATAACAACCTCCCCACCATCCCTACTAGAAATCTCTCATTCACACCCTGAGCAAGCCTGATCCACTGTAGCTGGGGAGAGCCAGGGGACGACAGCCTACCTGCAACCACACTGCCAAACAAAGTTCCTGGGCCAGGCTGGTCAGTGATTTGGTCTGATCACTGCCCCCGCCCCCCAGCACCATCTTGGAGAGAGAACTGGGGCAGGAGCTTTCCACACCAGAAAGGACCCAGTTGCCTGCGTTCAGGACAGCAGCATTCAGAGTCCACGCTAATCCCTGGAATGCCTGTTGGGGAGGGGCAGGCCCCATTCCCAGTGGGTGGATGTAACTGGGGCTGGGACTTGGCAGCTTGTGGTCTCCACCAGTGCTACGTGTTGTGTGAGGCTGAGGGGTCAGGCAAACACTACATTCAGGGGCACATTGCAGGGCACATTGCAGGAGGGGAACTCTGCACCTCAGTGCATTGTGTGTGAATGTGGCGTCTGCACTCCCCACTCTAAGGGGCCTGCATGGCAAGGGCATTTGGGATGGGCCCTGCTGGGCTTTCCTGTCTCACCTCGTACACGGCGCTGGCGGAGAAGTTGAGCTTGCTGAGGGAGGTGGTGTAGCGGTACGGCATGTCTGTCCGCCGGCTGAAGAAAACCAGGGCGCTGGCTGAGTGGGAAAGCGGGCGCAGGAATACCTCAATCCGAGCCTTCTCCTAGGGAGAAAGAGGGTATCTAGGTGCATCTCCAGTTTCTCTGCACTTCTCCCTGCACCTGCCACCCGCTCCCACAAATGCTCACCAGCTCTCGGGATGGCTCATGACTCTGCCCTGGCAGGGGCCTAGGAGCAGGGCTGATCCAGTCTCTGTGTCGGGCAGGAGGTGCCCAGCACCTACACATCGGGCATCAGCAGGAGGGAGTGAACTGGGATTATCTGACGGCCTCTCTTTCACTGCCAGAGGGTCCCAGAAACCCAAGATTAACCCTCTCCAAACCAAGTGACAAACGGGGAATGGGAGGACAAACAAAGCAGCCGAGTCCGGCAGGGAAGGAATGGACGAGGGGAATACTAGAGCTGTTAATAACAAGCGTGTCTTAGTTCAATCCTGCCGGCGGGGAAACGGGACCTCCTCTTTCCTTATGGAGGCCTCCCCCAATATTGTGCTAATTCCAAAAATCCCCAGCCATTCCCAGGCTCGGCTCTCCTTCTCCCCTGCTACCCAGCCAGTACCTCTCAGCAGCTGTTCTCCCATCCACTCCCCTCTCCCAGGCCCCTATGCTGTTGTATTCCCACACGCTTCCTTCTATACCTGAAGGACCCTGCGTCCTTGGATTCCCAAGGGGTCCTGGTTGATTTTGATCATCAGTTGGTTCTGCAGGATCTCCCTGGAGCTGCGGGAGAGGGTGCGCAGGTCGGTGGACATGAAGAGTGGGGCCGCTAGCATTGTCCACAAAGCCATCTGGGATCGGGACTGTTCATAGCTGAGGCCAAAGTTTCCAATGATCAGCTGTGGCACAGAAGGGGAGCAGCGGGTGGGGCAGAGAGAGCGGAAGAGCAGAAGGACAAATTAACAAGACAAATGCTGCAGTCAGTGCAGGGCCCAGCCATGGAGAATGATCACTGGATTCCTGGCTAGCAACTAACACGACCGTAAAGGTGTCCAGCCACATCCATGCTCACAGATGTTAAATACTCATTAATTGAAATACTAATACGTTTAAACCCCACACACACCTTGCCCCTATGCTAGGGCCTTTCATGCTGAACGAGGGATGCTGACCAGGATAGAGGAGGGGTTAGGCAGCTGTGGCAGTCTACGGAACTCTAGGCCTGTATGGTGTTCGAAGAGTTCATGAACTGCCGCCAACCATTCTCCACCCTGCTTCTAGACAGGAAATCCCTGGTGATCCTTCCCTCCACCATCAACAGCCCAAAGTTACCATGTCTGGGTCATTCCAATGGCCAGGGCCGGACACCGGCTGCAGCACATCCTGGTTCGCTGAAAACCAGTCCACAATGGAGAGGATGCTGTTCCACGAGTCTTGAATATCACCATAGTTACGCCAGAGGTTACAGATGTTTGCCAGAAGGGTGTAATTCACCTGGAAGAGAACAAGATGGTTGAAGGGGGCAGTTGAGGGAGGAGAGAAAGAGGATGTACGCGCAGAATTGAGGAGTCATCCTTTGTCATGGGGACGGTTGAGAAAGACGCATGGAAAAAAGGAGGGGGAAAAATACCAGTACTCCTCCCCTGCATACACTGTACATTCCATCGCTAGTTCAGAGGCTGACAGCAAGACTCACTGGGAACACTGGGCTCAGATTTAAGACAGTCTTGATGGATGAGTGGGAATTCAGAGAAGTGCAGTACAAGGGGTACGTCTAGACTACAGGCTTTTGTTGACAGAAGTTTTGTCGACAGATACTGTCGACAAAACTTCTGTCGACAAAGAGCGTCTACACTACATTCAGTTTTGTCGACAAAGCAAGCTGCTTTGTCGACATGGTAGTGTAGATGCAAAGGACAGTTTATATGCAATAACACCTTCTGTCGACAGAAACTCTGTCGACAGAAGGCGTTATGCCTCGTAAAATGAGGTTTACCAGCTTCGACAGAACTCAGCGGTAGTGTAGACGCAGGTATAGTTTTGTCAACAAAAGTCCACTTTTGTCGGCAAAACTCTGTAGTCTAGACACACCCAAGGTGACTCCAGGGCCAGGGGCCTGATTTGTGGGTACAGGTGAATGGCCTAGCTAACCAGCTAGAGGCAAGTGGGGGTGGGGGAGGACACAGTGGCTATCCTTGAGAACTGGTGACACAAAGGCCTAGAACGCGGTGGGGCAGAGGTGGAAGGGGAGCGAGCTAAGGGAAAACTCATGCTCCACTGTGGAGGAGTCCCCCGGGGAAGGCCAATCATTGGAGTCCTTTAAAACTGGACAGTGCCCTGAAGAACACATGGTAGGGAATGAGTCTGGGCTGGCTGGGATAGGGATGGAAAAAGGTGTCCCACAGGCCTCTGCTCTACATTTAGCTCCAGTGATTCTCCTGTAGATGTTGCCACTTTTCAGGAGCGTCCTTTTTCACTAACACCACAGATTGGTACCACTGCCCTTCCTCTCCCACCCCAACCTGACATCCTTCCACAGGGATCCACACCCGGTCTGCCAGCCCATGTTCCCTTTCGGAGAGCAATGCCGACACGGCCATCACAGCAACTGGAGCAGAGGGCAGGGAGGAAACGAAGATGTTACGAATTCAGACAACGTTACATAAAAGCTCCCCCCAGGACAGTCAGTGCAGGACACTCGGGGCATGTCGAGACGACGTTTTATTTTCGAAAGAGAATATGCAAATTCTGTGGAAATTTGCATATCTTCTTCCAATTGCTTTTTTGAAAGCGGGTCTTTCGAAAGTGAAAATAGATTGGTCACGTTTTTTTCCGGGAAAACAAACAAACAAAACCTCTCTCGAAAAACCACTCTTCCTTAAAAAAGGAGGTTTACATGGTTTTTCGAAAAAGGGTTGTTGTTGTTTTTTTTTTTTTAAAAACCCTGCATCCAGACTACTTTCACTTTCGAAAGACCCCCTTTGGAAAAAGCAATCGGAAGAAGATATGCAAATTCCACAGAAATTTGTATATCCTCCTTTGAAAATAAAATGTACTCTAGATGTGTCGTTGGAGGAAAACTAAAGGAAGTTTCCAGTGAGCCTTACCTTAGGTGGAAGTCCTCCCCGATAGGCTGGCCAGCTGCAGGAATAGGCAATGGGACGACCTGTTGCATTTAAGGCCATTGCCATCTTAGGGTAGCCTGTGAGACAAGAAATCCAGTTGGTTAAGGAGATGACTGGCACTAGTGACAGAACTAGAAAGAAAGCAGCATGGGGTGGGGGAGGAAAGGAAAATAATAGAAGCTGCCTTCCTTAAGACTCAAAAATTTGAAGGCTTCTCTACCTATACTCATGAGGCTGAAACCCCACTTCCCCCACCAACACTGCCAAAACACAGAGTAGCCCACCAAAACCCAGATCCATCAGACAAGCCACTCTCTGGCCACCTATAGGATTTCTGGAGAAAAACTGCTCTGCCTTATGGCCAATCTCCCTTCCCACTCCCCACTTCCCCAGACAGCCTCCTAGGCATGTGCAAGGCTAGTTTCTGAAAGCTCTGTAGCCCCAGTATGAAGCAAGCATCTTGAATACCTGCTAAAATCCCAGCTAGGGACTTAGCTCGGAGATGAAGGTCCAGAATGGGAGGCACAAGGAAATGAACCTAACACAATGTAGGTTCCTGCCCGTTAGCAGAGGTGTTCTCGGCCTTTTACCAAGCCACCGGTCCCCATTCAACACGTCCCTCTTGAAACATGCCTCCAGGGTCCTCAGAGACCACCCCAGAGTCCCTGGCATATCAAGGGAAGCACCATGAGAATCAGCCTATTGGTTCTGGAGATGGGGATTAGGAATTGAGATGGCAGTCCCATTGCCCCGATACATGCAGAAGCCCCCGTCTGGGGTGGCCCACAGGCTGCGAGATGTCCTCCCAGTTTCTGACACTGAGGACAGGGACAGAGTGGTGTGGGTCTCAGTCCACTCAGGCCGGGAGACACAGTCTTCACCTTGGGCCTGAACTTCTTCCGATGAGTAGCAGCCATCCAGCTTGAGCATGTCTACACCCCACTCTGCGAAGGTCTGAGCATCCTGTTTGATCCGGTCCAGCGTGGTGCCTGGGTAGCCCCCGCAAGTGTACGTGCCCAGGTCTCCATAGATGCCTAACTTCAGCCCCCGGGAGTGTGCCTGTGTGAAGTAAAGGGCTGTAAGAGCGCGTCCGCTTCCCTGGCTGCCACTCAGGGAGGTACGTGTTGGGGGGGAGGAAATGTGTCAGAGTGGACAAAGCTTCAGCATCGCTAACTGCTCTAGAGCATCACCTCCCACATCTCACAGGTCACGGGCCTCAAAGCCACAAGTGGCTGAAATACTGAGAACCCTCTATGCTCCCCATGTTCCCTTCCCTCTCGGGATCTGGTCTTTACATCAAAAGGATCCGCTCACATAATCCGCCAAGGCTTTGATCCCATGGGGAAACCTCTCAGGATCTGCGATCAGTTGCCCCGCTGCATCCCGCTTCTTCGCCATCCAGCAATCGTCTATGTTCACGTACACGTAGCCCAGCTCCTTCCAGCCATCGTCCGCTAGACGATCTACCATGTCAGCGAAGAGCTTCTCACTGCCCCAAGGATGAGGAGAGAGAGAACAGGTGCAGAGCAAGCAGAGGTAACAAAACAAACAAACCCACTAATAACCGCACTTAACACCTGCTCCTCTTTTTCCCCAAAGGCTGCAGCACAAACCGTTCACACACAATGGGTCATTCAACCGTTAACCAAGATGGAAAAGGCCTGTTGGTTACATCTTCCCCTGGCACTGCAGGGGTCTGGTCTCCACAGCAGAGTCTTAAAGCCTTTCTCCAGTCCAGTTTTAAAGGACTCCAGCAATGTTCACTTCCCTTGAGAGTCTATTCCCTTGTCCACCTGATCTCATCAATAAGAAATGGTTCTTGTTATGCCTCTTTACAGCTCTCAGAGCTGGAACTTCTCTGCCCTCCATGGCTGTGGGATCTGAGCCCCTCACAAGCTGTAATGTATCGATCCTCACAACACCCCTGGGCTAGGAGAATGCTAGTCTCCCCATTTCACAGATAGGGGAGCAGAGGATGAGGTCACACAGGAAATCTGTGGGGAGCAGCAAACTGAACCCACACCTCAGACTAGTGTAAACCACTGAATTATCCTCCCTCTCTTTACTTGCCTTGCTGTTTCCTCCCTCAATTCTCATGTGGCCAGTGCAGGCACATTTTGTCCATTTGCTCTTTCTAGTCATGCCTACCAAGCCCATCAGCAGTTTTGTTCTTTAACTGCCCTCCAGTTTCTCAATCTCTCTTGGTTACCAGGGTCCCAGAACAGCACACGGAACTGTCGGTGGGGATCTCGAGGCCTATATGGGGAGGGGCTAGTCCCCTCCCACATTGGCCATACAACCCACACCTGCAGTTTCGCAGCTCCTGGGCTCCAGCCTCAGCTACAGGGAGCCCTACCAAAAAAGCTACAATTCATACCTCCCAAAATCCCCTCACCCCATTCCCAGCCTGCTTGGAGCTAGAGACGGGGGCAGAAGGAGCTAGCTGGGGACACCAGGGACTTGAGAGGCTTCTGCATGAGGTGATCTGGGCGTGGCCAGACAGACCATTGGACCAATGACAAGGAGAGAGCCAGCAAGTGTAAATCAGGGAATCATCACTGAAGTCCCATTGCTCTGAAACTCTAACTGCACAGGTCAGGCTCCAGCACCATGGGGACCAATATCTAGACACAGACTGGTCCAGTCCCACACCTGCCACAAAAAGCCAGCTGAGGAATCCAGGCCAGGGAAGAGTGGCGGCACCCTCCCTACCAGGGGTGAACTAAAACCAAAGGTGACTTCACTGCCATCTGCCAGTGCCACAGCGCTGCACCACTCCATCTCCAGATGCACCACCTCAGTCCAGCATCTTCCTTGGGAAGACGGGGTTGGAAAAGTTTGAAAGTGTTTGGAGGTGGGTAAATAGCTTGTTTATCAATTAGTTAACCCAAACCCTTTCCTTCCCTAGATCCTAGCTTCCTGTTCCTACTAAAGTCACCTCCCCCTTTGTTAGGCTGTTGTTTTTGGTGTGCCGCTCTATTGCTGGGATTTGTTTTATTTACTTTCATGCCTCTGGCTTTCCACCCCTTGCCAGCTAGTAGTATGGTCACTGATTCCCCCAGGGCTGGCACTCCTGTGTAGGTGGCACAGCAAGGAGTTCCTTGAGTGGAAAAGCCGGGGGGGAATGGGAAGCCAGGCACCAACTTTCACAAGGAGAATGGACAAGCTTCAAATACTGATGATGGGTGGGAGGAGAAGAGGGGGAGTCTCTGTCCACCCCTCTGGGGAGCGGCTGGAGTTATGATTTGTATTATGTTCGCATCCAGAGATGGGGAGGTGCCCAGGCAGAAGAGCTCGTGGTCTGAGCTGACCTCCTGTGAGGGGGTGTCCCAGAATGACCACAGGGAGGGAGGGAACCTGTGCAAGGGTCACAGTGACAGGAACGTCCGATTCCATAGACCAGCTCAGTGTACAGAAATACATGGCTGTGGCTCATTCATATTATATATAAATCAGCAATCCCTGAGGGCCACCCCCACTGCGATATCTCTGCACACTCATCTCCAAGCCCTTTTGAAACCCTGCCTCGAGGCAAGTTCTTGTCTAATTTGCTGTCCTCTATCCTGCCCGACTGTCAGCAGGATCAAAGAGCAAGGAGGGGAATCCAGGCTGCCTTGATCATTTTACCGGGTGGAGGGGCAGGCTGATCACGTTCCAGGACTCAGGCTGGCACTCCCCTTTGGTCTTTGCTTTAACCACAGAAGGCCTTAGCGCAGAAATGAGCAGCGCTCTGATTCACCACAGCGTGTGGGCCGCGGGTGTGCTTCTGATGCTGGAGGGAAAGGAAACATTGTCCCTCCCCTTAAAATAATGTGCCTTGTTTCTATGGGGGGTGTTGAAAGGCCCGTCTGTTGAATGGAATCCCAGCAGGAGATTCCCAAATTAGATCTGACATTTCCATGAATAAAAACAGCAAACGCTGAGACGCCAGCTGGAGTACAATTAACAGGGATGTCAACCCTGTGGCTTCAGGTCACAGTGGAACTCTCCAATCCCCCTCCAGCCAGGGTCAAGAAGTGTATCTCTAGGATGTGACACGGCACAACTGAGGGTGTTATGACAATTTAAGTCTTCCTCTGAAACATGAGACATCAGTGCTGCTAGTGGTGGGAGGCAGAGACAGAGCACACCGACCCAGCGCAGCCATTTCCTCCTTCCGTCTATCGCTTTCGCAATGTTTTAAAAAGACTCTTCTCGGCCTGGAGACGTGATGGTACAGGGGGTTAGTGATCTTTGCCTCACATCTGACTTGAGTCTTGCATGAAAGGAGTCTAGTTTTCTCACCTCAGACGATGCCACAACACAACCCCTCTGCAGCCACCTCCTTCACTCCCCAGATGTTTCTGCTCCATCCACACCTTTTATTTTTCCCAGCTGCCAAATGGCTTGGGGGAGGGGAAGGGGGAAGAGACAAAGGTGGGGACTGAGTGAGGGAGAGGAGGGGACAGAGAGGGACAGACTCTGCCTAAGTGTCTCTGAATGGGGGGAAGAGATGAAGTGGAAATGGCTCAGCCCAAGGTTCAAAGTCCCCCTTCTGCCTGTGCTCTCCAGAAAAGCCAAAAGCTATTCAAACAGAACAAACGTCCTCCCCCTTCATCTCCAGAGGCAGCCCCCAGTGCTACCTGGCTCACCTGATGCAGTTGTCAGGGTCAGTCTTGCAGTCGATGTTGCAGCGAAATCTCTCCCATGCCAGCCAGCCCATCGGGGGCGTCCGCATGAGCCCGTTCTCCAGAGCCAGGGCACAGGCCACTAGGGCCAGGCCAGAGACAAAGGCTGCCAGCTTCATTGCTCTGGAACTAGGGATAAATGCTGATGAGAGACTCAGAAACCTTTCAGTGGAAAGAGCCCTCTCCTGCCTCAGAAATCAATGGGGGAGGAGGAGTTTACCTCTACAGGGGGTCACCTGGTCCTGCCCACCCATCCAGCACACACTGACAGTGGAGAGGAATACAATGAGATATGCCACTGCTATGCTTATAATAAGCACGAGACCCTTTTAGGGAAAAGGCAATATGTAGCGTTTATTGAGAATACAATGGTAAAGCAGCTAACACACACACACACACACACACACACACACACACACATTGATATTAGAATTCCCAGTCCAGGGTCCGGATTGCTCTGGTGGCCAGCCAGATTGCTAGAGCCCCACCCCTCCCTACCTGTAACCAGTCACGACACGATGCTCCATGGGGGTGAAATTTTGGCAGGACAAACCCCAAAACTATGGCAAAGCAGCCCCTTCTTATAGCAATTTTCCTTTATTGGCATTAGTAAATTTCATTCCATTATGCTGTAATTTTAACTACATGGCTACATTATGTCCAGCCCCCTTTCCCAACCCAGCCCAATGCAAATTATATACCACAACTCTGTTATCAGCTCCAGGCCAACCCAGCTGCAGTATCTGTGGAGGAACCTGCGGTGGCTTCTGTTGTTAGTTGCCCCTCTCTGCCTTTGTTCACCTCAGAGGGGAGGTTGTATCACTCACTCCATGGCTGCATTTGGGTTCCTTCCATATCCCCACTTCCTCTTCCCTCTAGTCCGGCTGCCTGAGAGAGTTTTGTTGGGTTCTGCCACAAACACCAACTCCAGTAGAGCAATCCATGAGTGACCCAGAGCCCTGACTGCAATTCGGCATGTTACCACACCACCTGCAGCCCAGCATCCCACCTGCATGACACCATCATATTCCACCTGTACCCTACTGTTCCCTCACACACTGTCCAGTGCCCTGCAACCCCAAAGCACCTGTGCAAGATACTTCCATCCAGCCCCGCACATCCTCCAAAGTACCATGTCAGGTCCATTTCTCAGTGACTCATCCCGGTTTGCTCACCGATCCTCCTGCATTCGTTCCATTACTCCCTACGCATTCCAGTCTGCCTTCGAAAAGTGGCTCGGCGCACGCAATGCCTGCGCCCCCAAGCAGCATTCCCTCTAAACTGCGCAGCACAGCTTCACAGGTGATTAATCAGCCCCGCCCAGTCTGAGGCTCAGGGCCTGTGCAAGGAGCTGACTGGGAGGGGCTGAGTAATGACCTGTGAAGCTGTGCTGCCGCATAAGGGAACACTGCCCCCAAGCACCTCACAGGTGCCACCTGCCCCCCAAAGCAGGACTTTATCATACCCAGTGTTCCCCTGCACCATCACCCATTAGTAATGGCCCAGTGCACTCCCGTGTCCAGAATGTACACTCAAGAGTCCAGCAGTTAGGCAACACACCCGCCCAATACGCTCACTGAGCTGGACTATTGGCTTTTGCTGGACTGTGGCAAACTCTGCTTCTGCTGTCCTGAGGGGGATGCAGCGTTCTCTGGCTCACGGCTTCTTTTTGCTCTTTGTTAATTCTGGGCCACAAATGTGATGGGAAAAGACACATGACAGGGTGTGCAGACATGGGGGCGGGGTGTCTACCAGGGATGTGAAACTGCTCATAGGTTAATGTGCATGGTTACACACAGCCCTTCCTCTGTGCCCCCCCCGCCACCCTCCCTCCACATACACTGCTGCCTCTGTGGTAGATGCAGCCGTGTGGGGGAGCAGGCAGGAGCCAGTATCTGCCAGCAGCTGGCTTTTAAATTGGGTCCCTGCACGTACCAGCTTCCAGGGAACCGAATGCCCCCCACCACTGTGTAACTGATGAAAACGTCAGGGGTTATATATTCACTTGAATAAATGAATTTTAAGATCCCTAGTGTCAACACAGCATACTAAGCCCAGGCTTTGACTTGGGTTTGAGCCTCAGCCCTGCTTCTGTCCACACACAAGTCAGCCTGACTTGAGACAGTAAGCCCTCAGCACCTGGGCTGTATGAGCGCAGCTCAAGCTGCAGATCTGAGTCAGAAGGTCAGTGCAGTGCAGTTTGGACGTGTCAGCAGGGCTGTGAGACCTGGGGCCAGCAATTGCAAACCTGGGCCTGCCATGCTGTGTGGGCTCTCAAGCGTAGCTTTACAAACACAAAGCCCAGATCCCACAGACCCGAGTTTACAGTGCAGTGCACACGCACCTGGTCATGTACTTGGCTTGGTTTTTTTTTTTTCTAATCTTTGATCCTCACTTCTGCCTTAGGTGACCTTCTATAACAGGCTGAGTGGAAGAAACGTATTTGCTTTCGTATGCACTGTTTACAGTCAGAGCCTGCAGCTTATCTACACTACATCTCTAGACTGTGTCCTCACCTGGCCACAGCTTCTTCCTCCTCTTCAGCCATCCCCTGCCTGCTTCCCTCCAGGCCACTTAACCCCCTTTGCTGCCAGAATAGTCTCCCTTTCCTTCTGCCAGCATCAGGTCTCTCTGCTCTTCTTGAATCTGTACTGATTCCCCTCATTTTCCTTCCACATAAACATCTCCTTGCTCCCTAACCTCTCCAGAACCTCTGCTCCCATTTCTTGTTCCCTGCTCTGCATAACGCTCTAGCCATTCGTGCCTTCCAACTGTTCCCTTTGGAGGTGCTGGCACTCTGGGATGAACAAAAAGTTTTGGGAAACTGGGCTCCACGCGGTGCTGCCACTTTGAAACGTCACCTGCAGCCTGGGGACACCCCAGCTGGCCCCAAGATGCACGCAGCTTTTCAAAACAGCAGCACTATGTGGAGCCCCAGGCTTCAAACGGCAGTGCTGCTTTAAAGTAACCCCTCTTCTTCCCCCCTTCCCCCTCTGCTGCCTCTTTCTGATAGAGGCAGCAAGGGGGGCAGCGACTAGTGGACTATCTGATAAGCATTTGCTTATCGGACAGTCGACTTGTCCTTCACATCCCTACTCCCAGGGCTTCATGGCTGTAGAGAAAAGCTTGAGAATGTGACCCCTAAAAGCCATATCTCCCAAAGACTGAAAGAACCCCAAAGTTAATATTTTTGGCTTAAATCAGGAGATTTCAAAAAGCCCACAATTAGAGGGCCCTGACATTATTTTCAAATAGCTGGGATTGAAAGTGTTGAACATGGTCATAGGTGCTGGAACAAAGGGTGCTAGGGATGCTGCTGCACCCCTGGCTTGAAATGGCTCCCTTCATATACATTTGGTTAAGTGACACTCAGCACCCCCACTGTATAGATTGTTCTTGCACCCCTACACCTGTGCAAAAACGGTGCTTTCTTCCTCATCTGCACCCTGTGGAACTTCTATCTGTGTCTGCTCAAGTTAGCAGCAAAGAAACTGTGGGTGCTATTTGCTAGGGAGTGGAGATGCAAAGTACAGCAAACCAGCAGCCTAGCACGGCTGGGGAATATCTGTAGCATGGAAGGCCACCCCGGCCAGCAGAGCGTTGCACCTTTGGTGCAGGAGAGCAGCAGGAGTTTTCCTACACCTGATGGCATGCATCTGACGAAGTGGGTCTTTGCCCATGAAAGCTTATGCTCCAATAAATCTGTTACTCTATAAAGTGTCACAGGACTTCTTGTTGTTTATGCAGATTGAGACTAACACGGCTACCCCTCTGATACTTGTATTCTTAATTCAGTAATTAACTGAACACAAGATTATCCAAAGCTTATCTTAGAAGGCAATGTATATTGCAAACTGTTTTGTGAACGCTTGTAAAATGTGTATTAATAACACTAATGCTAAACTTTTACTTACAACTTACTTCATATTAAATACTGAACCTAAGTGTAAAAGAAATGAAAGCCACTCAATGTGTAGCAGAAGAAAATCTGATGGGCATTAAGAAGGGAAACAGACTTGCTGAGTCCTTGAGCAAGATGGGGGAAGACACGGCTCTGGGATTCCGGAAAGGGCAGGGCCTGGGGTATAAGGGGTGGGGTAGGTGCCAGATTCCCCCAGCCAGCCTTTCAGCACTGCCCAGCTGGGGCTCTGGCAGTGATTAAAAGGGTCTGGAGCTCCATCTGCTGCCAGTAGTCCAGCGATGGCCAGAGAAGTTTCCTTGGTTGCCTGGAGTCATGGCAGGATGGACAGAAATGTCAGATGGGCCGGATCCAGTCTCTGGGCCATATTTTGACCACTCCTGTACCGGGCTGTACACTTCATTGCTCATGCAGCCAAGCCATGTGTATAATCCACAGGCAAACCAAGGCCAAGCTGGGGAGGGACTGGCTAGAGTGGTGGGCAACAGTGTTCCCTCTAATTTTTATATCTCTGGGCAGAATAATTTTTATGTGTACCAATATGGAGGTGATGTATCACATAACAAAAGTCATTCTGCACATGGACACATTTTGGCGCTGAGGGGTTGAGGTACAGGAGAGGGCTCGGGACAGGGGCATATGGCGGGGTGCAGACTCGGGTGGGCCTGGAGATGGGGGGGTTTAGGGTGCCAACTGGCCTAGGGATAGAGGACTATCCAGCCTTTTCTTATCACTGCAGCTGCGGGCCAGGTGAGTGGCACCAGTCTACTGCCACCACAGCTCTAGCAGGCACAGCTGAGGGAAGGGCACTTGTCTCTAGCCAGAGCAGGTCCAGGATAGGCTGGGTGGGAGCCAGGGAAGAGGTTCCTGCCCCCTGGCAGCGGCAGTTCTGGGTTGGGCATGATGGCCCAGGGAGCAGGGAGAGGGAGATGCCCCTCACTCAGCCTCAACACAGAGCAGCTGCAGCTGGGTGGAGGCGTTCCAGCTCTGGCATAGAGTTGCCAGGGCTGGAGGAGGGAGAGGCCCCTCCTTGCCACAGAGCTGCCGAGGTCAGGAGAGAGATGATTCTACCCAGGCTGCTCCATGCTGGATGTTGGTAGGGAGAGGCAGCGCTCTGTGCAGCCACCTCGAGCGGGGCTTGTTAGGCAGCTCCACAGCAGCACAGAGGAAACTTAGGGGGGACAAGGGGCCTGGCTGCAGGATGGGGGCTGACTAGCGTGCGGGGCTGACTGGCCAGCTAGAGAAGGGAATGGCCAGAGTGGGGAAGGGAACGTGTGTGACTGACCCTGTCTGCTACATGTGCAGAGAACAGCTTACCAGAGAGCACCTGTGGCACCAAATGGGCATTCTGTGGGCCTGACTGCAATGCCAACGAGGCTTTCCTGGCTGCCACCCCGCTGACTAGGGTGCTACCCCATGGAACCTAGAACACTCCTTGAAATTTTGGAATTGATCTGGTGCAAAAGTGGCAGACAGAGCAATGCTGCTGCCTGGATTGTGGGGCCTTGCTTTGCTTGCCCAACTAGAAAGTGGAACTTGGTCTAAATAGGAAAGAAGGAGCTAGCTGTGGCCAAGGCTTTTAAGTTCCCTCTTTCGGTTTCACAAGGTGTAGAACTAGTCTGGAGATTGGGCATCAAATCTTCAAGCAGTCACAAGTTCACAGAGAGATACAGACAGACAGCAGGGAGGAGACTGCAGCTGTACAGACTGGCTGCTTTTACTAATGTCAGCCACAGACACTTGGGCAACAGACACGTTATAAATACCTAGATAAATAAGATAGAAAGAATCAAGCATGGCAGGTCTCAGTACTCTCTGAGGAGATGGGTCCATGTTACAAAATCTCATTCAGTTCAGCACTCCACAGCACTGGTGAAGCTATGGCTGGAATACTGGATGCCACACTTCAGGAAAGATGTGGACAAATTGGAGAGAGTCCACAGGAGAGTGACAAAATGACAAAAGGTTTAGAAATCCTGACCTCCGAGGAAAGGCTACAAAAACTGGGCATGTTTAGTCTGGAGAAAAGAAAACTGAGGGGGCACCGGATAACAGTTTTCAATGTGTTAAGGGCTGTTTGTGAAGAGGAGAGTGATCAGATGTTCTCCCCGTCCACTGAAGGGAGGACAAGAAGTAGCAGGATTAATCTGCAGCAGGAGAGATTTAGGTTAGATATTAGGAGAAACTTTCTAACTCTAAGAATAACTAAAACCCTGCAATAGGCTATCAAGGGAGGTAGTGGAATCCCCATCAGTGGAAGGTTTTTAATAACATGTTGGATGGACGCCTGACTAGCTACCATTCACCCTTCATTAATGGCAATTTGCCTCACACAGATTACAGGGACGGTCTAGGTCTGCTTGGTCCTGCCGTGAGGGCAGGGGGCTGGCCTAAATTGCCTCTTGAGATCCCTTCCACTCCTAGCGTTCTATGATTCTGTGTCTCCAGCTGGTCCTGTGCTCTAGCCCCAGACCGCAGAGCAGTTCTGCTTCTCTTTTCTTTTTGGTGTCTAGGCACATGGGGCTGCCTACGTGCCACTTTTCTTTAGCACTCAGCATAAGCCCAGCATCTCTGCAATAGGCTATCAAGGGAGGTGGTAGAAAACCCATCAGTGGAAGGTTTTTAAGAACAAGGTGGACAATCCCCTGTCAGGTATGGTCTAGGTGTACTAGGCCCTGCCTCAGCACAGGGGATTGGACTTCAGATGACCTCTCTAGTCCTAAATTTCTATGATTCTATTACTGTTGCTGCACAGGAAGGCCCATGTCGACTAGAATAGCAGGAGAAGGGATGCTCCTTGTCAGGACCAAGTTGTACTGCGGAGCTGTGTAGAGAAATTCAAGGCAAACCTAGCAAGCAGTAGAGGTGCATTGTAGGTTAGGAGCCAAATTCTCCTGAGCTGGGTGATCTCACAGCTTCCTAGTAAACCTTGTGCAGGGGCTCAGGACTGCAGCAGGGAGAGACATCTCTCCCCAAGCCCTGAAGCTGGCCGGAAAGAAAGCAGGGGGCTTCCCATCCCCACTAAACCCAGCACTGTGCTGCGGGAGAAAGGGGACCCCTGCTCACTAATTCCAGCAGGGAGCCACCGAGGTAAGCCCCAGTGCTCTGCCCTACCCTGAGCCCTCAGCATCCTCCTGCACGCCAAAGCCTTCATCCCTAGCCCAAAACTCACACCCTCAGGCCAGAACCTGTACTTCCTCCTGCATCCCCACTCCCTTATCCTTAGTCCCACCCTAGAGACTGCACCCCAGCCAGAGTCCTTGCACCCAATCCTCTGTCCCCAACTTGAGCCCTCTCCTACACTCAGCACCACATGGCCCCACTCCTGCCACATTAATTTTTGTTAGGTGCACCAATATGAAGATGACATGTCACACATCCCCTCTGTGTCACACATCCCCTGACACTGGTGCATGTAAGAACATTCATTTGGCTCGGGGTGGAGGAAATGAGAGGGAACACTGGCTAAGGGTCATGTGCATCTGTAATCTGCAGGGTAAATTGGCATTAATCTCAATCCAGTCCATATAAAGCAACATGTTTCCTTTGAGAAAAAAGTGGGTCCTTGTATAGGGGCCAGATTGTAACCATGTCCAAACTGACTGGGCTGCTCCCAGCAGAGAAATACCGACCTTTAGTCCTCCCACACGAGAGAACCTCCTGCAGGCAAATAAGATCTGGCTCTCAAGTCACAAACTCCTCCCAGGAAAAAATGACTTTTGGGCTGTCTCTACACTGGGCCAATTATTCCAGAAAATCAGCCACTTTTCCGGAATAAGCTGCGAGCTGTCTACACTGGCCCTTGAATTTCTGGAAAAGCAACAATGCTCTACTGTACAAAATCAGCCGCTATTCCAGAAAAACTATTCTGCTCCCGCTCGGGCATAAGTCCTTATTACAGAACACTGTTCCGGAAAAGGGCCAGTGTAGACAGCCCAGTAGTCTTTTCCGGAAAAAAGCCCCGATCGCAAAAATATCGATCGGGGCTCTTTTCCAGAAAAGTGCGTCTACATTGGCCACAGACGCTTTTCCGGAAAAAGGGCTTTTACGGAAAAGCAGCCTGCCAATGTAGACGCTCCTTTTCCGGAAAAACTGAAAATGGAATAGTATTCCGTTTTAAGCAGTTCCGGAAATTCATGCCAGTGTAGACACAGCCATGCTGTGCTGAGATGCTGGGCTCCGTAGGGGCCCAGTGCAACACCAGGGAAATCAACAGGAGTCTTTCCCTTGACTTTAACGAGCATTGGATTTTGCACTGTCTGCTAAGATAAAATGGGGAACAATCCTCAGAGATCTGAGAAGGTCGAGGACCCCACATTGGCAACAGTAATCATCTAAACATATTTACAATGGAGAGATAAGTAGCTCTGAGGCCCGGGGAAGTAGGACATGGAGTCATAAATAACTTTTAGTTTATTTATCCCAAATCAGCCCCAAATCAGTAGCAATTACAAGCTGTAATCATTTGATGACTGTTCTATGAGCTGGGTGGAACCTTGGAGAATCTCAGTCCAGACTGCGCTTACACTGCAAAAAGTCACCAACACAGCTTTCGCAAGCTGATGTTCCTGCTGGAAGTCTCAGTAGAGGTCAAGAACTGACCAGGGTTAGAGCCCAGTGAATGTCTCATTATGAGCAACACAACTCATAAGTTTGGCCCTGGTTTCAGGAATTATCCAGGATTGTGACTCATCTTTGTTATTCGTACTTGTCCAATGAACATAGGGCAGCCTATGGGACAACTGTGAACTATTCATTTCATTTACTCGCTGTTCAGGGTGTGATACTGGTTTCCCAAGTCACATGGGACTATTTATGCTCTGCAACTTAAAGACCAAAATTTTAACAACAAAATTCCCAGCCCCTCCCCCCAATACCTATCAGCGTGGACTTGCAGTAGCAGGAAGAGAACTGCCTTTTCCCTGCCCAACTGGAGGAAGTTCCTCTCCTGCAGTGAGAGAAGACTGGGGGGAGTCCTCTCTTCTGTACCCCAAACCTCTCACCCCCAGTTCCATCCCAGATACTGCACCTCCTACCACAGCCTTCACCCCTGCACCTCAACCCTCTGCCCCAGCCCTAAGCTCCCTCCCGCACGCCAAACCCTTCATCCCCAGCCTGAGTCCTCATGCCCCCAACCCTACGCCCCTTCCTACACTCCAAACTCCTCAGTCCCACCTACACCACCGATCATGCACATGCAGAATGAATGTGGTATGTGCACCAATATGGAGATGAGGTGTTACACATAACATGCATACAGGCACCACATTCATTCCACAGAGGGACATAAAAAAAATTAGAGGGAACACCCGTGAACACTCCTGACACTAACT
This sequence comes from Pelodiscus sinensis, assembly GCF_052426305.1. Taxonomy (NCBI): domain Eukaryota; kingdom Metazoa; phylum Chordata; order Testudines; family Trionychidae; genus Pelodiscus; species Pelodiscus sinensis. The sequence continues at coordinate 90,479,081 of NC_143052.1, read as the reverse complement.
GCCAGCCCACTAGTCCGCATCTGAATGTGTGTGACTAAGTTATTTTTTCATCTTGAGGGGTGACCCTGCCTTGAAGCTGGTTCAAGTGCCCGTGTGGCGCTCCCGGCACTGTAGTCACTAGTATCCCAAGTCTACAGCCCTCACCCAGGCACGTCGACGACCGTGCAGCCAGAGACCCCGTCCAAAAGAATCACCCCTCTCGGGCAGGCAGGATCTGTCCGGTTCCTTGTCCACTCCCGCTCCCTGCAGGCACATGTAGGCTGCAGAGCGCCAGCCCTGCCCCCAGCGCGGAACCCGCGTCCGCCTGCAGCGCCCGCAGCCTGCGCCTGCCCGGGCGCCCGCCGGGTCACTTACCGGGAGGGGTCCTGGCGCCGGGTAGCAACCAAGCAGCCGCTGCAGCAACTCACCCTCCGCCGGGACCCCAGCCAGGGCGGGCCATCACGTGATCCCCGCCCATTGATCACCTGACCGACCGGTTTGGCAACTTTGGAAAGGCAGGGGCGGGGTCAGCAGCGGAGCAGAGCCCGGCGGGGTGGCTGGGCGCGCCCGGTGCGGGAGGCGAAGCCGCCGGCCTCTCAGGGGGTTGCCGCAGCCTCCGCTTCCCGAGCCTGCCCTGTCGGGCGCGGACAATCAGCGCAACCAGTCCCTGGGAGAGCAGCTGCTTGGCAGGCGGGGGGAGGGAGCGATCGCTGCCACCAATGCCAGGGGAGAGACTGAGATGACTTGCCAGTCAGGGCGAAGGCCGCATCTCCCCCTTTTGAGGTGACTGTGGTTCCTAAAGGCCCTGTTAATGATTATAGTTGTACTGGTTGAGCCTCGAGCCCCCAAGCTTCTACTGTATCGGGCCCTGTACTCACCCTGTGTCTGTGACACACGCAGTTGTGTAGTGATATGGGCGGCAGGTGACCTTGCCCCCTCTCCCCATGCAAGCTACCCTCCTTTCCCATGTGGCTAAAGGAGCCCCAGCTGTGAACAATCCCAACCCCCTGGCCAGCACAATTGGACTGATCTCCCATCATTGCCTGGATGGGCTGAGCCTATGCTATGCACCAGCCATATCCAGTGGCTACAGCACTAGCCTAGGAGTTGGGAGTAGGGTTGCCAGATGGTTTCAACAAAAATACCAGACACTCTTGACATTACATTACAATCTACATTACATCTTCTTTAGAAAATACCAGACATTTACATGTTCTTATTTCTATTTTTTCAATTTTTTCAAGCTCAAATACTGGACTGTCCCATTCAAAACCGGACACCTGGCAACCTTAGTTGGGAGCCCCCAGGTTCAATTCTCTCCTCTTCTAGGCTTCCTGTATGAGCTTGGATATGGCCCAGATCCTCAGAGATATTTCAGAGAAACAATGGGAGATGCCTAACTGCCTTTGAAGATTTGGGTCTTAGTCTCTCTGTACATCTATTCACCATCAGTAAAATGGCTTTTCCCTACCTCAGAGGAATGCTGTTAAGAATAGAAACTGTCTGCTGTGGGGAGTGACATGCAACCATGGGTGCCAAACTCAGGGCAGATGGCCAAGTAGCAGGACAGAGACCCCAAACTGGTGGTATGTTGCATAATTAGATTTCACCAATCCAGGAACAAATGTTATCTTTAAAAGGTATTATAACAGTTTTACCATCTGTCCAAGGGGACTATCTTGTCACTCAAGCAAGATGGACTTAGTTTGCTAGGCATAAAAATGACAAAATATTGAGGATTTTCCCAATTCCAAGAGACCTTCCATTTACCTTGAGTCAATTTGTACCTTAGGTCTTACATCAAAGATGCTTACATCAAAGCCAATCCTATAGTAAACTATGTAAAGATTTATTTTAAAAAGAATTACTACATTGTTAAAGCAGGCAGACATGTGAGACAAGTGAGTTAGTCTATGGCTCCACTAGGTGACAGAATTGTAGTAGTCTGTCAGCTGTGAATCTCCTTTAGGGCTACCCAATTTGACCTGGAGAATCTCTGCTTCTGTTTCATAACTTTAACCTTGTGAGAGTCCAAACAGCAAAAAAGATGAAAAATTTTCTTGTCAACTATTTTTATTCCCTTCTTCCAGGCTTATGGGGCATGTCCTCTTGCATCAAGCCTCTTCGTAAGTCTTTGTATTATGCTGTCCACAGTGGCCCATTTAGTTTTGGTAAGCCTTCTTGATGGTTAGGAGGGTGCGTCTACACTGCAACAAAATTTTGGGATACCAGAGTATCCCAAAACAGCTATCCCGTGTCTTCATAGCAAGCCTGTTATTTTGGGCTTGCTATTCCGACGTCCCTATAAACCTCATTCTACAAGGAGTAAGGGACGTTTCTGAATTGCGTTTTATTTTGAAACATAGTGCTGTGTAGACAGTGCCAAATGACAAAATAAGCTATTTCAAAATAGCATAGAAATAATACACACAATTTGCATAGCTCAAATTGCATATTTTATTTCTAGTTATGGTGTAGTGTAGACGCACCCAAGATGATCCCTCCTTACGGGTTTGTCGTTTCAGAGCAAAAAAATTTTAGAGTTACAAAGCAAAAACTTAAATATTACCTGATCACCTGGAATAAAGATACTATGGGTGATCAATGCATGTAGCAACCACAAACATTTCATAAAATCTAAACACATTGTTATGGGTCCAATATCCACCTTAAGCATACTAACACACAGGTGACCCAGACTGGCTTCCAGCAATGAATTAATTGTCAGTATTGGTCTGAAGCCTAAAGCCCTGGTAAGAGCTGGCAAAGCTGGCCTGCCAGCATCACAGATATGTTAAAGACTGAAATGCTCAGATACCACAATAATGGGGGCCTAATTAGTACCTCAGAAAGCTATAATAAAAAGAGCCATAGCCCCAAAGATCTTACAATCAAAGTATAAGTCCATAGAAAATAAGTGGATAAAACAAACAGGGGGATCAGATGGAAGCAATGGGGCTGTATTGGTCCCCATAAAAGAGAGTGGTCACAGAAACCAGCTGTTTACCCACTGTTACTGCTGCTTGTTAGGGGATGTGTGATGTTAAGTTGTTGTACAATCCCCATCTACAAGTTCTGCCATGTGTTCCAAGGAACATTAAAGAAACCCACATTTATTTCAAGTTTTGTTTCATCCCCCGTTGTCACAATATGGCAATGTCAGTCTGATATTTGATAGCACTTACCACAACTGCATTTGAGATCCAAACAGCAATTAAAGTTTGCATGTAAAAAAGTCAGCAAGGTGAAGAAACAAAAGACCAATGCACTTCTGCGGTTTCACAAAAGAATTATAAAGAAGTGGCACTTCCTAGACTGCAGACACATGGGCTGATTGCCATGTGGCAAAGTTTGAATGCCATCTCAGCTAAGAAGACAGAATCAAGAGGGATGAAGACTTACCCACCTAAAGTTGTCTTCTTGTTATGACAAATGGACATATTGTCAGGGGATAATATCTAATATCTTTAAAGAGAGCATGATCGGGCAGCTGTGTGCCTACCAAAGCTAGGAGAGAAAAGCAGGGACACGTCTTGGAAGGACAGGGGTGTGTTAACATGACACCACCCCGCTGGGTGTCTCCCGTTTAGGGACAGTCCCACCTCACTAGGGACACACCACGCGGGCCACACAGCTATAGAACTAAAAGTTAGTTCTAACTTTCCCCCTCTCTGCAGCTGAACAAGCTGTAAACGTGGCAGGGGGGTGCGGCAGGGGCAAACAAGAAGCCTAGCAGGGGCCCGTGTACACCCCCAGGTTAGGGGGAGGCTCGCAGGGAATGAAGTGCAAAGGAGGCACGTGCTGCGCTGCTTGGGTTCTGCTCCTACGTGGCTCTCAGGACCAGACCGGGAGGTGGGGAGACCAGCCCGGCCCCACAGTGTCATAGAAAACCCGGATCCGCTCGGAATCCTGGCGCCCGGGCCGGCGTGATCCCGGCGCCGCCCTCCGGGTTTTGTAGCGCGGCGGCCCCAGCGTGGAACTTAGGGAGCGGAGCGGGCAGCGCTGTGCCCGCGGCGGTGAGTAACACCCCGGCGCTAGGGGCGAAGCACAGCGGGCCGGCCAGACCGCCTGGGCGGGTAGCTGCCATGCCGCCTCCCTAGTGAGCGGGCAGAGGGCGCGGCTCCAGCAGCCCGGGACCAGTGTGAAACGCCTCCGGCTAGTTCCCGCAGGGCCAGGCTTCCGGGAAAGGCCCCGGGGTAGGAGCAGGGCGCAGCGTCCCTTGGTAGGAGCCGATGGAAAGTCCTTTCCGCTCCCTTCCCCCCTTCCAGCCCGGGCTGTTCCAGCCCTTTGTACTTGGCTCTGCCTGAGCTCCTGGCTGGGGGATTGGCTTCGCAGCCGGCCCCACTTGGAGAGCGCCTCTCCCCCAGTCTCAGCAAAGCTGAAGACCTGACGGCCCTATGGCATCTCCCAAACAAGAGGCCCTAGTCCAGGTAGGCTCCTAGGGAAATCACATTGTCACGGAAGTCAGCGACAAAACTCCTGTGAACTTCCCCCATGCCAAGATTTTGTGATATACTTAGTCTTCTAGCAGCTGCTTGACTTGGCGCCCTGTGACCTTTTGGTTTAAAAAGCTGAGAGTGATATGATTCAGCACGGGACACTTTAAGTGAATTAAAAACTTGCTCAAAATAAAGAGTCCTGTGCACCTTAGAGTAGGGCTGTTAAGAGGCATGTAACTAAATAACTGCGGGCTCCCAAGTCCTAATTGGCCTGCGGGCCGGATCTGTAAAGGCCCTTTTGCCCAGCCCTGATGTAATGTGTGTCCTGGATGGAAGAGAGTATTGACACAACAAAACTTCCCTTTCTGTGAGTTTGCTTGCATTTGAAATCATGGGCTTAGAAAACTGGCTGCAGCTACCAGCCACCCAGTGGTAATCACATCCTTTATGTGAACAAGATGATTGTTCTTTTTGTGTGTGTAACAGCGAAAAGATGGCAGGCCATTTGCAGACAAAGACAAAGTCCTTACACGGTATGGGATTTTTCATGTAAGGCTCAGACTTCTGTATAAATGCCTCTCTGTTGTTGGGAATGGGGATCCTTGAAGAGTTAAGGTGTTGATTTGCAAGTGATATGGGGATGAGGAAAATGCAGAGAAATTGTGGTGCTTGTATTGTGAGCAAGAGTGGCAATATCCTTATACTCGAAGGAGGTCCTTTGTACCAAATCCAAGAGCAGGAGTGAAGGCTGAATTCAGTAGAGCAATATCACCTCTGTCCAGCTTCTATATTTCAAAGGGAAACACTTTAAAATTCATTCTTCCATCAGCTACAGGCAGAATTGGGCCATGCAGGGCCGTGTTATGCTCCAGGATTTATTTCCACCATTCTCAGATATACAGCAGTTGACATGGAGAGTTGCAGGAGGGTAGTGGAGGCTTATTGTTTATTAACGGATTCCAGTGTCAGCCATGATTTATGAGCTGTCCATACACCTAGGAAAAAGCAAGGCTTGATTTCTCCTCTCACTTACATTGATCAATGGAATCACTTCTATCAGACGTGAAGGGAGAATTGGGCTCTGTGTCCCTGCCTGTAGAGCACTGCCTAGGGAGAACCACTTTGGACTCTAGCAGGGGAGGGGATTTTATAGCCTAATTGATAAGGCAGGAAGATAGGAGGAGGAGGAGGAGAATCCTGAATGCTGCTTGGGTTGGAGTGAAGGTTGTGGTTTATAATCCAGTCCAACCCTCTTGTTTTGTGCATTTCTTTGTCCTGAGTTTTAGCTGGAGAATACGTGCCAGCAGGCTGGCAGAGTGAAAAGACCTCACTCATAACATTATTTATGATTCACTGTATACAGCATGCTGATGGAATACGGAAATTCTTCTGGAAATACGCTCCCTTGTAAGAAAACAAACAAACAAACAAACAAAAAAAGCTACCCAGGCTCCAGAATCAGCCACAAAACCTCTGTCCAGACTCTGTCTCAAAAGGAAACAGTACTGAGCCACACACAGCTGAGTTGGGATCCAATTTATCTCTAGACTAGAACTCCCTTGCTAGCCAATGGCTGAGTGTCTGAGCTCAGCACCTGCTGCAGTGTGGTTCAGATAATCCTGGTGAACATGTGCTCAGCTCTGTCACCAGTATGGATTCTGTTCAGGTTCCTTCTATTGACTTTATGATGGGGGATATGTATTTGAGTGATGTGACCTTGTACTTCAGTTCCAAGCTGCCCTCGACTCTGTGACTCTGTCTTCGGCACCTCCCCTCTGACTGGACATGGAGTGCAGAAGGATGGAGCACTGTGGATTCTTGTCAAAGAGCCATCCTGCTCAGGAAAGGGGCCAGTGACCTGCAGTCTGACTATCCTATCTGGTATGGCAACATCTCTCCTTGTCCTCATCCCTGATCCTGTCTAAATGCTGGGCAACCTAGGCTGCAGCATAGAGGGAAAGAGACTAGGGGAGAGGGCTGCTGCTGGTCTTGTAGACGACAAGTGGGAGGACAGAGGATGCATTTGCTGCTGAGAGTAGGCATCAGACACTGCTCAGTTTGAAAATCACAGTGGCTACGTCTAGACTGGCATGATTTTCCGCAAATGCTTTTAACAGAAAAGTTTTTCCATTAAAAGCATTTGCGGAAAAGAGCGTCTAGATTGGCACTTTTTGCGGAAAAGCATCCGTGCCAATCTAGATGCGGTTTTGCGCAAGAAAGCCCCGATTGCCATTTTCGCGATCGGGGCTTTTTTGCACAAAACAATACCGCGTTGTCTACACTGGTCCTCTTGCGCAAAAGCATTTGCGCAAGAGGACTTTTGCCCGAACGGGAGCAGCATAGTATTTCTGCAAGAACACTGACAATCTTACATGAGGTCGTCAGTGTTCTTGCGGAAATTCAAGCGGCCAGTGTAAACAGCTGGCAAGTTTTTCCACAAAAGCAGCTGCTTTTGCGGAAAAACTTGCCAGTCTAGACACAGCCAGTGTGTTTATCTTGTTCCATAATACTAGAGCGAGGGTGCACTCAGCAGCATTAACAGACAAACAATGTAAAAAGGATAAATGGAAAATAACTTTGTGACGTCCAATTAATCTGTGGAACTCACCATTGTAAGACATTATTACAGTAAAGAGTGACACTCACACACATTTAAAGAAGTAATTATTTGAATAAAACAGAATCAGAGGCCACAGGTCGTCAGCTGGTGTAAAGCTGTCTGTCAGTGGAGCTGTGCAATTTTTTGCACTAGTTGATGATCTGGCTCAACATCTGTGTCAACACTTGGATTAAACATTGCACTGTAGACATCAAGATGATTATTTACTGGAATCTGGATGATGTTTCTCCCTGTGATCTTGTACTGCTCAGTAAGGTGCAGCATGTATGTGTATGTGGTATTTACACCATCCTCTTTAATATTAAGCCATGATTGCTAAGCAAAGGACTGGACACTGTACTAACTGGCTCAGTAGTCTAGTCCAATGCAGGAGCTGCTCCTTGTATTGACTCTTTTGTGTTGTCTGATTTTGCCCTGCCAGGACGATGAAGCTGAACGAGCGAAGTGTGGCACATTACGCCACATGTGACTCTCCGGCAGACCATGCCGGCTTCCTTCACAAGCGTGTCGAGCGGCACCACCACCACCACCATCACCACACCACTTCCTACCACCGGCGCTGGTTCATTCTCAAGGGCAACCTGCTGTTCTATTTTGAAGATCGTGACAGTCGGGACCCCCTGGGGCTTGTTGTGCTGGAGGGCTGCACCGTGGAGCTGTGCGAGGCTGCTGAGGAGTTTGCCTTTGCCATCCGCTTCGATGATGCCGGTGCCAAGGCCTACGTGCTGGTGGCTGACAGCCAGGCCACCATGGAGGCCTGGGTGAAGGCATTGTCACGAGCCAGCTTTGATTACATGCGTTTGGTGGTGAGAGAGCTGGAAAAACAGCTGGAGGATGCTCGTAAGAGCTTGGTTGCCTGCCGCAAATCTCCAAGGAAGTTGTCATCTGGCAGAAAAAGGCATTTGTCCAATCCTGCTATGGCGCCCGTCCAGGAACAACCTCCCATCTTGGAGAACGGTTATTCTACATGGGGCTGTGGTTACATCCCTGCAGGAGCATCCTGCTCTGACCACAACGGGGGGTGTTCCAAGCCTCCACCTTTGCCTCCTCGCCGGCGCTTGGCAGCTGGCAGTGGATGTGGAGCACCCGCCTTTGGCCTTGCTCTGACTGGGCAGGAAAGCCCTGTGTCTCCAGAGACAGTGTGTTTTTCCAAGCTACACAACTGGTATGGTCAGGAGATAGCCGAGCTAAGGAGGGAGTGGATGGAAAGCCAGAGGAGCAAGGAACTGTGATCTGCAGGAGGCAAGGCATGGAGTGACACTTAAGCCCATTCTGAGAGTATTGTTGCTGTGCTTGGTGATGTCTTCCCCCATCCAGGAAAATAGCCAAATAAGGGACAATGTTCTAGCTCCTTCCTTTCTGGAATCACAGTGTGCTGGGTGAGTGGCTCTGGGATATAGGAGAGACACAGATCTTCCCAATATCTTGTTTTCACCTCTTGGGTCCCAGGCAGTGTGTGTTTCTCTGACGCATATTGCAGCAGGGCTGGAAAATGTCGGGAGGTCTAGATTTTGAATCTTGGATGGAGGCTATGGAGTGCAGAGAGAGATCAGACTAGCACACACAAAATGGGCATCACTCTTCTTTCATCCAGAGGGCTGTTTTTATCCCATACCAATCTGAGGGAGTGGATTGAGTGATGTGTTTTATTGTTACCCCTTCTTTGAACAATCCCTTCTGATTTATCCTCAGCAACCAAATCTTTGCTTAGATTAGAGGTAAGGAGCATCTATTGCCTGTTAGTTTTTATAAAATGGTTTCTTGTGTCCCTCTTATGTGCCTTCTGAGCCACAGAACTATCAATGGTGAATTAAGACTGGATTGAACAGAGTGGCTCTGAAGAGCACCTGAAGCTTTGTAGCTCTCCCACTATGCATTGGCCTGGACTCAAGCAGATTTTGGGCCCCATGGCTTTGCCTGGTCCAGGGGCCATATTTCACCTTAATCAGTCCCTGGTGATGTTTTATGCCTGTTTCATTCTGTCTGATTTGAGTGGTCTCAGATTGGTCTCCCAGACTTCAAAACTAGGATCGATTCTTGTACAGTATATACAATAATGCATTATAGCATAGGTTGGCTACAGAGATGAAATGTAAAAGGCCACCAAAGGTTCTGGATCACATGATTGAGTCAAGCATAAGTGCAGGTGCAACTCGGTAACCAATTGTTATTTACACAAGCCTGTTGTAGCACCTGCCATCCCCCAAAAATTCTTGACAGAGGTGAGGGGTTCTGGGATCTGTGGGTCACTGCCCACCTTGTTGCATGTTATAGAATAAGCATATCTACAAGTGTATTTAATTTGCTGTAGTATTTATGGAAGATAAGGGGATGCAATGAGGGGCAGGGTGGTACTTGGGTACACCACCTGTCACTTCATAGGCACAATGAACCGTATCATAAGAGTGATGAGCAGTTCCAGCTTGTGCATTGTTAGACTATTGGTACACTTCTTGGCAGGTTGAAGCATTCAGCCTTGTTCTTCAAAATGCACTGGAGAAATTTCCAAAGGCACAAAAGAGAATCAGACCTCCAGCTTCAATTGCCAACTGTGCCTAACCACCGTTTGTACCTTTGAAAATCTCCCCTCAGCATGGTGTACCAATATCCTTCCTCATATGTGCCCTGTTGTTGTTCACTGCTCTGTTAGGGGAAACTGGATCCTAAAACAAATAATCATAGACAATCAAAAGGCACAATCTTGAGCTGTGGACAACACAATCTGTATGTTCACTGCTGCATTTTGTTTTTGTATGGCATTCTTTGGCTAAAATCTCCACCCCTTTACTTGTATCTGCTGTATTCATGAGTTAAATGGGACTTTGTCAACTAGTGCAGACTCCAATTTCTGTTCTGTCCTAGGATTATTGCCTGGGGTTGGGATGCAGAAAATGTTTATAAATTAATCCAGAGAGAAATATTGTTGTGACTTTTTAAAGTCAACAAAAAGCAGTTGTACAGTGTTTGGAAGGTTAAGACTTATCTTCTACTGTGGAAAATCAAAAGACACCAGCACTGTCCTTGTGCCTGAGAACTAAGAAGAGAAAGTGACTTGAAAAAGAAAATAAGTAATCAAGCCAGTTTTGCCCTTGGAGCTGAAATTACAATGGTCTAATGGATTTGAAATCAGTTTGATTTTTAACAGTCTTTTTGTTTTAATAAGACTAAGTAGCATTAGTAATGCTGTTAAACGCTTTAATATTTTTTATTTTGCCTAGCCTTTTTACACAGTTTTCACACTACCTAGCTTCAGTGTGTGTGTGTGTGTGTGTGTGTGTGTGTGTGTGTGTGTGTGTGTGAAACAGTTGTCTGTGAATGTGACCCACAGTATAATCTTCAAGCATCCGGTCTTTTTCTGATTTTTTTTTATATATATACTTGATTCTTATTATCCCTAAGCCCTGGGAACCAGGGGCAAAATAATAGTGTGTGTGATCGTGTTTGGGATAATTTTTTCTTGTGAGTGATGAGAAACCAAAAAAAATGACTGATATTTGTGTTTGTTCTGCAAATGTATTCGTGACTTAATTTGGTTATGGGGTGGAGCATGAATTTAGGTGCACTGATTTAGGGCTTTCCTCATCCCTATCTCACTCCAGTTCCATACTAGGCATTGGCACCTGTTGTCTTTAAAAATCACATTTGAGTCTATGCAATGAGCTGCTGATATGCAGTTAGTTTTCTCTGCTGGTTGAGCAAAGGCAAAAAGTGCTCCTTTTGCCAGGGGATCATTAGCTAGCGTGTGTTCACCACTGCCCTCTATTGGATAGAATGTCAAACCTGTTTATTGGTCCTGTTGACTTTGCCTTTGAACCATACCCCAGGCAGAAGGTCAGGATGTATATTCTCTGATATTGCACAGTTAAGTTAGCTAACGCACAATGCTGCCTTTGTATCTTCAGGCACAGGTCAACACAGGGCCAAGATATGGCACTGAATGCCAGCACAGTTTGCCCTGCAACAAACTGAGATACAGCATTTAGCCAAATTTTCTCCCAGTCATTCAGGTTGGGGCTGCTTATTTACCTCCCTCTTCTTCATAATTCTTTAACAGTGAAAATCTCTGACCAGAATTCCTAGCAAAAGATGATTGAATGTTTTAAAGTTTGTTGGCTGTCCCTCTGAAGGAACTCAAACGGGGTTATTCTTTGCTATAAATCTTTGTTACAATACGAACAACTCTTTCTGTCATATATTAATGTTTCTGTCATTTCAGTAATCAAAGGATGCTGGTGGTTCTGGTATGTTTTTCATGAACTCTGCCAAATATGGGGTCTGATCCTGCCAAAGTATTAACTAAAGTCATTGTAGTCTTTTGAGGGTGCTCATCTCCAGACCTGTTTGGTTTATAGCTTTATTTATCTGCACTTTGTTGTTAAAAAAAATACCTACTATGATGTTTGCCACTTGATTCAAATTGAGACAGGGCTGATAGTAATCAAAATATGTCACTTGGCTGGTGGAGCCACATAAATTTAGAGTTGCAGACTATGTCTCAGTGGCATATTTGTTCCCAGTCAATTGCAGGGTTTTGGGGCTTTTTTTGGTGACTTAATAGAGAAGCCAAAGCTTCAAATAGGCCTGCTCACCTTGCAGGTGACATCTCCAGACAAGTAACAGGAAGTGACAGTAGGAATCTTGGATTAAGTGGAGATGAGTCTCCAGTGCTAATTAATCACTCGCACCAAATTCACTTATAAAGTCTGGACAACTTAATAAAGAACACTAAGAACTATTTGTGGTATGTTTTTCCACAGTTATTTTAAAATGTTTAAACTTTAAGTAGATATTGTATTTTTGAAAGAGGACAGTTTTGCATGACCTTTATTTTACACAAAACAGTATGTTACTGTACATTTAATTCTTAACATTTGTATTTTAAGCTAGCAATGTTGAATAAACAGGTTTTGAAGTTGTAATGTGTGTTGATATTGAACCAGAGTTTTAAATGACCTGCAACATCAGGGTTGCCACAGCATAACAGCTCTTACCCCCTCACAGCTCATTCACAGATATTCAGCTTCTCTTTTCCTTTAATTACATGCTCCATTCCACACACTGGTGCACCTTCTGTATGAAGTTGTGTAAAATGTTGTGTTTTGAACCAGGCTGTGGGGGAAAGTAATTTAAATTACCTGGGGGATGGGATTACAGAGCCCTGTATATACTATATGCCAGCACTAGCACTATTGTAGACTGTAGCAGCTATTTTACACTGCACAGCAGTGTACAGAACCAAACAGATCAAGACATCAAATGAAGAATCTGATACAAACTTGGATAGATTCCCAATATTCTCTACTCTAGCAAAACACTTTATCGGTATAACAGTCAAGCAATAAGGGCCTTAGTTTTATCTGAAAGGTGGCAACACAGCATCCTTTCACAAGAGGCTGGGGTACTGATACAGTGCTGACTCAGAGAAGCATGCCCTGTGATGCTTCAACACTTCCTGCTGCACACAGGTTCCTGTTTAAAGGTCTTCCCTCCAAACTCTGACCTAGGCTAGTCTATGTCATCTGATGAGAGTGCCACAGCCATGGAGAAACAGCCTGTCTGGTCAGGCTTTTTCTGTTCATTAAAGAATCCCTAGTCCATCTTGCTGTGTCAGCGGTTGCCTCTTCAGGAGTGTGGCTCAGGAGATGTGACAGAAATTCCAGCAGAAGCATAGGGTCCTTACAGAGCCCACTGTGACTCAAGAATTCCTTAATGCCCACTGGGTCATAGGAATGTCCAGACATTGGTGCGTGCATTCTTATTCACCAAAGAATGTTGTGTGAAGTTTCAAGTGAAAGCTGGATTCCCACTGGTCATTAATATAGTTGCAAACATGTTTATATGCTCAAACTAAGTTTGTAGATTCTGGTAGAGAAACAGGTTTTCTGTTAGACAAGAGATGATTATTCACCAGTTTCTCAGGACACAGAGATCTGCACTAACATCTCTGGATATGGATGCAGATATCCACAGCTCATTTGTGTGGATATGGATGTGAATACAAATAATGTATCTAGACTAGAACCCTGCAGATGTCCAACGGATATCCACTTTATATCCATGGATGTTAATGCAGCTATCTATGGCTCATTTTTGTGGATAAAAAATTTGTAACCACATAGGGCTCTATCCATTTATATATGAAGTCAACAGATAAATGTGAAGTAAGCAACAGTACCCAGAAAAATTAAGCCATGGGTGGTTACCCTATAGCTTAACTGAGTAAACTTTGATATAAGTAGAAGGCAAAGACAGCACACCCTTTGTTCTGCACCTTGGAAATAAATGAGCAGTGTATTTACATAAATTTAAATGGATCTCAGCCAACTGTGGCTCAAATGCTGGTGAGGACTTTGAGGTTGGGAGACACTTCTTTAGCGAAGCAGATAACTTGTTAGTCTCTAAAAAGAATGTTACATCTATTGGGCTGTGTCTACATTGGCAAGATTTTGCTCAAAAGCAGCTGCTTTTGCACAAAATCTTGCCGCCTGTGTCCTCTGGCTGCTAGTATTTGTGCAAGAACACTGATGTTATACTGTATAAAATCTGTGCTTCTTGCGCAAATTCTCTGATGCTCCTGCTCAGGGATAAGTCAGTGTAGACAGGAAACATCAATTTCTTGCGCAAGAAAGCCCGATGGCTAAAATGGCCATTGGCGCTTTCTTGCACAAGAGAGTGTCTACACTGGCATGGATGCTTTTGCACAAAGGCACATGCCAATATAGATGCTCTCTTGTGCAAATACTTTTAACGGAAAAACTTTTCCATTAAAAGTATTTGCGCAAAATCATGCCAGTGTAGATGCAGCCTTGTTGTATAGTTTGTGTAACTTTCACTTGGCTTTTGAATGGATAATCTGATTCCTGATTTTACTACAGGCTAGCTGAATGCTGTGCAGTTAAGTAAAGTGCTGACCCTGAGTTAAATCATACAAGTTCCTATCCCCAGTGTTTCCCCCGGAGGGCAGCAGCGTTGGTATCCCGGGAGCGTTGAGAGAGGGAAGGAGCTGGACGCTGTGCAGGGCTGTGGCGAAGGGACCGGCGCCCCCAGTGTTACACGGAGAGGCAGTAACAGCAGGCACAGCGCTGGGGTGGGGCAGCGCCCCCAGTGACTGACTGGGAGGGGGGCACTGACACAGCCGCTGGAGGCGGGGTGCAGGTGACTCACAGTGCAGCAGCCCCTCCCTAGCCGTCATGCCCTCCGCATGCGCACTGCAGCCAGCACCCGCCTCAGCCCGCCGCCTCCCCCGTCCTCGCGAGATTTGAGGAGGCACCGCCGCTCTGGGCGCGTCGCTATAGTGCCGCCGGCGGGGCAGGGCGGCCGAAGACAGGAAGATGGCGGGTTTGGCAGGACGCTTGTTGGCGGCAGCGGCCGGTTCCCGGGGGCGGGCGGGGCCCGGCGGGCTCCGCAGCGGCCCCGCGGTGACCGTTGTACCCTGGCGGAGCGAGATCGCCACCCGTAGCGGCGCCATTTTGCCCAAGCCGGTCAAAGTGAGTGAGGGGCGCGGGGCGTGGTCAGGCGCGCTGGGTGCGTGTGTGGGTGGGTGGATGGAGAGAACAGCCAATCACAGATCGTGGTCAACCGCCGGTTAGTGTGAGTGACAGGAATGTTGGCCAATCGGGACACAAGCCGCTGTCTTGTGGGCGGGATTAAAGTTGAGGGTTATACCCAATGGGAATGGCCCTGCAGAGGTGCTTGGAATGCGGAGCCGCTCTCAGGATGACAGCGCCTCCTCGCGGGGCCGGGGCCAGGGCTGGGCCACAGCGCAGCCGCCGTTGGGGCGGGGAAAGAGCCAGGAACCGGGGGCGGGGCTGGGTGCTGGGGGCGAGTCCCTCGGCCCGTGGCGGGGCCCTGTTGCGGGGGGTCACCCTGTTCCCGGCCTCAGACCTCGCGTGAGAAAGTCTTTGCTGAGCCCTAGCCGGTCCCTAGAAGAGACGCGGGGCTGGTGGGGCCGGGGAACGAGGGTGCCAGATTGCACCGGGCCAGTTCAGCCCTGTGAGCTCAGGCTGAGACCCAGCCACCTCTCCTACACCGACTAGAGCGGGGCTGGGATCACTACTCGCCTAAGACACGGCCTAGGTGGCAATGCTGGAAATGGTATCGCCGATCACTTAGGTGTTCACCTGCCCAGTATGGTACTGGGGGCACGGAGGTGCAGTTGTTCAGCTACGCTATAAACCTAAACCCCTGATGCCTCTTAGCTGCAAATGCTAATTGTGAGAATAAGACTATTAAAGCCAACTTCAAACTCTGTGTCAAGTAGTAAATCAGCCATCCTAAAACTTCTTACAGTTTATAATACAGAAGGCCTTCACTTTCCTATTTTTGATGCAACAGAACTCTCCTTTTCTAGATGCAGTTCAGTGGTCCCTGTGTATTTAATCCATAAAATATCTTAGAATCCTGTAGGATGAAGGCTGCTGTAGACTAATCAAGTTGTTTCATATAACAAAACTCAGTGGATGAACATTAATTATGTCAACATTCTGTTGAACAGAATTCAATGTTGTTTTTAAATGACTACTTATTGGGTTTAATATCACCATTTCCTTAGGACAGGGGTTCCCAAACTTTTTGACACGGGGACCAGTACATTCATTCATGAGTTTTTGGAGGACTGATAACATTCATTTGCATATTTGCATATTCATTAAGCAAATGATGAATATTCAAATAAGTTGTTTCTGGTCCTCCCAAAGTCCCCAGTGCCAGTGTTAGCAAAGCTTTGGATACAGTCACCCACAATATTCTTGCCAACAAGTTAAGGGAATACGGATTGGATAAATGGACTCTAAGATGGATTGAAAGCTGGCTAGACCAGGGTTTCCCAAACTTTTTACTTTAGTTGGAACCCATTTCTTTTCAGTACTGTTTTTTGCAGCCCAAAAATATAAACGCATATACCAAAAAAAAAAAAAGAATAAATTTTCAGTGTTTCACCCCCTGCCCTGCACCAATCTCCCCCGGTCAGCCCTGCTCCTCTGACAATCCCTCTGACCAGCCCCACTGCCCCCCGTCCAGCCCTGCTTCCGGCAGCTGATTCTCCCGTCCTCCTCCTCCTGATCTCCCCCAGCCAGCCCCCCCGGCTCCTGTCCAGCACTGGTTCCGCCGCCTGCCCTCCCCGATCTCCGCCGGACAGCCCCACTACCTCCAACCCTGCTTCTGCCGGCCGCCCGCCCAGATCTCCACGGGACAGCCCCACTGCTCGGTTCTCCGCGGAACAGTCTCGCTGCCCCCCAGCCCTGCTTTCGCCGGCCACCTGCCCGGATCTCCGCGGGACAGCCTCGCTGCCCCCAGCCCTGCTTCCGCCGCCTGCCTGCCCTGATCTCCATGGGACAGCCCCGCTGCCCCCAACTCTACTTCCCAGTGGCCGGTTCCCCCCAGCCACCCCATCTGCCTCCCCCCGCTCTGCTCCTCTCCCAACAGCCACACTGAGGCCCGGTATTTTTTTCCCATGGCCCGGTACTGGTACCAGGCCGCAGCCCATAATTTGGGAAACATTGCCTTAGGAGATTGTTCTAGCTACTAAAGTCCCCTCTGCCCTAGGGATGTTGAATTGCCTGTAATCGGCTAATCGAGTAGTCAATGGAATTTCCATCAACTACTAGATAAGGGGGAAAACTGCAGAGTTGAAGCTGGTCTGCTTTTGAAATGTATTAAGAGCTACCTGGCTCTTAATACATTTAAAAAGCAGAGGTGCAGCATCTGGGACCCGGCAGAAGCTGGGAATCAGCTGATTCCCAACTACACCTTTGCCTCCCCCGCCATCCCAGATGGAGCTGGGGAGGAACCATTTTTTAAGCTGCTTCCTGCCCTTCCCCCTTGCTGCCTCTCTCTGATAGAGGCAGCAAGTGCAGGGGGGAAGCAACTAGTTGCTTATATCCCTGTTTTCTGCCCAATAAAACATGTCTTGGGAGACCTTATGATATGCAGTGGAAATGTTAGAAGGCACGTTATATCCATGTTTCCAAAAGGTACTACAGCTTTGCAAAAACTAATAGCACAGTTTGGAAATATGGGTAAAATACAGCATGATCTCATATATGCTACAAGATTGTACTATATGTTTGTTTAGGAACAGAGTTGCTGTAGCTGGATATCATAATATAAAATATATTTACATTAAAGAGGAAAGATGTTTTAGTCCTATGACTCTTAATTTTATCTCTTTATCACCAAAACAATTCTTCTGATTCCTTATATGCTTAATTTTTGTTCATTGTCATCTTTAATCAGTTTTGTTTCTTTTCTCTGAATTCCTTCTAGGTTATTAATATCTTTCTGAATGCTCAAAACAGAACAGTGGTGGTCTCAGCAGTTTAGTGTTTCCTCCTTAACTCTGTCTGGTTAGTCCACTATTAGATTAATGCACATCAGTTGATTCAAAATGGAACTTGCTGATAGAGATTACTTTGTTTTGACTGAATATGTATAGATGCCCTTTGGCCTTCTACGAGTATTTACCATTGTGATCCCTTTCCTGTACGTCGGGACTCAGATCAGTAAGAATTTTGCAGCCTTGCTCGAGGAACATGATATCTTTGTCCCAGAGGATGATGATGATGATGATTAAAGGTATGATAGCAGTACTGTACCACTAACAGTTCAATTACTTGTATTACCTGTTTGGCTTGGGAGAGGGAGGGGATTATGTGATGCATAGTGCTCCTGCTTTGGAAAACTGCTGCACATTCAGTGCTGATGGTTGATCCTATAATAACCTGCAGGTGCACTCTTTCTTTGATCTTGAGGTTAATCCGTGGTCACCAACAGGTCTATTGCGATCAACTGGTTGATCGCCACGCCTCGACCAGTCGATTGAGAGGCGTTCGTGCCCCCTCCGCCCCATTTTCCACCCACCCTCGAGAAGCCCCACTACCTACCTCCTGCAAAACTGGAGGTAGTTTCTGTTTCCCGTGGGTGGACAGAAGTCCTGCAGCTTAGCACCACTTCCGGGGATTCCGGAAGTGCGCTGGCTGCTCTGCCAGGCGTGCTGTGGGAGGGGACGTTGGCTCTGGAGGAGGAGAATAAGGACTTCCCTGCACCAGCGCAGGAGGAGTGAGTTGACCCCTGGGCAGGCACCAGGCACACACAGGCTTTCCCTGTGCCGCGGGGGGGGAGGCCCCACAGCAGGCATGTGCAGGGTTTCCCTGTGCCACGGGAAGCGGGGAGTTGGGCCTGGAGGAGGCATGCGCTGGCTTCCCTCTGGGGAGGGAGGGGGGGAATCCTGGGAGGAGGTGGATGCAGGGGACTCTCTGCCTCCACTGGTACTCCGCCCCCTCTCCCCACTGCCCACTCCCCTGTCCCCAGCCGCAGAACTCTGTCCCCCTAGCACCTTGTCCCCAGCTGCAGAACCCTGTCCTCTGCTCTCCCAGCACCCTGTTCCCTCTCCCCTGTCCCCAGCCGCAGAACTCTGTCCCCACTGGCACCCTGGCCCCTGCCAAAGCACCCACTAGCACCCTTCCTCAGTACTATGTCCCCTGATCCCACCAACACAGTTGGGGCCACATTAGTGAAGCTTGCGGGGGGGGGGGCGGAGGGTGGAGTTGGAAGAGGGTTTTTTTGCATCTCACTTGTGTGGCCCCAACTGACTCTTCTTGGGTCAGTGACCCCTGACTCAAAACAGGTTCCCTGCCCTTCTCAGACATAAAGACAATGCAGACATTTTTTGTTTGACACACAGTATTTTATTTAAAAATGAAGCCTGGCCAGCAAACCCCCAATTGGGGCCAAGTCCCCATCTAGCCACAGCAGCATAACAGTCCTGCACTTCCCTTTCCCCCAGACTCTACATCTGAACCTATCATACACTGGAACCCCCTGTCCTGAGCCCCTCACATACCCCAACCCAAATTCCTGAACCCTCACATCCAGAAGTCTGTGGCTTGCTTAGTACCCTAACCCTACATCTGACCCCAACACTGCCCAGCGTGGCGCCCCCTTCCTGAGCCAGTATCCCTTTATCGACCACCTTCTGCATCCAGATTTCCTCCCAGAGCTTGCACCTCTCACTCCTTCCCACACCCACATCCCTCATTCCCACCCCAGAGCCTACACATCCTGTCTCAACCCAGTGAAGGTCCGGCTAGACCGCAGGAGTTTTTCAGGATTCCGGAGATATCCCAGAAAAACACTTCTGCATCCAGGGATGCATTTGTTCTTCCGCTTCTTTTAGTGGAAGAGCAAACATGCTCTTTCAGTCACCCCTATATTCCTCTTTCCACGAGGAATAAGGGGGCTTCCAAAAGAAGGGGTTTTTCTCACATTTGGTCCAGTCTAGACAGGCCAAATGTTGGACAAACCTCTTCCTACAGAAGAATTGGGGGGAAAAAAGCAGCAGAATAAGGGTTGGGGATAGCAAGTGATGGAGAGGAGGAGAATAAAGAGGGCGGGGCTTCAAGGAAGGGGCGAGGCAGTAGATCTTGGCTTGTTCTGTCATTTAAAAAGTGATCTTGGATGTAAAAAGGTTGGAGACCACTGGGTTAACCTAACATTTAACTAGTTAATTAAGTGGGATCTCACTGTTCCAGCCTCCCAGCCTGCAGGTCTCCTGATCCCAGACCTGTGCTGGGGTTCAGCCTACTTGCCAGCTTTCAGCCCCAGCCTCTTGGGGGTGGCTGCCAGGAGCATCCCGCTGCCCATGGTAGGCCACAGGCAAGGGGCTGCTCCCAGGGAATCAGTTAACCATATTTTAGTAAGTATCACCTGGGAAAGGTGATGCTTACTGGGTAACTGCTTGCTAGGGATGTTAGTGTATAGCTGTTCAAAGATTAACTGATAAGCCTAGGTTTGTCACTAATCCAAATGACATGCATTCTCCTCTCCCCCCCCCTGCTACCTCTGTATCAGAGGCAGCAGGGAGGTGGGGGTGGCGGGGGGGGGGGAACAATGCCAGAGTAGCCTCTGTCCACAGTGGGCCCAGGCTCGCTGCCGACAGAGGCTGCTCTGTGGGATACTGGCGCAGCCTCTGTCCATGGGGAGCTTGGACCCTCTGCAGATAGGGGCAGCAGTGTGGGGTGGCAGGGGGCGCCGAGAGTGGAGCCAGGAGTGCACTGGCTGCCAGCCATGTCCCATGGGAACACTGAATAATTGTGTAATCACTAAGATTTGTTGTGGTTACATGATTATTAAACTAAACAATATCTAACATCCCTTCCGCTTACCCATTTGCATACCATTCAGTGAGCACCAGGAAAGTGGCATAAAATGAAATGAGGGTAATATTTTATGTGGAATGCATGTGTTTCCTTCAGCGGTTCAACAGCATAAATATTCTATACTTTTTCTGTATCAGTTTAGTTCAATACATGCCCTTTGCTAACCCTCTTTTCCATGGTCCATCAACCATGTTTTCCCCTTAAAAAGTTTACAGTTTATATCAAATTGTGTGGCTGAAAACAGGGAATGCACCACTCAGCTTGAATTGTGTAGAGTTATCAGCAAAGGAAACTTGTTTCACATTACCTTGCTTATGGGCTTTGCCCTTGTTCATTATGTACTGGAACTAGTATTATCTAGTTCAGTGTTTCTCAACCAGTGGTACGAGTACCCTTAGGGGTACTTGAGAGAAACATCACCACAACTGAAATTTGGAGAAAAATGAATTAGTTTTACAGCGCTTTATTATTTTTTGTACTTTTTACACCCAAAAATGTCATTGCCCACCCGGCTACGATTAAGTTGTTTAAACAAATGTGTTGCAATGGTAGAAAAAAAAATTGTCTGAAAACTATAGGTAACTTTTTTTTTTTTTAAAGGGGGTACTTTATATTAAAAAAAAAAAGTTGAGAAACACTGGTCTAGCTGAAGGAGAGCATAGGGCTGTTCTATAGTGCTGGCTAACATTCCTTTGTACTTCTTTGCAGGACTATAATAAAAGAACAAGAGGGAAAGCCACAGACAAAGATCTGGTTTGATATCTGTCTCCTCATGCCACCTGCCTCATTTTAAAGAGGAAAGGAGGCACAGTTGGACCTCCCTCTGTACCAACGAATGTTCTCTTCATATCTGTGTGGCAATTGGAAAGGGATGTATATACACAATAGGTCCAGCAACCCTTGCCTGCTGTACCTTTCACCTCATGAGAGACTACTTGGGCTGATATAATGAGTATGGACAGTACAAATGATTAGATTACAAATAAAGAATGACAGACTGAACTATTTGTTTATTTTCGTGCTTGCAGCTCAGTTCCTGTTTATTAGCATTGATGCTTCAGACTTCATATGTTCTTATTTCTTTTTGGCTAAGGAAGGACTATAGTAGGCTGAAACTTAATGCATTGCTTAAAAACCTGTCAGTATATTATAGAAAAATAATTGTAATATGCCTGGACATTGCAGGCAGATTGTCATTTAAAGCAGGCCAATCATTGCAAAATGTCTCCGGACTTAAAGAGTTACTAGACTGCTCCCATGCAACCTGCTGTAGCATTAAGTACTATCAACTTCATCTCATCCTAATAACATGCAACTTTAAGGTTGCACAGTTAAAATTCTTAAGTCATCTAATGCAAATGAAAAAACTCTAAATGCCAAGTGTCAGTGCAGCATGATGTGCACAATGTATGGTTTTATGGTATTTCATGAACAACAAAATATTCAGCTAGAATCTACCAGAAATTACTTCATGTCTGCACTGAGGTTACATGAAAATGCCTATCAGGCACCTTTATAGTTTCAATATGTGCTATAAATTTAGTTTCCAAGACTTCGTTTTTAAAAGTAACTTACTATTAAATTGGCACAAAGACTCTGAAGATCTTACCTTTGCTACTTGTCTCAGAGGGGTAGCCATGTTAGTCTAACTTTAAAGAAAAGAGTAGTCCTGTAGCACCTTAGAAACTAACAAATATATAGTATCATGAGCTTTTGTAAAACCCACTGTCTCAGATAAGCCAAGACTGGACTACTTGTGTGTGGTTGGAATATTTTCTGCTAAGTTGTGCTAACAAGACAGCTTATTTATTGTTCTGATATCACAGAATGTGTTGGATGCCAGAGTTATGTGGTGATGTGGCTGCCGGAAAGCATCTCTTCTGTATAATGAATTTTATTTTCTTTCTCCGGAAGCCATACCTTGATGCTAGAAATCTCCCCTTATCATACCCTTTGTATCTCTTAATTCCCGAAAGGGTTGAGCTGAGGCCTCACCAAGAAATCTTAAATTTCATTGCTCCTTTTTAATCCTGAAATAGGCATAAAGACACCATTAATTTAATTTGCCTTCTGGCAGTGAATAAGTACCCACACTCATTCTTTCGGATCGGTCACTAGTCTGATTTGCCAAATAGTAACCCATCATGTTAATTGTCTTGTCTTGCAGAACTGTATCTAATATTCTATTGCTTTAGCTTCTAGTTCAGAGTATTTCAGGCTGTCTAGACTACGGGGTTTTTCAAGGATGCCAAAACTCTGCCACATCCAGGGAGTGTCTCTGCTCTTCTGTGTGTTTTGTTTTTTTGTAGAAGAGCAGATGTGCTCTTTCCAAAGCCCTGTCTTCCTTCTCCCACAAGAAAGGGCTCTTCTGAAAGGGGGAGGTTCCGAAATTTGGCCCAGTGTAGACAGAAAAGCCTCTTTCAAAAAAATTATCAGAAAAAGTATGCAAATTGCGCTCTGCAATTTCCGTACCTTTTTCTGATAAAGCCCCGTAGTGTAGACCACCTCAGAATGCTTGATTTGTGCTGCACTCTTGCCTACTGGAAGTTTACAGGTGATAGTGCAGCTTCTTAAATCCTAGCAGACACACAGTCCAACTGCCACAGTGGCTTGCTAGTTTCTATTTGGTGGAACTGATTCCTTTGCAATATGATCTATAAAAGGTTTACTACTACATACACCACTTTCTCTTTGTGATCTACCAAAATCAGCTAAGACAGTTCAGCTAATAATTCCCCATTTAAACATGAAGGTGTTGGTAGTAGATTGTTTTTAGAGGGAAGGATTTAGCCTCTGCCATGTACTTCTGTAAGTTCTCCGCTACTCAGTTTGACCTTGTAGTAACAATGCAGGCCACCTAGCTCTCTTCAGGCACTTGCCTACTGGGGTGGGCACTGATTGTTATAGGATTATTTTTTCAAAGGGGAGCAGATCTGTATGAAAGTGTTTATAATTTTAATATTTAGTTTCCCCTACAGCACCAGTCCCTATGCCTATGACACTGAGCAGAAAATATCAAAGGGGAAAGCCGCTGTTAGTTCAGAGAAGGGATAAGTGATGTGAAGAAAATGGGGGGGGGGGGGAGAGAAAATAGAGGCACAATCTGCAAAAAAAGGTGAGCCATAGACATAAAATGGGTATCTGAATTTGCAGGGTTCTAGCTATCATCTAGAGAGCTAGTTGCACTCTGCTACCGCCAGCTCAGTGATGAGGTATTGGTTGTATGCATCTTCAATGGTCCTTAATCTCAGAGCTGCTTGAAGACCTGTATTCAGAAAAGATTCCTCTTGCCATGCTTAGTTGGAATATAGACAGGACTATAGAAAAAACTTGGGAGACATGTTAACCTACCTTATCAAAGTTTGGGAGAATATTAATTCATGCAGCTATAGAAAAGGAGCTGTTTTGGTACCATTAAATTTGTCTTCAGAGTGCTGAATAAATATTAGTTTAATTCTGTACCACCACAGCATTCAATCATGGCTAATTCCATCACTAAAGACTGTTTGAGAAATTCCCTCCAGCACAATAAGTAGCTGAGTTAGCTACTGCTATTAGAGTTTTCAAAAAGTTGAATACACCAGCTTTAATAGGCTGTAGTCAGTTGCATAGGCAAGTGTTCAATAAATATTGCCGGGGGGCAGGAATCCAAGGCTGAGAGGGTTTTTTTTTTTTTAGACTTGACTTGAATAGCATACGCAGAATTAACAGCTAAGTAAAGTTAGCACTTTTTTTGGGGGGAAAGGGGGGCCGGGGGAACAGACACACTCACTGATCAACAGCTACCTCCAATTCAGTAACACACAGCCCCACTATAGAATTTCAGTACTGGCCAGTTCCATAAAGTTTTCTAATATCCTTCTGAGGTAGCTTCTCTTAATATCCTATACCCACATCAGGGAGAGTCTTACTTCACTAGAGGCTGAATCTAACTCAAGCTCCCAAATCTACTTTAGATCATTGTATTCTTGAGGATTGTTCTTTCATGCTACAAGATATTCCAGAGCAAGGACAATACTTGAAAGAGGGACAGGAACAGAAGACAGGATCCTTGCTGCACACAGCCCATTTTATTGGTAAGATGGATACTTTCCTTATGAATAATTTCAAAAGCTGTTCTCTACTATCAGAGCTTTATTTGCAGTCAGAGTGAAATACAGAATTAGTTTCAGTCCGTTTGTCTCAAGGGTCATGGCCCACATAAAACTTGGACAGAAAGTCCTTGGGTCGTGGGGTTTCTGTCTCATGGAAAAACCTCATGACGTGTGTCCGCTGCTTCCACACATTAATGGTTTCTTCCAATTCCAATTTCCCCTGCATTTGTACAAAAAGGAGCCACAGTTCATAGATCAGTTCCCAGTTAGAGATCTTAAATAGTCTAATCCGATAAGAACAGAATACATAGTTTTCCATCTCTTAAAAAAACCTTCTGAATGCAAAGAGACACTTCCACCGGTTAGTTCAGTTATGCAGGCTTTTTAAAAGTTCTCTGTCCTCACCCATACAGCCTTCTAACTCTGTCCCATGAACAAGTACACTCAGCATTACCCTCCCCAGCTTTACTGATTTTTGCTATCCACCCCCACATACAGAGCAGGTGACTCAAACTGCTGGTTGTCGTCTCACAATCTGCACTCCTAGCTACCCACCTGCCTTTCAAATATCCACTCCAGCCTGGCAACAAGTGTCAAGCTACATAAGAGTGAAAGGCCAAGAACTCTTCATAGAAGTATTGTGACTTAGAACATAAGAACGGCTATACTGGGTCAGATCAAAGGTCCATGTAGCCCAATATTCTGTCTGCCAACATGGCCAATATCAGATGCCACAGAGGGAGGGAACACAACAGGTAATAAATGATCCCTCTCCTGTCACCCATTTCCTCTACTAGAAACTCAACACAAGATGAAACAAATACAAAATGTGGCAAATGGAAATGTTACTGTTGATGGAGTATTAGCATCTTTTATAGACACAGGAATCCTTAACTATTTCATCTGATGGACCATTTCTGTTTACAAATGCAGAACAAGAGACGTCTTATTAACTAAAGAATGCCTTTGTAATGTTTTGAATCTATTTTAAAGACCAACCTGTTCTAGTAGAGGATATAGGCAAGGAGCTTTTTCTCCTCTAGTATCTATGGCTGAAATACATATGCTTATTATATTACCCTGATATTAAAGGCTCCAATATCAAAAGTTCAGTAGAACAAGCTGAGATAATCAAAGAAATGCTTTCTCCACTACTACTTCTGTATGCTAATCTATACTTTGTGTATGTATAAAAAAAAAAAGTATGTATGTTTGTTTTACCTTTATAACCAGCATGTCAATCAGTCTGGGGTCTGTGACATGGGCATTCTTCATGAACATCTCCCGCAGTTTATCACGCCCCTGTCTCACTGTGATATCAATCTGGTATACTTGTACTAGACAAAGAGCAGAGAATATTCAGAGGAGTCATCACCGATACTCTAAAGTTTTTTGCCACAGAAAGTCTCAATTTTGAATGTACAGAACACTGCAAAGAAAAAATTCTTATTTTTTTAAGATTACAATTTTAATAATTTCTATCAGAAATTGATCGGCCCAGTTTTGCAGACTTTTGCAGTTATAATACACATCCTGGCTGTGTCTACATTGGCACCCTTTTCCGGAAAAGGGATGCTAATGAGACACTTCGGAATTGCAAATGCCGCGGGGATTTAAATTTCCCCCGCGGCATTTGCATGAACATGGCTGCCGCTTTTTTCCAGCTCAGGGCTTAGCCAGAAAAAAGTGCCAGTGTAGACAGGGATCTTTCGGAAAATAAAGCCTTTTCCGGAAGATCCCTTAATCCTGATACAGAGGCAGCAGCTGTTGGTTGGCAACCCGCTCTCCGGGATCTGGCTTTTAAACCTGCAGTCCCACTCCTGAAGAGCCAGCTGCTGCCCTGCGCTGCTGAGTCATGAAAGGTGATCTGTCAGGCTAGAGGGAGGTTAGTAGTGGAGTTCCTCATGAATTGGTGTTGGGACTAATCTTATTTAATATTTTCATTAATGAAAATGTCACAAAGGGGAAGTATGCTAATCAAGCTTGCAAATGATACAAAGTTGGGAAGTATAACCAATACAGAGGAGGACTGGAATGTCATAAGATCTGGATGACCTTGAAAACTGGAGTATTATAAAAATAGGATGCAATTTAATAGCGCGAAATCATGTATTTAGGAACTAACACCAAGAATTTTTGCTATAAGCTGGGGACTTAATAGTTGGAAACGACAGAGGAGGAAAGATCTGAGTATTATTTGTTCATAGGATGACTCTGAACCGGTGATATCGTTTGGAAAATGATATGGAAAATGTTATGGAAAATTCCCAAGCCGTCCTAGAATACATCAAGTGAGACATTACAAGTAGAGACAGGGAAGTGATAGTACCATTATACAAAGCTGGGGGTGAGACCTCATCTGAAAGAGTATGTCTACACTGCCACCCTAGTTCGAACTAGGGTGGCTAATGTAGGCATTCGAACTTGCAGATGAAGCCCGAGATTTAAAAATCCCAGGCTTCATTTGCATGTTCCCGGGCGGGCGCCAATTTTAAATGCCCATAGTTCCAACTACCTGCCCATGGCTACACGCGGCACGGACCAGGTAGTTTGAATTAAAGCTCCTAATTCGAACTACCATTACACCTCCAAGGAGCTTTAATTCAAACTACCTGGTCCATACTGCATGTAGCCATGGGCAGGTAGTTCGAACTATGGGCATTTAAAAATGGCACCCGCCCGGGAACATGCAAATGAAACCCAGGATATTTAAATCCCGGGCTTCATTTGCAAGTTCGAATACCTACATTAGCCACCCTAGTTCAAACTAGGGTGGCAATGTAGACATACCCAAATAGTGTGTGCAATTTTAGTCTCCCACATTTAAAACAGGTGAATTCAAACTGGAACAGGTGTCAAGAAAGGCAACTATGGTGATCAGAGGATGGAAAACCTACTTTATGAAAGGAAACTCAAAGATCTTGGCTTGTTTAGCCAATCGAAAACAAGACTGAGGGAAGAGAGGACTGCTCTCCACCAGAGGGCAGGAAGAGGAATCATTTCACTTAAGTGGCAATGTGGACAGAAGAAAAAGTGGATATATATCCACAACCAACAAATTTAGATTTGAAATTAGGCAAAAGTTTCTAGCCATCAGAGCAGGGAAGTTTTTTTTGGGGGGGGAGGGGGAGAAGAACCCCTCTCCAAGACTGAGCTCAATAAGCTTACAGAGGGGAGGGTATAAAATTGACAAGTGCCCGTGATCACTTGCATGTTTAAACTAATGCAAATAGTGAATTCTCTGTAACTTGAACTGTAGCAGGTCAGACTAGAAACTGATGATGATGGTCCCGCCTGACTAACTTAATGTGACTAGACTTTAAAGACTCCAAGGTTCTGATCCCAGATTGGACAGAAGTGGTTCAGTAAAATAAAAATTTACTTTGTAACATGTCAATGGTATATGCACCCTGTTGGATAATTTCTCCACTGCTGAATGGGGAAGGCAACCCATACAAAGTATTTAGTATCCAAAGCCATCAGGATTACAGGGGGGAAGGCAGCTGTATGAATAAATAACCTCTTTAGAGCTACCCCTAGCCCCATTTGAATTTTCAGGTGCTTCACAAAGAGAAGAGCCTATCACCATTCCGGTTGCACAGACGGTGGGAGGAGGCAGCCAGGCAGAGGGACATGCCCAAGGTCACACGGCAGGCCAGTGGCAGAGCCGGGGCCTGGGCGAGCTCCAGCCTCGCACCCCCGAGACACTGCACGGCTCGGTAGCAGAGCCCCGCCCCCGCACTTGTACCCCAAGGTCTGCTCGGCCAGGCGCCCGGCAGGGCAACGGAGGGGCCCGAGGCGCTGTCCCGGGGAGGGGGGCCGGGTCTGCTCACGGGGCCGCCCTCACCGGTATGCGGCACCTCCCGGTACCAGGCGCGGTACAGCTCCCGCACCCGCCGCTTCGCTTCGCCCAGGTCCCGGCTGAAGATCGGCTTCACCGCCGCGCCCGCCGCCTTCCCCACCTGCCCCGCCCCGGCCGCCGCCATCTTCTTGCTGAACAACGGCGGCCACGCTCCTTTGCTCCGGCCAGTGGGCGGGGTCTTATGGAGCGCGGGCATCTGACTGGTTTGCACAGCTGCCATTCCCCACCTCCTCACAGCGTCCACCCACGCCGGCAAGCGATTGGGCGATGTCCGAGGACCTGAGCTCTGATTGGACGGGAGTGGCTGCTACTCAGCCTCGCCGCTGCTGGTTGCCGGGGTTACCCTCGCGGCGGGCCGGTCCCGAGGAAGAGCTGAGGCGGGTGGGATTTGCTTTCTCGCCCCCCAGTGGCTGGGGTGGGCGCCGCAGGCCTGCGGGGTCCCCAGGCCTAGGTCTTCCCCCAGCCCCTGTTAACCCTCCCCGTGCTGGAGGCGCCCAGGCCCGGCGGCGAGTGGAGCGCGCTCCGCCTTGTGTGTCACTAGCAGCGCTATGGAGCCGCTGCGCTGAGCTGCCCTCATGCTCCTAATCCTGGAGGCCAGGGCGGGGGCGCTGGGGCTCAACGGGCTGCCGCAGGGGTTGCAAAGCGCCATTTAAAGCGGGACTCTCCAACGCTGCCTCCTGCCAGACTCTCCCCTTTTCAGGTGCCCCCTAAACCGGCAGCCTGACCCCTGGGTCCCTAGTTTCATGGACTCTCAGAAGCCTCTGCCCTGCAGGGCGTCCCCCCGTTTTCCCCGTCCAGGAGCCTCTGCCTGCCCCATCTAGTTCCTTGCCGCATCCTTCCCAGCTAGCAGCCTTCGCCTAGGAAGGTAGCGCTCAGAATGCTCCAGTGGGAGTGCATCTTCCCTTCTGAGGGGTAGCCCTGGCTCCCACATTGGGTGGTTTTGACTAGAGATCCTGCAGCTCCCACCTCCTCTCCTAGCCAAGCTCAAGTCAGCATCCTCTCTGCTCCCTTGCTGCCTTGTCTGGGAAAGGGCTGGGACCTTCAGTCTCCTAATCTTCAGTGGAGCATTCTGGCAGGGGTTTCACTCTTGTGTTGAGAGGGGGAAATGGACTCCCAGCCTGTTATCTCCTATGTGGACAGTATCCTTAGCTGTGGGGCCACCCCATATAGCGGTCTCAGGCATTGCCAGGACAGGAAGTGGCAGTCATTAGGCCTCCACTCACAGCTGGCCTAGGGGGTTCTAGCATCTAAGCCTTCATTATGCCCATATATCTGCCTCCCTATAGTCAATGCCTCAGGGACCCCCTTTCCGCCCCCCCCCCCCAAGGAGCATGGTAATAACCCTTTACTGTGGCTCTGGCTGAAGGGCTCTGGTAGTAGAATAGTGACACTACTGCCCCCCCCCCACTTGCTTGGCTCTTTGTTGCCCGTGAACAAGTCAACCTGGACTATTGCCAACAGAAATCCAACAGAAAAGTGAGTTATACAGCACTTTTTTTTTAAGAAGGCAAGCACAGGGTGACAGGTCCATCTCGTTTCCTGGCTAGTCCCTAGTGGAGAAAGGAGCTGCTGTGTTGTTCTCAGTGTACTCTCAGTCATTAGGTGCACAACAGAACATGCACACAACAACAACAAACAGGAAAAAAATATCTCTTGACCAGCAACCAGGGCAAGAGTTGGCAAACTGTCCAGACCTGTCAAAAAGCAACCAAGTGACAATCTTATTTTCCATGTACTTTCTTAAAAGTGGTTGGGCCCAGGCCAGGGTGGCCTCCCTGGCCTAAATACTGCCCCCCTGATAGTGCATATGAGCATATTCCTTTTTAACAGGGTTGGGCTATGCATCTCAAATTGCTAAAGCTAAGAAGGAGCTCAAGAGGTATTTAACCAAGCAGCCTCGCAAGTGTCTTTTTTGAAGTGCTGTGTAGGCTGATAGCACTTCATTATTTTAAGAAATGATATGAGTAGGAGATAAAAACAGATGAACATAGAGAGAAAGGAACAGAGGGAGCCCGGAAAAGAAAAAGGTTAAGAGGTAGGAAACGGAAATAGAAAGATTTAGAAGTGATTCTGGCAATTAACAGTCCAGCAAAACTAGCTTCAGTACCAGACAAACTGGTTTAAATTCTAGTTAAAACAGAATGATCAGACACATAGATGAACATAATATGTTGGGGAATAATCAACACAGCTTTCATTAAAGGGAAATCATGCCTAGATAATCTATTACAATTCTTTGAGAGGGTCAGAAAACATGGACAAGGTAAGGATAGTTTTTTGACTAGTCTATAGGCATTTCCGCAATCCTCCTTTGAAATGTACATTTCAAAGGAGGAATGTGGAACTCTGCGTTCAGCCTGGAGTCAGCGGGACTTCAGGATGCAGGCAGGTGCCTTCTTTGAAATGCACAAGAGTCCCCAGCAGGGGCTGTTGTGCATTTCAAAGCCATGGAGCCCAGGATCAGGGGAGTCCTCAGCTGACCCTGGGCTCCTAGCAGCATGCAACATAGCATGGAGCCCGGGGTTGGTGGGGGACTCTGAATCCCCCACTGATCCCGGGCTCCATGGCCAGTGCCTCGCAACCAAAGGGGGGGCGGAATCTTGCTAGCCAGGTGAACTCTGGTTCAATGCCTTGCAGGAGAAAACAGTGGAAGCCAGGTGAACTCTGGTTCGGTGCCTCACAGAGTCTTCAAAGCGCGCAGAGAAAATGGGGGTAGGTCAGTCTACAAGAATTCCAGTGCCTACTAGGGGCAGTCCGGCTTTCCTTATGTATACTCATTATGGGAAAAATACTTGCAAGTTTTTAGACAAGTGGAATTTTTATACCCAAAATTATCCTAAACTGCAGTTCCCATTGCTGGGGACTTTTGATAGGGACAAAATCCTACACTTAAGGGGTGCTCTTGAGGGTCGTGGAGCAAAAACTCCCAATCTGCAATGGTCTGCCTATTTACCGTGGTATGAAGAAACTTTTAAAAGACAAAAAGAATCTCAATTGAGAAGTTTTAAAGATACTCAGGAAAAGCTACAGGCACAAATTAAACAGCTGAAAGAAACAGGTGCCCAACATAAAACAGTAAAAACATAGCCTAGTGCACCACCTATGTAGCGAATGTATCCTTGTCTCCCAAACCCTGATTCACAGGAGGAAGTAGGAATAAGAGATCCTCCGGAAAAGGGCTTTATTCCGAAGGATCGGGCCAGTCTAGACGCTTTTTTCCGGCTTTTCCCCAAGCCGGAAAAAAGCGGCAGCCATCTTTATTTAAATCCCCCGCGGATTTCCCTACTACGAAGTTTAAAATTAGCATGCCCCTTTCGTAAAAGGGGCCAGTGTAGACGTAGCCAAGATGTTCTTATTCCCTGTTCAAGTCCTTGTAACACCCCTATACTGCCTCTAAAGAAACCAGGAAGGGACACCTATTGTTTCGTCCAGGATCTTTGAGCTATCAACTCTATTATTATCTCTCAATTTCCTGTTGTGCCTAACCCGGCCACTATTCTTTCCTCTATCCCACCTGATTCCACCCATTTTACCATTGTTGACCTCTCCTCTTCCTTTTTCAGTGTTCACCTCTATCCTGACTGCCAATACCTCACTGCTTTTACTTATAAAGGACAGCAATACTGCTGGACTGTCCTGCCACAAGGTTTTAGAGATTCTCCCACCTATTTTTCGCAAATTCTACAGCGGGACCTCTCTGACATTACATTCCCTTCTGGCTCTGCTCTTATTCAGTATGTAGATGATTTGCTTCTTTGCAGCCCGTCCCTTGAGGCCTGCAGGTCAGATTCTGTTGTACTTCTCACTGCTCTAGCCAAAAAGGGTCATAAGGTGTCTAAGCAAAAACTTCAGATCTGCCAGCCTACAGTTCGGTATTTAGGCCACAACCTCTCGGCAGTGAGCCGTCACCTCTCTACTGACAGAATCCAGGCAATCCTTTCTGCCCGTAAGCCTATTACTCCTTCTCAAGTCCGTTCTTTCCTAGGTATGGCTGGCTATTGTAGACAGTGGATTCCTAACTTTTCTCAGTTAGCCAAACTACTCCAGGATCTCACTCACAATGCTACCCCTTTTGCTGTACTGTGGGGCCCTCAGCAAGATGCTGCTTTCACTTCCCTAAAACAGGCTTTAGTGTGTGCTCTGGTTTTGGGTTTACCTGATTACTCCCATCCTTTCACTTTGTTCTGTCATGAAAAAGAAGGATGTGCTTTGGGAGAATTGGTGCAGAAACATGGTGATAAATATCGCCCTCTTGCTTATTATAGTACTTATCTTGACCCTGTGGCAGCTTCTTTCCCTCCCTGCCTGCATGCGGTTACAACTGCAGCACGAATTTTAGAGCAAGTGGAGCCTTTGGTTTTACAATCTCCCTTAACATTGGCTGTTCCTCATTCAGTGTCAGCGTTGCTCTTAAAAGGGAAAACCCAGCATCTTTCTAATGCCCGTCTTGTTAAATATGAATGCCTCCTTTTCGCCTCTCCAAATGTTTCTGTGGTTTGTTATGCCTCTCTAAATTCTGCTACACTGCTCCCTGCACCCCACAAGGGGGAGCTTCATGGCTGTTTGCAAGTTGTTCAGGCAGTCACTTCCCCTCGACCTGATCTTTCTGAAACCCCCTTGGATAACCCTGACTTTGTGCTTTACACAGATGGTTCTTGCTTTTATAACTCTAGTGGAGTTTTAGTAGCAGGCTATGCAGTTTGTACTGTTTGGGATATAGTGGAATCTGCGCTTCTACCTGCTGTTTCTTCCACACAGGTGGCAGAGCTTATGGCTCTTACTCGCGCCTGCCATATTGCTGCGGGAGCTTCTGCTACTATTTACACAGACTCCCGGTATGCCTTTGGTGTAGTTCATGATTTTGGCACACGATGGAAGCAGCAAGGTTTTCTTACCTCCTCTGGCCACTCTATAAAGAATGGACCTTATGTAGCTGCTTTGCTTGATGCTATATTGTTACCCACTGCTCTTGCTATTGTTAAGTGTGAAGCTCATTCCTCTTCTTCTGATGAAGTTGCAATAAGGAACGATATGGCCGATCGAGCTGCTAAGGCAGCTGCCTTACGTCCTCCTCGGGCTGAAGCATTATACCCTTCTCTCCTAACGTCGCCATCTCCTATGCCATCCCTTTCAGAACTGGCCCTCCTGCAAGACCAAGCCCCAGAATCGGAAAAGCAGGAGTGGAGACTGGCAGGGTGCACCTTGCACCCAGACCACTTGTGGCGCAGCTCTGACGGCCGCATTGTTGCCCCAGTGGATTGTCGCACATAGGCAAAGGGGGGATGGTAGCAACCCTAAAACAAAATTGGTTTGCTCCCAAATTCTCCCAAGCAGCCCAAGATTATTGTCTGGCTTGCCCTGTTTGCCAAGCCCTCAAAGTGAGTAAACCTGTAAAGACAGTTCTGGCAACCAGACCTCCGCCTTTAGGACCATTCCTGAATTTACAAATGAACTTTATTCATTTGCCCAAATGTCAATCTATTGAATACGTGCTGGTTATTGTTTGCTTGTTTTCGGGATGGGTAGAAGCTTATACCTGTAGGAAAGCCGATGCCATCGCAGTGGCAAAGAGACTTCTAAACCACTACATTCCATCATGGAGAATACCCCTCGTGATCTCCAGTGATAGAGGCACACACTTTACTGGACAAATTATTCAAAATCTGGCAAAGTACTACTCTATCCGACAAGCGCTGCACTGCCCGTGACACCCGGAGAGCACGGGATCAGTAGAGAGACGAAATGGGATTTTAAAGAATAAACTCGCAAAAATATGTGAGGACTTTGGCTTAACATGGGTAGAAGCATTCTCGATTGCCCTAATGAGCATGAGAGCCACTCCTAATAGGAAAACTGGACTCAGTCCCTATGAGATAGCATGTGGCCGGCCTATGAGACTGTTGAGCAGCCCAGAAATTGACCTGGCTGATGCCTCGCTTGTTAAAGGAAGCATAGTTAAGTATTGTCAGGAACTTATGAAGTGTGTACAATCCTATCATTCACAGGTCAAGGACGCCTTCCAGGAAGCCCCAACTGAGCCGTGCCATAAACTACAACAAGGAGACTGGGTTTGTGTGAAGATTCACCAGCAAAAGACTGCCCTGGAACCCAGGTGGAAG
The DNA here is from genome assembly GCF_052426305.1 of Pelodiscus sinensis. Taxonomy (NCBI): domain Eukaryota; kingdom Metazoa; phylum Chordata; order Testudines; family Trionychidae; genus Pelodiscus; species Pelodiscus sinensis. The sequence continues at coordinate 90,444,814 of NC_143052.1, read as the reverse complement.
GGTCCCTATCAAGTCCTTTTGACCACGCATACTCCTGTAAAGTGTGAAGGATTGCCCACCTGGATCCACAGCTCCCACTGCAAACCAGTTCCAGCCCTCACAGAGTTTGGCCTCAACAAGAAGCACTGCAGACCTGGTACTAGGAACCCAGGTCCAGAAGTAAACAGGGATCAGCGCAGGCCTGGTACCGGCAATCCAGGCCCAGAAGCAGACGAACCTGAGAGACCAAGGCTAAGGTACCAGCTGCAGCCCAGAAAAACCTGCCAGCTATAGGTGAAGCAAGCTACGAAGTCCTGAGGAACAGCCGGCATGAGGCTGGACAAACAATTCATGCTAAACTTAGGCTTAATTTTGTTTTTAATACCTACCAGTTACAACCTGTATGGTTCAAATGTGTTTATGCTTCTAATGAACCAAGTTTCCCAATAATTTAATACCACAGATTGTTGGATATGTGCTCACAGTCCTGTACATTCAGAAGGAGGTATCCCAATGATTCCAGTCCCACTAAACAACACTCAAATGAATGGCACATTGTTTAGTGAATTGAGCCAAAATGCTACTCGGCATGATAAAGGGTTCACTAATCTAGGGTATATCCGTTTATCCCTAACCCCAGTTGGAGAATACTGTTGGACATGTAATGGTTCAGGAGCCAGGGTGGGAAAAAGCAGGTATGAGGTAAGTGTTGTCCGGAACGGGGTTTGGTATAGAAATAATACCTGGGAGAAAAACAAAGGCCCTTATGACTTCGGAATCCATGGGTACTATTTGTAGTGGATGATGGAGCCCCAATGCCATAAATCCTTAACAGCAAAGGTTGGCCATTACTTCATATGTGGCCGTAGGGCATATAAAACATTGCCCAAAGATTGGAGTGGAACCTGCTGTATTGGGGCAGCCTTCCCAGCCATTTGAATCATTGACCACCTCCCCGGTAGTAGAATCCGAAAATACCAAGAGATAACAGAAATACAGTGGTTTTGGGGAATTACAATCTCCGGGTTGGGTGTGGCCTACGCAGTAAAGGAAATTCGGAGGCTGGAAGTAGCTTTCGAGAAAGTAGACAATGCCACAACCAAAGCTCTCCGAGCCATTAATAAGGAGTTAGGAGAAGTAAGACAAATGGTTCTCCAAAACCAGATGGCCCTAGACTGCGTCCTAGCAAGTAAGGGCGGGGTTTGTGCCTTAGTGGGAAGAGAATGCTGTGTGTATATTACAGACACCAGCAAGGAAGTAGAGGAAGATGCCTCAGAAATTGAAAAAACTGTGGTGAGCCTAAGACGGGAGGAAAGTTGGACCTTCTGGGGTTGGTTAGGAGGTTCGGTTGGACATTTGGGAACTTGGATTTTGCAAGGAATAGTTTTAATATTAGGTATATTCTTTTGTGTTTATTTTTGTTTCTTGTTAATCAAACGCTGTTTTTCTTGTACAGGCAGTCCCCGGGTTACATGGATCCAACTTACATCGGATCCCTACTTACAAACGGGATGAGGCAACCCCGCACTAGCTGCTTCCCCCCAGCAGACCAGGGAGACGCGAAGCTAGCGCCCCCCCCTCTCGCCCCCTCCAGCAGACCAGGGAGACGCGGAGCGGCTTTTCTCAGCAGACACCTCAGCTTGAGAATAAAGGACTGAGGGAAGTGAGGTGTGGGAGAATAAAACTGAACTCTGGAGAAATGTTTGGCTAGAGTTTCCCCTACAACATGTACCAGTGCCGACTTACATACAAATTCAACTTAAGAACAAACCTACAGTCCCTATCTTGTACGTAACCCGGGGACTGCCTGTATTCTGAAAAACACAGGACAGGCCCTTACCAAAAGGAATGTGGAACTAATGATGTTAAAATAAGATGAGCAAAGAAAGGAACAAGAGAGGTACGTAAATACTTTGATGGAAATGGATGCATGCAATGGCTTTAAAATTAGCCTTTAAAAGGCTAAAAGGGGGGAGTTGTGGAAGCCATTTCATATTTAGCTAGAAGCCACTTTGTATAACAGAAGCCATTTAAGTTTCTTGCTTCTGCATGTGCACTAGAGATTGAACTGACCTTCACCGATGTGAGAAAGGCCAGAAGGATGAGCTGTTGGAGTGCGTTGTTTTGCGTTGGAGCTCTCACTCTCTGATACCTGTTTCTTTCTTGCTGATAATAGTTTCTCCTTGAAGTTTGCTTTGATTGAATGCCCTGACGTCAGACTTGTTTGGTTAAGGGTATAAAATACTAGGATTGAGTGTGTTGAGCAGCCTTACTGGGCCCGGTTCTACCGAGGTCACGTTTGGCTCACTTTGTGCCTTATTGATCAATAAAGCTTTTTGTTAGCTGCCTAAACACAGAGAAGTCTTTTGCTTCGACACAAGGTCCCTCACCAAAGGCTCTTAAGTAAAGGGATAAGAGGGAAGATCCTTTCATGGATTGATAACTGCTTAAAAGACAGGAAACAGTGGAGAGTTTTCAGAGTGAAGAGAGGTAGCTAGTGGGATCTCCCAAGGGTCTGTCCTGGGACCAATCCTATTCAACTTATTCATAAATGATCTGGAGAAAGGGGCAAACAGTGAGATGGCAAAATTTGCAGATGATACCAAACTGCTCAAGATAGTTAAGACCAAAGCACTGTGAAGAGCTTCAGAAATGTCTCACCAAACTAAAACAAAAGACAGAACTATGCAGCACTTTAAAAACTAACAAGATGTTTGATGCATATTCCTGTCTTTTGTTTCAGCTAGACCAGACTAACACGGCTGAATCTCTATCTCTATTCACCGAACTAAGTGATTGGGCAACACAATGGCAAATGAAATTTAATGTTGATAAATGTAAAGTAATGCACATTGGAAAACATAATCCCAACTATACATACAATATTATGGGGACTAATTTAGCTACAACCACTCAAGAGGGAGATCTTGGAGTCATCGTGGATAGTTCCCTGAAAACATCCACTCAGTGTGCAGTGGCCGTCAAAAAAGCAAATAGAATGTTATGAATAATTTAAAAAGAGATAGAGAATAAGACAAGAGAATAGCTTATTGCCTCTATATAAAACTATGGTATGCCCACATCTTGAATACTATGTATAGATGTGATCGCCTCATCTCAAAAAGTTATATTGGCATTGGAAAAGGTTCAGAGAAGGGCAACAAAAATGATTAGGGGTTTGGAACGAGTCCCATATAAAGAGAAATTAAAAAGACTTGGAATTTTTAGTTTACAAAAAGGAGACTAAGGGTGCATCACACTGCATGACTTAACTCAAAATAAGCTATGCAAATTGAGCTACATCAATTACGTATCTTATTTTGAAATAGCTTATTTCGAAATAGGGAGCATTTACACAGCACTTATTTTGAAATAGAGCATTCTTCCTCCGACTTCCCTTATTCCTCGTACAATGAGGGTTACTGGAGTTGGAGTAAGAAGTCCTCTAGCTTGACAGTATTTTGACACTATTTCAAAATAACTGCCTGCTGTGTAGACACAGACTAAGTTATTTCAGAATAGCGCTAGTTATTTCGAAATAGTGTTGCAATGTAGACGTACTCTAAGGGAGGTTATAATAGAGATCTATAAAATCATGACTGGTGTGGAAAAAGTGAACGAGGAAAAGTTATTTATTTAGTCCCACAATATAAGAACTAGGAGTCACAAAATTAAATTAATAGGCAGCAGGTGTAAAACAAACAAAAGAAAGTTTTTCTTCACTCAGAGCACAGTGAACCTTTGGAACTCCTTTCCAGAAGATGTTGTGAAGACTAGGACTTTAATAGGGTTCAAAAAAGAGCTAGATAGACTGATGGAGATTAGGTACATCAGTGGCTATTAGCCAGGATGGGTAGGAATGTTTGTTTGGAAATGAATGATAGGAGTAGGAATGATTACCCGTTGTGTTCCCTTCCTCTGGGTCATCTGGTATTGACCAGTGTTGGCAGACGGGATACTGGGCTGGATGGACCTTTGGTCTGACCCAGTATGGCCATTCTTATGTTGTTAATACCACAGGGGATAAAACCCAGAAACCAAACTGTTAGAAATGGGATGCCAAAATAACAGAGAAGGACCATATTGTGTCCTGTGTACCCTGGAATGACACAGATGGGCTACGTCTACACTGGCCCCTTTTCCGGAAGGGGCATGTAAATTTCACTAGTCGTCGTAGGGAAATCCGCGGGGGATTTAAATATCCCCCGCAGCATTTAAATAAAAATGTCCGCCGCTTTTTTCCGGCTTTTAAAAAAGCCGGAAAAGAGCGTCTAGACTGGCCCCGATCCTCCGGAAAAAGTGCCCTTTTCCGGAGGCTCTTATTCCTACTTCAAAGTCTGGATGCTCTCTTTCGAAGATGGCCTCTTTACATTGAAGAACGCCTTCTTTCGAAAGAGGAACTTTCGAAAGAAGGCGTTCTTCCTCATGAAATGAGGTTTCCCGCCATCGAAAGAAAAGCCGCGTTCTTTCGAAATAATTTCAAAAGAACGCGGCTTGAGTCTGGACGCAGGGGAAGTTTTTTCGGGAAAAGGCTACTTTTCCCGAAAAAACCCCTGAGTCTGGACACGGCCCTTGTGATCTACTTTTCCAAGCATATAGAAATCGTGTACTTGAAAGATATAACGTCACAATGTTTTTGAGAAATTGAAGTGCACTTTTGCTCACTTTGATATTCCAGAACAGTGTTTCTCAACCAGTAGTACGAGTACCCTTGGGGTACACGAGAGAAGTCTGGAGGAAAAATTTCAGTTTTCAACACAACTGAAATTGGAGAAAACTGAATTTTTGTTTTACATTTTACAGCACTTTATTATTTTTGTACTTTTTACACTCCAAAATGTCATCACCCGCCCAGCTACAATTAAGTTGTTTAAACAAATGTGTTGCAATGGTAGAAAAAAATTGTGTGTGTCTGAAAACTGTAGGTACTGGGGGTACTTATATTTTTTTTGAAAAAGGATACTTTATAAAAAAAGGTTGAGAAACACTGTTCCAGAACAACTAGTGATGGACAAGAGAACAAACCATAATTTACGGCAGCAGATTTTAAGTAATTCTGAATGAAATATGATTTTGATCATATTACTTATTACACTGCTCACATTATGCACAAGCAAGTGAAGAGGCTGAGAGAGATATGCGGGTAACCAACAAAATCCTACATTAGAAATATTCATTTATTGCTCCTCTGAATTACCAAACACTACCACCATAAACTACTGGTTATAGTCCTGCAGAACTTCTGAGAGGAAAAAAACTTAGAAGTACTGCTCTAAATTTGGAAAATAATCTATTTCCAAAGTGGCCAGACATGAAGAATGTAGCCAAATTACATTAAAAGAGTTTCTGAACACTTTTACAAGAGAAGTGCCTCAGTAAGGGTGTGTCTAGACTACATGCCTCCTTCGACGGAGGCATGTAGATTAGCCAGATCGGAAGAGGGAAATGAAGCCGCGATTAAAATAATCGCGGCTTCATTTAAATTTAAATGGCTGCCCCGATCTGCCGATCAGCTGTTTGTCGGCAGATCGGGGGAGTCTGGACGCGATGCCCCGACAAAGAAGCCTTTCTTCATCGACACAGGTAAGCCTCGTGAAACCAGGCTTACCTGTGTCGATGAAGAAAGGCTTCTTTGTCGGGGCATCGCGTCCAGACTCCCCCGATCTGCCGACAAACAGCTGATCGGCAGATCGGGGCAGCCATTTAAATTTAAATGAAGCCGCGATTATTTTAATCGCGGCTTCATTTCCCTCTTCCGATCTGGCTAATCTACATGCCTCCGTCGAAGGAGGCATGTAGTCTAGACACACCCTAAGAGAACTGCTGGGTCTAGAATCTGGTAACTGTGTTTCATGTCAAATTGGATGAAGAAAAAGGAAAGGCAACTCCAGCTGTCATAAAGAAAAACAATTCAGTGCCCAGAACATATGAGCTTGAGATTAACAGGGAGGATTTCAACAGAAACCATCAAGATCCATAGTTTATGCCTCAGCCTAAGAGCAGGCTCTATAGGTAAGTGATACAGAACAAGAAGAAGGTGGCCCAAAGATTCTAAACTAACCAGAGCTAGCTGTTGTGTAAGCATGATCTGAAGGAATGCTTCCCTTACAGCTAGCTTCCCTTACAGTCCAGATATGGGAATATGGACACTCCTTGTCTGCGTAGTTGAGCGGCCACTGCTAGTACCTTTGAGAACACCCTTGGGGCTGTAGAAAGTGCAAAGGGGAGGATAGTGTACTAGTAGTGCTTTCTGGCAACTGTGAACCTGAGGTATGTGCAATGTGCCAGATGTATGTGAAAATAGGTGTCCTGAAGGTCGAGAGTCAATAACCAATCGTCTTTGTTCAGGGTGGGAATTATTGTGGATAGAATAACCATTTTGAATCATTGAGATCATATGTGTTTGTTTAGTCCCCTGAGATCGAGAATAGGGGTGTGTCTAGACTACAGGGTTTTGTCGACAAAAGTGGACTTTTGTTGACAAAACTATACCCGCGTCTACACTGCCACTGAGTTCTGTCTACATAACGTTGACAGAACTCAGCAGTTTGTCGATGGCTGTAAACCTCATTCTACGAGGAATAACGCCTTTTGTCGACAGAGTTCTGTCGACAGAATGCGTTATTGCATCTACACTGTCCTTTGTGTCTACACTCTCATGTCGACAAAGCGGCTTGCTTTGTCGACAGAACTGGATGTAGTCTAGACGCTCTTTGTCAACAGAAGCGTTGTTGACAGTATCTGTTGACAAAATTTCTGTCAACAAAAGCCTGTAGTCTAGATGTACTCTTGGTCTCCATCCTCCTGACTTCTTTTAGGACAGGAAATAGTGCGAGTAAAATCCCTTTCCCTGGTATTGTCATGGCAGCTGTTCTACTGCCCCAAGATGGAATTAGCATTCGACCTCTTGTATGAGGATGATATTGTGAGATGGGTCCCTGAAGAGGGACAGGGAAGGTGGGTGGAGCAGGGGGATAGAGGAGAAAGGGATACAGTACGATTCTTTATAATGCCGAAGACCCATCTGTTGGTTGTGATGGTTGACCATTGTAGAAAGAAGGGTGCTAGGTGTTGCCAGAATAGGCAGAAAAGTTGCCTTGAACAAGGAGATGTTACCAAACTCTCAGCATAAGGGTCCAAAGGTTTGCCTCGAGGTAGTCGATTGAGAGGTGGAGGGTTGGCCCGAATTTTGTCTCCTCCTAGTCTGTCATCTCCTTCTATTGTTGAACAGTCTCTGAGGCTGGGAGAATGAAGTTGATCTATATCTTTGAAGTTTCTGTTCTGCTTACACTTTACTGCAGGAACATGGATGCCCAGCATTTTCAAGGTGTGACGGGCCGGGTCTGGGCACCGCTGAGGGCGTCCGCTCAGGGCAAATTGCTCAAAACCAGGGCTACTTAGAACCCTCGACTGGAGACCTTTCCCAGATAGGCCACAAACCAGTGACACCAAGCACTTCAGCTGCCAGTCTGGCTAGCAGGAAGCCTCATGAGCAAAACCCCTCAGACACTCCAGCTCTCCCTGTGCCACAATGAGCCCCAGGTCTTACACACAGGTGAGAGGTTAAAAAATCCGATCTCACCAACTGTGAACAGATCCTCCTAGTCCCAGAGAATAAGCCACAATCCCCAGTCAATTTACACTTTAGAACTTACTCACAAGAGCATGCTGAGCCAGTCCTTTAGAACCTAAAATCTAAAGGTTTATTAATAAAAGAAAGAAGAAGTTGAGAGTAAGATTGTTAAGGAGATTACATTACATACATCAATTGCCAAGTTCTTGATGCAGGCTCTTAGCAGAGATGTTCCAAACTGCTAGCTTAAAAGTCTCTGGTGTACATCCTATATTATGATGGGTCAGCAATCCTTCACAGTTCTCTGTCCCTAGTAAGGATGCATCTGGAATCAGTAACAAGCTTGAAGCCAGTATGTAGACTTTTATACTCCTGGAGCTGGTCACATGATCAAATGACTTATCTGTGTTTCACATGCCAGCAGCCATGAAGTGCTGGCTAGTCTGCAGGTGAGAGGCTTGGTACTCTCCAGCACCCTGAAGAGATGTCCCATGCACTTTCGCTTCAAGGTCCCAGCACTGCTTCTCATTGGGATGAGAACCCCCACCGTTCACAAACACCACAGTCCCCTAGGGCTGTCCTGGTACCAGGTACTGTTTCAAGATTGGGCAGCAGGCACAGGTCCTTGCCTCCACCAGTCCTGCTCCTCTTTGTCTTAGCACTGGGCTCCTGCTCAGGGCTCTTTGGCACCGCTATGGTCTTCTCCTTCAGCTTTGTCATTGTCCAAAAGAGAATTCTCCCACTCTAGGGGCAGCGGACATGCCTCTAGGCACCAGGGTGACCACTACATGAGCTGGCAACTCCAATGGCCTCCACCATCTCAATGGCTGTTCTGGATTGCATGGGCATATCACCAGTCCCAAGCCATGGCCTTGCTGTCTGCAGCGTCAGGCCCTTGGCACACCAGTTAGACTTTCTAAAGACAGAGGCTGCGTCTAGACTGGCAAGTTTTTCCTCAAAAACAGCTGCTTTTGCGGAAAAATTTGCCAGCTGTCTACACTGGCCGCTTGAATTTCCTCAAGAATACCGAAGATCTCATGTAAGATTGTCAGTGTTCTTGTGGAAATACTATGCTGCTCCCATTCGGGCAAAAGCCCTCTTGCGCAAATGCTTTTGCGCAAGAGGGCCAGTGTAGACAACGCGGTATTGTTTTGCGCAAAAAAGCCCTGATTGCGAAAATGGTGATCGGGGCTTTCTTGCTCAAAACCACGTCTAGATTGGCACGGACGCTTTTCCGCAAAAAGTGCTTTTGTGGAAAAGCGTCCGTGCCAATCTAGACACTCTTTTCCGCAAATGCTTTTAACATAAAAAATTTTCCCGTAAAAGCATTTGCGGAAAATCATGCCAGTCTAGACGTAGCCTAGAGTTTTACAAAACAGTTGTTCTTCTGTCCAGGGAGACCTTACACAATGGTGTATGTGAGCTCATGCTATGCAGAGCAAAAGGGCGTCCCCTGCACACAAGGGATCACTATGATCCCATCTGCTGATAGCATGGCCCCGTTGGGGTTGTGACCCACACATTGGGAACCGCTGCTCTAGGGAGAGTGAGAGGCAGGCACTGAGAGTGCTGGGGAAACTCTGACTGCACTGCAGTTTGGCACAAATGGAGGGTGGTTGCTTAGTTACCTGTTTATGGCCTAAAATAAAATTATAAAACCAAACTAAATTTGGCTTTTAACCAAGGGTATGCCCCGACTTGGAGCTAGTGAAATCTCCAGTTCAAGGAGATAGCCCCCCGCCAACTCTGTGCCAGTAAGTGTGCTAACAACCAAAGTGTAGCCATAGGGATGCAAAGAGTGGGAGTTGCTAGTAGCTTGAGCAGGTATGTACTGACTTGGACTGAAGCAGCCTCATGGCAGCCAGCTCCTGCCACTGCTCATGCTGCTGTGGCTACACTAGTGCATACTAGCTCCATGTTGGTGGGGGAGGGAGCTCCCGAGCTGAAACATACACCCTCAGTTGGAAGCATACATATGCCCACTGAAATCACACCTAGCAAAGCTTAGTGCCCAGACACAGAGAAACCTCCCAGCTCTGTGGAGTATCCCAGAAAGGTGTTGGAAGCTGCTGAACTAAGTTTGTGACTCTTTGATGGGACCTCGGCCCCACACTGTAACTGAATCAGCTGGTTGCATTGAAACAAACCTAGAAAACATCGCCCCCCCTTCTAAGTGTTTGTGGATCTTGGGGGCTGATCTGGTCACTGGGAAAGGCTCTGTGGCAATGCTATAATACTGCTCAGTGTATAGACCCTTCTGTCTAAGCCAGGGATCTGCAACCTATAGCTCTAGAGCCAAATACGGCTCAGTATGGAACCAAATATGGCTCTTTCGTTATCCCAAAATACACACAACTTTTTAAATTATAATGAAAAATTAATTCAAAATTTAAAAAAATGTGTAATTACTCAAGTAAAGGTGAAGTAGACAAAAAAAACCTTGAACTGTTCATTTTAACAACCATCCCTTCTCTCCACTCGTACACTTCAAAGAAACGTGCGAAAAGATGGGCAGCAGAAGTCCCATTAAATAAAGTCCTTGAGTTCAATGTTTCATTTATGCTTTTATTAGTCACCATATCAATTATTAGTAATATTCAGTTGTATATTTTCAGACATGCAAATGGGCATTCTTATATGGCTCTTTGTTGACCACTTGTTCTGAATTTTGATGTAGTTTGGCTCTTTGGTTTGAAAAGGATGCAGACCCCAGGTCTATGCCCTCACTGTGCCCACAGCAGGAACTCCTGGGCTACACTGGTACAAGCCTGGGAGAGGCAATACTGTACCAGTTCAGGCACCCCGCTGCTGCTGTTGTGGTGACCAGAGAGGTTAGGATAGAGCCTAGAACCCCTCCACGAGCCAGAACTAGCCTCCTTTGGTGTGTAGCAGAGAATCAATACTTCCCTCTTCCCATGTCTCTGGTGTGGTGGGAGCGTATGGGAGACTGGGAACATCCATCTCCCCTTACACCCTACTGTCATGAACAAGTGCTAACCAGTACCTGGTAAATAAGGGGTTAACTCAGGTACCTGGCAAAGATGTTGGCCACAGGGTGGGAGAGCCAATCAAGATAGAGGGTTGAAATTTGAATTGGATATAGATTCCTTGCCTGCTTTCTTTTTATGGGAGAGTTAAACCAGGAGTTGAGAGACATAATGATTTAAACCCAAGCAGGACTATCATGTGTCCCTCCTGTCCCCGTCCCCCCATGGAATTCAGGGCATGGGAGCAGACTGAGCAAAGAGAAAATTAGAAGTGAGTAACAGGGAAATGCAAGTCCGGTCATGTTCAGGGTAAGTTTTCTTTATTTTGTGGTTTGTGTGTGAACTACTCTGTGTGAATCTGTGCCTCCCCTCCCCATTTACTACCATCTAAGCATTGTGCGTAGGCTTTTCTCTGTTTTTTAAATTTGTTTTCCTTGGTTGCTCTCTAACATCTAATAACCAACTATGCTTTATCAAGTTTATCTTTTGTTTTGTTACAAAAAATCACTTATTTTAAGGTGATGATTTGATTTTGTGTCCGGGAAGGTCTGTCTGTGTATATCTGCATGCATCCAACTGAGGGGTCAGCTACCAGAGAGTGCAGCTTGTTTTTCTCTTTTCTTTTTCAAGCTCTTTTGGGGCAAAGGAGCTTGGGGTATCCCTGGGGCTGGTTTCAAGGGTTCACACCTGGGTTTTTTAGAAATCAAAAAGCACTTGATGATGGCAGCAAATTCCCCAAAATCTGTGCATTAAGATTCTGGGGAGAAGTTTTTGTAACCAGTGCCTGTGGAGACAATTGTTTTGAAGCTCTTTTGCACTCAGAGTGCCAGAGTGGGGAACAGTCTTTGACACTTACTGATCCATGCCTCCAGTCAGAGCCGTCCTTAGGATTTATGGTGCCTGTAAATGTGCCCCCTGCCACCCTCGGGGGTCTGTCCGTTATCCCCCCTTCTGTTACCCTTGTCCCGTGATCCCAACACCCTCAAGATCGCCTTCCGGCGTCCAAGTTAATCGTACTGTCACTCCCCCGGGTCTCCTTCGAAACGCCGGAGGCTTCGCTTCCCGCAATGGGGAGAGGGGGGCCCAGGCCCACCCCCTCTCACGGACCCCAACCCAGGGCCCTAAGGACTCGGACGTGATTCTCGTCCGGTCCGACTGGCGAGGCCGTAGCCGAAACACGCCAGTCCGCAGGCTCCCTTCGCCCGCCCTGGGCTGCTTCCTCTCCCCACGCAGGTCTGGCCTGCCGAGTCGGGGCTTACCTCCTTGGCTTGGGGCCCATCCGTCAGCTGCTCTAGGGGGAGGACGCTCTCGGCACTCCCCCCGCGGTCTTACTATCCCCTGCCGGCGTGGCCCCGCCCAGCGTGGCGTGGGCGCGTTTCCGGTCCGGCGCCGCGCCTCGCCGGTGACGTCACCGGCCAGTGATGTCCCGGGGGATCCCTGGCGTTCCTGGCCGGCGCGCCGCCGCCGCCAAACAACTGGGGCAGCGGCTTGCGTGGGCGCCACATGGGCGGCCGTTCGCGGCTTGCTCCGCTCAGGGCTCCCCGGCTTTCCCCCAAGAGCCGCCAAACAGGCGGTTAACCTGGGGCTCTTAGTTCGGGGCGCCTCTGCCCCGTCACTGCCCTAGGCGGGATTGTTAAATTGGTGCCCCTATGCCTGACTTGCTCTTCCACCCCCTTCCCTCAGACTGTGCTGCAGGCAGTGCATTTGGCTCTCTCTAGGACCCAGCCCTGCTGTTACATGCTCCACTGCTTCCCAGTTCTGAACAATCTAGTGCCCATCATTTTGTTGCCCAATCACTTAGGGTATGTCTACACTACAGCGCTAATTCGAACTAACTTAGTTCGAATTAGTTAATTCGAACTAAGCTAATTCGAACTAACGCATCCAGACTAAAAAACTAGTTCTAATTAGCGTTTTGCTAATTCGAACTAGCATGTCCACACAGAGTGGACCCTGAACTGGGGTTAAGGATGGCCGGAAGCAGTGCCGGCAGGGCATCAGATGAGAACTTAGAGTGTGGAGCTGCTGTCTCAGGCTAGCCGAGGGCTGTGCTTAAAGGGACCCGACCCCCACCCCAGACAGACAGTTCTCAGGGTTCCCCGCTTGCTAAGCAGTCCTGGCTTGGATTGCCCGGAGTACCCACACTGGGCACATCACAGCACTCGGCCATCAGCCCGGCTGCACTTGCCGCAGGCTGCCATCTGGGGAGAGGGGGCAATTGGGGGGCTGCAGGAGAGCTTCCACCCCCAGAAGCCCGCAGAGCCAGCCCAGTCCTCCCCATCGGGGGCTCGTACCCCATTCCTCCCTCACCTCCTTCCACTTACCCCTCCCTAGCCCCCCTTCCTGATGTACAAAATAAAGGATAATTGTGTTCAAAAGTAGAATCTCTCTTTATTGAACAAAACTGGGGGAGACTAGGAAAAGGAGGTGGGAGAGGGGAAGAGAGAGGGTGGGAGAGGAGAGGGCAACTACAATGATGAGGGGTTTGGAACAGGTCTCATATGAAGAGAGGCTAAAGAGACTGGGACTTTTCAGCTTAGAAAAGAGAAGATGGAGGGGGGACATGATAGAGGTCTATAAAAGCATGAGTGGGGTGGAGAGGGTGCATACAGAAAAGTTCTTCATTAGTTCCCATAATAGAAGGACTAGAGGACACCAAATGAAATGAATGGGTAGCAGGCTTCAAACTAATAACAGAAAGTTCTTCTTCACAAAGCAAAGAGTCAACCTGTGGAACTCCTTGCTGCAGGAGGCTGTGAAGGCTAGCACTAGAACAGAGTTTAAAGAGAAGTGAGATCAATTCATGGAGGTTGGGTCCATGGAGTGGTATTAGCCAGGGGGTAGGAGTGGTGTCCCTGCCCGAAGTTTGTGGAAGGCTGGAGAGGGATGGCACGAGACAAATGGCTTGGTCACTGTCTTTGGTCCATCCCCTCCAGGGTCCCTAGGGTTGGCCGCTGTCGGCAGACAGGCTACTGGGCTAGATGGACCTTTGGTCTGACCCAGTACGGCCAGTCTAAGCTCAGGGCTCAGGGTCGGGGGTCTCAGTGGACCACCTTGATTTTCATACAAATCTGCTCCTGGGTGGCCAGGCTGGCAGCTCTCCTGCCCTAGACGGCCGCTTTCCTGTGCCTAGTGCGGAGGTCGTGGACGGTGGCACTTTTTTGGTTCTTGTACTGTGGGGGTTTTTTTTATTTGGGATATGCATTTAAGTTGAGCCTGTATTATGGTGTCTTTGAAAAGTTTCCATGCAACTTGCAGGAATTTTACTTTTGTCACTACACTTTTTAATTTCTGTTTAATTAACCTCCTCATTTTTGTGTAGTTTCCCTTTATGAAATCAAATGCCACAGTGCTGAGCTGCTGAGGTGTTTTTCCCACCACAAGGATTTACATTTTATTGCATTATGGTCATTATTTCCAAGTGGTCCAGTTATATTTGCCTCTTGGATCAGTTCCTGCACTCCACTTACAACTAAATCAAAAATTGCCTTTCCCCTCGTGTGTTCCAGAACCAGATGCTCCAGGAAAAAGTCATTTAAGGTGTTAAGAAATTTTATCTCTGCATCTCGTCCTGAGGTGACATGTATCCAGTCAATATGGGGACAATTCAAATTCCCCACTATTATTGAGTTTTTTTATTTTGATAGCCTCTCTAATCTCCCTTAGTATTTCATAGTTACTATCACTATCCTGATCAGGAGGTCGATAATATATCCCTACTGCTATATTCTAATTCTCCATGGAATTACTATCCATAGACAGTCTATGGAATATTTTGGTTCATTTAAGATTTTTACTTCATTTGATTCTACATTTTCTTTCATGGATAGTGCCACTCCCGCAACCAGCATAACCTGTTTTATCCTTCCGATATATTTTGTACTCTGTATGATGTCCCATTGATTGCTCTCATTCCACCAAGTTTCTGTGATGCCTTTTATATCAATACCCTCTTTTAATATGAGGCACTCTAGTTCCAAACGTTTCCCCAGTTCCTAATAAATCTAAAGCCCTCCTCTCTACACCATCGTCTCATCCACGCATTGAGACTCTGAAGCTCTGCCTGCCTACCTGACCCTGTGCGTGGAACTGGAAGCATTTCAGAGAACGCTACCATAGAGGTCCTGGATTTCAATCTCTTTCCTACTAACCTAAATTTGGCCTCCAGAATCTCTCTTCTTCCCTTCCCTATGTCACTGGTACCTACACGTACCACGGTCACTAGCTCCTCCCCAACACTACACATAAGTCTATCTAGATGGCTCGAGAGATCCACAAACTTCACAACAAGCAGGTAAATCACCATACGGTTCTCCCAATCACAAGCCCAGCTGTCTATGTTTCTTATGAGCAAATCTCCCATTATGAATACCTGCCTTTTTGTAATGACTGGAGTTCCTTCCCCCTGGAGAGGTATCCTTAGTGCGACAGGAGTGGGAAAGGTTAAGGAGAGGATGCAGCCAAAGCTCTGGAGCAAAAAGGAGTTACTCTGGATTGGAAAGAGGTGCCTATCTCCTCTTGGAGACCAGACTATTAGATGTTCAGGGCTCCTTTGATACCTCTTATGGTTCCCAACCCTGTAGGATTGTCCTGGAGTCTCCAGGAATTAAAGATTAGTGTTTAATTAAGGACTTGTGATGAAACCTCCAGGACTATGTCCAGTCAAAATTAGCAACCCTAATGTCTCCTGTTGAAACTATTCAACTTGGTGTAAGCTTTGCATGTGGCCATTAGAGCAGGGGCGTGAACTTGAGCCTCCCACAGTGAGCCCTAAATACCAGGCTACTGAGTGAGTCGCTGTTCTTGGCTCTGGGCCAATGAATATTGCACCATTGATATAAAGTGGAGCAGCTTCAACTGGATAGATGGAGAGTCTGCATTACAAGGCGTGGCCTCATTCCCACCATCATCCCCACAGAAACTGCACAGACTCCAGTGGTGGAGCCTTCACCAAACCCTTTTATTTTAAGTTCCCTCCACCATTTCCACAGCAATCCCCATGCAACAGTCTGTCTACAGCACCACTGGGCTTTTCGGTCTTCTCCCCAGGACCTAAGGGAAACAGAGGTAGGTAGGTTCATCCCCATCCATCCTTCCCTCTCTCCTGCCTTCTGTTTATCCTTAGGCCTCCATGTAACTTGTCCTAGTCCCCTCTCTGACTTCACACTTTGGTACATTTTTTCAACCTCTTTATCAGCCTTGGGCTGATGGAATAATTGACTCCTTAGGTCAGCCAGCCTGACTGTGTAATTATCCCCTCCCTAGATGTCTCTGGGGAACTAATTAACACGAGTAATCAAAGTGCAGGCTAACCTGTTCACTGCCTGCACGCTGTCACCCCACCTCAATACGCCCAGTGGTTCAGGCTCTTGTGCTGGGTGTGGGTGTGTGGTAGTTCTCTGGGTACCTAGGACTGTGAATTACTCTAGTACCCCCTGTCTCTTGCACAGGAGAGTCTTTACTGCAGTAGCTGACTGCCCACTCCTTAGTACCACCAATCTTTCAGCTACCTGAGGACTTTCATCTAGACTGTACCAGCCCTTCCTTTGCCTTGCAGGTTAATAACAGGTGCACCCCTAGCCCAGAGACCCTTTGAGTTATTCCCTGTGACATTCAATCCCTGACACAAGCTGCTCATAGAAATTCCAGATCTTCTGCGGCCAAAGGTGCAGTGTATCCCCAGGAACTAGTTTTACCACCGCTCCTGTAACCATACAGCACTAACAATGAGGAGTCCTGTGACACCTTAAAGACTAATTGATATATTTGGGCATAAGCTTTTGTGGACAAAAACCCATTTTGTGAGATGCATGGGAGTGGAAATTACAGAGGCAAGCACAAATATATTAACATGAAAACAAGGGATTTTCCATATCAAGTGGAGGACTAGTACTCACTAGGCCAATTCAGTGAGGGTGGCTGTAGCCCACTCTCAACAGTTGATAAGGAGGTGTGAATACCATGAGAGTGAAAAATTGCTTTTGTAGTGAGCCAGCCATTCTCAGTCCCTGCTCAAATTCAGATTAATACTGTCAAGTTAGCAACTGAGTTGCAGCTCTGCAGTTTCTCTTTGAAGTCTGTTTTTGAAGTTTTTTTGTTGAAGGGGGGCCACTTTTAAATCTGTTAGGCTGTGTCCAGACTCAGGGGTTTTTTCGAAAAAAGTAGCCTTTTTTCGAAAAAACTTCACCTGCGTCTAGATAACAGCCGCGTTCTTTCTAAATTATATCGAAAGAACGCGGCTTTTCTTTCGACGGCGGTAAACCTAATTTCACGAGGAAGAACGCCTTTTTTCGAAAGTGCTCTTTTGAAAAAAGGCATTCTTGAATGCCAACAGGGCTTTTTAGAAAGAGAGCATCCAGACTCACTCGCTGCTTTCTTTCGAAAAAGCGGCTTGCTTTTTCGAAAGTTCCGCTTGCAGTCTAGATGCTCTTTTTCGAAAGAGGCTTGCAGTCTAGACATAGTCTTACTGAGCATCCAGGAAGATTGCAGTGTTCTGCTATTGGTTTTTGTATGTTACCATTCTTGATGTCTGGCTTGTGCCCATTTATTCTTTTGTGCAGAGACTGTCTGGTTTAGACAATGTACGTGGCAAAGGGGCATTGCCATCACATGATGGCAAATAGCACATTAGGGGATGTGCATGTGTATGAGCCCTGAATGGTGTAGCTGATATGGTTAGGTCCTGTGATGGTATCACTTGAGTAGATATGTGGGCACAGTTGGCAATGGAGTTTGTTGCAGGGATTGGTTCCCAGGTTAGTGTTTCTGTGGAGTGGTGTGTAGTTGCTGGTGAGTATTTGCTTCAGGATAGGGGGCTGTCTGTTAGCGAGGACTGGCCTGTCTCCCAAGGTCTGTGAGAGTGAGGGATCGTTTTCCAGGATAGGTTGTAGACCCTTGATGAGGTGCTGGAGCGGTTTTAGCTGTGTATTATAGATGTTCTGTTTTTTTCCTTGCTGGGCCTGTCTTCCAGTAGGTGACTTCTGGGTACCCGTCTGGCTCAGTCACTCTGTTTCCTCACTTCCCCGGGTGAGTACTTTAGTTTAAAGAATGCTTAATAAAGATCTTGTAGTTGTTTGTCTCTGTTTGAGTGTATAAGCAAATGTGGTTGTATCTTAGGGCTTCACTATAGAGAATGCTTTGTGTGATGTGTTTTGAATGGAAGCTGGAGGCATGTAGGTAAGTATAGTGGTCAGTAGGTTTCTGGTATGGGGACCTGTTTATGTAACCATCAGTTATTTGTATTCTATTGTCAAGGAAGTGGATCTATTGTTTGGACTGATCTAGGCTAAGTTTGATAGTGGGGTGGATATTGTTGAAATCCCTGTGGAATTCAATGGACTCCTTCCCATGGGTCTAGGGTTATGTCTAGACTACATGCCTCTGTCGGCATATCTAGACTACATGCCTCTGTCGGCAGAGACATGTAAAATAGGCTACCCAACATAGTCAATGAAGCAGGGATTTAAATATCCCCGGCTTCATTAAAATAAAAATGGCCACCGCACTGTGCTGGATCAGCTGATTGTCAGCACAGCACGCGAGTCAAGACGCCTGATGAACCAGAGGCTCAAAAGGTTGTCTAGGGGTGGCGTTTGTGGCAAGGGACTGGGAGCCGCGAAGGAGGAAAGCTCGAACTCAAATGTACATAACCAATTCTGAACTTTATTGACTACAATCTGATTATATTAAATCACTGTCTCTGATTTGTTTAAGACAAGGTAGCATGCAAATAAAACATACATTAAACAAAGTCAATACAACAATAATAAAAACTCCTCCTACAGCCAATCCCTCTATGGTTATCTTGGAACAGCCGGTAGAGTTAGTTATTAGTCTGCCTATTCACTTAACAACCCCTCAATTCTAATCCTCGTTCTTATTTAGACCTAGGTGTGGTACCATTATACAATATGGTTAATACAATACAACTAACTATTGCTAAGCTGATAAATAATATATTAAGCAATACTTACAAACCCAGTGACAATTACGATACACAGACAAAAAACAACGCGTAGCATGCTCCGGATTCGTACACCCCTTTCGTGATTCGGTGGGTGGGAGGAAGCTTTGGATGATCAACCCCTTAGCCAGGCTGGACGATACATGCCTTCTATCTTGATACGGAATCTCCCCGAACTTAGGGCTCAGGGTGTTTTATACTATAATTTGATATCCAGTACCATATTAGGGTTCCTTCCTTTTGACATGACGTCTGCCTCAGGGCCTTGTGGTCAGTGCCTGATACAGACATGACTGGCCCACGTGAGAGCTAGCTATGCTTTTTCTTTCCCTGTTCCAGGTGCTTGTTAACTGGTGTATATGACAGCTAATTTCTCTTATTCCTATCTTGTCCTGTTTTTCAGTACTCATTAATTTAGTGTATGTGACAGCTCGTTTCCCTACTCTTATCTTCCTGGCCCGGGTGCTTGCTAAGTTAAGTTCTGTTTGCTGAGAACTATGCTGAGCACCCGAGGGACTTTAAGTTCTGTCTCTGGATCCACCTCAGCGGCCTGTGTTTTTCTTGTGAGGGGCCTTCGTGTGGCAGTATGGGCAACACACACGAGGCCGTGGTCAAAAGGACCTGCTCCACGACAATGTGGATCGGTTGAGAAGGGAAGCCTTTGTCAACCACTCCTCTAAACCTCGTTCCACAAGGCATAAGGGAGCGACGACAAAGTCTTCCCTTGTCGCTGATCTGCATCTTGACTTGTGCGCTATGCCGACAATCAGCTGATCCAGCACAGTTTCTCACCTCACTTCCTGTATCTAGTAACCCTCTATTTAAGCATAAGTCAGGATTCCCTGTGGAACCCACCACTGCTGCTCTTTCACTGACATTTTAGTAAGTAATAAGGCCCCTTCTGCCCCCATGGGCTGAACAGGTTGCCTTCACACAACACTGCTTCCTTCCTGCACCAACCTAAAGTTTAACTGCCCTTTCTGATGTCAGCTGTGGCAATATGAGGGTATTACTGTGGGAAACAACACGACCTGGCAAAGGAGAAGTACCCCATACTGGGATTACATTGAAAGAAATGAAGACAGTTGACCCATTTTAGCAATGTGAGCAAGAGCAGAGGAAAATCTCAGAAAGATCAAGTCAGTTGGGTAATGGGGGGGGGGGACGACCTGGGCTTGCTCTCTACTCTGGGTTCTAGCCCAGGGATCCTGTGATAGCAGCAGTTTGGAATGTCCCCAGTATCAGCAGCATGACAACTATAATTCCCTGGGTCACTACTCCACAATTCTCCCCAGCACCTTCCTTACCGCAGGCTCTTCTTCCTGGTACCTAATAGCGTTAGTCCCTCCCAGACGTTCCTCATGGAACGAGGTGTACCGGTAGTTCGGATTAGAGAGCCTAATCCGAACTACCTACTCCGTGCTGCGTGTAGCCACGGGCACAGAGTCTGAACTACTGGGGCTTTAAAAATGGCGGCGCCCGGCAAGATGCAAATGAAGCCCAGGATATTTAAATCCTGGGCTTCATTTGCAACTTCGGTTGCCTACATTAACCACCCTAGTTTGAACTAAGGTAGTAGTGTAGACATACCCAACAAGACTGGACTCCATTGTGTGGTCAGGGCTTTCACTGGCTGCACTATTTCTGCACTGATTATTCCAAGGATTGCAACAATCTGAGATTGTTCACCTCCCAGGCCCACTTTGACAGTAGGGCCGTGTCCACACTCAGGGGTTCTTTCGAAAAAAGTACCCTTTTTTCGAAAGAACTTCCCCTGCATCCAGACTCAAGCCGCGTTCTTTCGAAATTATTTCGAAAGAACGCGGCTTTTCTTTTGATGGCGGTAAACCTCGTTTCACGAGGAAGAACGCCTTCCTTCGAAAGTTCCTCTTTCGAAGGAAGGCGTTCTTCAATGTAAAGAGGCCGTCTTCGAAAGAGAGCATCCAGACTCGCTGGGTGCTCTCTTTCGAAAAAGCGGATTTCCTCTATCGAAAGATCTGCCTGCAGTCTAGACGCGATCTTTCGAAAGAGGCTCTTTCGAAAGATGCTTTCGAAAGAGCCTCTTTCGAAAGAAGCCTGTAGTCTAGACACAGCCTAGGATAACAGAACAGTTGAAACATCTGTGTAAATAGATGAAAATCATCAGAAGGTCATGGATACCTGTCAGACAAGTACTACCCCAGCTCTGGTGGCATTCCTCTTCACCATCCATGCATGATGTGTTAAATGTCAGGCTCTTTTAAACCACAATGTCTTTTGAGGGTCATGCATGCACCTTCTACATGCTCGTGCTACCTTCTCTGGGGGCATAAAGGGGTGATCAGCACTCGACCCTTTGTTTCCCATTGTAATGAGACAAAAGAGAGACGCTCTGCACAGGGCCAGCTGTAGGCACCAGCAAATCAAGCACGTGCTTGGGGCGGCACATTTCCAGGGGTGGCATTTCCAGGTAAGCAGCCGCCCCCGGCAATGCCTGGTCCCACCTTGCCGATTTTAAATGGCCGTGGGAGCTCGGCTCTGGCTGCGTGTTCCGGGAGCTCACTGTGGAGCGCAGCACTGTTAGGGTCCACCCCGCCCCACCAGCTCCAGTCCTTTTGCAGCCCCAGCCCCCTTTGCCGGCAAGAGACTGTTCCCTGCCGGCCACCCAGATCACTGTGCCCGCCCCACCCCACGCCCCTCTGCCTCCACGCCGCCCATTCCCCGTGCCGCCCCTGCACCCCGCTCACCTGCTCTCTCTGTTCCCTGCGACTCTCTGGCTCTGCACTCCTCCTGCACCCCTCTGGCTCTGTGCTGCCCCTGCACCCCGGTCCCCTCTGGCTCTGTGCCCTGCAGTTTCTTTTCCCTGACCCCTCTGGGTCTGTGCCCCCCATTCCCCACACTGCCCCTGGACCCTGATCCCTCTACCCCTCCCGTTCCCTGTGTCCCATTCCCTGTGCCTCCCCTGCACCCCACACCCTACTCCCCCCAATCCCTGCATCCCTCTGGCTCTGCGCCTCCCATTCCCCATGGTGAACTCTGCTCCCCCTGTTCCCCATGCCCCTCTGGCTCTGGGCTGTCCCTGCACCTTGCTCCCCCTGTGGGTCGGGAGTGAGGGGTGCTTGTCCATAGGGAGGGCCTGGATAGGGCAGGGAAAAGGCTGTTGTGACCCGGCAGCGAGTGAAAGGGGAGGGGGAGTTTACTTGAAGTGCCTTTGCCTTTATGGAAAAAAAACTAATTAAAATTATATTTGCTATTTATAGAGCTAAAATGTCGGGACAAAAACAAAAAAAATTGCAAAGTGCAAACATGTGTAAAAGCCACCAAAAAAAGGGGGGCAGGTGGCCAAAAATGTTTTTGCTTGGGGCGGCAAAAAACCTAGAGCCGACCCTGTCTCTGCAGCTCGATTAGAAGACAATGACTGCTCACATTCACAACGCCGAACTAAAATCCCATATCCTCCAAAGAAGGATGTGGTATGCTTCTTGTATTCAGCTTGGATGTTGTCCCTGCCCTCTGAAACATATGTGAGGAAGTCTGTGAGGAGGAAATACTTCTCCGATCCCAAGTAACAAAATATATTCAAAGGGACATGTTTCTCATGAAAACAGTTTACTGGATTTCTTGACCCAGGCTGTGGAGCAAAGTCTGTGTCTGAGTCATGATTGGCAATGATGCCCCTGATATTGGATGATCCAAACATTAAAGCTCAATCAGTTAAAGCCCTGGGACAGTAAAGTATTTGCCGTGGGGGGTGGGGGGTGTTAAATCTCTCCTGCTGCCTGAATGATTATTCATGTGATCTCCAGTTGACCAGTAAAGCCATAACTCTGGTGTTCGTATCATTGAGGATCTTCTGTATTGCTATATTTTTTTGCATAAGCTATGTCTTGTAAGGAATCATTTGACAATGTATAATTTGAAGTAGGAATAAGACCCTCCGGAAAAGGGCACTTTTTCCGGAGGATCGGGGCCAGTGTAGACGCTCTTTTCCGGCTTTTTTAAAAGCTGGAAAAAAGCGGCGGACATTTTTATTTAAATGCCGCGGGGGATATTTAAATCCCCCGCGGATTTCCCTACGACGACTGGTGAAATTTACATGCCCCTTCCGGAAAAGGGGCCAGTGTAGACGTAGCCGTGGGGTTTACATGCGGGAAGGCCACCTGTGAATAGCCTAGGTGGGAGTTAATTCAGCAAGGCACTATAAGGCACCCAAGGTTGCAGGGCCAGGGTGATACAGTGGCTCATGAGTCTGGATTGTACTCTGGTAGGTCACAATGGGGTTTGACACATCACGGGATAAGCAAAAACTAGAAAACCCCAAAATGATCTAGTTCTGACATAGCACACTTCATCTGGAGCTTCTTTATTGACCCCATATTATCAATCTGCGAGGCCTAGTTTGGTCTCTATATTGAGTGCCTTAGAAAGCTGTGACTCTGTTCCTTTGCCTTAGATTAGACTAATTTCACTTGTTAGGTGAGGGTTTACCTCTCAATTAAAGTAAGCTTTCACACACTGCATTCCGACACAGCCAGAAAGTCCCAAAAGGGGAACATCACAATTTGTCAGACATAGCACACTTTCTCTGCAACCATGCTTTCCAAAGCTCATGAGCAAAATAATGCCATAATCAAAGAGGATCGTGGCACTGTTGGTCTATCACAATATCCAGAGGATGAAAGCAAGACCAGAGGTGGGCAGATTGAAAAGAGAGTTTGAAGCTGTTGCAAAGCAAGGGTCTAACACAAAACAGGTGAAAGGTGGTCCAGGCTTCCTTAGCACAACATGTCAAAGTGCTGGTTGAGGCCGTAGAAGACTTAAGCAACCCCCTTCTCTGAAAAGAGCATAGACTTAGTTAAACTAGACACCAAAGATATTGCAGACCCTTCTATAACTGTCTCATTGTTATACCACGTGTGTAGAAGAGATTGCAAGATAAAACCAAGCCATTAACAGAGCCTACCAAGCAAAATAAACTCCCCTTGTTCAGCAAACTTCCTGCAAGGGAGCTCTCCAAAGCCAAATTGCAGCTGTCCTTGAAAAAAAACACAGTGCACAATTTGTGATTTCAATATATTGAAGTCTGTGGAAAACTTTCATAATTCATTTTCAGCTGCATATTTATCTAAGCTGCTCATTCAGTCTTTTTGAGGCACAGCATTTTATACATTTAAAATGTAATTTTGTGTTTGTCGAGGGGCACATACCCCCTTGACACTATGACCACCTCTGCAGCTAATGGCCCTACATATCTGCCCCTCTAGTAGGGTATTTACGGCCATCTGGCTACGTTCAAAAGTACTAGGCCCCCTATCAGGGAATTACGACCGTGAGGTGAGTCCTTGTCTGTAAGCCAAGTCCCTATCTTGGGGTGATTACGTCCCTCTGGCCATATCCAAAAGTATTTGCCCCTCTACCAGGGGAGTTACGGCCCTGAGGCCTAGTCACCAATCCAGGCCCCTCTATTAGGGTAATTATGGCCTTTTGGCCACGTTCAAAAGTATCTGTCCCGCTACCCTACCGGGGACTTACAGCCCTGAGGCCTAGTTGCAGGGAAGCCTCTCCTAGCTAGGGAGCGGTTTGGCCAGGGTAGGGAAAAGGGGGGTAGGGGACCCAGGCCCTCCCGCTCCATCAGGTCCCAGCCCAGAGCCCTGTAGGCAGAGACAATAGCTACTGCCTGTGGGTGGGGATTCCTGCCAATACACACCGAGCCGGGAAGCTAATCCTCCGCCCTGGGCTGCTTCCTACGACTCTGGCGTCTACGTAGTCTGCTCGCCTACTGGGTACGGCCCTTGGTCGAGGCTGTGGCTGCAGCTGTGGACGCTACTCCCCGAGCGTCTACGGGCATTGCTCCTGGGGCGGCGGCTGCAGGTGCTGCCCCACGGACAGCTGCGGCTGTGCATGCTGCTCCGGGGGCAGCTGCGGCTCTGGCAACAGCTGCTGAAGGAACCCTTCCGGAGCCGCAGCTTGAGCTCCTGCTCTCCCAGCTGTCCGCCCCAACTGCAGGGTTCCCTGAATTCTTATACCCTGGCTCCGCTGGGAGCATGCCCAGCAGGGCTGAAAGGGAGGGGCCTTTTCAGCCAGCTGAGCGCAGGCTACTCGCTGCCCTTCAGTGCAGAGCAGATATGCCCTGTCACACTGTTTAATGGCCCTCTATTTGAAAAATCTTTATTAGGTCATGCCCTAAGATTCTGGCAACATTCATGTTTTTTCACGAAAACCACCATTTTTTTCACAAATCTGACCAGCTATATTACATTGAACCAATGCATATCACTGCAAATAAATAAATTTGGATGACAGGACAAATGAAGAACAAAAGGAAAGGTTTACAGGCTGAAGCAAACGGCAGGATTACCATACCTCACTCAATGACAGCTGCCATGTATTTGTAAAACAGTGAGTGTCCTGTAATAAGAATAATTATTACATTTAATTGTGTCAGCACAAAAAGGCCCCAATTAAAGTCCCAGTTCCGATTCCTGTGTTGGGCGTTCTACAGAGACAGACAGGGTCCCCACCCCTAAAAAGACCGAATTAATAACATGAAGCAAGCTATAAGTGCTTGTGATAAACAGTTGCACTGCAGCTAGGACTTGAGTCATAACAAAGAAGTCTCATAGTTACACAGGTTAGCTCTTGCACAGCTTGGGTGCATCTACACTGCAGCATTTTTCTGGAAAACCAGCCGCTTTTCTGGAAAAAAATACTTGTTTGCTATTGTGTTATTTCAACAGAAAGCCAAAAGAATGGAGGAATTTTTCCCACAGCAGTAAACCTCTTTCTATGAGGAAGAAGACTTTTTCTGAAAATACTTTTTCAGAAAAAGGAGTATATGGACACGGAAGAGGGAGGTTTTTTGAAAGAAGAGGCCTCCAGGAAATAACACAGGTGCCTGGGTGGCCACTCCGTCCAGACTATTCAGAACTCTATGGCTACATCTACACTGCAGGCTTCTTGCACAAGAACTGTTTTATGCAAAAGTTCTTGTGCAAAAGGTCTTCCACAAGAGCGTGTCCTCACTGCCATGTGCTTTTGTGGAAGAGATGTGCTTTTGCGCAAGAGCATCCATGGCAGAGTGGATGCTCTCTTGAGCAAGAAAGCTTTGATGGCCATTTTAACCATAGGGGTTTCTTGCACAAGAAATTCATGTTGCCTGTCTACACTGCCTTCTTTTGGAAGAGCTCTTGCGCAAGAGGGCTTATTCCTCGTGGGGAGAGGAATAATTCTTCTGGAAGAAGCCCTGTTTTCCGACGCTGTACGGTAAATTTACTTGCGCAAGAATACGCATGCAGTGTAGACACAAGAACGCACATGCAGTGTAGACGCAAGAACGCACATGCAGTGTAGATGAATAGGTGTGCACATGGGGTGTGCCGGGTGTGCCCAGGCACACCCTAATGTCTCGGGTCGGTGTGATGGCGCCTTGGGGTTTTCCCGTCTCCTGCACCCCCGTAATGGCACGAACAGACTCCACCAGCCACTAGAATAGAGGGAGTTTATTGCTTCTCCAGGATATAGCACAGCACAGATGTAATCTGGTTACAGGGCAGGCCTAGGATGCCTCAGCCCCCCCTTGAGATGGGGGAGGCTGGGCCCCTAAATTCCAGCCCCTTTCCCTAGGCTGTCTCCTCCATGCTCCCAGACAGAAACTAACTCTCTTCCAGCCCTGCCCTCCAGCCAGAGCTCCACTCCCCTTCTACCCATTGTTCCGCTCCCTCGGAGATCACTGGTCAGACAGGTTTGAAACCCCCTTGCATAATGACTCATCCCCTGCCCTGCTGGGCTGTGCTGCAGCCAGCAGCCAGTGGAGGTCACTCACAACGCAAGCCTAGCAACCAGCAAGGTACCCACACTATGTCACAGCTGGCTAGCCCGAGCCATTTTTGCACCCTGGGCCCGGTCCGGCCCGGCAGCACGACGCGGCCCAGCAGCACGGCGCAGCGCTCCTGAGGCGCCTGGGATCACCCCTGCCCAGGACGGCAGCACGGCGCGGTGCCCCTGAGGCACACAGGAGCGCCCCCGCCTGGCCCGGCAGCACGGCGTGGTGCCCGTGAGGTGCCCCAGGCTAGGGCCCGGCCGGCCTGTAGCTTGGGCCGGCTCTGACTCCAGCCCCGCAAATAGGAAGGCAGAAGCCGAAGGTAAGGTAACGGATGGGATGGGAGGGGAAGGGGGAAAAAAGAGGAAGGGGTGGGAGAGGAAGGGGCTTGTGCTGAGGGGAGGGGACAGGTCAGGATAAGAAAGGGGAAGGCACCAACAGACAGGGTAGAGGAGAGACAAATGCCAGGGGGCCAAGTGGAGACAATGAGGAAAAGGGCAGGAGGGGAGGTGTCAGTGGGAGGGGGGACAGGGTGATGCTGGGAGAGGAGAGGGTAAGGGGGCTAGATGTGGAAGAGAGAGGTGCTGGGAGAAGGCTTGAAAGAAGGGGTGGGCATGAGGAAGGCAGGGATGGAGCAAGGCATCGGTGAGGACACGCGTATGAGGAGAATGGGGGCAGAGGGTGGTGAGGGGGTGGGCACCAGGGAAAAAGGGGGCAGGGGTGGTGACGGAAGGGGGAGGCACCAGGAGCACGCAGGGCTAAGGGAAGGTGCAGGTGCCAGGGGATTCTGGGGGTGAAGCAGAAGGGCAGACACCTGCAGGGGAGGGACCAGCACCAGAGGAGAGAGGCAGGGCAGGTGTGTAGCGGGAGGTGTTAGGAGAGGGGATGAGAAGGGGTATTTCACATGATCAGAGTGGGGCTACTGGAAGAGTGGGCACAGGGGGCAGAGAAGGGCTGATGGAGGGGGGCAGGCCTCAGGAAGGCTGAGGGCAGTGAGAAGGGCAGGAGTCAGGACAGCAGAGGCAGGTGAGGGGTTGGAGGGCAGCAGGCACCAGAGGAGATGATGGAGCAAGGGGAGGAGACATGGCAGCAGAGGGAAAAGGTAGAGGTTTATGAGATATTTATTAATAACTTGGGTGCCACAGTGGCACATGCAAACAAGCCATATGAACTCAGTACTGGTGCACAACACAAAATTAATTCTGCTCATGGGAGGAAACTCTGAGGGAACACTCCCCCCAGCCTCTCTGCCGCCGAGTTAATGTCACACACATTGGGTTAATGCAACTGCAGGATAGTTGCATGAGGGGAGTTTGGTGAGAGCCAAATTAATCCCTGTTGGTAGGAGGATGGTGGGAAAAATCCTTAGAGGGGGTCACATGACACCTTTTACTTCTGGTTATGTGCCCATCTTGCCCCCAGAGTGTTACCTCCAGAGGTGTGGCTAATGGGAGTCAGGGGGTGTGGCCAATTGGGGGTCAGGGGTGCGGCTAATGGGGGTCAAAATACATTTAAAAAAAATTCTTTGGGTGCACACCCTAATGAAATGTGCTGTGCATGCCTATGTGTAGATGGCTGTTCTTGTGCAAAAAGCCTGCAGTGTAGACGTAGCCATATATGTCCTGTCTCCTGGCAGCTCTTAAAGCTGCAGGCACCTGAGACAAACCTTGTGTCAAGAAGTCAGGCCTGGGAGCTGCGCCTCAGCACACAGCTCTGACTGCCACCCACATTTGGGCCCATGGGCCAGGGGCACCTAATGGCATGCACCCTCCTGGTCCAGGGTAGGGATACTGTCCCTCCTGGCGCTCTGGGATGAGGAGGAGACCCTGCAGAAGCTCCACTCCCAGAGGCAAAACCCTGACATCTACAGACGAATGGCTGAGGCTCTGGGCGTGAGGGGATACCTCCTTCCCCTTCCCCCTGTGCATTAGAAGAGGGCTACCCCAGGGCCAAGGAGCGCAGTTCTTGCTCCGGGGCAGAACCCCTCTTCTACCCCTACTACCAGGAGCTCCACCAAATCCTGGGGAGTGGAGAAGCCCTTTCTCCACCCGTGGTGGTGGACTCCGGCTAGAGATGCCCATCGTCACCCACCCAGAGCTCCCTACACAAGAAGAGGAGGAGGAGGACAATGAGCAGCTGCAGGAGGAGGAACTGGCCAGCACGGTCACCCTTACCTTGCAGCCAGTACCCTAGGCCCTGGATATCTCACAGACATCCTCTGAGGGTGGGGAGGGATCATGAGGCGAGTGCTCTCAGTTTGTCACACACACACGGGGCAGGGGAGGTGGGCGCAGAGGGGATGGGATGCTATTGTCACTCAGACTGGACATTGTGCTGCACTGTGTGCACATGGAACTACGTGCAGTGCTAGTCTGTGCCACGCAGCCTCAGGAGGCAGCCCTGGAGCACCCCCAGGCTTCTGCTCACAGGCTCAGGGGAGGCCACACACAAGTCTGACCCCTGGGTGGGGGGACACCCTCCCACAACCAGCCACCGTTGGAAGGAGGCTGGGCACAAGGGAGCAGGCAGACTGAGGTGTATATATGGTATGTATATATGGTTGTGACTATTTTCTTCCACTATTTGATCTGAGGAAGTGGGTCTGGCCCACGAAAGCTCATCACCTAATAAACCATCTTGTTAGTCTTTAAAGTGCTACATTGTCCTGCATTTTGCTTCAGCTACCCCAGACTAACACGGCTACATTTCTATCACTATTCTGAGGTGTGCCGCACACAGTACATGGGCATGCCTGCCTGTGCGAGGCACCACCTGTTCCCGTGGACAGCACTGCCAGGTGCAGGTGTGCGTGTGGGCCTCATGGAAGGCCAGGTTGCTCCAGGTCCCTCTCCCACCAATGAGATCCCACTGTGTCTGGACACTGCCCTTGCCTGCTTGTCCATGGGATGGGGGGGGGGGAGTGGGAAGCATGGTCCCCTGGGCACCTCAAGGCCCCTGGGAGGCAGGGCCCACTGCGCAGGCTACACATGGCCTTGCTCCTGGGACCTTCCCATCTTCTGGACCGAGGACTGTTGCTCGCAGCTAACAGAGGAGGGCTCGGCCTCAGGGACAGTGTCTGCACTAATGACTGACCACCTCTCCCTCTTTATTCTCTATAGCCGGACCAGCTGTCGCTTTGGGGTGATCCCATAGCGCCCAATCCCGGGGGAGCCGCAAGCGCACAAGGGTCCACGAGGACCTCATGAGGGAGCACCTGGCCATCCTACATGACATGCAGCAAACCCTGGCCCAGAAGGTCTGGAATGACACTAGTGGTGGGACCACACGTGGGACCAGCTTGTGTGGTTTCCTACACTAGTTATACTACAGGGCTACGTCTAGACTGGCATGATTTTCTGGAAATGCTTTTAACGGAAAAGTTTTCCGTTAAAAGCATTTTCAGAAAAGCGCGTCTAGATTGGCAGGATGCTTTTCCGCAAAAGCACTTTTTGCGGAAAAGCATCCCTGGCCAATCTAGACGCGCTTTTGCGCAAAAAAGCCCCGATCACCATTTTCGCGATTGGGGTTTTTTTGCGGAAAACAAATCTGAGCTGTCTACACTGGCCCTTTTGCACAAAAGTTTTGCGCAAAAGGGACTTTTGCCCGAAGGGGAGCAGCATAGTATTTCCGCAAGAAGCACTGATTTCAAACAGTAGAAAGTCAGTGCTTGTGTGGAAATTCAAGCGGCCAGTGTAGACAGCTGGCAAGTTTTTCCGGAAAAGCAGCTGATTTTCCGGAAAAACTGGCCAGTCTAGACACAGCCCAGTTGTTACTGGGTGTGCACGTACCTGGCTCAATGCCATTCTTATCACGCTTATGGGCTGAGACCAAGGTCAAACTTGTTTAACCGCTTCGTAGTTTCCCAGCTCAAGGCCCGGGTTAGAGCTGATAAAGTCCAGCTGCTGTTTGTGCTTGCAGTGTCCCACACTATGCTAAGCTAGGTACAGCAGGGATGGAAGCTTCCATCCTAGGCCTGCTAAGCTGCAGGCCCCACATATGACTTTCATGTGACAACTCCCTTCTGTTCCTCTCTGTCAACCTGCCTTTTCCTTTTATTATTCTTATGAGGACAAACACTTCTTTACATACCTAATTCCCCACTGAAAAAAGTCAGGCACCTCTCTTCCTGCTCTTAGAATGCGTGGGGCGCTAAACCGTCTCCTTACAACATAGGCAGGGGCATTCCTTTTTCAGATGTTCCCTCCTCCCACAGGCAGAACACTCTCTTGGCCAGGTTTCTCATCTCCTAACTATGAAAACACTTTTCTGTTCCTGCAGCCTTTGCAAATTTCCGCCCGGAGGACCCTATGCAAACGTTGTTGCTGTCCGGTCAACTTTGCCAAATAACCTTGCAGGCACAACTACATTTTTCATTGTCTCTGCTGGTTCTCTAGGGATGCATCTACACTGCAGTTAAAAACTGATGGCTGGCCAGTGCCAGCTGAGTTGGGATTTTGGGGGCTATTTAACTGTGCTATGGACATTTGAGGTTGATCTCAAGCCTAGGCTCTAAGATCCTTCCCCATCACAGGGTCCCAGAGCTCAAGCTTTGGCATTGTAGAATCCCTCACACTTCTCAGGAATAACTGTCACGCCCATTTCTCCACTGAGTTGTAAGGGGGTTGCACTCACTGCTAGGGTACAACTTGACACGTGCACAACTCTACATAGTACTTTCATTATACTAATATAACTGTCCAAGCTGCCCTGTGTAGACAACATCTTGGTTTGTTATTAATGCATCCAATGTTAGCTATTCTTCTTGAGACAAGTGCCCACTCAAGACTACAATGAGGAACTGAGAAGGAAGAAGAGGAATATTGTTTCCAGTTTCTCTGTCTTTTATGTATGACACAGATCCGATAGGGAGCGCTATCTATTTTTTTAAAGTATTTTCATAGTTTATGTTTTTGAGTCACAAGAAAAAGGAAAGAGTGCCAGGGAAGTATTGACTTTAAGTAGATAACAGGAAAAACTTAAAAAACAACAAATGGTCTAGCAGCACTCTAAAGACTAACAAAACATGTAGACCGGTGGTCACCAACCAGTAGATGGGGATCTACCAGTAGATCCTGGAGCTTCTGAAAGGTGATCCTGACTGTTTTGGCCAGGAAGCTATCAAGCACAGTACTTCAATTGCCCCTTCACCCACTGTCATGCTGCTTCTGCTCTCTGACTTGGAGCTGCCCCCTGGGAGCCTCCTGCTTGTTGTGCACGGTGTGGGAGGGAAAAGAGGGGAGGCGCTGATGTCAGGGTGTCCCCCCTTCCCTCACTTCTGTACCCCATTTCCACACAGAGTGAAGGGGATGGAGGGAGCCTGACAATGCAAATCTCTGTCATTCTCACAAACGCACTGTCTTTTACTCTCATCTCCTGACCCAACACACACGTGGGGGGTTGTTCTTTTTTTTTACTGCTTGCCCCTGCAGCCCCTGAGAGAGGCAGAGCACATGCTGTCCTTGCCTGCAGACACCATTCCTGCAGCTCCCATTGATCAGTAATGGTGAACATTGGCCAGTAGAAGATGTGGGCTCAGTACTGTAGATGAAGGGCAGCACATGGAGTCATTGTTGTACATGCCAGCTGCTTTCAGGCGTGGTGCAAGGCCAGGGCAGAAGTGTTGGGCTTGTTTCTTACGTAATATAGCAAAGATTGTAATAACCGAGTAGTTTGGTTGGCATTTTGAATCCAAAGTTTATGTGCCATTCAGGCTCTGCCATAAAATCTTTACAAACGTCAAAAAACTTAAGTACAATTATTTCAGTCTAAAAGAAGCATTTCCTAACTGGCTCCCCTGTGAAAGCTTTCTCTCAGATCAGTCCAGATCTGGCAGCACAAGGTCTGGAACACTTTATCTGGGGATGGCACACAGCTTGTAGGGCTCTGGAGAATGTATGAGGACATAAGTTCCATCTTCCTTTGGCCTGGGGTGAACTTCTGGGATTTGGAAAGTGAAATGCTGCAAGAGAGTTGTGAAGAAGAGAAACAGCTCCTTCCTGGCCAGCTGCTCCCCCAGACACATACGGCGACCTATAAAAGAAAGAGTAAGGAAGGAGAAAGACGGAGACCCCAAAACAAAATAAGTATCTTCAATATCTGGAAAGATACTGGAGCAAATTATTAAACCATTAATTTATAAGCACCTGGTGGATAATAGAGGTATAAGGAATACACAGCACAGATTTATTAAGAACAAATCATCCCGAGCCAACTTAATTTCCTTCTTTGATTGGATTACTGGGTTAATGGATGGGAACAAGCAGAAGAAGTGATATACCTTGGTTTTAGTAAGGCTTTGGACACAGTGCTGCATGACATTCTTATAAGCAAACTACAAAAATGTGGTCTAGGTGGGTGCACAACAGGTTGAAAGACCACACTCAAAGGCTATGTCTACATTAGGTTTTTTTTGTGGAAAGAGGCAATGCAAATGAAGCGCTCATTAGCATTTTCTCATGCTTCATTTGCATTATCTCGTCCGATGCTTTTTGCGCAAGAGGTTTTTGCGCAAAAACTAGCAGTGTAGATGGATCTGTTTTGCACAAAAAAAATCTTTTGCGCAAGATCTGTATCCCTCCTTTATTGCGGCATAAGGATCTTGTGCAAAAGGGTTTTTTTGCGCAAAATGGATCCGTCTACACTGCTAGCTTTTGTGCAAAAACCTCTTGCGCAAAAAGCATTGGAAGAGATAATGCAAATGAAGTGCAAGAAAATGCTAATGAGTTTTTCATTTGCATTGCCTCTTCTTCAAAAAACCTAGTGTAGACATAGCCAAACTGTAGTTACCAATGGCTTGCTGTCATTACTGTGAGGGTATATCGAGTGGGGTCCTGCAGGGGTCAGTCCTGGGTCTTTTGCTATTCAATATTTTCCTTACTGACTTGGAAAACAGACTAGAGAGTCCGCTTATAAAACCTGCAGGTGACACCAAGCTGAAATAAATTGCAAGCACCTGTTGAAGAGCAGATTTAATTCAAAATGCCCTTGACAATTTGGAGAACTGAATTCAACAAGATGAGATTCAATAGAGACTAATTCAAAGTGTTTCACTTAGGAAGGAAAACTCAAATGCACAACAAACAAGTGGAGGAATCACTGTCAAGGTGGTAACACTGGTGAAAAGAATCTATGGCTCATAGTTGACCACAAACTACATATGAATTATCAGTGTGATGCAGCTGCAAAAAAAGCTAATGTGGTTCTGGGGTGTATTAACAGGCATGTTGTATGTAAGACACAGGAGGCCATGCCCTGCTCTGCTTGGCACTGGTGAGGTCTCAGTTGGAGAACTGTGTCCAATTCTGGGCACCACAGTTTAGGAGAGATGTGAACAAACTGGAAAGAGGCCAGAGGAGATCAACCAAAACGACCAAAGGTTTGGAAAACCTGAGCTGGGAGGAAAAGTTGACAAATGTGGGCTTGTATAGTCTTGAGAATAGGAGACTGAGGGCTGACCTGAAAACAGACTTCCACTATGTTAAAAGGTGTTCTAAAGAGGGTGGTGATCAATGGTGTTCTATGTGAAGGCAGGACAATAAGTCATGGCTTTAAGCTGCAGCAAGGGACATTTAGGTTAGATGCAAGGAAAACCTTTCTAAGTACAAGGGTAGTTAAACTCTGCAGTAGGATTCCAAGAGAGGTCATGGAGTCCCCATCAGGAATGGCAAGGGGGAGGTACAGCAGGAGGTGTTGGGGGAGGAGGGAGAGCAGGGCAGGAAGAGGTAGAGCAAGATCAGGCACAGTTGGGGGAGGAGGTGGAACGGGGCAGGAGCAAGGTGGAGTTTAGCGGAAGTGGAAAGAGGAGGGTGGGTGGAGTTCACTGAGGGATGGATTAAGGGCAGGCCCTGGGGCAGAGCAGAGGTCAAGCACCCCAAAGGAAATCAGAAAGTCAGCACCATTGGTCTCTTCCCCCCAGAACCCTGTCCCCCATTCACTCTCCTCCTCCTCCTCTTCCTCCCTCCTGCTTACCTTTACATCTGATAAAAAGTGATGGAACCATGGCTCCCCTGTTCTGGGGCCCCGGTCCCCACCACTGGAAGTGTTTAAAAACAAGTTGGGCAAACACCGGTCAGAGAGGGTCTAGATTTACTTGGTCCTGCCACAGGGCAGGGGCCTGGACATGACGACTTCTTGACGTCCCTTCCAGACCTACTTTTTTATGATTCTAAGTCACTGAAGAAGCAGGACTCCCACCCAGGAACAATGAATTACATCAAAGGATCTTCTCCTTTTCCCCTTCAGCAATATAGCATTGGTGGCCACAAACACCTAACTCTGGATAGCCAGAAATGCACGTATTGCCTCACTGGAACAGGCCTCTGGTCCATCTACTCCAGTATCCTCTCCCTGACAGTGATCAGTGCCAGATATTTCTAGGGAAAGTTCAAGAGACCCCGTAACGAGCAGTTAATATTTGGCTTATGCCCTTCAGCATGAGAACTGCTGCACTTTATTCATTTTAAAGAGAAAGACATCTGCGACTCCTTTCCACAGGGATGGCCTTTCCCAGCTGCTCCTCCCCTGGGACTTACCTGCAGAGAAAGGCAAGAAGGCCTCTCGCTTCACAAACTGCCCATCTGCATCCAGGAAGTGCTCTGGGTAGAACTGGTGAGGCTTCTCCCAAACCGTTTCATCCTTCAGCACCAAGGTCAAAGCCGTGATAATGATGGTGCCCTAAACATTGCCATTAACATCCCATAAAACAAACAAGCTAAATGTCAACTTTACCTTAGGCTTCCTTTTACTATAATCTACAGTGAACACAAAGCCAGGCAGTTCTCTGTTGCCTATCAATAAGGTTTGTGTATGTAAATGAAATTTCTACTTCTGTGACGGGGTGTGACTCACTACTGCAGCACCTCCTGTTGGCTGTCCTGGGTATTAACGATGTTTGATGGCTGTCTGGAGTACTTTCTGCCCTCCATCTACAAGGCAGTCAGACTTCCTCCCTCCTCAAGCTCAAGGGAATGACTCCAGCTGCTCTGTACTGTAGCTCTGATTATAGGGGTCTGCCTGGCCCCAACTGACTTCTCCTATCAGCTCTTCTGTGATTGGCTGCTTCCTGCACAGCCTCTCTAAGGCGCCCTGAGATCCCAGTGTGGGGCAGGCAGCCCATCACAACTTCCTTTAATATATTAGCAGAACAAAATTTCCTCCTACTCCAGAGATCTCCCTACACTTTCAAGCAAATGAATTATGTATAATGAGACTGAGTTGAATCTGTACAGCTGGATCTATTGGCAGAAATACAGCTGGCTGTGAGGTCCGAGTCCATTAGAATAGCACACTTCATAACCGGCCAGGCACGAAGTAATTAAGTATGCTAACAATCTACAGATGGGCTGCATGCATTTTCCAGGGGTCACAAGTGCTGTACCTTAGGGATGAAAAAGCCTTGAACTTCGGTGTCCCGGCATGTTGTGCGAGGCACTCCAGCAAAAACCGTATCACAATAACGCTGAATTTCATGGATCACAGCATTGGTGTAAGGCAAGTTCACTCGATCCTCTATCTCAGGAGACCTATCCCTGCCAATCACCGTATCAATTTCCTCATGGACTTTTCCTGGAAACACAGAAACATTGGGTGCGTCTAGACTGGCAAGATTTTGTGCAAACGCAGCTGCTTTTGTGCAAAAACTTGGCAGCTGTCTACACTGACCGCTTGAATTTGCGCAAGAGCACTGACTTTGTAATGTACAAAATCAGTGCTTCTTGCACAAATACTTTCATGCTCCCGCTCGGGAAAAAGCCCTCTTGTGCAAGAATTCTTGCACAAGCGGGCCTGTGTAGACAGGGAAGAACTGTTTTGCACAAAAACCCCCAATGGCTAAAATGGCGATTGGGGCTTTCTTGTGCAAAATCGCATCTAGACTGGCCACAGATGCTTTTGTGCAAAAGCACTTTTTGTGCAAAAGCATCCTTGCCAATCTAGACACTCTTTTGTGGAAATACTTTTAACGGAAAAACTTTTCCGTTAAAAGTATTTCCGCAAAATCATGCCAGTCTAGACGCAGCCATTATGTATAGCAGGGAGTATAACAAGAGTAGATGTAATAGACTACGAAGGACCTGATCCACTAAAATCAACTGAAACATTCTTTTAGTTTCATGTCTAAAGAGATCCTCAACCAACAGTGGGGAATAAGCAGGAGCGAGTTAGCTTGAGGAGGACGCTGGCCTTTGTGTGGGGGACAGTGAAGGAGGAAGAGGACCAGGAGAACATGCAGATGGTCCCCCGCCAGAGGAGTGGCTGACAAGTGTGTGTGGAGGGATGTGGCTCTGTTTTGGCAGAGGCAGCAAAGAAGGGTGGGAAAGCGAGTAGTCGAGAAGTTAACTCGACTACCTGATTAGCTTAGGGTTATAGGGTAGTTGACTACTCGCTTATATCCCCACTCTCTGTGCCACATGGTGTGAGGGAGCAGTGGATCTCTGTATGCAGAGATCCACTGCTCCCCTCCCCTCAAGAAGCTCACAGAGACACATTTGCCAGCAGCAGCCAGATGCTTTGAGTGGTGTGGGGCACCATGGCATTGAGCCTGCCTCCCTGAGTGACCTGCTGCCTTGCCAGACAGGAGCCACTTCTGGTAAGTGCCTCCCAGCCAGGGCCAAAGCCTTCATCTCGCACCCCCTCCTGTACTCCATTCCCTACCTCAGGTCAGAACCCCCTCCTGGACCCAAACTCCCTCCCAGACCCCACATCACCTTGTGCACCCCAACCCCCTGCCTGGAGCTCCCTCCTGTACCCAAATCCATCCCAAACTCCACACCTCCTCCATTAACATCATAGAAAAGTGAGGCCCATGATCACTGGACAAAATTCTTGGAGTAGCTCCTGGCAAAAATTATAGCCCACTCCTGCTACAAATGTATGGGTACGTCTACACTACAATGTTAATTCGAACTAAGCTAATTCGAACTAATGCATCTAGAACTAAAAACTAGTTCGAATTAGCGTTTTGCTAATTCGAACTAGCGCGTCCACATTAAGTGGACCCTGAACCGGGCTTAAGGATGGCCGGAAGCAGTGCCGGCAGGGCATCAGAGGAGGACTTAGAGCGTGGAGATGCTGTCTCAGGCTAGCCGAGGGCTGTGCTTAAAGGGTCCCGAGCCCCACCCCGGACAGACAGTTCTCAGGGGTGCCCCGCTTGCAAAGCAGTCCTGGCTTGGAGTGCCCTGAGTGCCCACACTGGGCACATCACAGCACTCGGCCATCAGCCCGGCTGCACTTGCCGCAGGCTGCCATCTGCGGAGAGGGGGCAATTGGGGGGATGCAGGAGAGCTTCCACCCCCAGAAGCCCGCAGAGCCAGCCCAGTCCTCCCCATCGGGGGCTCGTGCCCCATTCCTCCCTCACCTCCTTCCA
Source organism: Pelodiscus sinensis (assembly GCF_052426305.1). Classification (NCBI taxonomy): domain Eukaryota; kingdom Metazoa; phylum Chordata; order Testudines; family Trionychidae; genus Pelodiscus; species Pelodiscus sinensis. Next base: position 90,407,152 of record NC_143052.1, on the reverse strand, counting down.
CTTACCCTTCCCTAGCCCCTCTTCTTGATGTACAAAATAAAGATAACGTGTCTTCCAAAATGGAATCTGTCTTTCTTGAACAAAACTGGGGGAGACTGGGAAAAGGAGGTGGGAGAGGGGAGGGCAACTAAAATGATCAGGGGTTGGGAACAGGTCCCATATGAAGAGAGGCTAAAGAGACTAGGACTTTTCAGCTTAGAAAAGAGGAGACGGAGGGGGGACAGGATAGAGGTCTCTAAAAGCAGGAGTTGGGTGGAGAGGGTGCATACAGAAATGTTCTTCATTAGTTCCCATAAAGAAGGACTAGAGGACACCAAAGGAAAGGAATGGGTAGCAGGCTTCAAACTAGTAACAGAAAGTTCTTCTTCACAAAGCAAAGAGTCAACCCATGGAACTCCTTGCTGCAGGAAGCTGTGAAGGCTAGAACTGGAACAGAGTTTAGAGGGAAGTGAGATCAAGTCATGGAGGTTGGGTCCATGGTGTGCTATTAGCCAGGGGGTAGGAGTGGTGTCCCTGCCCAAGGTTTGTGGAAGGCTGGAGAGGGATGGCAGGAGACAAATGGCTTGGTCACTGTCTTCGGTCCATCCCCTCCAGGGTCCCTAGGGTTGGTCGCTGTTGGCAGACAGGCTACTGGGCTAGATGGACCTTTGGTCTGACCCAGGACGGCCATTGTAAGCTCAGGGCTCAGGGTCGGGGGTCTCAGTGGACCCCCTTGATTCTCTTGCACACCTGCTCCTGGGTGGCCAGGCTGGCAGCTATCGTGCCCAAGCCGGCCACTTTCCTGTGCTTAGTGCGGAGATCATGGACAAGGTCCACGATGTCCGCACTAGCCCAGGCGGGTGCCCGCCTCTTGCGGTCCCGGGCAAGCTCCCGGGAGCCGCCAGCCTGGTCCCGGGAAGAGGGGGAGGGCTGGGGGGCATCGGGCGGGTGGCTCTATCCATGCCAGGTGCAGGGTCTGCTGGCTGGGTGCTGGCAGGCTTGCACCTGGCACGGGCACCGTAGCCAGCCCGTGCCCCTTTAAGGAGTCCGGGGCCGGGAGGGTGGCAGACGAGTTTCCCTGGTGTTGGCCAGAGTGGCCACCAGGGAAACCTGGGGAGGGCTAGCCTCCCACTAGTTCGAATTAAGGGGCTACACACCCCTTAATTCGAACTAGCTAGTTCGAACTAGGCTTAATCCTCGTAAAATGAGGATTACCTAGTTCGAACTAAGCGCTCCGCTAGTTCGAATTAAATTCGAACTAACGGAGCGCTAGTGTAGCGCCTATGAAAGTTAGTTCGAACTAACATCCGTTAGTTTGAACTAACTTTGTAGTGTAGACATACCCTATTTCAGTGTAACAATATAGGTCAGGGGTATGAAAAATCCACCCCTATGAGTGATTAGCTTTACCAAATTAAGCTGCTATGTAGGTGTCTATGGAGTGAAATAAAGCAGCCTGCATGGAGGTATGTGTGTGAATGGAGTAATTAGGCCAAGAGCCAGACTGCATGAGCGGGGGGAGTGTGTGTGACTTGGTTTGCTCTGATTGGTGTTTATGGTGTGTGTGGGGGAGTGTTGGAAGTGGAAAGCAGCTGAGCCAGGCAATGAACTTTGGAGGGAGGAGGGGTGAGAGAGAGGTTTGGGAGAGGAAAGTTCCTGTGGCTGAGGAAGGATGACGTGAGGGGTTTGGTGGGGGCTGCAGGAAGACATGAGATTGACCACTTGAGGGAAGGAGGAAGGGAATACAACTTAGGAAAGAAGAGGAAGGCAGATGGGATGGAGAAGAAAGGGAAAGAGAGGCAACAATAAGTGCACAATGTCAAAAAAATGTCTAAAGTGAGTAAACAATCACCTGGGCTGGGCCATAAGGGAAGACACTGGGGCTTTGAAGATGCTGATCTCTCATTAACCTGGTGGTCCTTCCTGTGGATAGGATTGCCAGATGGTTGAAACAAAAATACTGAACTCCCTCCCCCTGCAAAAAAAAAAAAAAACCAACCACACTGGGGAAAAAATTCTGTTGAAGGAAAAAAAAAAGGTGGCGGGGAGACCAAGGTTGTTGAGAAGAAAAAAAAAGGACTCCAAGACTTAAGCAAAAATAAAATAAAACAGCATGTCTTCTTGAAGAGTGAGGGCAGGGATAGGAACAGGGGAGCGGTTGAGCACTAAGACCCAGGGGAGTCATTACTTCCCCTTGGTTGGCAGCCATTTTGTGCCGGCAGCCTTGCGGAACCAGGTAAGCATGGGGGCTGTGGCCAGGGGCCTAGGGGTGTTGGGAGCCAGGAGGGGGCTCAGGGGAGTGGTAGGGGAGGCTGGGTGCTGAGCGTTTGTAGGGTTGCCAGGTGTCCGGCATTTTCACCTCCTGTCCGGGGAAAAAAATCAGAAAATACCAGACATCTCAGGTGTCCAATAGTCTCTGAATTTTTTGTACCGGGCAGGAGGCGAAAACACCGGACTGTCCGGGTGAATACCAGACACCTGGCAACCCTACTTGTGGACATTAAAAATGAGCATTGCCTTATGGTTGCTTTAACATTGCAAGGTCATGTGGTAATGTCATCAGGTATGCAATTCCACCTTGGACAGTGCCAGGACTTTTTCCACTGAAAGTGTGGGGAAGGGGGATGATCAAACAGGGAAACAAAAGATTCCCACCATTTATGTCAATCCTATTTAAGACCAGAGAGTGAGTAATCCTGGTCACCAGTTCTTCATTGAATCCCTGCCCAGAATGACTGCTGTAAACACCTAAGACTGAAAAGACCTAAGTCCCAACCTGATTCTGGCGTCCAGCCTGTGAAGAGAAATACCTGGAACTATAAGCTGCAGAAACTCTCCAACCTGCTTAAAACAACAGCTCAGTGGAGAAATTACTATTGGTAACCAGTTTATTTAGTGAATTAAGTGGTTGCCTGTTTGTTTATTTTGCTCAGAGATCTATTTTGTTCTGTTTGGTATCCCATATATTTGCTTAAAATTTACCTTTTGTAGTTAAACTTGTTTACGGTTTATACTAAAACCCAGTTTGTGCAATTCATAACTAGGAAAGGTAAAAAGCTGTGCATATCTTTCTCCACATTGAAGGAGGGGTCAAATTTCATGAGCGTACATTATCTAGATCTCTGTATAATGCAAGACAATATAATGTTGGGTTTACACTCTACAGGGTGTGTGTATTTGAGTGCTGGGCAATCCCTGACCTGAATTTTCCCACACAGAACTGTTTGCAGACTCTGTGTGATTCTACAGCTGGGTCTATCCCTACCTGTGTGTGTGTGTGCTATAGGACAGCTTGAGAGGCAGGCCCAGCAGGACAGGGTGAGGGAGCCCAAGCTAGTGGAACAGGTAGGTTCAGTGGGAACACAGTACATCAAGTGGCCCCCTGAAAGGAGGGTTCAACCTGTCACAGAGATGACAGCATGAAGGAAATGGAAAAGGGGAAAGAACAAATGTGAGGGAGACCAAGGATATTGTGTGAAAGTTTTGTTGTTAAAAAATGTGATAAAACGAGCTATGCAGGAAGGGACAATACTTTGTCTTCGGCCAGCCTTAGCTCCCTAGCAAACCCCTCTCCCATCACTTTGTCTTCTTTATGTTCATCAAAATTATCCTATCTGGACTCCCTCCATTTTGTTTTCCTGTTGTTGCACCAATGAGAAGTGGTACAAGTGTGTCAGTTATTTGAGGTGTTTTGCGGCTACCTCTGTTTATTGTATCAACCAATTTGCCTGGTACTGAAGGAAGGTTCATGGGTCTGAATTTCTCCAGACCAGCTTTAGAGCCTTCATAGTTACAATATTTACTACCTCCCATTCCTCTGGTGCGGTATTTGATCTTGTGACAGCATAATTTTGTTAGCAGCTCAGCCACTTAATTCTTAAAGTCCTTTGAATCTCTTGGAGGTAAGCCACCTGGTCTTGGTGGCATTTAAATGTATCCATTTATTCTAGGACCTTTTCTTTTGGTAATTCTATCTCTGGCCTTGTGCTCACTACCTGAAAATATAGAGCAAGGGTAGATATCTCCCCAGTTGGTCTCTGTTGTAATAATGACTGATATAAAACAATAATTTAATTTCTTATTAATGTCCTTATCTTCCTTGGTTATTCCCTTTCTTCCCTGGTAGTTCTGTGGACCAACTAATTGTCCCAGTCATCCTGCTTCTGATATACTGAAATATCATCTTTGGTTATGTATTCTTTACATTTCCTCTTACCTCTCCTAATGCCCACGTTATATTTTACCTCTTTACATTCCTTTCTAGTGACATCACTTGGGCTGGATTTCCATTTTATTTTTCACAGAAACCTTGGACTTGAACAACCCTGCCCCATCCTCACTTCTGACTTCAGTGTCTTTTTGATGGTTTTGTTCATTTTTTAAATCCCCCTTGTAAAGTTGTAAAGTGGCCCAGGGCTAGTTTTTGGTATAATTTCTTCTCTTCAGCGGTCAATCTTAATTATATAGTGGGGTCACTTAGGGTACGTCTACACAGCAGCGTTATTTTGGAATAACTGATATTCCGAAATAACAAAGAGTGCGTCTACACAGCAAGTTGTTATTTCAAAATAACGTTGAGCTGGAGGACTTCTTACTCTGGCTCCTGTTACCTTCATTTCATGAGGAGTAAGGGAAGTCAAATGAAGAGTGTTCTTCCTTCGGCTTCCTGCTGTGTAGACAGTGCCAAAAACTGAATTAAGCATTTCAACGCAGCACAATCGACTTTTGCCCTACTGTGTAGATGTGTCCTTAGTGTTTGGTGTATGCTTAACATTTTCAATTAAATCTTACGCAGTATTAGGACTAAATTGAGTGGAACCTTGAAATAGTTGTTTCAAGAAGAAATTGCGTAAAGAGCTGGGAAAAGGCTTCTTTTCATATATCTATATCTCTATGAAGTTAGATCAGGCTTGTTGTGAGTCATCTGATAAGTGATCCCAGATGCCTCACAACAAGTCTGATCTAACTTCACAGAGATATCGATATCAATATAGATCTTTAAGGTCAGAAGAGACCATTATGATCATCTAGTCTGACCCCCTGCACAATGCAGGCATTGTGTAATCTCACCCACCCACAAATCTCTAAACACTGGTATTCAGGAGTGGCAGCCTGGCTATGCAATAGAAGCAAATGTTAATTGAGAGCAGAGGTGAAAGGGTCTGACATTTTCAAAAGTGACTAGTGCTTATGGGTGAGAGTGTCCATTTTGACATAGCTTAAAGGGGCCCGATTTCCAAAAAGTGCTTTGTAGCCACCCTCTGAAAATCAGCCTTTTTAAGGGATCTCAAATGGAGCACCCACAATCTGAGGAGCCCCAAATCACTAGTCACTTACAGAAATCTTGGCTAGAGCTTTTGCAGCCAGCACTGAGGCTATGTCTAGACTGCAGGCTTCTTTCGAAAGAGGCTCTTTCGAAAGCATCTTTCGAAAGAGCCTCTTTCGAAAGATCGCGTCTAGACTGCAGGCGGATCTTTCGAAAGAGAAATCCGCTTTTTCGAAAGAGAGCACCCAGCGAGTCTGGATGCTCTCTTTCGAAGACGGCCTCTTTACATTGAAGAACGCCTTCTTTCGAAAGAGGAACTTTCGAAAGAAGGCGTTCTTCCTCATAAATTGAGGTTTACCGCCATCGAAAGAAAAGCCGCGTTCTTTCGAAATAATTTCGAAAGAACGCGGCTTGAGTCTGGACGCAGGGGAAGTTCTTTCGAAAAAAGGCTACTTTTTTCGAAAGAACCCCTGAGTCTGGACACAGCCTGAGAGAAAACTTAGCAAGGAGTTGTTGGGGCCAGAAGGTGCGCTTACCACCAGGAACCGTGGTGACCATAGCAGCGGTTTTCTATGCATCTACTGAGTAAGATCTTTAACAGGTGCTTTCCCTATCCTCATGAGTTTTTGCTTTCCCTCTAAGCACAGCTGTGCAGAATTACACACATCCCTCCCTCAATTACTGTAGTCCAGTCCAATAACAAATGCTATTGTACTCCAGGAGGCCCCTTCCAAAAGATGAAAACATCTATAAACAGAAAAATACTGGAAACTTGTCAATGGGAAGTGCAGGGTCGAGAGGAAGCCCCGACCCCTCTGACCTGCATCACTTACTTTGCACATCAGGATACAGAAGCATGTACAGCAGTGCCCAGCACAGGGTTACAGTGGTTGTTTCAGTGGCAGCACCAAACAGATCAAAAACAGTAAAGATAAGGTTGTCCTCATTGAAACTGCTCTCTGGGTCCATTTTAGCCTGCAGGAAATAAAAATAGGCTTGTAATACAACATAAGGTTGTTGTTGTTTTTAATTTGACTTAATAACTAGAAGCATTGTGTATAAGATTTGGATGTATAGTGCATTTTCCAGGCATAAGGGTCTGATTCCTTGTTGCCCTACACCAGGGCTACTCAACTTTGGAAGCCCTGGAGGCCACAATGATACTCACAGCACATGCTGACGGCCGCAACTTAAGTGTGGTTGCATATATATGCAACTATATATGCAAATAGTTTCTTTCATACTGACAGGCATGAATACAAAGATTAAGGCAAGACTACACAACACGCAGACCCCATTTAAGTTGGTTCTGCTGATATTAATAAAATGCAATATTGACACGATTTCTACCCATATGACAGTACTTTTAATGAGCAATGACAATCCAGGAATTTAACTACTAAAATACCTATCAACAGAAGACCATTATATTGACTCCCAGTGGAGGCCATATTCAAAGGATCCCACAAACAGACCGTAAACCCAAACCACACCATAGGCCACAAACAAACAGGCCGCTTGTTGAGTAGCTCTGTCCTACAGCTTGTGCAATCACCAACACCTGTGCAGAAGGGAGGCTGATGCCTGAATGGAACAGTAGCATTTCATGGTCCCTCTTTGAACTGGTGCACATGTTTCTACAAGGCATGGGGCATCAGGGATTCATGCTCACAATACTGAAAGTCTTCCTAGTAGGGACTAGAATTCCAAATATGAATGAGCTACAAGATTGTTCCATGACCTAGAAGAGCTAAACAAGCTGGGATTTCATTCACTACCAAAAGGTAGAGTCATTAAGGCTTCAGGGAATTAAATTTGAAATATCTTTGCATTACTTTCAATGCTCATAATTCTATACTTCACAGAAGCACAAAAATGGTTTTAAAAGACTGTACTATGGAGCCATTTCAGTGTAGTAGGTATAGCAGATACATGGTTTTAGATACTGTAATAATACTGTTCAAGGTTCCATTGTTCTAGGTTAATTCAATTTCCAGGTATTCGTTGTTGGCAGGAGCTGACAACGTGCTGGCACTGAACAAGATAAAATAAAGACAGATCCACCCTTTCAAGGTTTTACAATCTAAGCAAGAGATACAGAATTGACAGGACACAATGGTAAGGTCAAAGGAAATTATAATAAGGATAGTGTAATAGCTTAAAATCATTGACCTTACTTTTTGTGGGCAAGAAGAAAGTAGTGAATCTTTAGAAGAGGTTAGCATGAAGAGACGGCAATGGCTTACTGGACCAGAATATGGGGGGGGGGAGGAGAGGTTCAGAGGTAGGAGGAGGTATGAAAGAAGATACAGACAAAACGGTGGGAGAATTAGATGAGCAAGGCAGAACAGAATGTGTGTTCAGTGGTACTAAAAGCAGCGGAGATGTCAAAGAAAATAATAATGGGTTTATAAGCCATGAGACCTGGCCAGGAGACGGCTACTAGCAACTCTTCGATATTAGTACAGGCAGTCCCCAGGTTACATGGATCCGACTTACATCGGATCCCTACTTACAAACGGGGAGAGGCAACCCTGCACTAGCTGCTTCTCCCCAGCAGACCAGGGAGACGCGGAGCGGCTTTTCTCAGCAGACACCTCAGTTTGAGAATAAAGGACTGAGGGAAGTGAGGTGTGGGAGAATAAAACTGAACTCTGGAGAAATGTTTGGCTAGAGTTTCCCCTACAATACGTACCAGTTCCAACTTACATACAAATTCAACTTAAGAACAAACCTACAGTCCCTATCTTGTACGTAACCCGGGGACTGCCTGTACATGTCCTATCATTAGTGATGTAGGCTTTTGTCTCTTTTCATGGTGTCACTGATGCTCACTTGGCATCATCGCCACTGCTAGACTTGGTCCCCGCACTGAGCATCACAGCTTCATGCTTGCCTTCCCTCCATGTATCTGCAGGTGGGTGATGAGTGCATGTTGACAGGAAACTCCTCCCCTCCATCCCCAGGGCAGATGAGATTGTAAAACTTCACTAGTATTGCTAGTACTGCTGGGGCTGCTTTGCCACACATAGGCAAGTAACGAATACGTGAAGGACCACACCGAATAAAGCAAAATGCACTCTCGAGCCTGCAGGACTGTGTCTGCTCAGGTATTTATACAGCACTCAGTATAATGGGGCCTTGGTCCCAACTTGGATCTTAGGGGCAACCTCAGTGTGAATAATTACCTCTCACTGCATTTTTCCTACATGTACCACTCCACTGTGAGTGAAGTGCTATTGTAACAGGGATTACTAATAGGTGGGGAAGATAAAGTGACATGTTACATAACTAAGCACCCCATTTGTACGCTGAGGTTGCACTTCAGCCCAGGTCTCCTTAGATATCCTCAACCTTTCTTTTCCATGCGCCCTGGAGTGTAAGGGGGCAGGTATACAAGGATTTCAAGATCTAAAGCCAATCACCTAGCTTCCAAATGTGTGTGTTCACATAGAATCATAGAATACTAGGACTGGAAGGGACCTCGAGAGGTCATTGAGTCCAGTCCCCTGCCCTCATGGCAGGACCAAATAATGTCTAGACCATCCCTGACAGACATTTATCTAACCTACTCTTAAATATCTCCAGAGATGGAGATTCCACAACCTCCCGGGGCAATTTATTCTAGTGTTTGACCACCCTGACAGTTAGGAACTTTTTCCTAATGTCCAACCTAAACCTCTCTTGCTGCAGTTTAAGCCCATTGCTTCTTGTTCTATCCTCAGAGGCCAAGATGAACAAGTTTTCTCCCTCCTCCTTATGACACCCTTTTAGATACCTGAAAATGGCTATCATGTCCCCCTTCAATCTTCTCTTTTCTAAACTAAACAAACCCAATTCTTTCAGCCTTCCTTCACAGGTCATGTTCTCTAGCCTTTTGATAATTCTTATTGCTCTTCTCTGAACCCTCTTCAATTTCTCCAAATCCTTCTTGAAATGCGGTGCCCAGACCTGGACACAATACTCCAACTGAAGCCTAACCAGCGCAGAGTAGAGCGGAAGAATGACTTCTCACGTCTTGCTCACAACACACCTGTTAATGCATCCCAGAATCATGTTTGCTTTTTTTGCAACAGCATCACACTGCTGACTCATATTCAGCTTGTGGTCCACTATAACCCCTAGATCACTTTCTGCCATACTCCTTCCTAGATAGTTACTTCCCATTCTGTACGTGTGAAACTGATTGTTCCTTCCTAAGTGGAGCACTTTGCATTTGTCTTTATTAAACTTCATTCTGTTTACCTCAGACCATTTCTCCAATTTGTCCAGATCATTTTGAATTATGACCCTATCCTCCAGATTAGTTGCAACCCCTCCCACCTTGGTGGTATCTGCAAACTTAATAAGCGTACTTTCTATGCCAATATCTAAATTGTTGATGAAGATATTGAAGAGAGCCGGTCCCAAAACAGACCCCTGCAGAACCCCACTTGTTAAGCCTTTCCAGTAGGATTGTGAACCATTAATAACTACTCTCTGAGTGCAGTTATCCAGCCAGTTATGCACCCACCTTATAGTAGCCCCATCTAAGTTGCATTTGCCTAGTTTATTGATAAGAATATCATGCGAGACTGTATCAAACGCCTTACTAAAGTCTAGGTATACTGCATCCACTGCTTCTCCCTTATCCACAAGACTCGTCATCCTATCAAAGAAAGCTATCAGATTGGTTTGACATGATTTGTTCTTTACTAATCCATGCTGGCTGTTCCCTATCACCTTGCCACCTTCCAAGTGTTTACAGATGATTTCCTTAATTACCTGCTCCATTATCTTCCCTAGCACAGAAGTTAAACTAATTGGTCTGTAGTTTCCTGGGTTGTTCTTATTTCCCTTTTTATAAATGGGCACTATATTTGCCCCTTTCCAGTCTTCTGGAATCTCTCCTGTCTCCCATGATTTTCCAAAGATGATAGCTAGAGGCTCAGATACCTCCTCTATCAGTTCCTTGAGTATTCTAGGATGCATTTCATCAGGCCCTGGTGACTTGCAGGCCTCTAACTTTTCTAGGTGATTTTTAACTTGTTCTTTTTTTATTTTATCTTCTAAACCTACCCCCTTCCCACTAGCATTCACTATGTTAGGCATTCCTTCAGACTTCTCGGTGAAGACCGAAACAAAGAAGTCATTGAGCATCTCTGCCATTTCCAAGTTTCCTGTTAACTGTTTCTCCCTCCTCACTGACCAGTGGGCCTACCTTGTCTTTGGTCTTCCTCTTGCTTCTAATGTTGCCCCTACTTGCTCTGGAGAGCAATCGTCTTGCTCTCAGGGCTAAAAGGAAGCTGGTGCGCTTGGCTGCAGGAGGAGACATGGCATGCTCCCAGCTGGGTTTCCAGGGCTTCTAGCAGGCTGCCACATTAAGCAGCAGGCAGGAAGGCAGGTGAAATAAGCCAGCTGGGGCCTCCCTGCCCCATTGATGCAAGATTGTCCCAAGCCTGAGGCCCCTCCAAGACACCATTTAGGGAGGGCAAAATTCCCCGCCCCCAAAATTCACACGGGGACGCTGCTTGCTGTTCCTCTTCCGGTCAGGGAGTGAAAGGAAAGCGCACAGCCTGCCTGCATTTCTCTCCCTCCTAACTGAGGAGGGCAGGGGGCAGAGCAGTGAGTGGCCCATGCTGTGAGCTTTTCTCTTGCTCCCTGAGAGCGATGAAGGGGAACAGCAAACAGCTTCTTGGTACAAATCAGAGCAGGGAGACGGAGGCTTCAGCGCCCCTCACCTCCCTAAAGAGCATCCTTGCCTGCCTGCACACTCCCCATCCACACATACCCTAGCCCCTGCCCTGAGCCCCCCTACACTGCCAGCCCCCTGCCCTGAGCTCCTCCTCACACCCCTAGCCCTCTGCCCTGAACCCCACCCCTTGTACCTCCAGCCTCCTACCCGGTACCCCTCCTCACAATCCCCAGTCCTAGCTCCTGCACTCCCCCCACATCAACCCTCTGTCCTGAGCCCCTCTTCTCACACTCCAACCCTGACTTCTGCACCCACCACACCTCCATGCACCTGCCCTGACTCCTGCAGCCCCCACATCCTCCCCTGCCATGAGCCCCCCACATTCCAATCCACACCTAAATTTCTTACAGATACTGTCATATCGCAACACCTCCACCCCTCCCTGCCCTGAGAAAGAAATTACTTTCATCTCGGCTTCCTCTTTCGGCTGCATGCACTCGGGTGAAAGGACTTGCAGAATCCAAGTCTCAGAGTCACAGGCTCACAAATCCAAACCTTTTCTGTCTCCTCTAGAAAAGCATCAATGAAGTCTCTGGTAAAGGCTGGGTCCCGTGTTTCCTTGTGCTCCTTCACAATCTCCCTTAGTATTTTGAAGCTCTCAATATAGGGCTGGAAGACGTTGTTATGAGGCCCAGGAATACGTATCAACCAAGGCATCATGTTCAGAATCTAAGGTGGAAGAAACAGGAGAAGAAAAGCATTAGACCAGATGGGCAGTTCTCAGATATTCAGTGTGGAAAGAGATGGAACTGCGATGGAATGTTCCCAACAGGCCAGCTCCCCAACTTCACACTGGGCAGACTTTTTGGGGCTCTCTATCTTACTCCCTCCACCATGCAACACATTGTGACCAACATTGTCTGCATATAAAGATAACTATCTAACTAACCCGCCTCTGGGAGTAACCACCCTCCTCGATTCATACCCATTCTATAAAGGTACGTCTACACTGCAGTGCTATTTCGGGATACTTCTGGTATCCCAAAATAGCTATTCCGTGTCTTGACAGCACACCCATTATTTCAAAATATCTTTCAAAACAATGGGTGTGCTATTCTGACGTCCCTGTAAACCTCGTTCCACGAGGAGTAAGGGACATTTCGGAATAGAGCTTTATTTTGAAATTTGGCGCTGTGTAAACAGCGCCAAATTACAAAATAAGCTATTTTGAAATACATTCAAAATAAGCTATGCAATTTGTGTAGCTCATATTGCATAGCCTATTTTGAGCTAAAGGTGCAGTGTAGACGTGACCTTACCCAGCTGGTACTCAGCCTCCCCTCTGCATGGCTCTAATGCTGCAGTCCTTACTCAGGATAAATGTTGCTGACTCTTATAGGCTGGGCTCAGGCTGATTTTCTATTAGGACTGTGAAGCAATTTAAAAAATTAATCGTGATTAATCTCGAGATTAAAACAAATCAATCATGATTAATTGTAGTTTTAATTGCCATTTATTTTAAAATGCTGGATGTTTTCTACACTTTCAGGTCTATTGATTAGAATTACAACACAGATTACCAAGTGCAAGTACTCATTTTATATTATTTTTATTACAAATATTTGCATGGTAAAAAAGATAGAATATTTCAGTTCACCTTCTACAGGCCCTATAATGCAATCTCTCCATCATGAAAGTACAATGTACAAATATAGAATTTTTTAACATAACTGCACTCAAAAACAAAGTAATGTGAAACTTAGGAGCAAAAGTATTTCTCACATACTTTGTGATGGTGACTCCATTTGGACTTTAAAAAAAGTGTGACCACTAGAAAAATTTGTTATCCCCCACTTTCAGCTCCGGGGGGCTTGGGGCCTCAGCCCTCCTTGGGGCTCTCCCACAATGCCTCTGGAGCTCCAGGACTCAGGTCTTCAGCCCCTCTCAGGTTTCCGACTTCAGCCCTCATCAGGGTATGGAACTGCAACTTTCAGTCTCCCCTCCAGGGCTCCAGACCCCTCCCCCCGTTGCCTGTGGAGCTCCAAGGCTCAGGGCTCCAGCCCCCCACTGCCTGTGAAGTGAAATTAATGCATTAATCGTGCTGTGAATTAATCCTCAATTGACAGTCCTAATGCAAAGTGAAAGGTCATGGGGTGCTACCTGTTGGCAGTGACAGAAGGAGAGTAAGTCCGAGGCGTATTGGTCAATGCCTGTGAGCTGCCAATGTGATGCAGCAGTGAAAAAAGTTAATTTAGTCAATCCTCAAATGCATCAGTTGAGGTGTTTCCAGTAGAGATGGAGAAGTGTTGTTACCATTGTACAAGGCCCTGGTGAGACCTCATCTTATGTTCTTATCATGAACACAGAGCCTGTATCACAATGCGAAGACTACAAGGTTAGAGCTTCTGAAAAATGCACCAGTGGTTGGTTTGACTGGTGATCCCGGAACAATCACAGTTACCTTGGAATCACAGCACACTTGATTGATGCTGCATGGATACTGCAGTGGTTTGCTTTTAACAGGGATGCACACTGCAGAGAGAGACTATGCTGAAACGTGGAGAGTGACCGTTGAGAAAGAATAGAATATGCAAACAAAAGTGACAACAGTTAGTACTAACAGTGCAATCAAAACTGGGATTAACCACGATTACCTTTTCAATCATGGTTAATTTGTTTTGTGTTAATCACTGAGTTAATTGAGATTAACGGAGAGCCCAATTTGTTATTTTTTTCTTCTCTATAGAGTGTGATGGCCAAGGGTCTGTAAAGGCAGAATTCCCTAGAAGGGCTGGTCTTCTGGAGGAAAGTCAGTTTCTCACTCACCATTCCCTTGTCTTGTTTGTATTCATGGGATGTTTAATGCTTGTGTAAGAATGTGTGTGTGATATAGAAGATGGTAGTAAGATGCAGTCTACTGTCCAGATTCTTGCAAAAATCACAGAGAGTAAAGTCACTCGTGGTGGGAGGTTTTGGATGTCTTCCTTCCCTGAAATCTCAGCAGGGTAGACGTGTTAGTCTGTAACTTTAAAAACCAAAGTGGGTTTTGCCCACAAAAGCTCATGATATAATATATTTCTTAGTCTCTAAGGTGCCACAGGACTACTCATTGTTCCTTCCCCGAAGAAATTCTCAAAGTTCTATTCCTGAATTGAACAACATTAAAGTCGGTTTCTTTCTCTCTCCCTCTCTCTCTTATAAAGTTTTTGATAGTCTGTTCAGAAAAACACTTACAAATAAGAAAGCATCTCTAAATTATCCCAGACCCCCAGTTCATCAAAAATGGGCTAGAAATTGCCCAGTAATGAGCCATCGTTAGAAGAAGGTCCACCCTTATGCGTTGTCCAGGAAATATGGAGAGAACAGCTGATGCATTTCAGCAGTCCCATGTCCTGTCCCAACTGAATCTAGAAAGTGCAGAGGCATATGAGGGAAATAGCCAGACACAAAGCTTAGCTAGACAGTATTTGGTGGATTTCAGGAGTTTTCTGTTTTACCCAAAATGGTTCATTATCCCTGCATCAAGCACCCTTGCACCTGTGTCTAAAAACAGTGGCTCACAAACCGTGGGTTGCCAGGGCAGGCACTTGGAACTTGGGCCTGAAGCCAAAGTCCAAGCTCCACTACCGATGGCTAAAACTCTTAAACTTCTGTGCCCCCCAGGGTGACAGAGGTTGGGCTTTAGCTCTGCCCACCCATTCCCCGTTGGGCGTGGGGCCTCCCGGGATCATACAGCAATTGTTGTTGTCAGAAGAGGTTCGTGGTACAGTGAAGTTTGGAACCCCTGGTCTGATCTCTTCATATCCCTCAAGCCCACCCAGGCAACCAAGAGGCTCCATTTCTACTAACAATCAGATAATTGTGGGCTACCTGAGGCAAGATTCCAGCTCCTATATTGAAAGCCTCCTCTATCAGGTGTAGCATCCTCAGGAATTTCTCATTGTTGTACTCAAAGCGTTTGCCAAAAGTGAGGGAGCACATCACATTACCTACGGCACTGTTTAAGAGGCAGCGGGGATCAAAAGGATGGCCTGAAAGAGACACGGGAACCAATCCGAAAGATTAGGAGACACACTGTGATCATAGCCTGTATGACATGAATTGTATTCAGTGAGACCCTCTAACACAGTGTTTCTCAACCTTTTTTTATAAAGTATCCCTTTAAAAAAATTGTAAGTACTCCCCACTACCTACAGTTTTCAGATACACAATTTTTTTTCTACCATTGAAACACATTTGTTTAACAACTTAATTGTAGCCAGGAGGGCGATGACATTTTGGGGTGTAAAAAGTACAAAAATAATAAAGTGCTGTAAAACTTAAAACAAAAAATCAGTTTTCTCCAAATTTCAGTTGTGTTGACGTACCCCCCAGACTTCTCTCGAGTACCCCTACGGGTACTTGTACCACTGGTTGAGAAACACTTCTCTAACAGCACAGAAAGAGGGGAATGCCCTGTATCTTGCTACGAGGTAAATCCCCTCCAAAATGGCTGGATCACCACCACATGCAAACTTCTCCTCCTCCACCTCTAGAAGCACTTTTCCCTCTAACACCATGTACAGCACCAATATGAACCAACTACCCCCTTCCCTTCTTTATGACTAGAGATATGAGTTTCCAATCTCATACCATCTTTATGTCTGAACGCAGAGCATAGACATCCAGCTTCCTGGGTCACCCACTGCTCCAGAGATTTCTTCCCCAGCCCAAAATTCCTCAAGGTGGAGAATGCGAACCTCCTTTGCTCCTTCCAGCCACGGCCATATCTTGCCATCATTATCCCTGCAGAGTTTCAAAGAAATATAAATCAATTAGCAGCCTGTTCTCCTTAGCCTCTGCTTGCTGCAATAAATGGAACAGGT
The DNA here is from genome assembly GCF_052426305.1 of Pelodiscus sinensis. Classification (NCBI taxonomy): domain Eukaryota; kingdom Metazoa; phylum Chordata; order Testudines; family Trionychidae; genus Pelodiscus; species Pelodiscus sinensis. The sequence continues at coordinate 90,391,368 of NC_143052.1, read as the reverse complement.
TTGGTTTGGTTGCATTGGTTTACTCTTTTTAGTTAATTTATTTCCCCCTTTAACTGTGCCAGGCTCACAAAGGGGATAGTTGTGGGGAGAAATGGGCTTGGATCCCTTAGGAATCCACGTGCACTAGAGCTATAGGTGACACTTTCCCCTGTTGCTGGGAGTGCTTGACCCTCCCCCTTCACCTCAGATCCCATTCCCATTCCACCCAGCTGCTCCCAAGTTCTGCCCCTGCTCAGCCCCAAGCCCCATCCCTGCCCTGCTCCCAAACACTCACCATTCCCCCATCTCTTCCCTGCCTCCTCCCCTGAGCACACCCTGTCCCCACGCCACCTCCTCCCTTCCGGAGCTTCCTGAACAGCAGAGCTGTTTGTGGTGCTTGGGAAGCAGTGGGAGGGCTGGGGAGGAGTTGGTCAGCAGAGCCTCCAGTGAGCAAGAGGCAGAGGGGAGAGAAGCAGAGGGGGAGCTTGGCCACCAGTGGGTACTCCAGCCCATGGAGTCGGTGCCTCTGGCGACAGAAGTAGCTCCCAACACTGCTCCACAGACCAGACCTGATATATCAGGTTTTTGCACTGTTTGTGAAACAGGTTTTCACATTGAGCTTATAATGCCTTTGAGTCTCTTGCTGGTGGCAGCCATTTTGCTGAAAAGGAACACTGGGACACCAGCAGATGGAGGCAGCTGAACAGAAGCCCCATGTCAGGCTGTAAACCACTTTCTACTCACTTGTAACAACCAGATTAGCAAGCAGATTTAACACTGTCCATCCAGCGGGCAATGGTGTCTGTTTGTGCACACGGTGTGTGTATCCACATGCACACGTAGTACAGTCCACTGTCATTAGGCTACGATTGTGCCATGGAGGTGGCAGAAGTCACAGAATCATGACTTCCAGAGACCTCTGTGACTGCAATCTAGGGCAGCTAGTGCCCCCTCACCTGACCAAGTTCCCAGCTGACATGGTCAGGCAGATAACCCCACACCTCCTACCCAGGGGAAACCTGGAGCACGGCTGTGTGGGGATCCTGCACCTCCCCATTTTCTCATGCCTATTTTTAGTAAATGTCACGGACAGGTCATGGACTTCCATGAATTTTTCTTTATTGCCACTGTCTGTGGCTTTACTAAAAATAGGCATGACAAAAATCTTAGCCTTAATCATATTGCACACTATCCATAATGTACCCTGAAGGTAGAGTCATGTTCTTTCTATTCCACAAGAACTGACGTGCACAGAGATGGGAAATTTGCCCTGGATAATGAGAAACTTTGACTACTTGAGGGACACTTGCCTTCGCAGGTTTTTTTAAAGCCCAAATGGTCAAATAAAGAAAAGGGGGGTCGATCAGCAAAATCCTCTGATTTCTGGACCAATGCTTCCTTTACAACTTCTAACCCATTCAGCACAACCACGTTTGTCCATCCAACCTGAAAAGAGAAGATCTTTCCAAACTTCTTACTGAGCTGTCACGTAAGAGTGAAAGACAAAAAAAAAAAAAAAAGAAACATAGGATTAAAGAGAGAAAAAACAACTAGAGAGGCTTAAAATGAGAGATACTGTACCATGGCCTGTGGAGCAGGGAGCACAGGGGCTTTGACTACAAAGTGCTTAATCCCAGCATAACCTGGAAGCACTGTCCCTTGTCAGTGGTCACAGTGTCTCTGGATTATACTTGCAAACCTGCCCCCCACCAAGAGGGAATATCCCCAAAGCTGACAGGGGGGATCTAGAGCAGCACCTTGTTTTATATAATGATTTGTGGGGATGTGGCTGGGAAGGAAATCAGTGTCCCTTTCCCCTGTCACCTTACTTTCCCAACTGTTTTTTGTTCATAAAGAACACTTTTGGGTTTCTAAGTACAGTACTGGCTCGCTGCACAACATGCTCCATTAATGCTGGCCAAAGCTCAATTTCCAGTGAATGGGAAATTTTGTCATTTTAAAATTTGTTTCCAATTAGAGTCGGAAAGAAAAAAAAATCCCCCAGACCCTGACATTTCCAAAACCATTCTGTTTTGAAAAGTTTTTATTTCAGATTTTCAGTTTGAAATATTGATGTTTGGATCCTAATGTTGTTTGGGGATTTTTTTTTATTTCTCAATTATTACATTTTATCTATTACATGGCAGTGGTAATCATACTATAAATGCCTATGCATTGGTACTACTGATGTGTCATGAAATAATACACAGAGAATTAAAAATAAAGGACTCAAACAAATATTCTCCAAAGTGAATAAATGTTCACTTCAAAAGCACTACCCCATGGGAATACTAATCACAAACAGCATTAGTTGTCTTACCAAAAATTCAATGAAAGCACTCCCATCAGCTCTACTGTACAGCTGAGTCAAGGAGCCTTTGCTAAAACGGTATAATTCTACACACACACACACAGTGGGGGAGGAGGGAGAAGAAGGTGAAGAAGTGTTCAACTCCTAGTTTAAGGGCCCAAATGATGAATAGTAGCACTTACATTGCCATTTGCTCAGTCATTAGTGTAAACTAGCATCAGTGCTTTTTTTATATTAACATTTACTTTAACAAGTATAGTGAAAGATACAATTACAAACTGATTTACAGTCTTGATGTACACACGGTTCTATAGTGTGTTACTGATCAACAACCAACCATTTACACTAAGTACAGGGAGAGTGGCATGTCACATGTGCACACAATATAAATTAGACGCGCTTTTCTACTTTGTTTTTATTCTGTTTAGCTTTTTCTCCTTTTGCATATTGAAATCTTCCTGCAGTGCAGCCCCTGAATAAATACACTTCAGCGCTGCCACTCGAGAACCGGACACTGATCTGGAGTGGGTGCCATTCACTAACCCTCTCTGCAGGTCAGCGAAAGGCATCTTTTTTCTCTGGCACTTACCGTAATTAGGGTAAGGTGAGGACACTTGAAATTGATCTGCAGCAAGTTCCCAAAGAAGGGGAAGGAGACAGGACCTGGGGGGTAGTTCCATCTTTTTCTGCGCTTCAAGTGATCGAAAAGAAAAATAAAGACAGCAAAAGCGACGCCAAGTGTTGTGAAGATGTTCTGGAAGGATGGGAGTTGGAACCCAAGCCAGGAGAGTGATTCCATTGTGTCTCTGTCTATCCCCCAATAATTTTTCCCTTTTCCCGCCAACACTTTTCCTCTTCTTGTTTCACCTTCTCTCAGTATCTGTCTTTGTTTTTCTCCTATTTGCCCTCTGTCTCTCTTCAGCTCCTCCCTAATTCATGTAGAAGTGGTGATGAAAGTGTTCCTGTCCCAATTGTACACAAGACATAATATATACTATCAGACATTGCTCATAGACTAATCAGTGTTCTCATGGAGCAGTTTTGGCATGTCTCACACACTTAATCATGGCCAGAGTGCTGGCAATGGTTCTCCAAGCAGGATGCTAAATGAACCTTCTGAGAAGTTTAAACAATGGGATGGTCCTACAGCACCTTAGGGTATGTCTAGACTACATGCCTCTGCCGACAGAGACATGTAAAATAGGCTACCCGACATAGTCAATGAAGCGGGGATTTAAATATCCCTGGCTTCATTAAAATAAAAATGGCCACTGCGCTGTGCCGGCTCAGCTGATTGTCGGTACATTACGGCAGTCAAGACACAGATCGGTCGACAGGAGAAGCCTTTGTCGACTGCTCCCTTATGCCTTGTGGAACGGCACCTGATGGCAGCTCTAAGGGGCACTGCTTGGCTAGCCCCCCCCCTTAATTCGGCCCTGCCCTCATCCCCAGGCCAATCAGGGCCTGAGGGCAGGGTGAAAGTGTACTTTTAAGCGCCACTTGCTCCCAGCAGGGCAGGAGGAGACTTTGCGCACTCCTCTGCCCCCAAACCCTGATTGGCCTGGGGGCAGGCGAGTGCATAAAGTTTCCTCTGCCCTGGTCCCACCCTGCAGAGTGTGTGGTGCTTAGAAGTGCCATGCTCTCCTGGCAGGGCGGAAGGAGACTTCACACGCTCCCCCTACCCCTAAGCCCTGATTCGCCTGGGAGCAGAAGGGGGAGTGACGAAGTTTCCTCCCACCACCAGGGCCATGGGTGCCTGGGGGGAATCTTGGGGGCGGGAGGGGGCGAAGACTTCACCTGCTCCCTCACCCCCACACAAGTCATGGTCTGTGGGTGGGGAAAACAGGGAAGTGTCCTGGCCCTGCCCCTAAAAATTTTTGAAGTGGCCTCTGGCAAAAAATTATTGCCCACCCCTGGACTAGGGCCTTTTCCTATTAGATTGTCATCTGCCTCTGAACCAGTCAGAAGCGCTATGCCTGAGTCTACCTCATGTTTCTTCAGTATAATTTTTCAGCACCCAAAAGCGTGGTAGATGATGTACAAAGATGAACGATGACACAAGCTTTGCCCTGCAAAACTTAAAACCATCCATTTAGCATTTAAATCCAGATGTGATACATCTGCCTTTTAGTTAGAGGTTCTGGCATCCTTCAGGGAGGGTGGGAAAGCCGGAAGGAGAAGGGATGGGCAATGCCAGGAAGCGAGTGCAGAGGAACAGCAGCAGGGAAAGGGGAGGACAGCCAGATGTCACCAGGCAGTGAACAATAAGAAACAGTAATCAGCTTGAGCGACACCTGACCAAGGAGAAGGAACAAGAACAGCCACAAAATCTGTAGGAGAAGTCACAGTTGGGGCCCACTCTCCAGAATGTTGTACCCAAAAAAATTACTAATGAGGATTCTTGATAGAGTTCTACTCTCTCAACCACACCACTTCAGCAACAGAATCATAACAGGCAAATTAGCTCAAAAGGAAGGGGGCTGATTAGTTTTGTTACCTCTGTTGTCACTATACAGGTTTTATTTAAAAAAATATATGGCTGCTTGTCCCTGTGATATCTAACCATGACAGTCCATCTGAATTGTCCATGGCTGGACATATAACAATCAGACATCAATCATTAGTAACTTAGCTTAATTGCAACCTAATTTCTTCAAAACTATTTATACATGTTTTCTAGGAGGTCTAACTACATAGAAATGTCTGTCTGACTCCATTATTACAATCATGCAGGCAAATAAAAGGTGAACCAAGCACTGACTTTCTTTAAAGCTCACTTTTAATGGATTTTAATGCTATTTAGCCATTTGACTTGTAAAACCTCAGAACAGTCCTGCCACCTAAAGCCTACACAAGAAGGAAAATAACAGAGTTGACTCTCTGCTGACATCTTCTGGAGAGCAAGGGGAGTGGGCTGAGCCAGTCAGTATCTCATTTGCATATTAACTTCAGATCGCTTGGGGCACAGGGACATAATTTGTCTGAGTTTTGTACTTGCAACACATATTTTGGAGATTACGCTAGTGGGAACCCTTCGGGCAAGGCCTGAACAACGACTGAGTACAGGGTCACCTTGAAGACTGATGTTCACCAAAGTTGGGTAAGAGTCTTCGGACAGAAGGAGCCCAAGTTCCAGAATAAGAGATTGTCCATGCTTGGTTAATTGCTGGAATTGTTTTGTTGAGGGTAGGAGTTCTTATGGGACTATTAGACCATGGAGTCCCCTGGTACCTTGAAAACAAAAACTGAGCTGCAGTGAAGCTCATGAGTGGTTCCAGTCCTAGGGCACATGGAGGACACAACCCCTCGGCAGTTCTGGTCACCTGGCCAGCAGCAATTGGAGCAAAGTGGCAATTGGCCTCCCCTACAACTTGCGAGCAACCTGAGAACTGCTGTGTGGACTGTGGTAGAAGCAGAGAAGTTTACAGCATCAGTCTACACTGGACTAAAGACGTTGGAGAGGTCTCCCTGTTCTCGCTACTGAAACTGTTATGGCAGGACAGGTGGTAAAGCCTCAGAGTTGCCTAAGAAATGGGAACCCTGATTTTCTTGGAACCACAAACTCTGAGTAGGGTGGGAAGTTGGGGACTCATGAACTGTGAGCAGAGATTGAGAGGCAGAGAATTTGCATCGGCCACTCAGAGCTCAGTTGTTTGGGGCTGTGATTCATGCATAAGGCTACATGTCAGTCACAGCGACCTCTGTGACTTACGCAAAATTCCTATAATTCAGCTCCAGATGCAGAAACGTGGGCTTCAACCTTGTGGTGCCAGAGCTCAGGCTACAATACATCTGTGATGTATTGGTTATTGCCTGCATCCTGTCCATGACTTTGAATAAAAATACCCAGGCCAAAATCCTAACCTTACTCATGCACCCTGAGGCAGTCGGTGGTAAAAAGTGTTCAATTCTGAAGTCTTCCCAAGTTCCTTCTGCCGTCCCTTTCCTTTCCTCAGCCAAGTTCTTTTTTTAAACAGCTGGTAAATGCGTTTGTAAGCCTGTACAGATCTGCCTATCAAAGGCACCAAGACTGGCCAAAGGGTCCGAAAGAGGGTGACTTGAGCCAAAATTAAGCAAATTGTAGCAAAACAATTCTAGAAAGAAGACCCTGGCCCATGAAGGCACATTGTACTCCTCGAGCATAGCAAAGAGGTTTAGCTTTAAACTTTTAAACTCAGCTTTAAGCATACAACTCAATTCATTCCTAATTTAAGGTGTTAATGTCTGGGTCTGAAATCCTGACCCTATTGAAGTAAAGGTCAACCCATTGCTGATTTTGTAGATCAGGGATTAACTGCAAACTTCCATAATAAACGTAAGAGTTTCCACATGACTGCGCTGGCGAAGCCTGCATTTTGTGAACTCATGGAGCATCAATCTGGCATGACACCATAACCAGGCCTGGCACAGAAGCCAAGACACAAAAATACTCAAGGTTACAGCAAAGGGTTGGCGTTTGGGAACCTTGCTTGGGTGAATTCTCTTGCAATTATCATATTACGAATACAGGCTGAGTCAAAAGTAATGGGCTGGACACGCAGCAAAGCATCTCAGTCAGACTTCACATGCTTAAGGAACTTCGAAGTGGAAAGGTTTATTATTTATTTTATTACTTAGTGTTCCTGGAATGCTCATGGGGTCATTAAATAAGCAAACAAAAACCCAGCAACAACAGTAAGTGCCCTAGATGTTCACCTACTGTCTCCAGCTCCATGTGGTGCATGAGGATAATAATCAACTTCTTTGGATCCAGACCTTGGCCCCAAGACTGGTGGGACTGAGTTTTGAGACTCTTTGTATCCAGAATTTGTTGCAGAACTTCAAAATGAGGTCTTCAGAGTGAGCTATCCCTGATATCTAATGACCATAGAAAAGCATGGACATTGACCCGTGAGAACTAACCACCCTAGATAATGACTGGGCATTAGGACTGGGAAGTATGTAATGGGTGCTGGTGTTAAGGAGGTTGGAATAGCTATACAGAGGGCACTCACAGGGATGTGATCAGTGGGGCTGAGCTCAAAAAAAGCATGATCATGAACTACTGATAGAACCCATGCTCCCATTGGTCCTGCCATGGGGGCAGGGGACTGGACTCGATGACCTCTCGAGGTCCCTTCCAGTCCTAGTATTCTATGATGATTCAGTGCTGCCTTTTCTGAATCAGGGCTGGATTTAGAGGCAGGTGACTGACATTCTACACCTTGGGGGAGGAAGGCACCCTGTAACTCCCTTATGCCTTATATTGCATATAAAGCATGCCATGTGAGGTATCAGGGGGTAGGTTACAGCTGTCTGAAAGACATTTCTCTAGCTGTAGATTAATATCATTAATGCATATGGAATTATCAGAATTGTGTTGCATGATGGGTGTTAAAATATAGTTGGCTTGGGAGGTGCCCAGATATTACTTTTATGGAGACAATGTCAAGGGAGGTAATTAACACCTGGATGCCTGCTGTTGGTGAGACATCACCAGCCATTGCCTAGCAAGGGAGCTGCAATGCAAATGACTCACCAGCATAAGGCCACACCAGGGCTATGTCTACACTGGTGGGTTCTTTCACAAGTATGGCCGTTCTTGCGCAAGAACCCCCAGAGCGTCCACACTGCCCACCCTCTCTTGCGGAAGAAGATTTACAGTACGGTGTGGTAAGAGAGGGCTTCTTGCGCAAGAGCTACGCTCTTTTCTTACAGTGTAAGCTCTCTTGCACAACAGCTCTTGCACAAGAGGGCAGTGTGGATGTGCCGCAGGGGTTTCTCACGCAAGAAAGCCCTATAGCTAAAATGGCCATCAGAGCTTTCTTGCGCAAGAGAGCGTCCACACTGCCGTGGGTGCTCTTGGGCAAAAACACATCTCGGACATGGCAGTGTGGACGTGTTCTTCCGCAAGACTTCTTGCACAAGAACCCTTGCACAAGATGTTCTTGCACAGGAACCCGCCAGTGTAGACATAGCCCAGGGGAATTGCTCAACTTTGCCTGGACACTCAGCAATGCCCCCCAGACATGCCTGGACTTGTGTTCTTCAAGCACAGGGACTAAGGGTATAAGAACCAAACACAGAGGCTCATGTTTGGCCTTTCTCCTTCACCCTCCTCGGCTGCAAGCAGCCAGGCCAAGAAGACTGAAAGTTCCAACTGAGGGAACTGGCCCAGATTTCAAAGGTGAAATCTGTGTACTATGGACTGCAATAGCCAGAGGGGCAAGAAAAACTGCTAGATGTCTAAAAACTGATAAACTGTGTTGTCCAGTCTAGTAGAGGGAGAGTTTAGATGGCGTGTTTATATTTTATTTTATTTTGTTAACTACTCTGACTTTTTGCCTACCACCTAATAGCACCTAAAATCCATCTTTTATAGCCAATAAACTCATTTTACTGTTTATTTTTACCAGTGAGATTGCCTGAAGCATTTGGTTAATTTACTCAGGGGGTTTACAAAGGTTGGCATATATCCACTTTTCAGTGATGTAGTGGAGAACCAATGAATAAATTAGATGGTATATTCCTGAGGTACAAGGCTGAGAACTGTGGGAGATTTGACTGGTGCCCTTCTCTGTGTGATTTGTGGGTGGCTCTGGGAGCATTCACGCCATCTAGTGGGGTGTGTGGAGCTTCACATGTGGTTGTGCTGAGAGATAACAGCACCTGGAGGGGTTGCTGCCAGTCATTAGCAAGGCATGGTGAGAGCCAGCACAGGCTGGAGAGAGTCCAGGGGGCAAAGTGGTCCCACAGTCCCAGGCTGCACCTCAGGGAAATCCTGTAACAGCAACCCAGGCGATCCTGGCATGCAAATGTATCATCTTATATGGCAGGGATAAAGCGTTCATGCAAACCACACGGCAACATTGTGAAATGGGCTACAAATGCAATACAAATTAAGATATTGAAAAGTTTAACAAATTGGCAGAGGGGCAGTACCAAAGATAATTCTTGCCAGGGACGCCATTTAGCCTAGGGCTGGCCTGGCCTGCAATATTATAAGAAAGACTTATGTACCTTGCACAGAGGTTCCTTAGCCCCCAATTCTTCCTCCTTCAGCTAAATTGGCTCATTGCCTTATTAGGATCCTGGGCCTCCCTAGACAGATCTTGAAATTCTGGCAAGGCTTTGCTTATCTCCTAGTCCCAATTCTCCTTCTAGTGTACCTATGTCTCCTCCTTCACTGCAGCAATTCACAGAGCCTCTGTGCTGCCAGTAACTCTGTATGGTGCATCTATTAATTCCCTTCCACTCTCATTATATCCTATGTCTATTTCAGCTACTATTCCAGCCCTGTGGCTAGTGACCATGCAGCATGCTCTATGGGAGCATTCATGCACACTAGCTGGGTGTGTGGAGCTTCCATGCTCTTGAGGAAATCCCCAGCCCCAAGGCTCACTGGCCAGGCTGTGTTCCGGAGGCAGGATTTGAGACTGTATTCCCATGTCAATCTCATTCTTCATCCTGTGCTCCTGTCCCCAGACACTAACCTGACACTTCATGCCCTGAAGATGCCCCAGCATCTGCTTCCTACTTTAACGAGGATGTTAGACCACCATAACTGCCAGGATCCTTTCTTCCTGTAAACACTCAGCTTCTAATTCATTTAAATGTTTTGTTAAAAATAGGGCTGTCAAACAATTTAAAAATTACAATTAATTGCAAGATTAAAAAAGCATGATATTAATCTCAGTTTTAATCACACTGTTAAACAATGAATGACAGAATGCCTATCTAAATGTATACTACTACTTTTGGGTGTTTTTGTACATTTTCAATTATCTTCATTTCAATTACAATTCTAACTTACAATGCCACCTGCAAGTGAGAACAGGTATTCATATAGCAGTGTTGTAGCAGGTGTTGCAAGGTTTTACATGGCAGATATGCTAAATATTTATATTTCTCTTGATGCTTTTGCTTGTAGACGCTAAAGCTTTACATTGTTTTGTAAAAATATAAATTCCCCTGCCCCCATATATATACACACACATGCAAAAAACTTTTCTGCAGGACGACAGAGTGATGTCGAAGGGACCCGGGGCTGGCGAGAGGGGGGTTGGTGAGTATAGCGAGTAGGGGGTACAGCCACCTACTTTTCTACATTTGTAAGTTGCACTTTAATAATAGAGACTGCACTATGGCACTTGTTTGAACAATGCTGTCTCTTTTGTTTATATTATTGTTTTAATTATAGACATTTGCATTGTAAAAGACACAAAGGAAGCACTGTACACTTTGTATTCTGTGCTGTAATTGAAATGAAAGTATATGAAAATGTAGAAAAACATCCAAAACAGTATTATAAATGTCAATAGGCATTCTATCATTGGTTGCAAGAGTCATGATTAATCACAGTTTTAATCACTATTGTGCTTAAAACACCCAAAAGTAGTATTATACATTTAGATGCTGAGAGAACCATCAGCCTAGAGGGCAGTCACCAGAGGTGGGTGCCACTCCAACAAAGACTGTGATCACAGGCATATCACCCAGAGAAAAGGGGGCATTCATGAGAGGCAGGTGCCAACCCTATTATACCTACTCTAAAATGTTACTGTATGCTGGTAAACTTTACTGCATTGGAGACAATGTGTTCCCTTCGTAGGGCAGGAAGCCCTCTGCATTAGTCAATAGCACCTTAATAAAGGACTAGTCTTAACTGAGTCCAAAGAGAGTCCTCTCATCCATGAGAGGCAAATGTCAGCTGCAATAGAGGGAGCCTTAAGACTCCCAGATGGAAACACACAACTAACAGGAGTAAGGGAATCCACTTCTCCTGCCCAAAAAAGTGTGGGTGGTTTACATTGCCTTTTTAAAAGCAGGATAAAACCTAAATTCTCTTTCCAGCTGAAAGAACTAGTCATTCTTGACAAGTTTCTGTGTATCCACAAAAAACAATAGTTGTCTTTGTGTCTAAGTTTTACTTTAAATGTGGCAATTACTATAGCGATTTCTTGTTTGTAGTATGAGAGTACTGGCGGTTTCTTTGTGCTAGGCACTGTACAGATACCTAGTAAGAGACTATCCTGGTTCTGAAGAGCTTACATTCTAAACCAGTGGTTCCCAAACTTTTTGGCATCACGCCCTCCTTTTTGATTTTTGAAAAACCCTCATGCCCCCCTCCCCAAATATCAGCAAAACTGGTTGAGCAAAAAAAAAAAAAAAGAACTGAACCAGACAGCAAAACTTGATGGGGGGGAGAAGGGGGAAGCTGGGTAGCCTCGCGCCCCCCCCAGTTTGGGAACCCACGTTCTAAACAGACAAGGCAGACACAGTAGGATAAAGGAAATATCATCTCCATTTAACAGTGTCATCACTGTCTATCCCGTTTATCTGGCATGTGTGGTTGGGCAGTCGGAAGGTGGTAGAATAGCATGGCTGAGATGCTGGTGTCTGCTGGCTAATCTCCCTACACCCTATACAGGGCTATGGGAAACAGTGTAAGTTAGCTGCTTTCCTTTTGGGACAAGGGATTTTTAGGTTAAATTTGTTTTGCTGCATACACATAATTCAGCCAAACAGCTAATCTCATCTACTGCCTACCCTACATCTCAATTTACTTTGCAATTCCCTGTAAAATAACCACATCCTCATTCCTTGATTTCTATTCACACCGTCCAAATCTCCATTCTTACAGTAACATAGAGCATGTTGCCTGCCAATGAATGCCATGCAGCACCAGAGGCAAGCAATTTTCAAGAACTAAAGAGTCAGGAAGTAATAAAAATTAAAGAATAAGAGTCTTCTTTTTATTATTTTTACTAATGTGTATAGTGTACACAAGTTATAACAGTCTTTCGCGAGAGCAAATTACAGGGTTAGCATAGACAAAAAAAACCCAACACTTTGAGACAATTTAGTGACAATTCCTCCCAGAAGAGCTTTACCATAAGGGTTTCTATTCCAAAGAAAGCATGCCAACACTTTTCTAGGCTGAATGAGAAAGGAATGTGTATAAAATGGAGGAAGGAATATGTCGTGCACAGGAATAGTGGAATATCCCTTTAAAATTGTAAATAATTTGCTTTTGTGCTTCCTTAGAAGCTGCCAGAGCCCAACCAGATCAGCTTTGAGTACATGGAGGCCTCTCACTAAACACTTGTTTGGATTCCACTGCAGACATGTGGTTCCCTCATGTGTGTGTGTAAAGCAAAGGTGAAAGTTCCTCTAGTCACAGCAGCGCTTGGGCGCTCTGCTGCAGGAGCAGGTGCAGTGTGGGGTGCACTCCCAGCTGGGCCCTGCTGGCTCTCAGGACTCTCCTGCAGGCTGGTGGTGGCCCCACCAGCACTGGCTGGTCATCAGGCAGCTCAGGAACAGGAGCAGCACAGGACAGGGACCTATCCACCACCTCTCACATGCTCCCCTACACAGACACATATCTAACCTCCTGCCCAGAGTCCCCCCTCAGTCCCCTGCCTTGACTCTTGCACTCCCCCTCCACACATATCCCCCAGCTTACTGCTGAGCTCCCTGCACTCCACCCCACACTTAAATTTCTTACAGCCACTGTCATATTGCATACCTCAAACTCGTCCTGAGGTCCCCCCTCCCAAAAGGGAGGTTGCTATGTGACAGTAGCAGTAAGAAATTTATGTTACTTTCACCCCTGATCACTAGAACAAGGACAAGACAAACTCAAAACTGGATTTACATTAAACTATAAAGGCCAGAGGCTCAGCTCTATGGACACAGCTCTATGGAAGTCAGATGACATCCATGGAAGATGTGATGAATTGTCAACACCTAATCTGAAATCTCTGCTAAATCTCCAGGAATAGCATCTGCAGCCAGTGGCAGCCCATCAATACAGGTGAACTAGCCGGTCGCCTAGGGCGCCGAGATAAATGGCTATTGAGGGCTTTGGAGGCGGGGGCGCCGATCATGCGTTTCGCCTAGGGTGCCAGTTGCCGGCAGCTCGTCTAGGGCGGCTGCTGTCTGCAGCATGGACAAGCAAATGGAAAGTGCACATTAGTAACCAATGTATCTAACAGGAAGATCTCTCTTTAAGAGACCCCCTGGGGGGGGGGGGGGAGGAGTAAATTGTGTCTGGGTCACTGTTGCCAGGCGGATTTAGCTCTCCATATCCAGAAGCTTCTGGAATTGGGTGTGGTGGTTTGGGGGTCTGCTCCAATAAGGTCTGCCCCTGTTGCTGGGGTCAGACTCCACCAGGGCAAGCACAGGGGGCTGCTGCTTGTCTAAGGGAGGCTGGTGTGAGCTGGGAGACGCTTTGCTCAGGGGCAGAATGCAAGCTGCTGTCCCTCACTTTGCAGCAGGTTAGTGAGGTTGTTAATCCCCTACCAGGGAGCATGGGCAATGTGAATTATAGCAAGGGTGAACTCGCAGGGAAAAAGAACTTTTGCTTTCATTGTATGATTTGTATGTTGCTTTGATATTAGCCAATGGATTCTAGTTAGCTTTCTTAACTGGGGTGAGGTGTTTAAATAGTAACAGGGAATGAGCCCTTTCTATTTCATTTGTTCTCAGTTTTTGTATTTTCTTGTAACAGGGTTTTCTTTAAATCTGTATCCTTGTGACTCAGAGAACTGAGTGACTGATTAATCAGCTGACTGATTTTATGGATTTAAATAAATAACTTTATGTTGTTAGTTCCTTTTGGGACTTAATGTGAGGAGGTTGACCCTGTGCAATCCTTGCTGAAAATCTTCACAGACTGAACTCTGGATCTCCAGTGACTTTTGTGTGGGAACAAAAGACAGGACTATGCAGCACTTTAAAGACTAACAAGATGGTTTATTAGGTGATGAGCTTTCATGGGCCAGACCCACTTCCTGAGATCAAATTGAGTTAGGTTTTGTAAGGCACTGACGGAGGGTAATGAAGTAAAGTATAGCCCATCTGAGGTTACACTTTGAAATTTCTTCTCAGGGGACCATTGCTCTGGCCCTGAAGAGAATACCCAGGGAAAATTCTAGAAAATCAAATCACACCCTTTAGTCTCAGAGATTGAGTTTTCCATTTGAACAGCTGCAGTAAACTCATTAGATGTTGCAGTGACAAGCCTGGCAGGCTCTTGATATGCTTATGTAATTACATGATCATTACATGCATTCCATTATACATTGACCATGGATACTGACTCACAACTGGAACCTACATTGTGTGCATGGGTAAATAGCCTCCCTTCAGGTAGTCACTGAAACAGCTTCAGAGAGGGATTAAAATGATGATTAATCTCAAAGAGATGCTGCTACAGAATGAAGCATACACAACAGTAAGGCCAGGTCTATGCTGCCGATCTAAATATCCATGTAAGTACATCTCTGTGGAATGTGAAAAATCGATACCTTTGATCAACGTAATTATATGGATCTAACCCTGGTGTAGACAGCACTATGTCAGCAGGAGAGCTTCTCCCATCTCCAGACCTGCTGCCTCTGGGGGAGGTGGATTAACAATGCTGACAGGAGAAGCTGTCCTGTCAGCCTGTGAGGATGTTTCAGTTAAGTGCTATAGCTCTCCTAAGATATATAAGGAGAACATGGCAGAAAACTGCACTTATCTTGGGACAGCCTGGATCTGGTAGGGGTATGGGGCAAGTGTCGCAGCAAAGTGTCCATCCTCTCGAGGTCTGGGCTGGCCTTCAGGGAGACAGAAGGTGAAATGCTGCAGAAGGCAGGTGAAGAAGAGGAAAAGCTCCATCCTGGCCAGCTGCTCCCCTAGGCAAACACGACGACCTGCAAGAGTGGGCGTGAGAAAAGAGGGAGGAGGCAGAGAGAAGGGGGATACAATACCAAATATAAGTGACCAATCACTGTAGGTGTAAGACACTTATTGCGCACCCACAGGTTGGAGGGAACAGAGAATCTGCCTCCATCTGCAGCAGATGGTGAGTCTCCCTGTTCCCAGCCCCGTGTAAACGGAGTACATAGGAAATAATTAATCAGACCAGTCAATGTGCTTTTCATTTCAATTCCCTGTCTCTGATGGTGGCCAGCACCAAAAGCTTCAGAGGAAAGTATAAAACAAAGGACTCTGTCAGTTGATTTGGAGAGAGGAATTACTGACTAATTAGGCTGACTCAAAAGAGTTAGACACACTTAAATACACATTCAAAAGCTTCAGAGGGGTAGCCCAATTAGTCTGTAACAGGAAAACCTTAAAATCAACAAATAGACTAGTAGCATCTTAAAGACTAACAAAACATGTGATGGTATCATGAGCTTTCATGGGCACAGCCCACTTCTTCAGGTAACTTCAGATAAATACACATTGACATTGGGCAACTGTCAGCTCATTAAATTGGCATAACTCTCCTGAAGTAAAAGGATCAATGGTAGTTTACACCAGTTGAAGATCTACCCCTTTTGCTCTTTGTCTTGTAGACTCTAAATGAGCAAATAAATGCCTTTAGATAAAGAAATCTGAGGTGGGACAA
This sequence comes from Pelodiscus sinensis, assembly GCF_052426305.1. Taxonomy (NCBI): domain Eukaryota; kingdom Metazoa; phylum Chordata; order Testudines; family Trionychidae; genus Pelodiscus; species Pelodiscus sinensis. The sequence goes on along the minus strand of NC_143052.1, from coordinate 90,375,697 downwards.
TATGACTGTGCTACCAGGCAGGAGATTTTGGTTCTAGTATGATTTGGGTTTCCTGGATTCAAGGCAAGTACAAATGATGCACTTCACAGGATAGACTGCTGTAAATCTTTGCAGTTCTCCTACAAACATGGTCACCTCACAGCCAACCTGAAAGACATTACTGGTGTCATATATACTCCCATATCCACTGCAAAATCCTCTCTCTAGTTGTTAGAAAACCTTTATGACCAACCTCCCACATACCTCTTTGGTCTAATCTCTTTGAAGACAGGAAATTTTGAAGTCTCTCACTTGATACCTCTAGTGAACAAGCTATGGGTCAGACTTATGTTATGAGCTGGGTGAAATCTTGTGTGGCACAGAACCAGAATGGCTAATTGTTCCAGATTCAACCTTTAGAAACATATTAGTAGATAATGATCGTGTTTGTGTGTGTATTGGGGGGGAGGGGGACAACGATTATTCTTAGAGGTTGACAATGCAACCAAATGGTTCCTGCCTATGCTGTATTGTTAGTCAGACGGGAAAAGGAGGTGTTAACATATTCACAGGAACTGTGACTGTACTGATATCATGGTCATTTCTCTTTGAAGTGTGTAGTAAGCTACCTGTAAATGGGAAGTTGCTATATGTATGTAGATGTATTACCAATAGGACCTAGAAAATAGGTCAAGGCTGCTATTGTTCACCAAAGGATTGCATGCTGTCAGGGAGGCTGTTAGACAACCATAAAAAAGAACTCTAGAGCCTTGATCCTTTTGTTATCTCAGCCGATTTTTAATACAGAGGCAGCAATGTGAGATGGCAGAGGGTTCCCCAGATGTGGGGCCGAGAGCTCACTGGCTGCCAGCCCTGCGCCCAGGGACCATCGGATAATCATGTAACCACTAAGATTTAGTGCGGTTACTCAACTGTTAAACAATATCTAACATCCCTGTTACATATGCCTCTGGAGCAAGCAGAATTTCAAAGCTAGAGCTTCTGCCTATGAGAAAGGAAGAGGGGGAGCTATTTTGCAGATTGCATATCAGGGTACCACCAGAGCACTGTAGAACTGGCCATGTTCAGCACAAGACTGGGTTGACCTTCCCCTTGGGGGAGCTGCTTTCATGATGGGACACCTTCCATTAGAGGATATCTGCTCCTCTCCCAGCTGCTCCTCCCTTGGGACTTACCTGCAGAGAAAGGCAAGAAGGCCTCTGGCTTCACAAACTGCCCATCTGCATCCAGGAAATGCTCTGGGTAGAACTGATGCGGCTTCTCCCAAACTGTTTCATCCTTCAGTACTGAGGACAAGTTGGTGATGACTGTCGTCCCCTGACCCACCCCAGAGAAGAAAAGGGTTCATAAGAATGTCACATGAGAGCAGGCCAGCACCTGCACTGTCAAGATCCCCATCTCAATAGTGGTTATAGTAGAATGCTTGAGTGGAGGGCACAAAACCCATCTCAAGTACCTAATTGAATGGTATGATCTTATAGTGCAGTGGAGAGGGACTGTTACAAGATCCTAGCCAGTGTGGAGCGTATGCTGTGCAGCCTGACTCCCTTGAACATTGCACACTAGCTAGACTACAAGTATGCAGCTGATGTTTTTATTGGCTAATGAGTTCATGTGATGAAAGTTGCTTCTTTTCTACTCCCCAATTCCTTCAGATATTTTCTAAAGATAATTTTTGCTTTAGTCACAGTGTGCTGATTGAGAGATTCCAGACTACAATTCTCCCTGTCTTTTCAGAGAAAGTTAGAGCTTTTCCCTCTCCCATGCCTCAGCCCTGAGCTACAGAAGCTTCCTCTAAGGAGAAAAGTGTAATTTAGTATTATATGGTTTTGGTCTGTCCATGGGACTGTTACGTAGGACGGCAATGAGCGGCCATCGTTGTGTCTCTTGGAACTGGACTGAGATCCACAGTAGTATCTGAACAACTTCAGATAATAAAGAGTCTTAGTTGACACTGTGCTGGATTTGAAGTGGTGACCTTGTGAGAAGTTTCTAGATCCCATTCCACATTCCTTCCAAACAGTCTATCAGCATTACCTTCCTCCATCTACAAGCAGATGCACTGAATGTTATTAGGTGCCCAAGACAAAATTACAATCTACTTTTGTAATGATTGCAGTGCTTAGTTGCGTTTCTGGTAGAGTCCCTGTTTTATGAGATAACCAAAGACTTATTGAAAATTGAGATAACTATATAAAAAAGGCCCAAGCCCTTTCAAAACAGCACATTTGATAACTCAGCAATGGTTGTATGATTCAGGGCCCGGTGCTCTACCCCACTCTGCAGGGAACCTTGGGGAGATTTGCATATGGAATGTCTGCAAGGGGAGAGGATGTTTGCGCCCCCTGCTTGGCCTGAGATACCTTTGGAATGAAGAAGCCTTGGAGCTCGGTGTCCCGGTATGTCATGTGGGGCACTGCAACAGGAACGATATCCCCATAACGTTGAGTTTCGTGGATCACAGCATTGGTATAAGGCATGTTCACTTGGTCCTCCATCTGGGGTGACCTGTCCCTGCCAATCACCTTATCAATTTCCTCTTGGACTTTAGCTGGAAACAAAACAGTGGAACTGTTACAAGACCCTAGCCAGTGTGGAGCGTATGCTGTGCAGCCTGACTCCCTTGAACATTGCACACTAGCTAGACTGTTGAAGATGATGTAACATATTTAATGATGCACGTCAACACCATAGAGTTGAGGAACCTACAGATTAACCCTTAGGGTATAAATTCTCTGAGGCATGGATTGTCTGTTTATTATTATTTGTACAGTGCTCAGCACAATTAGGAACCAATTTTGACTAGAGTCTGGGTGCTATTATCATATAGAAGAAGAATTAATAATGTGGTTTATATCAGCACTTGTGAGCCACCTTCCTATCAACCACTGAGCAGTTTACAAGTGAAGTATCTCTAGGAAGTGAGTGCTCTAAGTGCCTGGGAGGTGGCTGGTGATGGTGTCTGGGGGACATGTGGATCACAGCATTGGTGCCCCCTTGGGGTCAGGAAGGATACCCAGCTGTGGGATGAGGACATGGCTCTTGTCTAGACAAACTTTGATCCATGTATGGACAAAGGTAAACATGGTTCTTATCTGGACAAAGTAATGTGGAATTAGGAGCAGAAAGAGAATTACACTCATCCTTGGTTACTCAGGCCAATTTACATAGTAATTCTCCATTATATGGGTTAATAAGCTGTCAAGGTTAGAGACATCCTACTTAATCCATACTGTATTTTATCAACTTGTGCATAGGCAACAACTTCTTAATTTCCTCAGAAGTGCTCCACTCCACCCCTTCCCCAAGGCCCAAACTGCACTCTGCCTCTTCCTGCCCCCACTCCACCCAGTCCTCCAAGCATACACTGACTTTGCTCAACTTCCCTGCCCCGCACAGTGCTTCTAGCATGCCGCTGAACAACCATGGGTTGGAGGCTCTGGGAGGGAGGGGAAGGATGTGATGAGCAGACATTCCAGTGAGTTCTGTGTACACACTTTTTTCCCCCATGGATGCTCCAGGGCTGGAGTCAGTAACTGTGCACTTGTACATCTGGCATTAGCACGTTTAAACAGGTTAGCATTTATCCCTAAGGAAGCCCTAAGAGACAGAAGAATTATCAAATAGTTACGAGGATATCAAAGTGCACCTCACAAAGAAAACTAGTGAGTTCTCCTTGTGACGCTGAAATCTTGAACAAGAGTTTTCTCTCTCCTTTCTCCCTCACCACAGATCTTTGCTGTCCCCCACAGAGTATTCCAGTGGGATGATTCCCCCGTTACTTCTGTGACTGCTGCTATAGCAGCTTCGTAACCCCTCCCCTTTCCCCCAACACAAAGATGACAGCAGATGCCAAGCAGTTCTGAGTGGGAGCTGCAGCATTGGTAGAATCAGTCACATCTCCACTCGCCCTCTTCCTTACACTGAACGTCAGGATAGAGAAGTATGTACAGCAACGCCCAGCGCAGGGTGGTGGAGGTCGTCTCAGTGCCAGCAGAAAACAAGTCAACTGTTACCAAACGTTGGTTGTTCTCATTGAAACTGCTCCCCACATGCTCTTTAGCCTAAAAGGAACAAAAGAGAATGCGCTGTTCTTACATCAAAACAGGAGTTTCAACCATATTACAATGTTTCATTTACATTTTTTTCCTAAATGAAATGTCAAAAGTGACATGTTCTCATATTTCATTGAAAATTTTTGCGACCAGTTGTTGTAGAAATATATAAGCACAGATGAGATTTTTGTTTTGGAATGTTTTTCCAAAGTGACGAGTTTTGTTGGGGAGAGAGAAGCACAATTGCAGATCATGGCAGTTCATATTCTCACATTGAAAGGTTTAATTTTTCGCAGAGTGCAGCACAACATGTTCATGACAACACACCATAATGACTCCTTGGCCACACAGATTTCAAGGTGTAATCATTTATCCCCACACTTCATGAACTTCATCAGAGATAAAGCTCAGGACTTTCTGCTCTGAAAACACAGGTTGTGTCTTCGCTGCAATGTAAGCCCAGGGATAGTGGCACCTGAGTCAGCTTACCCTGGGTTAAAGAACCAGGACATGAACATCCACAGTAGGGTGAGTCAATAGGCGGACCATAGAACAAACCTGTACCACCAAAACCCCATTTAAACAGACACTGAAGTGTTTTAATTTCTTCTTTATCATTATTTTTATTATTTTCTCTAGAGTCTGTACTTTGCCAATATCTTGACTGAGAAGTTTGGACCATGCCAAAAAATAATTGACTATCACTGAAAAAGTCTACACAGACTGTCAATCCTGTATTAAGAATTTTCTAATCCAGACATGAACCTCGGGCTCTGGCTTCCACACTGTACCCGACAAAGCTGAATGAAACCAGTCATATCCCAGACTCCCCAGCATCTTCCCAGAATGTGGCTGCTTTCACTGTGACTGTGGGAAAGCTTTCAAGCTAACCCTGAACATTACAAGGTGTTTGACCAGCATACCAGTGTCTTAGGATAATAATTTTTTAAAAATATTATAACAATTAATTTATATATATGTGTACACACACACACAAAATTAAAAGTAGTAATTTCATAATGAAAAATGTAAATGCGCTGTTCTTACATCAGAACAGGAGTCTCAACCATATTACAATGTTTCATTTAAATTTTTTTCTAAATGAAATGTCAAAAGTGACATGTTCTCATACTTCATTGAAAATTTTTGCGGCCAGTTGTTCTAGAACTATATAAGCACAGATGAGATTTTTGTTTTGGAATGTTTTTCCAGCCTGGAATTCCCAACAGCCTGCCTTTGAAGGAAGCTGTGACTTGGAAGGATGACATCTTTACTGTGACCTTTCCCAAAATGATTAAAAGTGTCTCTAAACTGGTTGGCTTACATCAGTGTTGTTCTACAGCAAAGAGTACCCAGGTACAATACCCACTTGAATCAGTGGAAGTCTCACCTTTGACTTAATTGGTTATTGCATCAGATCAGGCCATAAGTGCAATCTCTGTGCAAAGTAAAAGCTCCAAATATCAGCCTATTTAGCTTATTACTGAGCTTGAACTCATTAGATAAAACAGAAGAATGGAACCCTCAGTTGCACACAGAAGTTCTATTAAGGGTAGGAGTTTGCTTGTAATAGGCTAACAGGAAGTGTTCCCATCACAGTTAATAGAGCCAAGAAGAACTACACCTCCTCTTCTCCCACCTTTTCGATCTCATGTAGAAAAACATCAGTGAAGTCTCTCTTTTGGGTAGGATTCCAGGTCGCCTTGTGCTCCTTCACTAGCTCATCTGTGAAGGCCAGGAGCTTCGCTTGTGATTGGAAGACAGTCTGTGGCACTCCGGGTATGTGCAGCAACCAAGGTACTACTATGAGGAACTAAGATAACAGAATCAAAGCAAAAACCATACTCTTTAACTCCCAGAAAAGAATAATTAAAATAAAATCTTACTGATCAATCAAATGGCAGCTTTTTACTGATCAGTTCATATGTGCTGGGTTACCTGGGGCAGGAATCCACTTTCTTCATTCAAGGCTTCTTCAAACACACGGAGCAACCTCTGAAATTTCTTATTGTTATAGTCAAAGCGCTCACCATAGACGAGGAAACAGATCACGTTGCTAACTGCATTGTTTATAAGAAAATGTGGATCAAAAGAACGACCTGAAAAACATACAGAGCCAACCAAAGACATTAGGAGACACATCATCATAACCTGCCCTTCTCTTCATGGAAAGTATTAAGCAAGAAGCTCCCCTTGAGGGCAGGGGACTGGACTTGATGACCTTTCGAGGTCCCTTCCATCCTAGTATTCTATGATTTCAAGACTGCAAATGGAGCAAACATGTTAGAAGTCCCTGTCATTCAGGGAAATTAAGATCTTGCCACCTCTCACATACTAATAAAGATGTCCTGGTCAATATTTGGAAGAGAGACCACCATGGAAAATGTAAAAATTACAGGTTTGTGCTGTGGATTCAGTTATTGGCTCTCATCTCTTTGCCTCAGTACTGAACTAGTGCCTCCTGTGTAAAGACCAATATTACTGTGCTGCTTAAGATCTTGTTTTTAAGACTTCATGGCTTGTTCTGGAAGGGTACGTCTAAACTACATGCCTCCGTCGACGGAGGCATGTAGATTAGCCAGATCGGTAGAGGGAAATGAAGCCGCGATTAAAATAATCGCGGCTTCATTTAAATTTAAATGGCTACCCCGCTCTGCTGATCAGCTGTTTGTCGGCAGATCGGGGCAGTCTGGACGCGACGCGCCGACAAAGAAGCCTTTCTTGATCGGCACAGGTAAACCTGGTTTCACGAGGCATACCTGTGCCGATCAAGAAAGGCTTCTTTGTTGGCGCGTCGCGTCCAGACTGCCCCGATCTGCCGACAAACAGCTGATCGGCAGAGCGGGGCAGCCATTTAAATTTAAATGAAGCCGCGATTATTTTAATCGCGGCTTCATTTCCCTCTGCCGATCTGGCTAATCTACATGCCTCCGTCGACGGAGGCATGTAGTCTAGACACACCCGAAGAGTGTTAGTATTGAAGCCGTCACCACATTCCAGTGGAGGTATTTACATTCTATCAACATAGTTCCCCTTTCACTTTCAGTTGGAGATGTTGGGCTTTTTTAAAAAAAAAATCCCATCACAAACTGTCATGTTAAAATAGCTGTCAGGTTCAATCTGATAGGAGGCTTTATGATGGTACTGCATGAAAGATCATTGTGTGTCTGGTCTCCAGAGCACTTTAGTTTCCTTATGAAATTTGAGCTATTGTGTTATTTCTTCCTTCCTAATCTGTTGTATTATCCTTTTGTTTCCTTGTGTATGGGAGTTAGACTGGTCCCTCTGCCCCTTCTTTTGGGTGCCACAAACCTTTTTCAGAACAGATCGCAGAGCATAGAAATCCAGTTTCCTCAATCACACGCTGTTCCAGGGATTTTTTTCCCATCCCAAAGTTCCTCAAGGTGGAGAGTGTAAATCTCCTTTGCTCCTTCCAGGCGTGTCCATATCTTGCAACCACCAACCCTGGAAAGTATTAATAAAGAAAAGACACAATAAACTATAGGAGCACAGCATGCAAAATTCACTGGACAGGAACAAAACAGGGCTGACTTGGAGGGGCTGGTTTGTGAGGAAATACAAAAGGAACTGAGTATAGCTTGCCTAACTGGCAGCTAATGAGAAAAGTTATTGATCCTTCTTAGGTGTAGCTGGTTAATGGAGAAGGGGAGGGGATTATTCAGGGAGGTTCAAGATGTAGGAAGAAGCAATTAGATGAAATTCAGGGCCAGATTCACAGCTAATAAACTTGATTTGTAAGCCACGCTATATTCAGAGGGTGAGAGCCTGAGATTGGGTGCCAGAAACATTTCCCAATGATTAGATTGACTAAACTACTCGATAGTCTCTCACAGTAATGGATGCCCCATCACAAATTATTTAAAATTGGATTGTACAAAGCACTGGAGAACATAGTATACAGAGCAACCTTGCATTGGCCAGAGTATGAGACAGGACAAGGCTGAGAAAATAGGCAACACATAATGGGAGCCTAGCGGTAGGCTAAGCTTCTCCAAACCATCTTTGATAATCCTCTTTACCATGGTCTGAGGCAGTGGGTGGACTTGAAGCCCCTCCAAACAGGCAGGATTTGGGGCAGCTCTGGCAGGTGGGTAAATGGCTCAGGGGAGTGGACTAGGGCTCAGGGTGGCTCAGGCAGGCAAAGGTGTGGGCAGGGCTCTTCCAGCTGTGACGGGGGCTCAGGGCTCCTCTGGCCCAAATGGACAAGAATGGGGAGGGGGAACAGCATAGGGGCAGGGCCACAGGTGAAAGTGACAGGTCAGGAGAGAAGCCTCCTCAATGAGAAGAGGGAGGTTCATGCACTGCCCCTGGTTGATAAGATATGACTCTATAGATATTTTTCAGCTCTTCTCTTTGTTATGAAAGTGCTTTCAGATAATAGAGAACTCCAGCCCAACCAACCTCCTTTTTAGGAGACATTTGTTTCTACCCTCCCCCACTTTCACTCTTGAGTCCTGAAAGTTCCCCAGCAGAAAGCTCCGTTTTTGTTTGTTTTGACAAGTCAAGGGAGGTACCCGCTTAGTGTGAGGGAGTTAATGAGACAAGAATATGCCAGTTCTGGCAATGGCAGCCAATTGGTATTCATTATCATCTACGTTCTACTGAATGTTTCATAATGGCCAAGTCAGTATTTGTAGCAATGCTGCAGTCGGGAGTGAGAATCCCCATTTTCATCTAGTCTGACTTCCTCCTCATGAAAGGTCGCACCAGAGGCTGACTCCAGCAAAAGCGATCTCTGCAGAGACAGGAGAGGGAAGCAGCTCGCTACCTAAGCCCCTTCAACCTCTCCAGTTTCTGAAATGATAAGGCCAGTCCCTCTGCAATGTTGCCAGAGAACTGCTGGGTACCAAGGTACTTGCCTTCGGAGTTCTTTCCATAGCCCAAGTGTTTATATATAGGAAGGGGTGGTCGGTCAGCAAAGTCCTCTGCTTTCTGGACCAATGCTTCCCTTATTGCCTGGAATCCATTCACTACCACCAGATTGTTCCAGCAGTTCTGAAGACTGTAGACGTTTCCAAATTTTTTACTCAGCTTCCAAGAAAAGAAAGAAGGGAAAATACATTGTTAGAAGCTCAATGATGCTTAATTTTGCTGGAACTCAAAGCCTGAAAAAGCGTTATTGTGTACACTCTAACTTTGATGGATCTCAGAGCACTCTTGGGCTTGTTAGTTAATCACTGATGTGCAGCTACTTCTGGAGTGGAATAATTCACAGCAGTATTATGAAGGGAGTGAAGAATACCACCACTACAGCTGAATGTTCAGGAAGATTGGATGTCAGCAGAACGTAACTAGCCAAGTTGAAATTTGGCCAAGGATTTTGTCAAAGTGTCAAAAGGTTTTTAACAACTACAAGAGGTCAGGACCTCTCTGTGTCATAAGTATGGATTCTTCTTAAAAATTATGTGGTGGTGCTGGTTTAAGCACTGACACAGGGAGCTTTCTACAACACTTCCTACAGCATGTGTCTTTGCACAGGAGTTATCCCATTCTAGCACTGACCAGCCCCATCTTGCTTAGTTTATGAAATCTAATGTTATCACAGAAGGTACTGCAGTGCTGGCTAGATACATGTGAAATATACATTACCAACATAATGGTTGGCGGCATGGTGTTCACTGCCATGCTGGCAAAAAGGTGTCAGCTCATGCCCAGGCTGCAGGCACTAGCTAAGAATTAACAAACTCATACCTGGAGACCAGACCAGTTCACTTGCATGTTTGTAATATCTGCTCAGAACTTGTGATCCTAGGCATGGTACTCCCCTCTGTCCCCCTCCGTCGGTCCCCCCCCCCATCCCGTTCCGAAAAGCTATCAAATCAGCTGGGTCATCAGGGAACATCACAGTACAAAGAGTTAATTAATGACCCAGTTGCACCTTGGAAATGCTGTGTTTCAGGAAGCTTGTCCTGTGCACTTGGAAGCTGAAAGAAGGGAATAAAACAAATATACAGGAAATGTTTCTGTCTTTGCCTGTCTGATAGGGGGATGTGAATGACTAGTTGACTAGTCGATTTGCTTATCAGACAGTTGACACACTAGCCGATTAGTCACTCCCCCCCCTTGCTGCCTCTATCAGAAAGAGGCAGTAGGGCGGGGCAGGGAGACGAGGGGGTGCTTCATAGCTGCAGTACCACGTGGAGCCCGGGACCCAGAGTTCCCATCTGGCCCTGGACTGCATGCGGTGTTTCAAAGTGGCAGTGCCGCATGGAGCCTGGAATCAGCTGGGGACTCCCCCACTGATGCTGGGCTCCATGCGGCACTGCCACTTTGAAAGGCTGTGGGGAGCACGGGTCTAGCGTGGGACTGCTTGAGTCCCCCACTGGTCCCGGGCTCTCTGCAGCGCTTTCGCCTTTGAAGTGTAGCAACAGCCCTGGGGCTGTTGCTACACTTCAAAGGAGGAAGCGCCCTTACGAGTAATCAAATAGTCGATGCAAATTGCATTGACTATTTAATTAGCCAATTAATCTAAATTTAACAACCCTAGTCTGCTCTCTGACAGGGCAAGAGAATCCCAGGGCTGCCAGCGGGATCTGCCAAAAAAAAAACCCCACTTTGAATAGACCGATCACTAGAACTCTGCCACTCTTATATTTAGATAACACATTTATAAGTATATGTTTGCTTGTTTGAACTGCCACATCTTTCTTATTTCTTTCCTACTATACCAACCTTTAGAGCATCTATAATAGGACTGGCTACAGTAGTTGTCAGTGGTGTAAGATCTAGGGTACCAACCAGATTGGCATAAGCTTGGGACGGGTAGCAATCTGAATTTTTTTTGGTGTGATTTTTTTTTGGTGAACATTTATCGGTAAGTCCAGCTTGTGTGGTTGGCAAGATAGACTGGAGAGACCAAGGGGACTGTCTGTGACCCTGTGGTAAGATTGTTTTAGTGATCCAGAGGTGCTAGAACATGGGTAGGGAAAGGAGAGGGAAGGGTGCTCCCCACAGTGGCCTGGGAGGCTCTTACCACAGCCAGGTTTGGGCTTCCAGGCTGGCCAGGGAGCAAGGCCTCAGAAGGAGGAAGAGAAGGAGAGAGAGTGGGGTCACAGAGAGGGCCAGGCCTCAGGGGAACAGGAGAGGTAAGGCCACAGAGGGGTGGAGCCTCATGCCCTCCTATTCCGGCACTCCTGTCTAAGGGTACGTCTAAACTACATGGCTCCGTCGACAGAGCCATGTAGATTTGTTTGTTTGGCAAAGGGAAATGAAGCCGCGATTTAAATAATCGCAGCTTCATTTAAATTTACATGGCTGCTGCGCTGAGCCAACAAACAGCTGATCAGCTGTTTGTCGGCTCAGCGCATTAGTCTGGACGCTCCCCTGTCGAAATGAAAGCCTTTTATCAACATCCTCGGTAAACCTCATCCTACGAGGCATAATGGGGATGTCGATAAAAGGCTTTCAGGTCGGCGCGGAGCGTCCAGACTAGCGCACTGAGCCGACAAACAGCTGATCAGCTGTTTGTTGGCTCAGCGCGGCAGCCGTGTAAATTTAAATGAAGCCGCGATTATTTAAATCGCGGCTTCATTTCCCTTTGCCAAACAAACAAATCTACATGGCTCTGTCGAAGGAGCCATGTAATCTAGACACACCCTAAGAGTTCACATTAGTTACACAGGTTTGGTGAACTCTACTTATAGAACACACCCCCAGTTCGGGGTGTGTGCTGTGTTTTTGATCTTCTGCCCTGATATTGACACTCTGCTCTGAGACAAGCCCTGACAGTCATGAGCTACTCCAGACAGTGTGATCGGGGGAAAAAAACTCTCTCTTAACCTATGTGTGATATATAAGCGCCCCCTCCCCCAACATAGGCTAGAAGATGACTTATTACCTCTGTGATGGGCTGTACCAACCCCGCACTGGGGCTGAGAGGGTTAACCTGGCTCATCTGACCAGGGAAGCCCCACCCACACAGCTCTGCTGGGCATGTTCCAACTGGAAGCCAGTTATAAAGTCCTATGGAGATGCTCAGCTGGGTCTGACTGCCGATGGGGAAGGAGATGCTGCTGTAGCTCCAGAAGAGGAACTGCTGACAGACCAACCCATGGAGGCCCATCCACAGAGGATGTCGGGAGAGGCCCCCCCATCTGGAAGGAAGAGCTAGAAAGGATTACTGGAAGAGACTGGTAGGAAGTTGCTCAGGACGGGGAATTGTACTCCGGGAGGTTGGCATGTTTTGGCTGGATTCCCTACTGAACTAGTGGTGGTCCACTCTACTGCTGAGAGGGCTGTGGGACCCAGTGGAGAGGATGGGCCCAGGTTCCCTTACCCTCTCCTTCTCAACCCCCACAAAGGGACTGACAGCCATTGTTACAGACGCCAGCTGTTAAGCCACACTGCCCTGATAGGGGGGCATTGTTATGGACTTTGGCTGCTAGGCCACATGGGCCTGAGAAAGAGGGGTGTTAGCATTAACTAGAGAGAGACCAGGCTAGGAGCTTGGCCCAACAGCTCTGCTGGTTGGAGAAGACAGTGGGCGGAACAGTGACATGTGGGGTTGAACACTATTTAAGGGGCATGCTTCCCTCTCCCCTTTGGGAGGAGGATAAAACACCCTACGACAGAGGCTGTCACCTCTGTGAAATGAAATTTAATGATGATGGAATCCTACCTAATTCTGTTCTGAGCATCACAGCAGATGGCAGTGACCCTCAGAGACCGGGAAATGTTATTGTAGTGATTAGTGCCCTGGGGCAGCTCTGATTCAATTATTTTGGTAGGGAAAAATATTACACCCATACCCGAAATCCTTAAATCGATACAAAAACGGTGTGTAAACCGAGAATGTGATAGTATACGCATTTAAAGGGTTAACAGATGAGCCTGGCCTGTATCAGAAGTAGCAGCATGGGGATGGAGGGCAGCAGGTAGGACCCAGTGCTTGCAGGGAGATACCTTTTAAGCGGGCTCCCCACAAGCACTGGCTCCTGGGGAGCCATCCCTTCCCCCCCTATGCTGCTGCCTCTGCTGCTGCTGGCGGGGGGGAGGGCAAGCAGGAGCTGGCCTATTCTTATCCATCCCTCTACCTTCTAGTGCCCCCCCCCCCCAATGCTGCTGCCTCTGTATCATAAGTAGCAGCACTGCAGAGATGGGAGGCAGCTCTCCCATGTTTACAAAAAATGCATTTCAACATGCCTCGTGAAGACAACTCATACCTGGAAAAGGGAAGGGTAAAGGTACAGACCTTTTCCTACACTCAAGGGAAACCTGAAGAGGGGGACGTCTATGGAATTGCAAGTGTTCAACTAGCACCCAGCAACTTTCAGGTTTTAAACCAAAGCAAACCAAGTAACTTCACTGAGATCCATTGTGCTTCTAAGTTCATGGCAAATCTGAGTTTTATTCTTAACTAACTTGAGTTCTTTCCTGTAGCCAACAATTGTGTGATTCAGTTCAGGAGGGATAGTGCAAAGTTCTTTAAGATACCTTTGGACTTTCCTGATGTGTGTCAGTCCAGGCCTGTTCCCTTGGAGTGATTTAAATTAGCCTGAAGGCCTCTCTCAATTGTGGCAGTTTTTAATGGCCATGAGACACAATTACAGTACCTGGGATTCTGCAGAACAGACACCCTAACCCATGCCCACCCAGCATTGGCTTATCCATACTCTGCTGTGGCTAAATATGCTGTGACTGGCTACACCAGCTCTCAGGTTATTTTGCACAGTGTGTCTAATGGAAGCAAGACCGTGGGCCACTGTACTCTGGTGACCGGCATTGGAGAATAGGCTTAACATGTAACCCAGTTTTGGCTATTATTTGTGGGATTTCTTGAGGATTGTACACTTCTGAGCCAAGAATTTAGGGACAGAAAAACCACAAGGCGTTGTTTTGTGTGTGCATGAAAAATACAAAACCCCACACTGCTTTGTGTTCCTGCTTTCCTCAAAGCCACATGGCCATCAGTCAGTGATTCTGATGCCCACACAACGAGGCATTGTGGAAAAGCACTGACAAACAGTGCCAGGCATTCTGGGCACTCACCTCATTACCAGAAAGATACTGATAAAGGAGGAGAAAATTCAGAGAAAAGCTACAAGAGAGATTAGGTAGTTGGATGGGCTGATTCATGAAGAAAGGTAAAACAGTCTAAATATATAGACTTGTGCCTGGTTGAATAGCTAAGGTGGTGGACTATGCTTCCTGCCTGCCAGTATTTGATAGGTGCAAATGACAGATGGAAATTGGGTTGGGTGAAGGAGTAATGGAATGAGTCTTAAATAATGGAAATTTTTCTCTGGACATCAAGAAATAAATCCTCAGTGAGAGATGTATCAGACTGGGGGATAGTTTCCTTGGGGTGACATTGAGATGAGGGCTAAGGGAGTCTGTAGCCCCCCTGATGCTTGAACCCCTGTATTTCATATTTGAGGTTTGCTTAAAGCACACGCCCTTGCCTCAGACCTAGCTCTTAACTGCAATAGAGCGTGTACTGCTCCCAGTTTTGCCTTTTGGGCAGGAATTTGTTTATAAACAGATGGAAGTAGGGTAATTAATTCAAGTAATTGTAGGGTTGTAATTGAAGTAATTGAAGGATCATTATATAATCATGAAGACATTGCCAGGTACTCCACTTAAAAGATGTGAAGCAAAGGGTAGAAATAAATGGTGGTGTGCTCCAAGGGTCTGTGTTGGGACCAGTGCTGTTCATCTTATTATTCAAGGCAACAGAAATGATTGGAGGTAAGGTGCTGCTTCCATGTGAGGAGAGATTAACAAGACTGGGACTTTTCAGCTTCGAAAAGAAATTACTAAAGGGTGAAGTGATACATTAAGAGATCTAGAAAATCATGAATGGTTGGTGAAATAGAATAAGGAAATGTTATTTATTCCTTCACTAACAACACAAGAAGGTCACCCAATGAAATGTATAAGCAGCGGATTTAAAACAAATAAAAGAAATTATTTCTTCATGGTCAACCTGTGGAACCTCTTTCCCAGGGGATGGTGGAAAAGCCCAAACAATAACAGGGTTCCAATAAGAAAAAAATAGTTCAAAGAGCATAGTTCCATCAGTGGCTCCTAGCTACTAGGGATGGTGTCCCTAATTAATATCTGTTTGCCTAAAGCTGAGAATGGGCTACAGGGGATGGATCATTTGAGGATTGCCTCGTCTGTTCTTTTTGTTCATTCCTTCTGAAGCACCTGACGTTGACCACTCTTGGAAGACAGGATGTTGGGGTAGATGGACCATTGATCTGACCCAGTGTGGCCATTCTAATGTTTTTACATAGAACACAGATGTATCTTTTCCCCCATTCCTCTCCCAAAACTGAGATAGAGCCCAGGAGTCCTGACAGTGTCTCTTTTTCTCTCCGCAGAATTAATAACGTACTAAGAATATACATTACTATTTTAAGGCTAACCAGGGGCCTGTAAGTGACTTGCAACAAGATGTCAGAATACGTTACTATTAGAGCTGAGTGGCTATAATGTTTATTATCAGAGGGGTAGCCATGTTACTGTGAATCTTGTTATCTCTTGTCTTACTCTTGATTGGTACTCTTTTTTTATGCCTGTATATTTATACCTGCTTCTGGAATTTCCACTACATGCATCTGACGAACTGGATCTTTGCCCACTAAAGCTTATGCTCCAATAAATCTGTTAGTCTATAAGATGCCACAGGACTTCTTGTCGCTTTTATGTTTATTTTATTCTTTTTTATACAGGAATTTAGATACAGTGCTCCTGTTAGCTAATTGCTAAGTTATCTCCTTAAAAAGTAGAGTTTTCAATTGCCTTAATAGTCCCTGAAAAGAGGAAATGCGTGTGTGGTGGGGGAAAGAAGGATGGATGGGGTTGATTCCCCCTTTCACACACACACCCTTGATTTGCTGCTTGGCTTGTACTGAGCATGCTCAGTAACAGGCTGAAGCTTCTGTCCTCAGTCTGCTCCCCCACCCCCATCTTGGCATACAAAGGTCACACCCTGTAACAAAATCTGAAATGGCACGCCTGCCTAAGGAAAGTAATGAAAACCTCAGTGCTGTTTCTTAAAACTGGATAAAGCTCTCAGAGGCAAACCACTAGAAGTTAGAGGAGTGGGTAAGAATAGGCCATTTCTATCTTTAATTTCCATGACTCTGTACGTAAAAAGAGCTGGGTTGCTTTCCATTTGGTGAGAAACACAAGAAAGCGAGATGAAATTGTTCCTAAAAACGTGGAGTCAAAAGCACCAACGGGTCAATAGTGCTGCTTTGTTCCACTTTTGCAGAGAGTCTTAATCATCTGTGGTGATTTACAAGGAAGGCTGTCGTCTGTGCCTGCACCTGCCCAAGCCAGAGAAACTTTTGAATTAATGGATCTGAGCAGAGACATTTTCACATCCAATGAATCTGTCACTAGCACTTTTCATCCCAATGGCTATTGCTGATACCTAAAGGAACCACTTCACCCGCCACTGAAGTGCAGCCATCCCTGCGATGGATTCAGCATCTGTTTAATAGGCCTAATGCTGTGCAACAGCCCTGCACACTACAATGTCTCCAACTGAACTTACAGGGAGAATGTGCATACTGTGTCTGCCTGTACTCGTGGAGCTGTGCACAGTGAGTATCCCTCTCCTCCAGCGCTGTCCCTCTGTCCCTACAGTTGCAGAGAATTCTGCTGGACTTTGGAGTGGTACATTGTACTCTGGTAATAGAGATGTAGCCGCGTTAGTCTAGTCTAGCTGAAACAAAAAACAGGACTATGTAGCACTTTAAAGACTAACAAGATGGTTTATTAGGTTAGTCTTTAAAGTGCTACATAGTCCTGTTTTTTGTTTAATTGTACTCTGGATTCTAGAGCAAGAGCAAAACTAGAGCAGCTAATCAGAGCATTAAAGCCCCTTCTCCCCCAGGGCCATCATTAAGGAATACACAGAATACGCAGCTGCCTAGGGCACCACTAAATTTGGGGCACCAGCTGCCTCAAACAGGTGTGCCCTAGGCAGCTGCATATGCAGGCCCCCAGGCACAGAGGCAGCAGTGGAGGCCTGGACAATAGCAGGAACCCTGGGTGTGGGCCAGCGGCAGAGCCCTGGGTGGCAGCCAGGACCTTGGGTGTGGGGCCGGTTTTGGAGTCCCAGGGGGTAGCCAGATCCTAGCGCTGGTGACAGCTGGGAACCCACGTAAAATGTGTGGGTGTTGCAGCACCTCTCTTGTTCTCATATCTATACCTTCTTGCACTGCTCCTGTCCCCTCCCCCTCCACAGCCCTGAGTGCAGCCCTCACCCTGTGGAGCAGCTGTTCCTCCGCTACACACACACACGCCTCTGCCTAGGGCACTATAAACCCTAAGGACAGCCCTTGTTACTGGGCTGGAAAAGTCCTGTACTTGTGAGAGAACCCCCTTCATTTCCCCTGCATTACTGAACCTCTACCCACTGCCAGCTCCGCTCACCAGCATGTTGTACTCTCCAGCCCTCTGGCACTGACCTGGGTAAAGGAGAGGTGCGGGTTGTGGTAGTCGATCTGCAGCATCGTCCCAATGAAAGGCAGCGAGGTTGGCCCTGGTGGGTAGCGGCTCCAGCTCTTCCTGCGTTTCACAAAATCAGTTAGCAGGGCAAAAACGATGAGGGCTATGCCCAGTGCTGGGAGAATTTTCCTGCAGGATAGAACCTGGGACCAGAACTGCAGGAGCAGTTCCATGATCTGTCTCCTCTGTGCCCCTTGTGCTTTTAACTCTCAGTCCCTGCCTCTTTTTACTGCTCCAGTTCTCTCACTCTTTGCTGTTGCTGTCTCTGTCCGTAGTTTCCTCCCCTCCCCAACCGCTCTCCCGCCCTCCTTCCCTTTCTTTATTTCTCAACATCCCTCTCCCCCCTCCCCCTCCCCCTCCCCTGGCTAATGTCACAGCTTGAGGTTGCTGGGCCAGAATTTCTCCTCAGCCCATTAGCCCCTCCTCTGCATAGAGCACAAACCCACGTGGTAGTGGTACTGGAGCATGGCCCAGCCTCTGTGAAAGGGGAGGGCATAGGTCCATTGCCAGCACTTATAGTATCGCACAGGAAGGAGAAAAGAATCTGTGAGAGCTGTTAGGCTGGGCCATGTGCCAGGATCAGTCTCTCCTAGGGCTTGAATCACCCTTGTATTCAGAAATAGCAAACCTTCACCTTCAGTGACCAGACGTCCCCATTCTAGAGGGACAGATATTCCCTCTGGATATTTGGTACCTTTTCTTACATAGGGTCCTATTACCTCCCTTCCTCCACACCTTCCTGATTTTTCACATTTGCCATCCGGTCACCCTGTCTTCACCATTTCTCCTCCCTTGGTTGGCAACTAGAAACCAGTTTTTGCTGAGCCCTTGAGAGGTTGCTTAAAATAAGTTTAACTAAATCCGAGTCCTTCTCTTTTTTTAAGGGACAACCAGCTACAGAACGCGGAGGCTTTGTCTACGCCTATTGGCAAATCGGAGCTGCGGGGATTGATCTCCCATGATTTAGCACCATGGTGTCCAAACAGTTCTGAAACAGTAAGTGCTATAGTGGCTATTGCTATAGCAAACTAGTCACATTCAACTGGCCAAATAGCCACATGTGGCTAGCGTGTTGGACATCACGGGTTTAGTGCATCTATTAAAGACCTGCTAAATCAACCACTGATCACATGCCTGTCGATTCCAGTACTCCACTGGGTCAAGAAGAGGAAGGGAGTCAGTGGGAGAGTTTCTCCTGTTGACTGCATGCAGGGGGGGATGCTGTGGTAACTTGATCTAAGGCAGGGAGAGCAATGATTTTTAATGGGAGGGCCACTCCAAGATATTGGCAAGTGGTCAAGGGCCACAATTCTACTAGCTCAGCCTCCAGAACCCTCCAGTACTGGCCCCACCCCTGGAGGCCCCAGTGCCTTCCTCGCCCCCTCACCTAGCCCTGCACTGCCGCCCGTGTTGCAGTGGTTCTGGTACCCCAGCTCCAGACCCACCACCCAGAGCCTCCCCTCCCACTGCAGCTGTTGGAGAGGCGTGTCCTGCCCAGCCTCTCAGCCATCCAGCACTGGTCAGGAGCAGGGTCTCTTCAGGCCACGGAAGAGTGGTTCCCTGCACAGCGGGAGGGCCACACAGAACGGGATCTCCTCCCTGCCATGGAAGAGTGCTTCCCTGTGCAGTGGGAGGGCTGTGCAGCACCGCTCCACATAGCCCTCCTGCTGGGCAGAGAAGCGCTCTTCTGCAGCCAGAAGTAGACCCCGCCCCTGCCCAGTGCTGGTTGGCTCAGAGGTGGGGAAGGCACGCCTCTCCCAACAGCCATAATGAGAGCAATGTACCTCAGCTCTGGTCCGCAGAGCCGCTGGGGCCTGGCAGCTAGTGGGCAGCGGCCGGTGGTTGGGAACCGCTGGATTAGGTGACTGGGGTGCAGAAGAGGGTATGGGGTCTGAGTTTGGGTGGAGGAAGTGGCTGTGATCTGGGGCAGAGGCTTGGGGTGTAGGGTCAGGATGGTGGTATGGGCGCAGGAGAGGATTCTGGCTTGGGAGAGGGGTTCTAGGAGGGGGTGCAGGGTCTGGAAGGGAGTTGTGACCTTGGAGAATGGGGCAAAGGGGTACAGAGGGGTTGGGTTGTAGCCTGGGGGTGGATAGTTGCGGGGAAAAGGGGATGGGAATGGGGTGGCAGAGCCAGGCTCTGGCTGGGAGGCATTTACTTAGGCACCTCCCAGCCAGCAGCCCTGCAGGAACTAGAGGCAGGCTGTCGACGTCTCCGTTGGCAGGTTGCTTCATGTGGATGAAGGGGAGGAAGGGAGGCCTCACATACTGCCCCTGCTCCCCAGTAAAATTTCTCAGCTGCCATTGGCCAAAAATTGGCCAATGGGAGCAGAGAGATTTTCCTGGGAGACGGAGGCAGTGGCAAAGCCTCCCTTCTCTGTCCCCAGCCTTTCAGAGTGGAGAGGAGCCAGTTGTTCAAAGCATAAGCTGCTCTTTGCCTAAGGTCCCGGGGAGGTGGCCACGGGCCGGATGTGGTGGCTTGGTGGGCCAGATCCAGCCCGCTAGCAGCCTCTTGCCCACTCCTGATCTAAGGTATGCCGACTCCAGTTACACTACTCATAACTGGCGTTACATACCTTAGTTCGACATTGCCTCCTCGTGCAGTCCTAGCCAAGTGGTCCAAGGTATTCCAAAAGAACTAGGGACATTGCATACCACCTTTCTGGCTGCCTAGTCTGTGCCCACCTTACAGCGGGCTGGTTTCCACCTGTGAGTACTCAGTCAAGCCTCTTCAAGGGTCTCAGTCAAGCTGAGTGCCCCTCAGATAGGGGCTGAAACACTAGCCATGTCTGAAACCCTTACCCAAAATATTATGAAGTCAGGTCCTGCTTTCCCTAAATTCAGAAGGAAAATGATTCATTTGCAGAGGCAGAAAAATTATCCACCAGCCTTTGGCCAGAAGGTGAAATCCACTTCCTGCTCACTTCACTGTCTGAGCATCTTCTGTGTGGAGAGAAGAGCCCCTTACACCTTCTTTAAAAACATATTAGCTCTAGGGGTGGTTATTTGCTATGCTATAGCAGGCAACACTTCTGTTAACACAGCAGTAGGGTGTGACGCAGGCACCTCCTGCTGCCAATTAGCAGAGGACTTAGGGCTGCATAGAGTGGGACAGGAATCCCCCTGGATCAGATAAGATGTATAGTAATTCACTAACAGGTGGTATGTGAGGTCTCTATCAGCAACCAGTAACAGTCTGGTGGGTGTAATCACTTCAGGATACATGGATGATATTTAAGGAGTTATGTATCTATACTGAAAAACTATGTTCTTAAACTCTGTAAGTTAAGGCTTGTCACCAAAAGGTGAGAAACATGCTCCTGTCAGGCTGGAGGGAATAGACGTCTCTTTCTCTTCAGCTGGTCACATGTAAGGTGTCTGTGTTACACTGGAACCATAGCTGCAGAGAGAGCCAAATGCTAATCCAGAAATTGTGAAGTCTACAAGAAAGGAGTACACGGAAAACCCAGCCATGGATAGTGAGTAGCATCCCGTTTACACATAGGGACAATAGACTGCAGGGTATAACTGAGGGTGAGAGAAACACCCTACACATCTTTCCACAGAGGAGACAAGCTGACAGCCCGGCTAGTCTCATGAATGGCAGATTGCAGCAGTCTATAACAAGACTCTCAATTGAGTCTAAATTAGCCACATTATACCATGAAGGCTGCGTCTAGACTGGCAAGTTTTTCCACAAAAGCATCTGCTTTTGCGGAAAAACTTGCCAGCTGTCTACACTGGCCGCTTGAATTTCCGTAAGAACACTGATCTCATGTAAGATTGTCAGTGTTCTTGTGGAAATACTATGCTGCTCCCGTTTGGGCAAAAAACCTCTTGCACGAATTCTTTTGCGCAAGAGGGCCAGTGTAGACAACGCGGTATTGTTTTGCGCAAAAAAGCCCCAATTGCGAAAATGGCGATCGGGGCTTTCTTGCGCAAAACTGCGTCTAGATTGGCATGGACGCTTTTCCGCAAAAAGTGCTTTTGCGGAAAAGCATCCATGCCAATCTAGACGCTCTTTTCCGCAAATGCTTTTAACGGAAAAACTTTTCCATTAAACACATTTGCGGAAAATCATGCCAGTCTAGACGTAGCCAAAGAGAATAAGGGACAAATGCTATTTAGGACCTTAAACAGGACTGACACCACAATACATACAGTCCACTGGGCTTTGGAACCCATATCCTCCGCCTAGTGGATGCCATTATTTGAGGGTGTCCCCCATCACTGGGGTATGCCATATACAGTTCTGCTGCCCTGGATTTATATGACAAGGATAACAACCCTGTATTACTCCTGCCCTAATAATAGGACGACTGGGCACCCAACTCCAGCCAATAGTGATCATTTGGGCAAGCATTCCCATCATGCTGAGCACCTTGGCAAGGTGCCCATGCACATGAGATTATCTCCTGAAGTCCTCTTCCACAGCTCACCACTAGATGACAGGGGAGAGCACATTCCGCCTCTGCTTATATAAGTGAAGGAATTTTGTTTCTCTGGGATATAAAAACATCCACAGCATTTGCAATAAATGTAATTTAGAAGGAACCTATGGGTTTTTTAGGTAATATGGCTGTAGCAGCGAACACAAGCCTTTTGGGAAAAGTCATAGTCACAGTTAGGGAGATAATGGAGACTGTTCTTATAACACCACTTGTATGTGTACTTGGCACTGTTGCCACACTGACATTTTACTAAATGTCAATTTCCCTGTAAGCTGAGCACTTGGGCGGCTGCCCAAACTGGCAGCAGAGTGCTCACAGCTGGCAGCATGAGTTCTTACTAGTGGTGCATATCTGCACGTACTTCCATGCACATAACATTTATTCCATGCATGGATGGAAAAAATTAGAGGGAACATCGCTAAATGCATATGAGCTCTCTCTACTTTGTAACCCAGGCCAGAAATGCAATGCAAGCTGCATGATGATATGCCACTGGGGCTACAGCAGTCCAGGACTGGGGCTTTTTATACAAAAAAAAACACAAGCTGCATTACTTACCCTGATGACTGTGAAGCTCATAATAAAGCCAGTCCCAGCAACACAGATCTCAGTCCAATTTGAAAAGAAATGGCGAACCATGAGGGATCAGTGTGAAAAGCCTCCTACTGCACAGTTTTATATCCTTTCGATGTTATTGCCTGGCTAGAGAGCCACCTCCTTAGATTCTTTTAGAAATAAAACATTTTGAGAGAATAAAATTACAGCAAACGTATGTGCATTGCTGGAAGCATCAAGAAACAACAACACTACACAAGTGTGTGTGAGAGACTGTGTATAGTACATGTGTGAGAGCAACATGGAGCACCCATTTAGGGATATTGCCCTTTTTACTAGAACAGCACTCACCAGTTTGAAGCCTGTTTGTTTAGACACAGCAGCAACGGCTGGCAAACTCCAGCCCATGTCCCGCACCTAAGCCCTGATGTGTCTCCCCACACACATGCTGGAGATCAGGTGCTGGGGCAGAGGGAACAGAGAAGGGAATACCCTGACATCAGACTCCTCTGAACATTCTGCGTAGCCAGAAGGAGGCTCTGGGGAGCAACTGGCCAGGGGCTCCAAGGCAGAGGGTAGGAGCATGTGACGTGCGTGCACACAATAGACTGCTGGGAGGCCGCACAACTTAGAGGGAACATAGATCCTGTGAACCTTTTTGAATGTTCTTTGATGTGTATCCCCAGATACAGTTTTTCTCCCATTCAGCTTGTGCTCAGGGATGCTGACGCAGTTCGGTCTTCCTCACCACTCTCACCATTTGGAAATGAGCCTCCATTATCTCTTGCTTCATCTTGCTCAACTTATAGTGGAGACCCCAACAGGCAAAGCAACATTCTTTTATCTAGATCACCACACTGATTGATCAGCTTTCCCCACCGCAGATTTTAAGACTTTATTACAGCACACATACGTAACTCTCTAGACACACCCTCAACACAAAGCTATCCATGACCCACGTCTCACCAGTTTTAGATCTTACGCTGTTTGGCTAAATATTTAAACATCAGTGAGTTGAGTGCACCCTTTGCCAGTTAGCACAAAGGAGGTCTGCAGGAGGGTCAGTCATTGGCACAATTTCCAGGTCCTATTCTTGGCAATGCATGCACCATCTCAGCAGTTTGGAATTGGCAGCTTAGGGCCTATGTATCCCAATTAATGGGGAGTGGCCAGTGAAAACCCTGAACTCTCGGTTAGAGTTTGTCTGATTGTTTGATTGCCTTCCCAACAGCATAACATCCTGTTCCTAGGACCGACTAATTCTGTTCCACAGGGGTCAGTTCTTTGCTCAATAAAGCAAGAAGTTGATTTTCTATTCTCCCCTGATTGCACTGCTACTGCCCCTGAACCAACAGGTGGCACATCAGCCCACAGCTCAAATGGGTTATCAAAACCAAGCCTGGCCAGAACAGGCTTTTCTGACAATTTTCATTTGCTCTGTCAAAACTCTGAGGATAAGCCTTTCCCACAGAATCGTGTTTAGTTTTGTCTTCTTGCCCCAGCCGGTGATAGCAGACACAGGGTCACTGGACCCCCGGCTCACGTTGGCAGTAACAGCTAAAGACTGGAGCTCAGTTTCAATCTGGTATATAAGCCAGTTAACATTGGCTTCGACTTGCAATGGGCTAGGAAAGCTTTGCCTGCTCTCAACCCAGTGTCCTAAATTAGGAACGTTGGCTTCTCCGATTTTATACTAACTATACCACCTGCCTTTCTGAGTTTGGGCAATGCACTTCACAAGTGTTCCTCTGCTCTGACCAAGAACTGCTCAACTTCGCTATGGGATTAATGACATAAGCTTGTTCAAAGTCATGGACTGTGAGTATCATAGCAGAGAAAGGCTCTGCCTGACGTGTTCCTTCCCCTTCTCATGAGCTCACTGGTCAAGCAATCATCATGGGGAAGCTCACTGAGGCTACCCTGGTGGGAGTGCTGACCCACTTGCCAGGCCTCAGCACTCTGCCCCATTTCCTACATCAAACTCTAGAACCCTGATGTGACAGAAGATATTATGTAAGCAGAGTCTCAGTGGAGTAAAGTGCAAACCCTGGGTAAACAGCATCAGTGGAGAAAAGTAAACAGAGAGCTTTGAAACACTCATTTTTAATAATTGGAAATGCTCTTGGAAACATGTTGAATACATTGGAGGCCCTTATTCCTACTTATGAACACTTGCCCATGTGACGAGTCTCATTGGCCCTATATAGCTGACTGAAAGAAAGGTAGAATCATTATTCCCAAAGGTTGACTGTTTTTGTATAGGGCCTAGTATATTCAAGGGGGATTAAATAGTATCTAGTGTATTGAAAGACTAGTGTATTCAAGGGGGCTTCTGTATTTTTGCTGCCGTTTCAGAGGAAATATGACAAAATGAGAAAAAAGAAGAGTCTGCTCTGTCCTCATTTCTAAAAAACAAAAGATGCATCAGGATGCATTTCATTCCTGTGTCGATTCACAGCATACAAGGCTATTAGCAACCATTTTGATCATCTACTCTGACCTCCCATATACCATAGGACTCCCCAGGATTAATTTCTGTTCGAACAAGATTTCTGTTCCAGGCAATCCAGGAAGTTTTTGGAGAATGTTGGGGATAACTTCTTGACACAGGTGCTGAAGGATCCGACCAGGGGCCGTGCGCAGCTTGACCTTCTGCTCACAAACAGGGAGGAACTAATAGGGGAAGTGGAGGTGGGTGACAACCTGGAAAGCAGTGATCATGAGATGATAGATTTCAGGATCCTGACCAAAGGAAGAAAAGAGAGTAGTAAAATACACACCTTGGACTTCAAAAAAGCAGATTTTGACTCCCTCCGAGATCTGATGGGCAGAATCCCCTGGGATGTTAACATGAAGGGGAAAGGAGTCCAGGACAGCTGGCAGTATTTTAAAGAAGCCTTATTGAAGGCACAGAAAGAAACCATCCCGACGCGTAGCAAGAGAGGCAAACATGGTAGGAGACCGGACTGGCTTATAGGGGAAATCCTTGGTGAACTTAAGCACAAAAAGGAAGCTTACAAAGAGTGGAAACTTGGACAAATGACCAGGGAGGATTTTAAAGGTATAGCTCGAGAATGCCAGGGGGTTATCAGGAAGGTGAAAGCGCAAATGGAATTGCAACTGGCTAAGGATGTGAAGGATAACAAGAAAGGTTTCTACAGGCATGTTAACAAGAAGGTGGTGATCAGAGAGGGTGTGCGGCCCCTAATGGATGAAGGAGGTAACCTAGTGGCAGATGATGTGGGGAAAGCTGAAGTACTCAATGCTTTCTTTGCCTCTGTATTCACGGACAAGGTCGGCTCCTGGACTTCTGCACCAAGTGACGCAAGATGGGATGAAGATGGACAGCCCGTGGTGGGTAAAGAACAGGTTAGGAACTATTTAGAAAAGCTAAACGTACATAAATCCATGGGTCCGGACTTAGTGCATCCGAGGGTACTGAGGGAGTTGGAAAATGTCATTGTGGAGCCTTTGGCTATTATCTTTGAAAAGTCATGGAGATTGGGAGAAATCCCGGATGACTGGAAAAAGGCAAATGTAGTGCCCATCTTCAAAAAAGGGAAGAAGGATGATCCAGGGAACTATAGGCCGGTCAGTCTTACCTCGGTTCCTGGAAAAATCATAGAAGGGATCCTTAAGGAATCCATATTGAGGCACTTGGATGAGAGGAAAGTGATTAGGAATAGTCAGCATGGATTCACAAAGGGCAAGTCGTGCCTGACCAATCTGATTAGCTTCTATGATGAGGTAACTGGCTCGGTGGACATGGGAAAGTCAGTGGATGTGATATACCTTGACTTTAGCAAGGCTTTTGATACGGTATCCCACAATATTCTTGCCAGCAAGTTAAGGGATTGTGGATTGGATAAATGGATGGTAAGATGGATAGGAAGATGGCTAGAAGGCCGGGCCCAGTGGGTAGTGATCAATGGCTCGATGTCAGGATGGCGGTCGGTTTCTAGCAGTGCCCCAAGGTTCGGTTGTAGGACCGGTTTTGTTCAATATCTTTATTAATGATCTGGATGAGGGGATGGATTGCACCCTCAGCAAGTTTGCGGATGACACTAAGCTGGGGGGAGAGGTAGATACGCTTAAGGGCAGAGATAGGGTACAGAATGACAAACAAATTGGAGGATTGTGCCACAAGAAATCTGATGAGGTTCAACAAGGACAAGTGTAGAGTCCTGCACTTGGGACGGAAGAATCCCAAGCATAGTTACAAGCTGGGGACCAACCAGTTAAGTAGTAGTTCTGCAGAAAAGGACCTGGGGGTTACAGTGGATGAGAAGCTAGATATGAGTCAACAGTGTGCCCTTGTAGCCAAGAAGGCTAATGGCATATTAGGTTGCATTAAGAGGAGCATGGGGGCTGTGCGGGCATTCAGCACCTGAGTGTAAACTAAAGGCTTTACAATTTTCTGACCCAATGCTTTTAAAGCTTCTTTTTTGTTACAAAGTAACTCAGATATGGAGCCTGAAAGCCACATCATGCATAACACATATAAACCTCTTCCCAAAATATATATCCAATTTCCCTAGTCCTGTATGGGCTAACTGCATTCTGCCTCTCAGTTTGCTGGTATTTGTAATGTCCCAGCACATCAGAGGCCTACAGCAGCTTAGTTTATACTTATTTATGATTTGGTCCAGAGCTTGTGGATATCAAAGGAAATCTTTCCATCTGCCTTCAGCGTGTCTGGAATTAGGCCCTTATGTCCTACCTGCACTTCATAATCTGAGTTCATTCAGCACCTTCTTAAGTGAGAAATTTTTCATCTAGTGCCTTAAATCACACTGTAGAGGGTACAGCACCATCTTGTGTGCACCAGTGGTATTGCAGAAATATCTCACATTGGTGAAAGGCTTGCAAGGCCCAGCCTGTGTGGCCTGTATGATCCTTAGGTTATGTTACTTCCAGTTGAAGCTTAATTATACTGAGGGCTTCTGGAAATGTGACGCCTGAGCCTACAGTTTGCTACCGGGTCAATATTGTACATATGGGTACCACTGATCCTCCTTTCTCCCTTCCCCAAAGCAATGCACTGCAGCACTCGCAAAGCCCCAGTCTGCAGGGGGAGAGGAATCTGTAACTACAGATACCCTAAAAGAAAACCAACTGGCCTTTCATTTTTGAGAAATCCAGTGCTTCTGTTTTGTGGAAAGGGAGCAGCAGCAGGATGGAAATTCTAGCTATGCTACAGTGTATGAAAAATGGGTCAGGGATTTAGCTGGGGAAAATCGCCCAAAGGAGCCATGTAATTAAGTGAACTACAGAACAGATCGATAAACTATGCGCATATTGTTAGGCGCATTCAGCAAAATGCATCTAGGGCAATAGGAAGGAAATGATTTATTCATTCATATTTCATTAATATTATATCTTCGCTATTTAGAGTGAATGAAAAGGTGCCACACTGGGAGCCTTTGTGTCTTCAGCCCTTTATTTATCCCCATAATAAGTACAGCCCAGGTGGTAACAATGCAACCCTTCCTTAGATCTCCCCCTCCTCTCCTTCCCTCCCTCCCCCATCATTGCCACAACTAGCTTTAGACTTGAGAAGGGAGTTTAGTCCTCAGGGCTTGATTAATCCCATCTCTCCAGCACTCAGAATGCCCAAAATGGGGCAATTAATCCCAGGTTGTGATGAGGATGCCTATAGACCAGGGTTGAGATGGATCCACTCATTGTGTAAAGCCTGTTGATTAGCTGTCACATAGTGATAACTTAAGCAGTTGAACCATCCCCCAGGAGGGTAACAGCTATGAAACCCAATCACCTTGCCCTCAACCATTAACTTAATGTGTAGTCTCAGAGGGATGGCCGCGTTTGTCTGCGTCTGCATCTGTGTCTGCAAAAGCGACAAGGAGTCGTGTAGGACCTTAGAGACTAACCGATTTATTAGGGCACAAGCTTGTGGGTAAAACCCACTTCATCAGATGAATTGGAGTGGAGGGAGGGATAGCTCAGTGGTTTGAGCATTGGCCCGTTAAACCCAGGGTTGTGAGTTCAATCCTTGTGGAAGCCATTAGGGATTTGGGGCAAAAATTCATCAGGCGTGGTACTTGGTCCTGCTGCGAAGGCAGGGGACTGGACTCCATGACCTTTGGGTCCCTTGCAGTTCTAGGAGATAGGCAATCTCCATTAATTAATTAATAAGTTAGAGGCAGGAATGTGTATGTATATGAAAGAAAATGTACTTATCAAGTGTTAATGAGGCTAATCAAGTCAGGGTAGATGTGGCTTTTCATTGCAGCTCATGTGAATATCAAAGAGAAGTTGCATTTGTAGTGTGTGAACCAATTCAAATCTTTATTTAGGCCTAATTGGATTGTATTGAATTTGCAAATGAATTGCAGTTTTAGCTGTTTCCCTTTGTAATTGACTTTTGAAGCTTTTTTTGTAGAAGGATGGCTACTTTAAAATTCATTACTGAATGTCCAGAGAGATTAAAGTGTCCCCTATACGTTTATGTATGATACCTTTCTTGGTGTCTGATTTGTATTTTTATCCTTTGGTGAAGAGACTGTCCAGTTTGGCCAATATACATGACAGAGGGGCATTGCTGACACTTGATGGCATATCACATTAGAGGCTGTGCAGCTGGTATGAGCACCTGATGGTGGGGCTTAAGTGGCACTTGTATAGATATGTGGACAGAATTGGCAGTGAGGTTTATTGCAGGGATAGATTCCTGGGTGTTTCTGTGGTGTGGTGTGTAGCTGCTGGTATTGGCTTCAGGTTGGGTAGCTGTGTGTAGGCGCATACTAGTCTGTCTCCCAAAGTCTGAGAGCGACGGATCATTTTCCAGGATAGGTTGTAGATTGTCAATGATGCGCTGAAGGGGATTTAGCTGAGGACCATTGATGATAACCAGTAACTGATAACCAGTAGCGTTCTGTTATTTTCTTTTTTGGGCCTGTCCTGAAGTAGGTGACTTCTAGGTATTCATCTAGCTCTGTCACTCTGTTTCTTCACTTGCCCAGGTGAGTAATTAAGTTTTAAGAATGCTTTATAAAGCTAGTCTCAGAAATTGGAGTAGTTAGGACTGTACCTTAGGGCTTGGCTGTAGACAATGGATCTTGTGATATGTCCTGGATGGAAGCTAGAGGCATGTAAGAAAGAATAGCGTTCAATAGGTTTCTGGTATAGGATGCTGTTTATGTTTATTTGTACCTAAGAGTACATCTACACTGTGGTGCTATTTCGGGATACTTCTGGTATCCTGAAATAGCTATTCCATGTCTTGACAGCCTGCCCATTATTTAGAAATATCTTTTGACATAATGGGCACACTATTCCAATGTCCTTGTAAACCTCATTCCACGAGGAGTAAGGGACATGTTGGAATAGTGGTTTAATTCAAAATTTGGCGCTGTGTAGATAGCGCCAAATTACAAAATAAGCTATTGTGAAATAAACTTGAAATAAGCTACGCAATTTGCGTTGCTAAAATTGTGTAGCTTATTTTGAGCTAAGGTGCACTATAGAGGCATCCTTAGTGTCCAGGAAGTGGCTCTCTTGTGTGGTCTGGTCCAGGCTGAAATTGATGGAGTAGAATTTGTTGAAATCGCTGTGGAATTCTTCACGGGCCTCCTTTCCATGGGTCCATATGATATCATCATCAACATAGTGCAAATACAGGAGTGGTGCTATGGGATGGGAGCTGAGGAAATGTTCTAGATCAGCCATAAAAACGTTGGCATACTGAGAGGCCATGTGGGTACCCATAGTAATGCTGCTGACTTGCAGGTGTAAATTGTCCACAAATTGGAAATGGTTGTGAGTGAGGACAAAGTCACATGGCTCACCCACAACCATGGGCAGAAAGCCGTTGCTGCCATGAAGCTCTTTAATGGCCTGTATGAAGTGGTCACTGCCATGGACTGTCATTACATAATGCCGCATCCTGTCAGCATGCTACCATCTTGGCATAAATATGGCATCTCCAGGTAGCATGGAGAAGCTGCAGGTGTGATGTGTGCCTGGGACTCCCAAATGCAGATGCGATTTGGGTTCCCACTTGACTGCTGGTGCGAAAAGAGGAAGCGGAGACAAGATTTTGGTGAATTTAGGAAGAGAAAAAGCAAAATTGAAGAATTTTGGAAGCAGTTTCCTATTTCTGCACAAATAGTGCAAACCTTGAAGCACTAAAGGGTTGACTGTGGGCCAAAAGGCCCCTGGGAGATTTGGAAAAGCATTTTTGGAGCAGAAAAGTCCTGAAAATATCAAGGAAGAAAAAGGGAAAAATAAAAACTCCAGGAGTGTGTCAGCAGGCTGTACGCGATGCATCTACCACTATAAAAATGGCTTTCCATTCTTGGGAAAGTGACTGTCAGATAGCAAGGTGACAAGCCAGAAGTTACAGAATTGTCAGAACCTAAGTGAACCTGACAGCTGAGACTCCTGGAATTACATCAGGGAGCTTGGGAAAGCTCTCCCAGATTCTTCCTCTTGTGCTGCTAAAAAGAGACAGTGGGGACACTGATTAATTCTGAAGTGCGAAAAGTAGCCTGAATTGGCTGAAAAGAACTTATAGTGCAAAAGAAATACAGGAATGACCCAATGAGGAACATAATTACTTGGAAAAATATGAAGATGTTCACAAAACATTATAAGAGATCATAGGATCATTGAAAAGGAGAGATAGGAATGACCTATTAAGTCATCTTATCCAGGCTCCTTTCACTCCCCTCTTTTCCAACACCAGTGTACAACATTGCTTTCTACTTCTGATAGTCTGTGAGTCGGATGGCTTTTCAAAGTCACCAGGTACAGTTACCTCCATGACCAATGGTGAGAGGAATAAAGGCTGCTGTACACCATCTTAAAACTGCTAGTAATTATACAAATATGTATATACAAAGAGGCATTTCCCTTTATTGCCATTTTCTTGATTCTGCTTAAACTGTACATGTACTGTATACAGGCTTTTAACATCTAATGGACATTGAAGCACTTCACCCATTGCTGGCTACAGAAGGCTTTTAATAAAAGAGATAGCTGCATATGGGTATTTATGGGAATGCAAGGAACAGTCCATTATATGAAATTGTGCAATGTGAAATCTAAATTGGCTATAAATCCCCAGCGCAGGGTATGGGATTTGGTATGGGATTATTTATATTTTTATTCATCTTGCCAATGAAGAGAGATTAGTTTGACCAGTCTGCTTCATACTTTTGATGCATGTATGCATGCATTCAAAGAACTGGGTATCATTTTGCAATTAATCCACTGCTAGAAATCAAAAGGTACTCATAGGGTGTGTCTAAACTACATGGCTCCATCCATGGAGCCATGTAGATTAGGCTGATCGGCAGAGGGAAATGAAACCACGATTTAAATAATCGCGGCTTCATTTAAATTTAAATGGCAGCCGCACTGAGCCGACAAACAGCTGATCAGCTGTTTGTCGGCTCAGCGTGCTAGTCTGGACGCTCCCGTGCCGACCTGAAAGCCCTTTATCGACCTCCCCGTTATGCCTCGTAGGATGAGGTTTACTGGGGAGGTCGATAAAGGGCTTTCATGTCCACAGGGGAGCATCCAGACTGCCCCGATCTGCTGACAAATAGCTGAGCGGCAGAGTGGGGCAGCCATTTAAATTTAAATGAAGCCACGATTATTTAAATCGTGGTTTCATTTCCCTCTGCCGAACAAACTCCGTCGACGGAGCCATGTAGTCTAGACGTACCCATAGTGTCTTGAGAACAGACCCCAAAAGCAGAATTCCTTCACACATTTGGAGAAGAAAGAGGCAGGCAGAGATTGCATACTATAAAACAGTCCAGACTACTCACATAAGCCTGGACTGGTTTCATCCTTTGTCTTGCAACGGGTGTCCAAAACATGCATGATACAGAGACCAAAGAATAGCTCTACAAGATACATTTGCAGTTACAAACGAGATTTTTGAAGCAAAACAACATTGAGGTAGGAAAGCAACAGCTACTCTTGAATCCAAAGTAGGCTCAACAAACACTGAAGAGGAAAAGAAGGAACTTCTTTCTTTTGGGGGGTTTGGAAGGAAGATTGATAAGATTTCAAGACTCCTAACATCTCCCCCTCCTAATAGAATCCTTCAAAGCAAGTAAAAGACAAAAGGAACAACCCTAAAAGATTGCAGTCTTCTGTCCTAGGGCAGGCAGAGATTACATGGTACTCACGCTCCTCTCCTTGGCTCCCTGTGTGCCCCAGTTTTCTCCTGGATGGTCTTCTTCTAGGGCAAGAGATCAATCTCCTGAGGTCACTTAGTCCTTGGCCTCTGCTGAGAGAGTGCCAAATAGGGATGCTAAGTTGTGCTAATTGCAGTGGTGGTGTGATATGCACAGCAATTTCCATATTCGGTATCCAAATAATTCTTGTACTCTTTGGTTTAAGCCATAGTGTAAGTTTTGAAAAACCCTTTGCCACAGATGTAAAGTTCAGGAACCTTGGAAATAATCTACAGATTAGCCCATGATAAAGCCATTTAAGGTTTAGGAAACCCAATCACTGCCTATCACTTCAGATACAATAAATATTACAAAGACAATGACTACCCTCCATACAAATCCCTTCTAAGATCCATTTCTTCCACAGTGCTGACAACGCAAAAGAACCAATAAAAATATTTTCCACGTCTACGGTCCTGATACAATCTAAGAAGACTGAGAATAGGCAGGAACTAAATATTTATAGAGCTGTCTGTATTATTTTGTGTTGTACAGAGCAGAGGCTACAGTCAGTGTATTTTTAGAATAAAAAACCTGGGCTATGTCTACATTGGCAACTTCTTGCACAAAAACTTGCCTGCTGTCTACACTGCACGAGCGTTCTTGCACAAGTAAATTTACAGTATAGTGTTGTAAAACAGGGCTTCTTTCGAAAGAGTTATTCCTCTCCCCACGAGAAATAAGCCCTCTTGTGAAAGAGCTCTTCCACAAGAGGGCAGTGTAGACAGGCAATATGAATTTCTTGCGCAAGAAATGGTTAAAATGGCCATCAGAGCTTTCTTGCGCAAGAGAGAGTCTAAACTGCCATGGATGCTCTTGCCCAAAAGCACATGGCAGTGTGGATGCACTCTTGTGGAAGATTTTTTGCACAAGAACTCTTCGGCAAAAGAGTTCTTGTGCAAGAAGCCGCCAGTGTAGACATAGCCCTGGAGTGTTCCACCATTCCACTATACCCTCCCAATTTGGGGTATTCCAGGATGTCCCAAATCAGACCCTTTATATGATCTGATCACTAAGTGCAGGTTATTCAGTCTGCTGGAGTTCTAGAAGTGTTTAGTACAGGGGCTGATGACAACTTTTAAAACGTTGCCCCTTGAAAAATTTTGTCATGATGTATAACTTATATGCAGTGTTTATGATCTCCGAACTTTTACAAAGCCTGGAAGAGAAGCCATTCAGTAGACTGGTGTATATGGTAAATTTTTCCTTGTCTTTTGATGGAGACATTAAAGGCTTCCGTCTTTACATTTTCTGGTGGCTACTATATGGGTGGATTTAAAAGAAACTGGCAGGTTCCCAAACATGGGGGAAAAAAAAAAAAGGCAGCATGCATGTTGACAGAATATGGGTGCAGAAAAAGTACAACACCCCAAAACAGGCCTGGCAGTGTTCTCTCCATCCATAAAAGTGTCTATCATACACTGCATGAGCTATTGCTGAATGCATACTGGCAGTCACATTTATCAATATATTGTGCCTAGGTTGGGCTGTGGCTGATTTAGACACTAAGACACTAGCCCTCCCCCAGCTGCTTCCTCCACTCTCTTCCTGTCCTCCCCATGTGTGGAGGGGTGTCAACAGGCCACTTCACTTTGATCCCATTTTGTTGTCTTAACTACTTAACACATCTGTTGTATCTTGTATTTAGTAGTGACAGTTTTCTACACCTGAAGGTGAGCTCTGTGAAAGCTCAAAAGCTCATCTATTGCAACAATAAAAGTCCAGTAAAAGATATTACCCCACCCACCATGTTACCTCTAATGGAGGCTGAAATATTCACACATCTAGATACGGCTACACTTAAATGCTGCATCAGCACCAGCTCCACCATTCTAAGCCAATGGGAGAGAGCTCTGTTGTCATCTTAGTTAATCCACCTCCCTGAATGGCAGTAGCAATGTCAGTCTTGCTGTCATAGGACTGTCTACACAAGGGGGCTAGATCGGTATAACACATTTGCTTAGAGGGGTGGATTTTTCATAGCCCTAAGGGAAGTACTTATGCCAGTATAGGACTGTAGCATAGATCAGACATTATAGACACCGGCTCAAATGTAATGGTTATCACACCAGACATGCTAAAAATACAAGGGGATAGGATCCAAAAATCAAACAATCAAATAGGGCTAAAGTAGCGATAGTAACTGGGGAGCCACACACCTGTCCAAAAATGGGTAAATCGGGTTTAAAACATCACATATCTAGAACTGGAGCAAGATGTTTGGATAGATGAGAATGGATGAGCTTGGTTACTGACGTCGATCTTACCATAGCCACAAATGATGTCCTTCATCGGCCATCTTACAATTCCTTTTCAGTTATGGTGTGTGTGTGTGGGGGGGGATGACTACAGAAGCAATCATAGCTCCCTAGGAAAGGAAAATGGGGAATGATTGAGAACTGCTTTGAGAAACAGCATCCAGAAAAGAAAAGCTGTACAGCACTGACAGCAGAAAACTGATATTGGAGGAAGCCAGCTCATCAAAGAGGTGCTTCCCCACTTGCTGATTTCATAAAGAGGAAGGAGTCATTACAGATGTCTAAGAAAATATATCAGGAAGAGTAAATTGAAATTTCTAGTAGATCTTGGACCAGATCTGTCTTTCTAGTTAGGAAAAAAAATATGGTAGGACTAGATTTTGTGTGGCCCATAGAAAAGTAAGGATATATCTACACAGGTGTTTCCCAGTGCAGTTAAGCAGACACACCATAGCTGTAGTTGGGCTAGGGTGCTAAAAAGAATGGGACTATGGCTGCATGCGTGCCAACTTGGGGTATACACCCGACACCATACGCAAATAGTCAGGCAGTTGTACTGAGGCAGTTAGCCCATGCCACTGCAGCCCAACTGCTCTCGAGTGTGCTCACTTGGGCAGAGCTAGCATGTATGAGTTTTTCAGAGGTGAGAAGCACCCTCCTAGCTGCTGTGTAGACTTACTGTATCTAAAAGAATTTGCATCTATTGCCATGAATGGAATAAAATCCTGGATGATGCAATAATAGTACCTAGATCTTATGTATCAGAGGGGTAGCTGTGTTAGTCTGAATCTGCAAAAGAGACGAGAAATTCTGTGGCACCTTATAGACTAACAGATTTATTGGAGCATAAGCTTTCGTGGGCAAAGACCCACTTTGTCAGATACATGTAGTGGAAATTCCAGAGGCAGTATAAATATACAGGCATAAGAAAAGAGTTCCAATCAAGAGTAAGGCAAGAGACAAGGAGGTCAATTCAGTCAGGGAGGATGAGGCCCACTTCTAGCAGCTGATGTGGAGATGCATC
The DNA here is from genome assembly GCF_052426305.1 of Pelodiscus sinensis. Classification (NCBI taxonomy): domain Eukaryota; kingdom Metazoa; phylum Chordata; order Testudines; family Trionychidae; genus Pelodiscus; species Pelodiscus sinensis. Next base: position 90,339,662 of record NC_143052.1, on the reverse strand, counting down.
TGACGAAGCGGGTCTTTGCCCACGAAAGCTTATGCTCCAATAAATCTGTTAGTCTATACGGTGCCACAGGACTCCTCGTCAAATTTAACACTGTTTCAAATCATTCAAAACTACCATGCATGCAGTCTTGATCTCCCTTTTCCCATTACAGATCTGTACCTATAGGGCTTGTACCAGATGGCTACAACTTTGTATACACCCATGGTTGCCTTCTGCATAGCATAACGGAACATACACACTCCACAACCTCACACAGCATCTTCAGTTTTATTTTGAAATCCTTAATATGCAAGTCCCCATACTGCGGAGTATCACTGTCTTACTTGTTGCCTGATTTGCTCATTTCCTTATCCAAGCAGCTGACTTTAAAGCATTGGATTTTCTTCTCTGGACAGGTATTCATGTTCCCTAAGTCTTTGCTGAAGCTCATCTTTGTTAAGCAAGTTCTAAGCTGACCAAAGCCTTTTGGAGTTTTTCTGTTTCTTTTAACAGAATTTTGGATTATGGCAATCAAGCTGCTGTTCACCTCTTCAGTCAGGGCTGGCAAAAACAAACTGTACATTTCATACGTAGGTTCCAAAATCCCTCAAAGACTTTGTAGTTTCTGATTCAACATAGTTTTTATTTCCAAATGTCTGGATTTGATCTCTTCTGTCAGGACATCTCAATCCTTCCTGAGACATCTCCAGAGAATTTTAATTCTTCCTGGCCTGTTCTTAGTGCTTCTGGGATAGCTTTGATTTCTGTAAGCACCTCACTTTTTCCATCTGTATTGAAAAGGAACACCAGCTCATTTTCTCTTCTTAGAAATTTAACCCTGCCGTTGATACCAATATCGACCTTTGGCCAACCGATGGCAGAATTTGGGGTTTTGTAGCAGTTTCTGACATTGGAAAGAAATCCATGTCTCAAAAGTCAGGTCAATTATAATTTTTTATTTACATAATGTACACAGTTCCTGTTACTCTGAAATCAATGACCCATCTGCATACAGGCAATGCTGGAATCCTCAGCTCAGTTGCCTTGGGCAGCCACCAGGATCAGCTGCTTCCGATGCTTTTCTCAGGGTTTCCAACCATCCTCCCAACTGCCATGAAGCCTTCCTCTCCTGGCTGCCCTTGAGCCCCACATTCAGCAGCCAGAAAAGCAGCACGAGTGTCACCCTCAAGAAGATTAATCAGACTCCAGTCTGCTGACCTACTCTTGCTCAAAAAATTCATCAAAGTTATACTAGAAGCCCTGTACTCAGTGTTTTGGGATGTGCAGAACAGGACAATGTCAGAGAATGTCAATTTCACTTGATTTTAAAGAAATAATTTACTCAGTTGCACTACGTGGAAAATTATTTTGTTCTGATTACACAGTAAGTTCATTTTTTTTCAGCACTGGTTATAGATATCAAACAATACGTAGAATAATAGGAGCTTGACTTCAGTGCCTGCTACTGGATATGGGGTAAGTAGAAGACTTGTCTAATGCCCCTTCTTCCCATAGACATTAGTAACTTCCAGAAATTATGTCAACAGGCTAAATTAGCACCTTATGTGTCCTTAGGCACAGCATCTTCAGCTGTAGGCAGGTGGAACACTAACCTTGGTGTTGCACACAGTTTGAGAGAGGTAAGGAACTCCTAGGCATATGCCTACTGTGCCAAACTGGAAATCTGGCCCTGACTGTAGTGTCTCTGTTCAAAAAATTGCCCCCCCCCCACCCAACAGAGCTAAAATATCATTTAAGCTGAGCATTCCATAATGCAAACAGCAAAACAGACACCCATCTTTTAAAGAACCTCCTCAGCTCCTCAACATTTTTGATCCAAAGTCAGGCTGACCATCTCCCTCTGCAACTGTGCACCATGACACGTGACATCATTAGAGCATAGTACCATCCTATGAGTGAAGGAAAAGTCATGCAGTTAGCGTTATACTGCTGCAATGAACTGTGAGTTTGGTGAATCTAGTGATCCTACTGGCTAACTATCCTTAGGCACCATATAAATCCCAATAAGAAAAACTTTACTGCCTCCCTTCTCCTTGGCCAGCCAGAAGGTTAAGAAATCTCATCAGTGAAAGCAAGACACAAAACAACCCAAAAGGTAGAGGGTGAAAGTTAGCATGTTTCCCCTTCCCTTTCAGCAAACCAAGTTACACTCACAAAACAAAAGGAAACAAGGTTAAAATGAAGTTTATTAGTTTTTTGTTTTGTTTTTTAAGCTTTTTTTATATAAAACTGTTTGTGAAACAGCTATTTTATTCCCATGGCAGAGTGACCCCTGAAAGATGCACTAACCCCTTCTTAAGGCCTTAACAAGAGAAAATTTGTTTGTTTTTTTTAAAAAAACCTCAAACGCTTAAAAATTACACAATTTACAAAAAAATAACCATATGGTATAGGTTATTAAATTGACATTCTCCCTTCGTTTGGGGGAAATACCCACAAAACCCAAAACAACCCACCCACACACTGAAAATGGATTAACTGAACTTTCCTGGACAATTTAGACACACATTGATTCCATCAACATTCAGACTTCCTGTTCAACTTCCCATCCTGGCAGACAAACGAACATCTTCCTCCAGCAGGCTTTCAAAATAGATGGCAGCCTTCTTGGAATGATTTAGGGGTGTACATCATTGCCAGGAATGGCAGAAACACCCTCTCCCCACCCACCAATGGGTGCAGACTAATCCACCTCTATAAGGGCTGTGTATATTTGGCTAGCAGCAGCTACTTTTTACTTCAAAAGTCGCATGACCTAGGAGTCAGATGTTTTCAAGCTTCTATTTTGATTAACAATAAATAGTGTTTCTTGAAAATAAAATATTGTAAACTCACTCCCTACACATACACATACGAAAACTCATTGCCTGCAGCCACCCAATCCCTCCTTCCCACCCCACAGACAGTTTTGTAACGAAAAAGGATTTTTTGTTTTATTTTCTTTAAAAATTGAGTTCTTCTTCAGGGAGTTGGAGGGGAAGAGGAGGGAGACAAATCTAATTAATGGAGCACATAATTCCACTTCCTTTTCAACAGAAAGGGAACTAGTTCAGAAGCCTCATTTGGATTCTGGACTTAACATTTACTGTAGTTAGAAGAAATTGTGACTTTGTGGTTTTAATATTGAATCAAATGCATAAAAAGGGATAGTGCACCTTTCATTTAAAACAAAGTCTTCCAAGACTAAAAAATAGATCTTTATATATATATATATAATTTTACCCCTCCCTCTTTAATTCCCCCCACTGTTTCCTCTTTTTCCCTCCCCTCCCCATTGTCACTATGGAGTTTGTGTCCATGGAAACAGCTGGTTCAGACTCCTTGGTCATATTCTGTGATGTTATCGATCTTGAGTGTGATGTAAGAATTTATGAAGGAAGTGCTGGCATTGGCAGGCACATCAACAGGGGGCAGGGCTGCACAGTGGGAGAGATTTCATTCAATCATGAAAGTCCACCGCTTTTTATCTCAACAGCCTAACCTGCAAAACAAAGTGAACACAGCAGTATTAGTATACTTAGTTACTCCTTGTAACAGCCACTAGGACTTCAGAGCAGCTTATCCAACAACCTTTCGTAGCAGTAATGCCAAGAGCTAAGTTTACAGAAGCATGATCTTGGTTATTTCTTTACAACTAATTTTATGCAGTGAAAAATGTAAGATTATAACCCCACAGACTTTAATCTGAAGAGGTACAACATTGCTAGACATGGAAGCATAAGGTTCCTCCACCACCTTTCATGCCACATCTCTCAGAACACAGAGCCACTTCCTGCAGTGAAGATCATTAATCCTTAGCCTGTTTGCCAGAAAATAGCAACAAAGGGGCCCAATTAGGATCAAGTATGATGATGGATCTGTGAAGTGACACCTGCCCACTAGGAACTGGACTGAGACTTCAACACATTTCATACAGACAGATCACCAACCAGCCATCAGATAGCAACAACTTTCAACCAATACAAACCTCGAACTGGAAGGAACTAATGACAGAATTAACAGGTTCTATATCCAGTAATTAATTTCCTGATGTGACCAGTCCTCACTAGAGGGAGGATGAGCCACATTTTGTGTATAATTTAGTATTTCCTTATGCTGTTTTCTTGTTGTAGGTTTCAGCCTGCAGGGGTAAGATTAGTGTAAGGAGTAGACTCAGGGTGTCTTCAGGCAAAACCTCACATTCTGGAATGGCCATTCCTTTTTTAGGATGTTTAGTATTTCAACTGCACAGATAAGAACACCCATACAGAACTCTAGGCTTTTAAGTAAAGTTGGGACAGAAGTAGCTCAAAACAGGAGTTGGTTTAAATTAAAGATACAATTCCTGTTCATTTTTCTAGAAACACCTCACTCTCCCTTAAGTTGCCACTGCTTAGAAAACTTGAAAGCGTTAAATGCTGTATTCCTTCCTGAGACCCAGATTTAGTTATTTTGCAAGTACAGCAAGATTTAGTTAATTTTGGAAGAATTAACACTCACACAGTAAAAGCTTTTTTTATCCAGCAAGTTGAGTGAGGGTATGCCAGTACCGAAAAATGCTGGTTAACTAAGATTGAGGGAATTTAGGTGCGGGAGGGAGCCCAGGCAGGAGGCTGGGGTGCAGGAGTGGTTTTGAGGTGCCAGATCCAGGGACTATTCACACGGGTGGCTCCCCACCAGCAGTGAACAATCCCTGCTGGTCCTACTCAGAGTTGTCTAGCCACACCTCTGCTGTCTCTGCCCTCTCCCTCATCCCCCTGCTGGCTCCACAGCTCCCCGTAACCCATTAGTTGGGAATTGTGGCCAATGGGAGATGTAGCAGTGGCACTTGCAGGTGGAGGCAGCACTGAGACATGCCTAGCCATGCCTCTCCCAGGAGCAGCAGAGACAGGTTGCCACTTGGCAGGTTGCTGCCCAAGATGAGCACCCCCACATCCTTTCCATGCCTCAAATCCCTGCCAAGCCCCCTCATGCATCCAAACTCCATCCAAGAGCCTGTGCCATCTCCTGCACTCAGAACCCCTTCTGGCCGTTCCTCCATGTAGGAGCAGCAGGGACATATTGCCACTTCCAGGAAAGCCCACTAGCCCCACAGCAACCAGATTAGACACCAGACTTTCTATGAAGATTAAGAAATGCTAGTTTATAGAGCTTTCTGATTGGTACAAGGCCGGATGACACAGCTTTTCCTGTATATCCTTTCCCTCCTCTTAAATGAGCTTAAATGTTTTTGAGCTGAATTCAAAAACAAAAAACGTGTGCTGAATATGTATACCGCAATTAATAGCATTAAAGGTGCATACACAAAATACACCACCTGCTGAAAATTACAATTCCAGGACTCTCAAATGGCTGTGATATGTACTAGTTTATTGCTAAAATTCTCACATGCAGCAATACAAGGATAAGGGCAATCAAAAAGACAGGAGGCAATATGCAAAAAATTACAGACTGTTCTACAGAGGAAGTATCACTGAAGGAGAGAGAGGAATTCCTAGAAATAACAGCTCAGGCAGCCCTTGTTGGTATATTACTATGCAAGTGTGAGCCCTTGCTGAAAGAGTAAGCAAGCCCATGCTGCTGCCTCTGGCTTCTGTACAACTATGGCTTGCCCATGCTTGGAAGCAATCCAGAGAATTAGGCACTGACTCAGGGAAGAACAGCTCACCATATATAAAATCCCTCCCTGTTCCTGGAAAAATCCCAAGCACCAGGCACACTCACACATCACACTCTCCATATCTGGCATTGATGCAAAAGTTCTAGGGGCAAACTGCTCAGGAAGAGCAACAGCAGAAAGACACAATCCGCTACCATTCTTGCGCTTGATCCAGAATACTAGAGTGCAGGCTTCTTTTTCCCTTACTGGGAGCAAAAAGAAAGAAGCCAACAAAGAAAAAATTCAAAGCACCCCAACAGCCTGCACTCTAGTATTCTGGATCATTCCTTCCATTCTAGCATGGAACTTTACAAAAGCAGCAACAGGACGGATGGCTGCCCAACCGTGAGAAGACAGTTTCCCTAAACTATTCATGCCTATCACATTTATTCAAACTTACAAGTATAGTGTGGTTGAGGGCAGGAGGGTTGTGGGGCCAAATTAGAGGAACCAATCCATAAAACATTCTCTACTAAAAAGGGGTGGAGAGAGACACCAGTATCTCTATAACAGACGTATGTGGGAGAGGAGAAGCGGTGGGGAGAAATGTGACACCCAGACTCAGGCACAGCATTCATATACAGGCAGTCCCCAGGTTACGTACAAGATAGGGACTATAGGTTTGTTCTTAAGTTGAATTTGTATGTAAGTCGGAACTGGCTCCAGATTCAGCCGCTGCTGCTGAAACTGACCAGGGGCTGACTACAGGAAGCTGGAGGCAGAATTGCTCTGCCCCCAGCTTCCTGGAATCAGCCACTGATCAGTTTCAACAGCGGCTGAATCTCGAGCCTGGGACAGAACAGCTGGGCTGCCAGGTAGGTCCCTGCAGGACCAACCCGGCAGCACCCCAGCTGCTCTACCCCAGGGTCCACAACAAAAGCCTGGTCTGCTGGGAGTGGGGGGGGGCGTGCACTAGCTGCGCCCCCCCCCCCAGCAGACCAGGGACACCGGGAGCAAAGCCGCAGCGGTGGCGGGGTGCCGCGCCTCTGAGGCTTTGCCAGAGCAAAGCCTCCCCGGCTTTGCTCCCGGTGTCCCTGGTCTGCTGGAGACGGTCCCCAGCAGACCAGGGGCACCCGGAGCAGCTTTTCTCGCCCCGGAGGTCGAGGTGGCGGGACCGCTGCGCTCTGGGCGGTCCCGCTGCCTGCGAGCTCCGGGGCGAGAAAGCCCCGTTCATAAGTGCGGATCCGACATAAGTCGGACCCGCGTAACTCGGGGACTGCCTGTACTTGTGATTGTATCCCCCTTTCCTCTCTGCTATGGTTTTATCCCCTCTCCTCTCAAATCCGTGTCATAGTTTTGAGGATGCCTCAACCCATAGTACTCCACATTTCCACATTGGGCTTTTATTCAGTACACAGTGGCCGTACAGATGTCCCAACAAAGCATCTTGAGATCAAAGCCACGAAAGAGAATCCTTTGCAGGCTTACTATAACCTGCATGTCTCCCCCCTTTCCAGGCTCACATAAGGGAGCATGCTGGGAGTGGGGAAGAATGTGCTGAGGGAGCATCTAGCTCCAGTTGCACCGGGCCAGCGAACAGCTCTAGCAGGCTATTAGACTAGCTGCTTTTATTTCTCCTAAGAGCTAAACTGACTCCAAGGAGCATAAAGATGGCTTTAAATAATCTCCCTCTTTTCTTTGGCCAAAAACTGGTCAGATAAATTTACTGGCGTTGTTTATTTAAGTGGCAGATCCCTATAGCTTTGAGAGGAAGGAAGCCCTAGTCCATGGGATACAAGTAGAAGTTATTTAACAATTCTCACACAGAAGTGGGCTTATTGCATCATCAGGCTCTACCTTGCACCCTCAAGTTAGAGCTTCCTGGGCCCGACAGGAAGGAATCTCCACTTTCAGAAAAATAGGAATGACAGCAATGTACTATAAACCAAAGGTTTTCCTTCTGAGACCCCACACCCCCAACATGCTATAAAAATTCCATGGCCCACCTGTGCCGTATCTGTTTTTAAGTACATTAAACACCAGAGCAGGCGTTAGAGGGTAGCAAGCACAGCAATTACCCAGAGTCTTATGCCACAGGGGGCCCTGCAAAAGCTACATTGATCAGGCTTCATCTTCAGCCCAGGGAAGTGGGGCTTGGGCTTTGACTTCTTCTCTAAACAATGGTGCTCTGGATTCAGCTTTCTCCCTTGGGCTCCAGCAAGTCTAATGCAGGCCCTGCTCTCTGGGTTATTTTGGAAGACTCCCTGAAACCTGCTCGCAGCCCCCCCACAAGGGGCCATGGACCCCTGGTTGAGAACTGCTGCTATAAACCTACCACTTCCCAAAACTAATACCCAAACAGGGAGAGAGAATTTATTGCCACTCCTCCTACAAAAATACCCGTGAGGATAGAAGCACTTAAGGTCCTGAGAAGACAGTACTGGTTGACAAGACCACGACACACACACACATGAATACAGTGAGAGGTGGACTGAGCCACTTGGAAAGTCCCTGAAACCAGGCAACCAGCAAAGGCTGCAGCCCTACAACCAGAGTTCTGACTATTACTGCATTACGAACTCTCCTACACTAGAGCTACTTCAGGCTCTCCAGCCCAATGCTCAGTCTATCAGGTGGTAGTTTGCAGGATACTGGCTGCTGGCTGGTAGTCAAAGGAGCTGCTTCTCAAGCTACACCTCGGGACTCCCTGCTCCTTTAGAGGCCTATGAGGGAAGGAGAGGAGCGGCCCCTGCGTCTACACTAGTATTCACATAGGAGAGGGCGTTGCTGGGCTTACACGGGAAGGGAAGAAAGCACCATCCCCTGCAGCTCAAAAGCTTGATATGTTCCCTGTTCCCTCCTGTGAGCAACATCTAGCGCTAGGCCTATCTGCTCCTTCCTTCCTCTCCTATTTAAAATCTAACACTGGCTCCTCCTGAGCAGCTTCAGTCGTTAGCTCACTGGCCTCTCTATACTGCTTTGAGAGGAGAATAATGGGGGAAGGAGGGAGAGAGAGAGAATGAAGATCACCACCAACAGCTGCCTCTTGGGAGGGACAGAAGAGGATGGCAAATCAGCACTGTGTGTGAATGGGCTTGACTGGGGTATGGGAGACTGCATACATTTGGGGTCCTCATTAATTATGTAGGGATGCTGCATAAATTCAATTTGGGGATGTCAAAATGTATCCATGTAACCACTAAAATCATAGTGGTTACAGGCGCTGCGGGCTCTGCAGTATAAAGCTTATGTAAGTTTTATGCTGCAGAGCCTACAGTGATGCCTGCCCAGTAGCCCAGAAAGGGCTGCTGCTAGCACTGGTCCTAGGGAAGCTTTAGAACTCCTGAGGAGCCAGCATGTAATCTGCAGGGGGGCGGTAGGGGTACAGGCCCACCACAGACAGTGGCTACTCTGGCAGGCTCCATGGGGCTGGAACAGTCCCCTCCCAGTAGCAGGCAGGGAGCTAATCCAGCCTCTACCGGTTAACTGGAACCAGTAAACCTCACCCATTGAAGTTAACCTTTTACATCCCTAGTCTGGGCAGGGATCACTTCTGGCCCTCATCCTGGTGTCCCATGAATAGTTTAAGCAGAGTCCCCTCTCCTGAATCCACCAGAAATCTGGAAAGGGACCCCACATGTACCTGGCTCTAAAAATGGAACACCTTTGTATTGTTGTATGTTATACCAAATGCTTGTTTAAGGTGTGGCATACAACAGAACACTGATGTTATCTGTCATACACTGTGATGGCATATTTTTTCACATTGGCAGATTGGACTGTTGAGAGGCATGCCTACAACTTCCCACATTGAGCAAAACAATGTTGGGGGAGGGGAGAGGTAGAGTTGGGAGGGGGAAGAAGTTGTCCAAAGAGTCCTTTCCCCCCCCTCTCTTACAACGTAATTCTCCCCCTCACCTAAGAGGGCTTGTCACAAGCAAGGGCAAATGTCCTAGATCTACTGCTTCTTTATTGGGGTAACTTCTAGAAGGAGGGTAGGAACAGAATACAGTGAGTATTATTAATAATACTTTGAATATCACAGCTGTACAAAAGCACTTTATAAAGCTAAGATGGCAGGTATCTGACATGTAGAACTTAAAATGGATCAGACATGAAACAGACTACACTGCCCTGTGAAAGAGAGTTAACAACAAAAAACTATGTAGTTACTTTCCTCTTAGAACAGACTACAATTTAAGGAACCTGAAATTAAAAATCCCACATGAAAAAAAAATTAAGAGCACATTAATTTTCATTGACTCCAGAGGTCTACAGTGAACTTTTACAAAAATCTAACAGTTATCAGACTAGATTAAAAAAATAATTTAAAAACACAGATTTAAAAAAATTAAAGTTAAATACAGGTTTTACTTTTAAGAGAGACATTTAAAATTAAATTTGAAACTGACAGACGACATTAAGGCCTAAAGTCTGTTAAAATAAATTGAATTAAAAAATGGTATTAAGTGGTACGTGTTCAGTTTTTTTAAAGAAAAAAATCACACCACTGAACTGGTAGCCATGACGAGCTAAGCAGCTGAAACTAGATTTTCCTGTAATGCTGAACAATGGTTGTATGCAGGAACCACTTCTTCAAATACAGAGAGAATATCTTCATCACATCAACTTTCAATTACTAGTTAATTCAAAACTAAGTAATCAAGTAGGAATTGAAAAAGTAGGAAAGACTGTCTTCCACTTCAATATACAAATAAGAACTAGGTGTGAGAGAATGTGATCTAGTTTTAAAATCCCGAATGACACAGTGACCACAAACAATCTATTCAGTCCACTCACTACAAACAATACTTCCTTTTAATAAATTTAGATGCAATCATTTGCATCTAAAACATGTTTTATACATTTTAAATAAATCTTTTCCCTTAAGTAACAAGCACATTTAAGGTGGTTCTACTTCAGTGGTCTCCAACCTTTTTACACCCAAGATCACTTTTTAAATGACAGACCAAGCCCAGATCTACCGCCCCGCCCCTTCCTTGAAGCCCCGCCCTCTCTATTCTCCTCTTCTTCATCACTTGCTATCCCCAATCCTTATACTGCTGCTTTTTTTTAAAAAACATAATTCTTTTGTAGGAAGAGGTTTTTCCAACATTTGGCCTGTCTAGACTGGACCAAATGTCAGGAAAAAAAACCCTTCTTTTGGAAGCCCCTTTATTCCTTGAGGAAAGAGGAATAGGGGTGACCGAAAGAGCATGTTTGCTCTTCCACTAAAAAAGCGGAAGAACAAATGCAATCCTAGATGCACAAGAGTTTTTCTGGGATATCTCCAGGACCCTCGCTGGGTTGAGACAGGATGTGTAGACTATGGGGTGGGAATGAGGGATTTGGGTGTGGGAAGGGGTGAGAGGTGCAAGCTCTGGGAGGAAATCTGGATTCAGAAGGAGGTGGAGAAGGGGACACTGGCTCGGGGAGGGGCTCCAGGCCAGGCAGTGTTGCCGTACTAAGCAAGCCACAGGTTTGTGGATGTGAGGGTGCAGGAATTTGGGTTGGGGTATGTGAGGGGCTCAGGGCAGGGGGTTCCAGTGTTTGATAGACTCAGATCTAAGGTCTAGGGAAGGAGGAATGCAGGAGTGGTTGTGGCCAGATGGGGGTTTGGCCCCAATTGTGGGTTTGTTGGCCAGGTTCCATTTTTAAATAAAATACTATGTTAAACACAAAAAGTTTCTGCATTGTCTTTATTTATGAGAATGGCAGGAAACCTGCCTTGAGTCAGGAGTCACTGACCCATAGAAAAGTCATTCGGGAGCAGGGGACACAGTACTGGGGAGGGGTGCTAGTGGGTTCTGGGGCAGGGAACAGGGCCCAGTGGGGGCAGGGTGCCAGAAGGACAGGTTTCTGCAGCAGGAGACAGGGTGCTGGGGGGGACAGGTTTCTGTAGTGGGGAAGGCAGGGGGACAGGTTTCGGCAGTAGGAGGCCAGGGGGCCAGAGGGAGCTGGTTTCTGCAGGGGGGTGGGGAGGGTAAGGGAGAGGGAACAGGAGGGTGGGAGACAGGTTTGGGGCAGGGAAGAGGGAACAAGGTTGGGGGCAGGGAGGTCCCTACACCAGCCATGGAGGAAAGCCTCCGTCCTGTGCTCCCGCCGGGCTGGAGCAAAGAGAAGTGGCTTCTCTTCGCTCCAGCCTGGCTGCCCTGCGCTTAGCCCAGGGAGGCTGCGCCTAGCTCCAGCTGTGCTAGGCACAGCCTCCCTGGAACGAAGAGAAGTGGCTGCCCCGCCTGCTGGCCATGGCACTCAGCCAAGGTGCACCATGCTCCACGTGGGCTGGTGCAGAGGGGAAGCTTCTTGGCCAGCTGGCTGTGGCGTTCAGCCCCCAGAGGAGGCTGAACTGCGCTCCAGCTGATCAGGCGGCTTCTCCTGTGCGCCTGCCCACGGAGCGTTGTACACCCTGGCTGAGCGCCATGGCCATTTGGCCATGGCGCTCAGCCAGGGTGCCCCACTCTCCACGTGGGCAGGTACAGAGGAGAAGCCGCCCGATCAGCTGGAGCGCAGGGCAGCCTCTTTCAGCTGAAAGCCACACCCAGCTGGCCGGGGTGTTTCAGCCCTCCTGGCCTCCCAGCTCCCACCATTCCTCGCAGCTACTCACCTGTATTGTTGCTCAGTGAGTAGCTGCTCCTCAAATGAGGAAATCAAATTTAAATGTACTGCGCAGGCACGCAGTTCAGAGAGGGCTCAAGAACGACTCTTAGAGCCCCTGAGATCGACTGGTAGATCGCGATCTACCGGTTGGTGACCACAGTTCTACTTAATACATTTAAAATGCTTTTCAAATTGAATGTTAATTTCCACCTAAATAAAGCTTAACACAAATAAGTAAAAAAAACTGAATAAATAAGAAAAAACATCAATCAACCATTTTCTAACTTCATAATCTGTAAGAATTAAGAATCTCAATACATGCAAGTTAAGCTATAGAACTGCAAGCATAAATGTGTACAGATACAGTGTATCTACCTGGTTCAGAAAAAGAAGCACCAATTTTAATGTAAAGGTTATATAGTTGCAAATCAGCATTTTTTTTAATTGGTTGCCTGCCAGTGAGTATCAACCGCTCTTTAACAAAACAACTAAAGAGTATGAATGCAAAACAAGATTACAATCTATTATTTTAAGCAAGGTTTTCTGGTTTCTGATTTAAAACATGATTAGAATCAGTAATTTAAACAGCCCATCCTGATTATCATAAAGAAGCCGGCTCCACATCTGCTCCAGTTTACAGAGCTGCAAAAGACACTAGCAACACTCCTTGCCAGACCATTATTCAATTATTTTTCAGTCACACCATCATTTACACTTTACAGAACACCGAAACAAAGTTTAATTAGAAAAATCTTGAAGATTTTTAAGAAAAACTGATAAAACTAATGGTTAATTGTGTTTGAATGGCTATTTTGCTTTAACCAAACTCTAAGAAAGCAGGAGTACTAAAAATCACAGAAGAGCTAAACCAAGCCAACAGCCACACTGCAGAGTTCTAATACTAGCTGTTTGCTGCTGTTGCACATATAAAAGAATACTAATGATTTATTGAGTCTCAATTCCTGCATATAAAATACCACAAAACATAGAGTAATGCGACTAAAGAAAATTAAGGAAGGTTTTAAGGCAAGACAAAGAAGAATTGGCTGGAAAGAGAAGGGAGTCAAAAGGGGGAAAAACAGCTTTTGTTAGATAGGATTGCTCTTCTACTGCCCTCGCCTGCAGAGTCAGGAAAAAGGGACAGATAGTGCCAACTGGGAGGAGGGAGGGGGGGAGAGGAGGTGACTGGGGACACTTGCTCCAATAGGAATCTGAGATTGCAAATTCATTTAATTTATAGCTTGACTTCTATATAGCGCTACAATGGTGCAGTTGCTAGCATGTTAGTGAAGATGCTCCTTGATAGGTAGGGCCCGACCAAATTCACAGCCATGACAAACACATAACAGAACATGAAATCTAGTCTTATGTGCTTTAACCTATATTACACACATTTCACAGGGGAAACCAGTGTTTCTCAAATTGAGGGTCCTGACCCAAAAGAGAGTTGGGAGGCTCACAAGGTCATGGGGAGAGGGTTGCAGTATTGCCATCCTTATATCTGCACTGCTGGTGGCAGTGGCTCTGCCATCAGAGCTAGGCTTCTGGCCAGCAGCTGCCGCTCTCTGGCCACCCACCTCTGAAGGCAGTGCTGCCACAAACAGTAGCACAGAAGTAAGGGTAGCAGTGCTGTAACCCTCACATAGTAACCATTTAACACCCCCTCCCCCCCCAAACAACTCCCTTTTGAGTCAGGACCCCTACAACTAAAACACTGTGGACTTTCAGATTTAAATAGCTGACATTGTGTAATTTTATTTTTTTAAACCCTATAACTGTGAAAATTAACATAATGGACCATAAATTTGGTAGGGCCCTACCAATAAGGAAGTTTCCCACCAGCATAGTTAATTCCACCTCTGAAACGGTAGCTATATCTGCAGGTGAAGCTCTCTCGTCAACACAGCGCTCTTCTACCGGGGGGAGGGGAGGGGTGAGTGAGAGGGGGGGAGTTAGGTTGGTATAACTACTCCCTCAGAAATTTGAATTTTTCACACACCCACGATTAACATAAATGTATATTATGCAGAGCTAGGGAATGAGGAGAGGTGCATTTCTCAATGACTTTGCATTTTCAATGACTTACTTTGTAATCAACAAAGTAAGAAAGTAAATACCAATATACACGGGATTCATGAGACTGTGGCCACAGAAACAACTCTTCCTACTTTAGCTCCAGTCTGTTTGATAGGCAGGAAAGTGCTTGGTCTAGGGGGCAATGTAACAGATCCATTGTAAGGATTACCTACTGCCCCAATTTTAGCAAAGATATCTTGCATCCTAAAATCAAGAGGCTTGCAAGATTTTAATGATCTTGAAACATTAATGCAATTAAATTCTTAGCTGGCAACATCCATGTTACAAAACTGCAAGTACTATATATAATACTAATTTATTCCCAATTACAAACTTTAAGAAGGTAGCAATTCTACACCTACGTGAGGTGGAGGGTGGTTTTTGTTTTGGGGGTTTTTTTTGTTGGTTTTTGGAAGTTCACTATTTAAGTTCCATTAAATTAAGAAAAGATTTCTGCCAGATTCCAACACACATGGAAGAGGTAAAATTATGAGTTGATGTTTGTGGTACTGAACTGTGAGGTGGGTGAAATCCAGCAACAATAGAAAAGGGCGATTATTAAGCTTTGCCCTTCACCTGCAAACAGAAGGAATTGCTAAAGGAATACAAAAATGAAATCACTAGCCTGAGGAGAACGGAGGAACAAATATCAAAGCAATCTCAGTTATATAACCTCTGCATTGTATAAACTGTCCCAACTTAGTCCACAGAAGTTGAGAGAGGACATATGGGGGGAACTGGAAGTCCTCCCCCCAACTCACCTGTGCTTGCTTTTATTTCCATTCCCAGGAGCACACTTCCCCCCTCACCCCCGTTCCGACTGCTCTGTGCTGAGACTGCCTTTCACCATCTTGTTCTGCAAGGAGGGAAGAGAGCAAGGAAGGAGGGGCTGATGAACCAAGCCAAAAGGAGGAGGAGCAGGGAGATATATGAGAGAGAGAGAGAGAGAGAGAGAGAGCAAGAGACAGGGAAGGGGGAATGAGACAGAGAATGAAAGAGAGAAAGAAAAGTCAGTACACTGGAATGAGAATACAGATTTTTAGGCAGGATTTTCCCCATGACAAGAGTTGTCATTAAGCAAGAATGGAGAGTTTTGTTTTACACTTAAAATACATATAATTTAACAAGAAAAAGGAAAAATCTCAATAAAACCTTTTAAAGGTGATTTCCAACAGACTTCTTAAACATCAAGCAGTTGCCCTTTTATGGTGTATACAAGAAGCCTGACATTCTCTCCTCCACCACTTTTATTCCGCCCTAAAAGCAAAGTTGAACGTGACCATCCCTGGCTCTGATGAAGCAACCACTGATAGCTCAGAGGATTTATAAAGTTAGATATCAAACCTCAATTAAAGAGATGGAATGTCTGGTGTTAATTAGCTACTAAACTTAAAATAGGCATTAACAAAAAGCAAAGAGCTTTGAACAGTGTAACTAAAAGTCCTTTTCTCTCTCAGTTCCTCAATTTCACCCTTCTGGCTCTCTTGCAAAGCCACAATTTTTTTTAACAGCGATTATCAAACATGTCCACCTCAAGACCCTTTTTCTTCATATCAGGATTACCCCACAACCATCACTAGCCACTTGGCCCCCCTCAGCATTTATAATATTGGAAGGATAAAGTGGTCATGATCCCAGGCTGAGAACCCACGTAATTTTTGCCAGGAGGATTTGGAGCACACTAATGCTGATCAATGAAGCATTCAGCAAGAGCAGAGCCATATTCAAGCAAGGAAAACCCTTCCATTCTCTCGAGCTCAAACGAGTCACTCAAAATTTTACTATGACCAGACTTCAGCATGCAAGAGAGGCTGCAGATGATGAATGCCAATTTCTTCCATAAAATAGATTTGCACTGGGCTTACTGTTTGTAAGTGTCATACTTTTACAGCTCTATTAAGCACTCTACTGTTATCCTCAGTTCAGTTCACTGGTAGGATTTGAAGGAACGATATTCAAACCGCTGATACAATAGCCTGTATTCTAGTCAAAAGGCTGCTGTGTTTTAATGGCTTTCCTATGATAGTTTGGGACCATCATTGCAAATACTACAGGTTGCAAATAGTTTGGGACCATCATTGCAAATACTACAGGTTGAACCTCTCTAATCCAGAACTATCTTGTCTAGGAACATCCATTGTCTGGAATGATTTTAGGTAGCCGGATGTCCACTTAACATGGGTGTGGCCAAGTTTCCCGCGGTCCTATAAAGTTTGTTTATAGCCACCAGTCCTAGCTCTCAGTGTTCTGTGCCATTATTTAGCTCTAATTTACCCCTAAATGTCCTCTAATAGCCCCAAAAGCAGTGGAAGTGTTGGTAATGCTGCTAGACAATATTGACCTCCCACAGACCAGAAAAATCTCCCATTCAGAACCAGTCAAATCTCAAAAGTTCCGGACTAGAAAGCTTCAATCTGTAATAAGCACTGCCAACCCAACCTATGTACAAGAACTGAATTCTGAAAAACTTTAAAAGTTTATTTTATTTTTAATTTTTTAACCCTATAAGAGCAAAAACATGAAATCTTGTGTTATGGATTCTTCACAATCACACTAGAAAAAAGTGTCCGAAAAAAGATGACCAGTTTCATCCAGCTGTTGGGGACAGTTGATACTTTTGCTGTAGAGTGAGGCAGGCATTAATTAGTGCATTGGTTTATGCTTGGTTCTCCATTTTTGAGGTTCTCTCTGTAACTATAACGACTAGAACTATTTTTTTAAATAAAAGGATAAGAAAAAGTGAGGTTGTTCACTGCTTACAAGTTGAGAACCAAAGTTTTAGTGTCTTCCAGGCTAGACAGGATCTGAATTTTTAAACAAAGAACAAGCCACCAAAAAAAAAAAAAAACTAACCACCATTACTTTTTTTAAAAGGGTGGGGTGCGGGGGGGGAACGTAAATACATAAAAATATCTTGTTATGGTAAAAACACATGTTCAATATACTTTTCCCCTTTATAAAGATTTTATCTTACAAAACAACCTTGTAAAAATACCAGAAGCCACCAGATGTCACTCTAATAATCCAAGACACAGCAGATGAGAGCTGCTGACAAGTACCTGAATTCTCAGAATCAGTCTTGCAGGTCCTAACAGAATCCTCCCTACCACACACACACTCCTCCAATCTAAATTACATATTGTGCTGTTTATACTCTCACACATTTTAAATAGATTTCTATGAGCCACCAGTTACACAGACTGATGCTTCAGTCATTTGTATTGAGGATGTGAGAGAAGTAGAATCAGCTGAGCAACTGTAGTCAACCTGGTAACTGATGCTGAACTATGACAAACTGCTTCTATCTTTGGCAGGTTCTTGCTTCCAAGAGCAGATTAAAAGCTTTTCCATGGGATATTTTTCCTTCCTTCTTGCATCCCTTGGTAAATCCTAGAAAGAATTTTCACCAAAAAGTTTGCAACATAGCACCCAAAAAGAAGCAGCATGTTGACTATACCATAAGAGATGGGAAATAAAGCTGGTTTCATAAAAATTATCTGAAGGTCTAGACAGCAAACCTTAAAGACAAATAGTAAGCTTCACAGATCTTCTTAAATAATCTGTATTCTTGTCCCCAAAAATGCATCCCCACAGAACCACTCACCCATAAGGCTTCATTTAAAAGTGTCTCTTCCTTCTAAAACATGTTATCTGGGTATACAATTACTTTAGTAAAACAAATGTAGATAAAGCCCAGCAGAGGGCATCACTGAATGCACCTAGCTGGTGAAGAAGTTTCTTACCTTGTGCTTGGGGCACCTCACTGAGAAATTCTCTTCGTTTAGTAAACAATCTAAAAGAGAAGACAAACAGCAATTTGATTCAGGTATACATTATATTCAGAGATCTTTTCTATAATTACTATTTGGGTTTTTGGGGGGATACAGGGGTTTCAGGATATTTTATTAAATTTAGTTATCAAGAGACCTGAGTGATACTTGTCCTTTCAGCAATCAATATTCCAAGCCCAAATTTCCCCATACTCATTATTGTTGCATAAGGACTAAATGTCAGAGCAAACACACAAATCTCTCCTGGCTTTATGGGCTCAAACCCTTAAAATACAAAGACAGGAAAATCAGATACACTCATCTTATCTTGGTATATTATCCCTGCTTCTTGCTTCTGAGGAAAGTGTTTATTCTAAGTCCCTACAATATCAGGAGCAGAAAAAAGTTGGTGTTCATGTGTGTTGTGATTATTTCCAACCCCAAATCTAGTGATCGAATTTTATTCTTTGGCATCATGCTTGTAGCAGGATCACTCCTACCGCTCTTACACCTGCTCTCACACTGTAAATGTGAAACTTCACTAATCTAAGAAACGGTGTTATGACTTCACATTTTTAGACATTAGAACAGATCAAGTTTGTTTCTAAGAGTGACATTATCATTGTTAAGAGATCAACAGCCCCTGGAACCGTAAGTACTGTGACTACAGAAGACGGCACACTAAAATCAACAAGGCAATGCACACTTTGGAGCTCCAGCCTTCTCCTTAGGGATTTCCTAGTGCCCCATATTTCCATTTTACAAAACAGCAGTGCACTCTCCTTAGGGGGTTCAGCTACATCTGCAGGTATCATAATCTATGCTGCTACCCCATTCCTGATCAAACTTTTGACACCACTTCCAAATACCTGGTGTTATTCAGCCAATATTTCAACAAGGCAGTTATGACTTCATGTCCTCAGATTGCCAGAAAATAGCATAATGGTTAAAAAAAGTACTAATTTAAAGCGTTCTAAGGTATATAGCCTAACTACAGCTCCCTGCTATTCTAATCTGCTAGAAGAGTTTAACAGACAACACACGGGGCTCAAATGCAATGCTTTCTAGACACCCAAGCAGAGTTTGCTTTGCTGGCATGAAGTGCTTCTCAGTTTCAAAATCGATGCTTCTGGCCTGAATCAAAAGAAAGTCACATCCAATAGGCTAGTTACTCAGATTTTTTTTTAAAAGAACCCTCTTCCCCCCCCCCAAGGATGTTAATGACTAGTTGACTATCTGATAAGCCAGTGCTTATTGGATAGTCAAGTCGACTAATCGATTCCCCCCCATTGCTGCCTCTATCAGATAAAGGCAGCGGGGGGGGGGGGGGGAGAGGGGAGGGGAGAGGGGAGGGGAGAAAGAGAGGGTACTTCAAAGTGTGGTGCTGCCACTTTGAAATGCCGTGGCTCTTGTACATTTCAAAGGAGGAATGTGGAAGTGCCTATTGACTAGTTGATGGAAATTCCATCAACTAGTAAATTACTCGTTAGTTAACATCCTTAACCCTACACTAAGGGTAACAATTTCAAATGCAGCGTAGCAAAGACTGCTGTCTCTTTATAAAGATGTGCAAAATCCCTAATGAGACTCTACCATGAATTACAATACAATAACTATCAGAACAAACCTGAAAATATTAAGAGAGATTATTTTCTCCTTTTAGTGAATTCAGCACTGGTGACAGATGAAATCCTCGATGTATCCCCCAATGGTATGGACCAGGGGTGGGCAAAAGTTTCTCAGCAGGCTGGATGTGGCCCGCCTTGGGCTTTGATCCAGCCCCCAAGGCAGTTCCAGGCCTTGCCCCCTAGCCCGTTGCCTGGGAGCCAGAGACATGCGAGCCTTTTTAACTGCTTCTATTTAAAGGGCTCGTGTCACACCTGCACCTTGCCTAGCAGCCCCAGGGAAGGCGCGAGAGACCTTTAAATATAAGCAGTTGAAAGTGCTTGTGTCTTTGGCTCCCTAGCAACACGCTAGTGGCACTGAAGCTATGAGCCCTTTTAACTTCTTCAATTTAAAGGGCTCGTGCCTTCCCCACACCTGTTGGGCAACATGTTGCCCGACAGTCACAGGGAACACAAGAGCCCTTTAAATAGAAACAGTTTAAAGGGCTCACAGTTCCTGGCACCTCTAGTGCGTTGCTAGGGAGCTGGAGACGCGGGAGCCCTTTCAACTGCTATTAAAAGGGCTCGTGCCTGTTGGGTGGCTGCTTTGCCTGACAACAACATGGCAGGTGCAAGCCCTTTAAACAGAAGCAACTGAAAGGGCTCGCAGCTCTGGGTCCCACCGGCCTGTTGCCTGGGAGCTGCCCAGGAGACACGAGCTCTTTCAATTGCTTCTGTTCAAAGGGCTTGTGTCTGCCAGGTGGCTGCGAGCTGTGTTATGTGAATTCTAAGCCTCCACCCCAGACAATTCTGGGAGGAGCCTAGCCCCAAGCATCCTCCCCATCTGCTCCATGCTTCTTCCATTGCCGGAAGCGGGGGGAGGAGAGGGACTCCAGGCCAAGCAAAGCTCCCAGTAGGGTAGCTCTCAACCCCTCCCCTTCCACCCAAGGCCCTGCCCCTTTAGGGGTCAGTCCGCGGCCTCTTCCAAAATTTGTGAAGTGGCCCCCCCTTCAAAAATTATTGCCCACTCCTGGTATGGATACATGTAGTGGCAGTATAAGCTTCCACACACAGTTTCCTGTCAATGTCCCGGACTACACACGAGGGTGAAAAAAAGCTCAATATTATTCAATCTTTGTTTCCCCCCCATAAATACCAACATTGGAATCAATTAATGCTAACTCTGGTAATTAGTCTGAAAGGTCAGGGATGCTTATATTTGCACTGGGAATGGGATATACATCATCATATCATTTCACAACAGCCACTGACTATTCATAAAATGGCAAAAACTTCTGCTTACTACCAACCTGACCTGGATTTGAGCTGGAGACCTAAGGTCAAACATTCCCATTTCCTAGACAAGTAAATTTTAAAAATCAACTCCAAGAGATAATTTTAGATAGTAACACACAGTTATGCTTGTATCTCCTAGTATTCATTCTCTCTTTCGCTCTCACTCTCCTGCAAGCAAAGAGGATTTTTGTTCCTTAAAAGTTCACCTTTTGCTAGTTATTCTGTTATGGAGTACAAATCCTTTGTTTGTAATTTCACATAATATGGATGCTGTGGAGACAACTGTGATGTAACAATCAGGATTTGACTCCAGGTGAAGAACAAACAGAGGGAGTGGATGCAAAATCTCAAGAAACAAGGATCCTGTTTCCATGGAGATGTTCCTAGTAAGTTATCTCAGACGTCAGTGGCTCTTTATAAATTTGAACAGATGAAAGCTAAACACAGATGAAATGTTAACCATAGCAATCTCCATATTATTATTATTCCCATAGCAAAGCACCATAAAGTCACATTACAATGAACAGTAAGACACACAAATCCATGGGCCAGCAATCTTCCTCCAGATGTCCTCATACACCCTTGTGAAACACATCAGTCTGCAGACCACTGAGTCAGCCATATCGTTTATCACACTTGCTGCCACTGGTTCCCCATGAACTTGGCATTCAGAGCCAATCCCTGCAAAACTTGCTCTCAGTCTTCCTCCACTCACCCAATCAATATGTCTAGCAAACTCAAGTTTTCTTTGACCATCTTATTGTTATCAAGTGTCACTATAGTTATGCTGTAAATTTGGGTGATTGCATACCACCAACAAGGTAATGTATAGCTAACGCAATAACCTGTAGCATTTCACTTCGAAGGCAGACAGCTTCAATGTCTTGTTTCTGTAGTATCTATGGCTATGTCTAGACTGCAGGCTTCTTTCGAAAGAGGCTCTTTCGAAAGATCGCGTCTAGACTGCAGGCGGATCTTTCGAAAGAGAAATCCGCTTTTTCGAAAGAGAGCACCCAGCGAGTCTGGATGCTCTCTTTTGAAGACGGCCTCTTTACATTGAAGAACGCCTTCTTTCAAAAGAGGAACTTTCGAAAGAAGGCGTTCTTCCTCGTGAAATGAGGTTTACCGCCATCGAAAGAAAAGCCGCGTTCTTTCGAAATAATTTCGAAAGAACGCGGCTTGTGTCTGGACGCAGGGGAAATTTTTTCGGGAAAAGGCTACTTTTCCCGAAAAAACCCGAGTCTGGACACGGCCTATGTCTAACATGCATAAAGCAAGATGCTGACAAGAAGAGACTGCAACAATTTCATTTTGCACTTCACAGAAATACCTTTGCTTCTCCAAATGTGGAGAAGTGTTGCTAGAACAATAGCCATCACTCCAATTCTGTGTAAATTTAGCTTCCCCTGTAGTTATGCCATCCCAAGTGGTCAATATACTTCAATGCTCTATTGTGCACTGAGCATGGTTCCTTTGGGGGAAAATGTCATGTAATTTAAAGAGTGTCTCAATGCATATGCACAAGGGGGCCCTATTTTGCAAGTGCTGTACAGTCATACACAGGAAGCTATGAAGTTCAGGAAATTCATCACTTCTCCTGCAATGAAATATCTTGTCTAGGTTTGGCCAACTGGTCTATCAATCAGTAAAATAATGTCAGCTGACCACCTATTATTTGACCTTGGTCAAATATTTTCAAATATTCCAGCAAGAATGCCCTACCTATTTGATTTAATCATGGTTCCATTCTTTCATTTTGTAGAATTTCATTTACTAATTTAGCATTTTTCTGAGTTAAAATAACTCAGTTAAATAACTTGTTTCTGGTAATAAGGGTAACTCTACTGCAGACCATAAGGTCTTACTCTTCTTCATGAACACTGTTACTCTTCTAATAAAATAGTGCTTTAAAATATTTGACAAATAATTTTTGGACCATTCAAATGTCCAATCTGTTTTCTAAATGAGGTATTATTCTCAACCCTTTTTCCTCTCAGGTCTCTCCCGCTTCCCCCCCACCTCCAACATGCTATAAAAACTCCATGGTTCACAACAACTGTTTTTTCTACGTATCCGGCACATGAAAAGCAAGGTGTTATGGAGTAGCGAGAATGGCAATTCTCTAGGGCCTGATTTCACAGGGGGCCCAGAAAAAGTACAGTTGCTTGGGCTTTGGCTTCAGTTTTTTGCCAGGGACCCCAGTGAGTAATGTTGGCCCTCCTCTCTGGTTTATTTTTGCCAGCCTCCTAAAAACTACTCCTCTAACCACTGGTTGAGAGCCACTGTTCTAAATAATCTATGTTCACACCAGACATTACAATCATAAGGACCACTGAACACACAGACAGCACTAATACTCTAATGACTGAGCAATAGGAGCAACTCCTCTACCAGCTACACCATCCCAGACTGATGCTTTATAGCTGACCAGAGTCAGTGCTTGGATTAGAGACCTGCATGGGCACAAATTAGAAGCTGCTGGAAGTGGTGTTTATAACTCGGCAGGTGACGTTTTCCATTTGGAATCTGTATTGGGCTAATGCCCAATCGTATTGCTAAAGAGCGTATCACCGCAGGAGGAGCTATCTTTCTGATGACATGAAAAATCAGAGGTTCTGATTATTTGGAGCCCTTAAAGTCATTTTTCACAGAGAAAGGGGATTAATCTCCCATGTTATGGCAAAGTCAATATTTTTTAGTTGCATTCTACAATTTTACAATTCTTTCTTCAGTATTAAAAATATTCTCTTTCATTTCTCAACCCAACTTGTTCTCAAATGCTGCTATGCAGTGTTTTATTGTGCACCATCCCATACATTACTATTTTGTAAAGAATTCTAGAATACTTCAGGGGCAGCATGTGTCCTGTAAGTGTAAGATATTATTAGTCTTATTTTTTCTTACCTGCATCGATGGCACACGGGTAATGGTATCGGAAGGAGCAACCTTTGTTGTAGCAGCCTAAGGTGGCTCCTGGCTCCTGGCAGTGAGAACATTTCTGAAAGGGATAGGAAGGTAGAAATATTAGCAAATAGGTGAGCTCTTTATCTCCTTCCTCCATATACGTTTTCTTGGTATTTCCACCACACAAATTTCAGTAGTTTCAAGCATTACTTTCTCAAAATGTATCAAGAAGCATCAGGTCCCAAAGGTCACTCTTTACACTACATCCCCTTCAAACATCAAATAACGGGTTCCATACCCTTTTGCACTGTAGTGGTATGCACTCGCTGTCAGACAGACAACTCTAACAGCTAACAGATCAATAGAACTTTCTACATTCCTTGCACCCCCTATGCTACCACTGTCCAGTCTTTTGGCAGGTGTTTCAGAATACAATGACGACCTCAGCACTGGAATTCTAGTATGAGGACTTAAACATGTCTGTGGCAACTTGAAAATGAGAATTGGCAAAATGGAGATTGGGGTCACAGTTAGTATAAAATCATTATCTGATTCATTGGGCCGAATCTTTATTACCACTGACATGCCTCTCCAAGAAGACTGGGGCCAACCTGAGCATTTTGTCAGACAATATAAAGATGAGGTTTACCTGGTACTAATGGAAATGCCACTGGAGGGAGGAAACCAATGCCACAGGGATGCTGTATCTCCAAAATAAAGGTCTTCAGAGATAAAAATATGGGGATATATTTATTTTCATAGCAGGAGAACTTAACTGATGACCACTTTTAATTTTCATGCGCGGTGCCGGCCCCAGGCGCATGGGCGAACCCACCCCTGGGTGCCCAGCAGCCCCAAAAGGTCAGGGACCACTGCAATAGAGTCAGAGTTCCTCATTGACTTAACTGTAACCTGAATGGCTTTAGAGAATTAAGCCTCGTATGTATTTCATTCAGAGAGTAACTTAAATAAGTGTTTTTCCAAAAGTATAAACTCATGTAAGCTTTTGAAGAAAGTTTGTTTCTGACAGGTGGAATTGTTCCTTCTTTATATAAGGATCAGTAACACTAAAAATGTGCTTGAACCAACTGGTGCTTGAATTGAAATTTGGACCACAACAATTGTCTTTTGAACACAGACTACACATAGATGCCCAGCTCCGGTTGTAGAAAAATGCCAGAAAAGAAAGGAAAGATAACTGTCACACAGCAATTGTGGCCCAACCCTTTCTTCTAATGCTACGTGCCATCTGCCAACGAACCTGTGGCTCAAGGATTGGACTCCTCAATCATCAAAAAGACCCCTGAAAAGTAAAACATGTGAAACAGATCATTCTCAACCTCAAGGGATTGCTGATGATGACAGATATAGATCTAAAACGAGTCTTTTACTAGCAAGCCAGTCTCAGATGATCCTAGAGAAGTTCCTGTCTCTATAGCGGTGTTTCCTAAACTTTTTGAGACTACGGAACACCAAACAATAATATTTTGTATGCGGAACACCTATGAAAATTTTCTTTAAAAAAATTGTCAAGACAAAACAAGATAAAAACAAAGAAGTAACAAAAACAAAGAAGAGGTCACAGCACACCTGCAAGTTGTTCATCGAACACCAGTGTTCCGTGCAACATAGTTTAAGACACACTGCTCCATAGTAAGTAGGGGTTTGTGATATATTTTTTTTAAATCAGGAAAAAAAAAAACTGACAGACATTCACTACTCTCCCCACCATACCACACCTACAGTGAAGGATGTCATGACATGTAAATGACAGCATATGAAAGCAAAATTAACTCCACCCATATGCCAGGTATCTCTTTGAATCAAAGCAGATGTAATCAACAGGAAAGTCTGACACACCAGTTCTCCTAACTTATACAAATCCTGTCTTCTCACAGCTATGCCAATGCACTTTAACAGTGATTGCAGTATCCTTTACTAAATCAAGTCTTTAGTGTTTTTTAAGCAGCAATCTTCAGTCATGAAAAGTAGTACAATATTCATGACATAAGAAAGTGATCCTGAAGTCCAGAATAAGAGAACCAACTTATTTTTACTTTCTAGAATATTACCCCTAAAGGTAAAACTTCCAGGACTTTAATTTTACACCCAAACTGCTTGGACCTCCAGGTAAGTTTTGTAATCCTTGGGACTTTAACCAGCCTCAATAAGTAGGGGGAGGAAGGGAGTCCAGACAGCACAGAGCACTTGGGACTGCTGGTGATCACAGACGGGCTCAGAAGGGTCTGTGGGGAAGGATAGACTAGGACAGGATCTGAACGAGCATAGGGAATGCAGGACCAAATGGAAACGGAGGGAGAGAGTGCTGAGGGGGAGTGTAAGGACACTGGGGACAAAGGCAGCTTGAATGAGAAAAGCTAGGCATCAGCCATGGGGGAAGCTTGCTACAAACTGCAACACAAAACACAACTATTCCATACTTCTTCCACCCACAATCAACAATCCTCCAAGTTCACACTCAGGATTCTTCCCAGCAATTCCTTGCCTATTCCTCAGTTCCTCCATTATTCGACTCCCCCAAGCCTTTGCACTGCTTCTGAGGGGTGCAGGAAATACATTTCTGGATTGTAATTTAAATGAATTATTACTTAAAGTTCTGTATTAATATAGCTAGTAAGGAATCTATTTGTCAAAAATCATGTCCTGAATCTTTTTTATTGTCTAGCTTCATAGTTGCTGACAGGTATTTTGCAATAAATTACCAAAATAACTGTAACTGGCATGATTATATTGTGCTAGTTTGACAAATAAAATATGCAGACTTTAAAAATATATTTAATTTTTTTGGTGCAGAATTCCCCCCACGAAAAACTCTTGACACCAGTCCTAGTTTCATCCATGGCAATTACGCTCAAAATGCTTCTTCAAGAGTCCTGAATCACAAGGCTCTCTACCCATCTGCTGCCCCATCCCCTCCCTTCTCACATTTAGACTATGTCCATATTGGGAAGGTTTGGCAACAAAAATGCTGTTAACATGCAAAAGTCGCCAAAAGTGAAAAATGGTCAAACCAGTTTTTCTGCCTCCCGCTGTCAACATTTCATGGCCACATCACTAGCTGCTTTTCTTTGCTCTGCCAACAGGGCAATATGGATAGACATTCCACATTGCAGTGTTGTGGGAAGGCAGAACTGATCCCTGTGTTTCTTAGGATTCCCTCTTATTTCTGCAAGCTCTTCCTAAGTAATACCAAAGCAGCATAACAGTCTCTCCAGCTCTCCCCTTACAACAGCAGCAGAACAAGAGCATTCCATCTTTTTTTTTTTTGGTTCCCCAAATGAAGCATCTCACTCAGTTGTCAGATATTTCTGCCTCCTTCCCCTCCTCTTTGAAAGAGGAGCAGCACATGCATGCAAGGCAACAGAGGATCACAAAACACTGAATAGAGCCATCAGGGCAGGCATTGTGGGATACTGGCAGAAGCCAGTTCTCTCCACAAAACAAACAAAGTCCACACTGGCTCTTTATCAGCAACAAAGGGAGGGGAAAAGACAGAAGTCTCTTGCAGGGGTGGAAGACTTTTGCTGCCAAAATTGGGTGTTTTTCCTGACAACACTTACATTGTAATATAAACGTGTTCACTGTTTAGTCATCAAAAGGCAGGTTTGGGCAACAAAACATGCCAGTGTAGACAAGGCCTTAGACATGGCCAACCAAGGTTAATAATTTTAACATGGCATAGCCCAAATCAGCCATTCTTCTTAAATGGAGCTCTGAATGCTCAGTGTTATTCCTTTGAAGCACGTCCCGCTCCTTTGAAGTGCCACAGCACTGCACCAATAAAAGAGGGTGCTCCCACATGTATTCTCCACAATGCTTTTTCTTATACATAGCACAATCAAAAAGAGCAGAAGAAATGGAGCAGCAGAGCATGAGTTGAAGTTGTGGAAAGATATCTTCAAACTAAATAGAATATTTTGAAGAGTGTATTGTGCAATTTAATTGCAGACAAAAAACTGTCAAAACACCTATAAAACAATATCTTGCCTTTTTCAAAACATTTGTTCTATTTTGTACCAATCCCCCACATATAGTTGCTGCCCAGTCTATTCTGATCTTCTCAGGATGCGGCTTCAAAATCTGCGAGCTTCACTTTCCCATATGCTGAATGTGCCCTTTTTTGGTTCATTTACATTTTTTTAAAGAGTAATGCTTAGCAGTTAACCCACATCCCTAGATCAGAATGGGTCAGGAATTTTTTTCTCACTGTGTGTGTGTTGGTGATGGACAGAAGAGTAAGACATTTCAAAAAAGTGAGAAGACCAAAGTGCAGGAATTGGCCCTTTATCTCCCTTCTATAGTCTGCCTGACTAACTGGATTATTACAAAGGTTGCCTGCAATAACCCCTGCAACAGCAATTCCCCATTGGACTGCAATTCCATTGACTGCTTGAGGCAGAGATCATCTACTGCTCATACTCCTGCTGCTGAACAAGTCTCCACTCTGGCAGATGCTGCTACTTTTCACAACACACTGACAATCTAATAGCCTCACCTCCTGGGACCCAGAGTCATCTGCTTTTTTCAACAGAGGATGAAAGAACCACAACCCCCCCCCAACTATTCCCCACTTCTTTCCAGTTTCCTACCCTCCTTCACACATCAGAAACTGATGAAATACAGCTGCTTACCTGTCAATGTATACAGACATAAAATGACCCATGAGTCTCTATTATGGAGATTCTTGTAACATACACATGGTATCAGAATAGGGATGTAAAATCCTGTTTAATTAG
This sequence comes from Pelodiscus sinensis, assembly GCF_052426305.1. NCBI lineage: Eukaryota > Metazoa > Chordata > Testudines > Trionychidae > Pelodiscus > Pelodiscus sinensis. Next base: position 90,311,080 of record NC_143052.1, on the reverse strand, counting down.
TTAACCAGTTAAACATGATGTTTAACCCGGTTGACCAATTAAACGGGGTGGTGGGCCGCTCCAGACCCACTGGGCTGGAGCGGACCTGAGGCTGGGCTGGAGCACCCTCCGCCCCAGGCAGGGGCTGCTCTAGCCCAGTCCTCCCTGAGGCAGGCCCCTGCCTCCAGAGCTGGTGCAGCCCTCCACCCTGTATCAGGTGGGGATCTGGTCCAGTCCACACCAGTTAATGGTTAACTGGAACTGGTAAGCAAAATCCAATAATAGTGATGTTTACTAGTTAACCTTTCACATCCCTATTAAGGATGTAAATGTGTAGTTAAATACACAGTTAACTGATAAGCCTGGGCTCATCAGTTAATCCTCTTGATTACACACAGCCCCTCTCCCACTAACCTGACTGCCCCCCCCATGCCTCTGATACAGAGACAGTTGGGGGAAGGGGGGGTGAAAACGGGAACTGGTGCTCATGGGGAGCTGACTTAAAAGCCAGCTCACCAAGTACTGGTTCCCATCTCTCTCCCCCCACATGTAAAGATGTATTCACCTGAAAATTTCAGCAGATACACATTTATACAAATAAACACATTTTAACCCCCATATCACATTTTAATCCCTATATCAAAGTTTCTCTAGATCATTCAGGCCAGAGGTTCTCTAACCTCAATTGCACTGTGACCCCCCTTCTATCAAAATTACTATATGGCCACAGAAGGAAGGACCAAAGCTTGAGCCTGCAAGTCCTACTAGCTCGGGGGAGGGAAGGAGGGAGCCAAAGCTTCTGCCCAGGCAGGGGGCTTGTAACCTCAGCCCCATGTGGTAGGGCTCAGATTTCAGGCCTGGGGCCCAGCAACCCTAAACCAGCCGTGGCAACCCCATTAAAATGCAGTGTCACAACCTATTCTGGGGTCCTGATCCAATTTGAAAATCACTGTTCTAAACACATGGTAAGTGAATAGAGGTGGCTAGATTGCAGAACTAGGCTGAAACAGGGACATTATTTTAAATAAAAAAATAAAAATCATGACTGGCAGCTTCTTGGAGACATGGGGCCGTAGGTTGTACAGCTAAGGACTGAGGTATATGGAAAGACGTGAGGGTACACAGCTCCTGCTTGCTCTCTGTCTGACTATGGCCAGCATTAACACCTTTATTTTCACAAGCACAAAAGGGTAGATATATTTTACAATTAAAAGTACTAAAAGACAAGATCTAAATAAATACTGCAACTTTGTACAGGAAGATGTGTGAGAATTGTGCCTAACTTCCACAAACTAAGCTCTTCGGTTTCTGTTCAAATTTTCACCCAAAACCCATCCTGCAGGCAGTCACAAGGAAATGGCAGTAAATTGCTTGCCACTCTCAAAGGAATTATGCCATTCTTAGCCAGCGAGAGATAGAATACAAGCTCTCAAGGGAAGATAAATTCCTATTGCTCAGTAGGCAGTCTGCTTAACCTCCTCTGCTCTGAAAAGCTGAAGACCAGCACTTGGACAAGGCTCCCAGGGAGAAGGGCTGATGAATGGTAATCGCTGCCAGGCATGTAACCAGTTCTTGGCTCAAATACAAAGCAGTAATGATTGGTTAACAGGCTCCCCTACAATCCAGCCAGAATCACAAAATAGCACCTCTCACCTGAAGTAGGATACAGGAAGAGTAGAGTTAGATATGGAAAAGCCACTCCCAATCCCTTGAACTATGTTATCAAATATTAAAATATTAAAGCCACATACATTATCTCTTCCTCAACATGCTATTAACAGCTCAACTTTTCTTAGCTCCAGCTCTCTCTCCACCTGCCAGTGTGAAGTCACACACAATCTGGAAGTGTGAACAACTGGGTAACAAATAGAGCAGCAGTTCTCAGCCAGGGGTATGCATATCTCTAGGGATACGCAGAGGTCTTACATGGGGTACATCAACTCATCTAGATATTTGCCTAGTTTTACAACAGGCTACATAAAAAGCACTAGTGAAGTCAGTACAAACTGAAATTGTAAACAGCTAAAATGAGAAAGTAAGCAATTTTTAAGTAATACTCTGCTATGACACTTCTGTATTTTTATGTCTGTTTCTTTAAGCAAGTAGTTTTGAGTAAGAAGAAATATGCAAGACAAATTAGATTCTAGAAAGGGGTACAGTATTGTGAAAAGGTTAAGAACCCCTAGACTGTAGACTCACCAGAGATCTGCTCTGTTTTATTTAATATTTCAAATTAGGAATTACTTGATACTATTTTTTCTTGCAATTTGGGTTCCTTCACTATTAAGTGAAGCTGCTTTGATGGTTATAGAGGGGGTTATAACTGCAGGCACACATACACAATCCCTTCCTGTTGTTCTTGTCAGAAATAGCTTGTTGAACCACGATCTAGTCCTAGAAATTACAAACCAAAACCTCTCCTGGGTCTTTTGGCCACATTCCTCTTCCTGATTAGGTACAATACTGTGGTCTTCTCAGGTGTCCCAAGCTGTCAAAGAAAAGAATCAGGCCAAAGGCTGCTTCCATGTGGCTCCATACTAGCAGGAAGAATATTCAGCTTACAACTTAGCAGAAGAACACTGCTCTACCCCCACTCCCAGCTATGCACGTTATCTGAAAGTTAAACTAACCCTGGTTTACTAGACAGGGTTTAAAAAGCCTACTTGCCCTTGGTGAGTGGGAATTTGGAACATGAAAATGACCCACCAAAGGGTAGCTGAGGAAAAAGAAGCCTTGTACGAGCTACTGCTCCATTCCCTAGTGTGGAGATGGGAGAAGACTGTCCTGGCTACAATCTTAGGCTATGTCTACACTGTCCAGTCTTGAGCAAGAACATATGCAAATGAGCCACCATTTTTGAGCAAGGGGCTTTTGTGCAAGGAGGAACAGTTTACACTGCTCCTTCTTGCACAAAACCCCCCTCTTGCGCAAGAGCTGTTCTGCCGCTTATTTTCAGGCAGAATGGCTCTTGCTGGGGGGAGGGGGGGGGTTTGAGCAAGAAGGAATACTGTAGAGACTGCTCCTTCTTGCGCAAAAGCCCCTTGCACAAAAATGGTGGCTCATTTGCACACGTTCTTGCGCGAGACTGGCCAGTGTAGACGTAGCCTTATTTATTTATTTAAATAAATTCCTAGGAAGGAGGGGAGAAAAATCAAGGAACAGTGAGCCACAGGAAAAGGGGAACCAGGAGGAGTGATTGTTTTCATTCTGCCTCGCAAGGGGATACTTCATCTACACTTTCCACTAGCTGCTGGGGATTAGGGATTTAATAGTATAATTGGTTAAATGATTAATTGATAAGCAGGTGCTTATCGGTTAATGCTACCGTCTACACACAGCACTCCTCCCTTCCCCCCCAAATAAATTTTTAGCAGGCTGGCCGGCAGGTTGGCTCAGTCCCGGCTCATGCTGGGGCCTGGGAGCTACCCCCACTGCAGCTCTGCAATAACTCTGTGTCAGCTTCACAATTAACAAATTACACGCTTCTTAACATCCCTACTAGGGGATAAGAAGTAGTTTTAAGCAGTCACCTTGAGCCACTGATGTCAAACTATGCTTTTTAGTTTTTACTCTGAACATGCTTTTCTCTCAGCTGATTAGCTGCTTGCACTTGGCCATGCCATCAGACTCACTAGAGATGCCTTCCATGGCCCTCTCCAATTGTTTTCCCTCCTTTATTTCATCATTTGGTCCCCTCACCATCTCCTCTCCCCACTACCTTTTTTTCTTTTAGTTATCCTTTCATTTCCCCTTCTCTCCTGCTATTGTCATAATACATAAAAGGGGGGGGGGCACTAATATAATGGATGCAAACCTTCTCTAGGTGTGATGTATCCCTTCATGCCACCCCTCTGTCTTATTTCTACAGACTGTAAGCTGAGGACAGATGCTGTATTTTATCTATGATTGCAGAGTGTCTAAAATAGTGAGGTATCTAAAAGTCTAAATAAAATATATCTAAGCATTATTTATTAGAATAATAATAAAATAATAATGCTAGGTATTCATCTGGTTGCTTCTGATTAGTCAGTAAGCAGGCTGTCTAGTCATTCTCCTTCCAGGTACCCATTGGAATGGCAACAGATGTAGCAGCAGCCTCCTCCTCTCCCCAGGGAAGCACACTATGATAAGAAGCTTGATCACAACCAGCTAAAAGGGAAAACTGAGCAAACACCTTCTGCCCCATGTAGAGGTGAACAGTTATTGTTTAAGACAGTGTTTCTCAAACTGTGCTCTGTGGAGTCCTTGGGCTCCGCGAGACATCTCCAGGGGCTCCGCGAGGTTGACAAACTGGAAACATCAATAGGTACAACACATACCATCAGTGGACCACTGAGATGCCGCACACATTTTTACGCATGTCAAGGGCTCCGGAGCCCAAAAAGTTTGAGAATCGCTGGTTTAAGAGATACTGGGGGAATGAAGGTGGAATGATTTTGGGAGCCACTTAAGAGGTATTGTGTGGGAGTTGAGGGAGGAACGAGAAAGATTTTGCAAGAGTCTTCTTTTTAGGTAGAGGTGGCAATAAGCAGCCCCTAGACACCAGATATTTTATTTACTTGCGCGTCTGCAAGTACAGCCTCTCGCAACTCCCATTTCCCATGGATTACCATTCCCAGCCAACGGGAGCTGCGAAAAGCAGTAACCCAGCCCACACTGCTTCCAGCCAATGGGAGCTGCAGGGAATAGCGATCCAAGGTCAACAGGAACTGTGAGCAGCCATACCTCCAGATGTGCAAGTAAATAAAGCATCTGGTGGCCTGCCAGGGGCTAAACCTTATAAGGATATAACATCCCATTTAATTAGTTAACTAATTAAATGGGATCCTTGGCAGGGGACCGCTCTAGCCCAGATGGAGCTGCTGCCAGCCCCATAGAGCCAGCTCCCACCCTGCCCCAGCCCACAGCATGTGACGACCAGCTACTCCTGGACATTGGTTAACTGGTTATCTGTTCACATCCCTAAATCCTGATGAACTGCATCTGGCCCATGGGTCACTTATTCCTCCTCCACCCTCTATTTTTAGGGGATGTGAACTGTAAACAAGTATTTTCACTAAAGCTAAAGCAGAATCAGAGAGTAGCCCTGAATTCAAGAAACTATGGACTGATTTAGTTTCCAAGATTTCAGCATTTAAAATGATAAGTTATTGATCTGGCAGATTGAACTACTATGCTATAAACTGGAATAGGAAAAATAGCAGAGAGAATCACAGCTGCAGTGCTGCATGAGGCTGCTGAAGCAGAAAGAGAACTGCAGCTCAAAATGGATGATATGTAAACAAGAGGAAGAAGAAATATTAGAATCAAAGGGGTGTCTGGAAAAGCTGAAATGGAAATTCTACTCAATATGTACAAATGATGATTAAAGATGTGAAATTTGAGTTCCATGGAAAAGGGGAAAATAGACAATGAAAAAAAAAGCCACCATCATGAGGGTCAGTAAGAGAACCAGAGATATGATTGTTAAATTTCACCACACAATCAACAAAAGAATTTGATTAAGAAAAAGGCTAGCTAGCATCTAGATCAATGTTTCCCAAATGCAGCCACAACATCCTGGGCAGAGGTTGTGTGGCCATGACAACCTGCGGGGCAGAGGGAGGATGGGTGTGGAGGAGGTACACAAGAATGGCTTCTCCCGGTAGCACCCAAGCTGTTGATTCTGGATGTACTGCATTGATGCTTGCTGGCGCCTCTAGAAATGGTCAGCACCCAGCACTTCACAGCGCCTGAAGGCCTCCAGACATAGCCTCTGGAAATTCATTGGGAATAATGCTGAAAGAACTGTGGACTCAGCAGGTGGCTAGTGAATTCCTGACTCACCTTTTGAGGTGCTCAGGTTTTTTGGCCTAGAACTGCATTAGGGAAAATAGCCCTGGATGAATCTGTATTTTGGTGCCCCAACCCCACTGCCTTTCTGGGCTTTAGACCCTCCACAACACTCCTGGTTCCCTGCTGTCTCCTCCACTGCCCCAACTTCCATTCTGCAGCTTCATATCCCAGCACACCCCACTACTTGCCTCTTGACCATGTCACCCCCAATCAATGTCCCCCAACCATAGTGTCTTGGGCAGTCACCTATGTCATCCACCTGTAATGCTGGCCCTGGTTAAATCTCCTACCCTGACCCCAAATATCGAAGTCAAACTATGCCAATGCATCAAGGCATCCCAACAATTGCCAAGATATTAAGTTTTAAAGATGCCTTGTAAATGCCATAAATCATCATACACATCCATGCCCTTCTAAATATTACCATAGCACAGTCAGAGCTAAACTACATAAATGCAGTTTTCTTTCAAGTCACAAAGCATATTCAGTGGCTAACCACTATGCTTATCGCTCATGCTATTTTGTAGAGCCGTAAGCAACTATTAGCCAATGTCATTGTCAGCAGAAGCATTGTGTGGTGTCTGGGTAAACAGCGTTCATATCAGAAGACAAAAAATTACCCATTTGTGTGTTTATCAGAACATTTTTAAAAATTCATCCTCAGAAAATGATCCAGAATGTGATAGAGCAACGTTTCCCAATTTTATTTGGTCATAGAACCCTTTTAAACTCGAAATAATTTTGCGGTACCCTAATAACAGTCTTATATATGGAACTGAAAAAGTAGACCACAAATAAAAGTAAGGATAATGATAAACAAATGCTAAACAAGGTCACAAGATCAACATTTAGTTTAACTGCATATATTTAAAAACAAAAATCATATTTAATGTGTACAAAAAATAAAGCTCAAAAACTAATATGCATTATATTGGCAGTTTTCAATGAGAAAAGTGGTTTTTCTTCTTGGCAAATTCTTTTTATATTTGGTTTAATACTGGAAAGTTGGATTCACCTATCTGGCGCAGCATTCAGTCGATTTCGTTTTTGTTGCTGCATAATTCAAGAACCCACTTTCTCACAAGTATGTGCTGGCAAAGGGTAACAACTGACGAACTGCATATCTTGATAACGCTGAATATTCTTGACATAAGCTGCCCCAAAATGTAATCACAGAAACGTCTTTAAATTTTTGTATTTATTGGCCATCTGAAGTGATTTTGATCAGATTGTCATAATCTTGCATAGAAAAACAGACTGACTTTTCTGTTATACTTAATGGATTTCGAATGCAGTTACTGTTGTAATTTATGGTTGGAAAATACTTCATAATGTTTGTCTATAAAACATGAAGATAATCTGCAATGTCGCTGCAAATATCTTCATCAAGTTTGCATTTGTTTTCTTTAAGGAAATCATTCAGGCTTGGGAAACAATCCAAATTATTGTCCTACAGATGAGATCCAAAACTGTAGCTTACGTGAAAATGACAAAATTTTATCCTTCACATTAAAAATATTTACTTTCTTTCCTTGCAGTGACAGATTTACTTAATTTAGTTTTGTAAAGATGTCCGCAAGATACACAACGCTCGATAACCATGAAAAGTTTGTTAAACAATTGATCGGAATCTGTGATCCAGAAAATATGCAGAGAGCTCATGACAACTCAAATAATCTAACAAGCACTTTGCCTCGCGATAGCCACCTGACTGCTGTATGTAGAAGCAGGGCTGTGTGCTGACTACCCATATCTTCACACAATTTTGAACAGTCTTGATTATAATGGTCAAGATTTTATATAATTAATAATCCGTGCTGCTTCATCCAACACATTTTTAAGAAGGAGAAATTTTAACTACCAGTGCGTGCCTGTGGAGAACACAGTGACACCGGTGCAGTTTGGTGCTACATTTTTTATTTGTGTTACAGCACCAGCCACTGTTCCTACCATTGCTTTGGCACCATCACTGCACATATCAACACATTTTTGGCCAGCTTATTCCAGGTGTTTTCATAAAGTTAGATACAATTGAATATATTCTCAGTCGTATTGGTTTGCAAAAATTTGCATAAAAGCAAGTCGTATTCAATAGATTTATCAAAATCATAACGGGAAAATACAAGCAAAACTGCAAGACCTGCAACGTCAGTGGACTTGTCTAATTGTAATGAATATGCATCACATAAATGCAGCCAAAAAATAAGCTCCTTCTCAATGTCAGCGGCAAGATCATGAATACGATGTGTGACAGTATTGTTTGATAGAGGAACAGCCTCAACTTTTTGACAAGACTCCTCATCTAACATACATTCCAGTATCTTTTGTGCATGGTTTTATGAGTGATTCCCCAATTGTGTGCGCTTCTCCGGCAAGCGATATACGATAGCTAACTTTGTAAGATGCCTCTGTTGAGTTTTCATTATCTGTTTTGGCAATTTTTGACGTGAAGAGTTTATACTTTTTTCAAGTGATTCAAGCTTCCACTTAAAAATCCTAACGTCTTTGTCTTCGTATTCTGAGTGATTTGTTTCGAAATGTCTTCGCAATTTAGCAAGTACTAAGGAACTATTAGATAATATTTTGTTGCATAGTACGGTAACAGATTGCTAGTATATTTGTATTCAGTCACCCACGTGATCCATGCTCCCTGAGAGTGAGTATAGGCATTTACGGTGGTATATAACAGGCTATTGGACCACTGACTGACTGCGCGCACAGCACTGAGTAGTGACATCATCGTTCCCACACTCTGGCTAAGCTGGCATTACACAAGGACATTTATTGTGGCAAACAAATGAAAATTGTTTTCAATAAAATTTATAAATACTTACATATTAATTATTTTTAAATCATAACATGTTATTGGAATGGAATTTTCTCATGGAACCCTTATTTTCACTTCACAGAACCCCAGAGTTCCACAGAACACCATTTGGGAAACACTGTGATAGAGACACAGTTTTAGAGAACCTAACTAAGAAAAGCACAATATTGAAGGAAGAAAAAACAAGCATTTCAGGACCAGTGGGAAATGTGGTTTCTTGTGTTTCTGAAGCCACACTATTCCATTTGCAAACAAGTTGCAGTGTACGCTGTTTGCAAGAAATGTATAAAACATTTATGCAATGTCACTATAGCACTCATTCAGCGGTAGCTGAACAGAATATCACAATGAATAAGGCACAAGCTGTCACATGATACAAAAATTGAGCTCAAAAGACAACAAACAGCAACAATTTTTTTTTAAATAAAGTAGATCAGAAAGAGATAAGTACTTTTAAAGTTGCACTGCCTTTAGGCAAAACAAGGAAACCACTTAGGTAAGAACTCTTATACAGCCAGAAAACATGCCAGAGATACACCACTGAGCAATGGCATGTTACAGGGGGACACAAGAGATTAGGGGAAATTTTCTACAAAATGAACTAATGGAACAAGTCACAGTGAGCCCTTTCTACAGCCTGTGCTTAGATGAGTGTCTTTTGACTGTGATGGCTATTTTTTAACATGTTTCATGTCAATTGAGCCAACTGACATACATTTTTCAGTCTGTTCAGGCAAGAATGGAGGAGTGCCACATTAGCTCTGACAATATGTGTGGCTTGACAGATGATGGGCAGCAGTTATGCAAAGCGCACAAGTAGGAGTGCTGAACTGCTTCCAAGGAATCAGTTTCTCAGCTACCAGGATGAGAATGTGCATCAAAAGGTTGGATTAGTATAATCAGATACCAGAGTATCCTCTGAGGATCTTAGAAAAAGTTTCCCTCGCTGAAATGATTTTCATCAGTATATCTTTGTGACTGACCCATTCTGCGATTCTGGTTCAGGTCTTCTGGTTGCAAAAAAATAAACTGCACTGCAAGAGAGATTGCTTTCTTTGCTTAAATCCAAAAAGTCAAATCTCAAATATTTCATTCTGAAAATGTGCAACGATGTAAGAATGAAAACATATTTCAGACATTCCAGCATTACGGTATAGGAGTTCTGGAGTGATGTCTTACCTACTTGAGGACACCTATAAGCCCCTAGATAAAGTTGCTTTGCTTATATTGATTGTTTCCTATTACCTTGCTATGTGAGAAGGCATTCAATGCATTGCATTTTCTGATGATAACCTGGAAGATTCTCTTCTAGTTTCACAGAGACACCTGACGCTACAGATTTTCATTCAAAGAGCTCCTAGACTTTTGTGAGTAGTCTGATCCACACAATGGACATGTTAAAACCCAGAACCTGAATTTCATTATCACAATATATTAGTAAAATATATTATAACAGGATTATGTTTTTTGTTACTATTATCCAGGGTGGATTTAAATTATAATTTAAATCACTAGTCAGGAAGCCTCAATTTAATCATGATTTTCTACTTAAAAGTGCATTCTTGATGGTTGTCATAACCTTAATACATATTTTGTACAATTCATAGATTTGGGTTTCATTCTTAGAAGTTATGCACTATAAATTTTTAAACAGTGATTTTTTTTGAAAACTTTTCAGATTAGTTTTACAGCTATAGAAGAAAATAAATGACTGTGTGGTTATTTCATTTACCAAAATTAATTGAAGCAGATATTTATGACATCATTGGGAGGTAAGCTACACCCAATTCAACAGGTTAATCATTTGGAGAATCTTATTGTAATGCTGTATTACAAGGAGAACATTACCAGACATTTAAATTGTTTTATCTATCTAAAACAAAACTATATATTCTGGATTTTTTCTTCAATAGTAAACACAATATTTTAGCAAAAAAAGCATATGAGTTTTTTATTTAAACATTCAAGTTTTTTAAAATAAAGTCTGTTTTTATTAAAATTGTTAACTAAAATAGTTAAATGAAATATTTTAAGCAAAAATTAAATAGACTATGTCAGTCAAAAATCATCAAAAAATCCAACTATTTTTATCTATCCTGCTATTATTCTTACTACTGTATTGGATTGGTTTTTTGTTTGTTTGTTTCTGAAAGAAAAAGAAATTTGACATATTTGCAGGTATCTTTTTTCATTACTATTTGGACTTATGTAAGTGCATTTTTAAATTTACTTCACAAGTGTTATACAACCACCTTTTACCTGCAAAAGCAAAAGAAGCAACGAAAAGACAAGATTGTGCAAAGCACCTTATTTGCATTTCTACAGTGTTTAGATCCAGTAAAGAGACAAATTAATTTTATTTATTCTGCAAAAAGGAAGAAGGCTGACCAAAACTCCAAGGCTACATCTAGACTGGCATCATTTTCCGCGAATGTTTTTAACGGAAAAGTTTTCTGTTAAAAGCATTTGCGGAAAAGAACGTCTAGATTGGCACGGACACTTTTCCGCAAAAGCACTTTTTGCGGAAAAGTGTCCGTGCCAATCTAGACGCGCTTTTCCGCAAAAAAGCCCCGATCGCCATTTTCACGATCGGGGCTTTTTTTTCCCACAAAACAAATCTGAGCTGTCTACACTGGCCCTTTTGTGCAAAAGCTTTGCGCAAAAGGACTTTTGCCCGAACAGGAGCAGCATAGTATTTCCACAAGAAGCACTGATTTCAAACAGTAGGAAGTCAGTGTATTTGCGGAAATTCAAGCAGCCAGTGTAGACAGCTGGCAAGTTTTCCGCAAAAGCAAGTGCTTTTGCGGAAAAACTTGCCAGTCTAGACACAGCCCAAAAGTAAACAGTCACAACAAATGTCACAGAGGAAGACAGTGTAGCCTGAGAGCAAACTGAAATTTAGACTGCAGACCACCAATGAGAGTCTAAAGCTTGGATTGAGTTCTACAGAGAGAAATCTGGCAAACACATCTACCTGAAAAATCTGTTTAAATGGACACGTGGGATAGCTGCATGTTTAGCTTCGGACTGCTAAATAATGCACAAAAAAACCCATCTGATTACCTATCCCCACACTTGGCTTGGGACTTTTCCTTGTTTAGCACTCTCAGAGGAGGAGTAATATACCGCACAAATGACAACTAGGAGAGTGGAACCAAGGAGAAGGCTTACAGCAGGCATGTCCAAAGTCCGGCCCACGGGCCAATTGCGGCCCGTGTTTTGGTTTAATACGGCCCCACAGGTAATTTGGCAATATCTATCTTTTATGGCCCCCAACGAATCCATATGTATTGAGATGAATACATTGTAAAATCTCAGTTAATGTCAGTTGGTCTAAATCAGTTATAAATATATTTGGACACAACATGTATACTTGGTGTTATGTTCCTGTTCATATTTTTTGAACTTAAAAGTTGACAGACAACCTTTATTACCAATAATATGTAATGTACTTTACAATGTTCCTGACATATATTTCAGCTTCCTGGATTTTTTTTTTCATCTGGCCTTCAGATATGAAAGGCAGAGTGATTTAACACCTGTTTAGATTTGTCATCCATGTGACGAAATGAAAAGTATGCCGTTTGCAATAAACTTTGCATAAAATAGTTAATTTGCATTTAATGGTTCAAAGAATGTCAGGCAAAATGGTCGGTCCTCACGCATGTTCACTTCATCAAATCTGGCCCTCTTTGAAAAAAGTTTGGACACCCCTGGCTTACAGCATAGTGCCTATACCACAATGGCTAATTGTTATTGGTGTTCCAGACAAAAGTATCCACACTTTTTCCTTCTATTTCACCTACACAGCTAAGAAGCACAGGTCCTTGTTAGTGTCCTTTGAACAGCTGTTCCTAGTATTACAACCTAAACCTTACTTTGATAAGCACATAGTATGTTTAATTTTGAAAGCTCTTTGCAGATAATAGTTAATCTTCACAACATCCCTGTGACAGATGGGGAAAATAAGAGTGGCTAAAGTGATTTGCCAAAGGCCATCCAGCAAGTTTGTGTCAGAGCAAGGATTAGAGGTCTTAGCTCTCCAATCAAGCGGATAAAGCTGCCTCTTATTTTGGAAGGGTCACATTGAGAAACTGCCTTTTTCCAAGAAGAATGTACAGTCCCTTACCACGATTCTCTCTCCACTTTCTCTCATTACTAAATCCTCTTTGAAGTTGCAAGAGACTTCTTTAACTAATCAACAACCTTCTTAATCGCAGCAGGCCTTAAGTTTCCTTAATGGAAAGAATAAAACAAGGTGTTTGAGGAGCAGGAAAAGCTGGGATTTATGAAAGCCTCACGTGGGGTAGAACAGGAACACACAGAGTCAGGAGGAGAGCCATGAGAGAAGACTGACATGATGCAAAGACACCTGAAAAAAAAAACTTAGTACATTTAACTGAAATTTAACTAAGCACAAGTTAAGAGAAAAATGTGACAAAACCTAAATATTAAAGCAAAGGATATCACAAATTAAGGTTACATAAAGGACTTTTAAGATCAACCTTAACCTCCAAAACCCAAGCAGGAGACGACTTGGGAATGGATGAAGGCTAAGACCGTGTCCAAATAAAACAGAATGACCTGGTTCGCTGGGCGATGAGTTCCTGACTTCAGTTGATCTGGTTTGTGATCCAGATATCTGATTAGACTCACAACTTTTACCAGAAGAACAGGTATCAGTTACGGCCAAGTCAGCCTTTTCCATTTATGATTGGTTAGCAGGATGCATCTTTTTTCACACATGGACTTTGCATTGATATAATCCATGCCTTTACCAAAATTAGATACTACAATGCTTTCTACATTGGGCTACATCTTAAATCTTTTAGATTCAATTCTGAATTCAACAGCTATGATGTCTCTTTCCCAATGTATCTTAAACTTGAGTTCTCGGACTTGCTACACGGCTGCGTCTCGTTTCCAGATGGATTTTAAGATGTTGATTTATAAATCTCTAATTAGTCTAGGACAGTGGTCTCCAACCTTTTTACACCCAAGATCACTTTTTAAATCTCCGAACAGGCGAAGATCTACCGCCCCGCCCCTTCCTTGAAGCCCCGCCCTCTATTTTCCTCCTGTCCATCATTTGCTATCCCCAGCCCTTACTTACACACACTGATAAACAGTTTATTTTTAAATTATGCGATGTATAAAATTAAAATCACGTGTTTATAGTTATGAAATAAATGGTCTGTTTTTTATTCATGCTATTTAAATCTAAAATGAAGCATTTATAATTATACATTTTGTGGGGACAGAGTTCTGCGGCTGGGGGCAGGGGAGAGGGAACAGGGTGCTGGGGGGGCAGAGGACAGGTTTCTGCAGCTGGGGACAGGGTGCCAGTGGGGACAGGGGAGTGGGGGACAGAGTTCTGTGGCAGAGGAGTAGGGGGCAGAGGAGTGGGGAGTCCCCTGTATCTGCCTCCTCCCAGGATTCCCCCCCAAGAGGGAAACCAGCACGTGCCCACACCTGCCCCGGGGCCGACCCCCCCATTGCGCAGGGAAGCCCCGCGGATGACCCCTCCCCCCCGCACAGGGAAGCCCTGCACGCGCACGTCTGCCCCGGGGCCGACCCCCCTGGCGCAGGGAAGCCCCGCGGACGACCCCTCCCGCCTGCACGCCTGCCCCAGGGCAGACCCCCCCCGGTGCAGGGAAGCCCCCCCGCGTGCACGCCTGCCCCAGGGCCGACCAACATCCAGACAATCTTAACTTTGTCCCTATATCTGTTACTTTTTTAGGGTGAAATTTAAACGTTGACTGAAATAAATAGTAATGTTTCCTTTTATTATAATGGCAGTTAGACCAGAAAAATAATGCTTTTTTAAAAACAAAATACATTCAGATAACTGATATATTTATATAATTTGTTCAGAAATATATTTTAATGGTTCTTTACAACATAAGATATTAAGTTGTTCAACACCCCAATTATTTTATTGACACAAGAAAGAAAGATATGGAGTCAAAATGCAAAAGGTGTTTGCAAGACAACTTTTCCTAGACACTGCAGAAAAATATGTGAATGAGTGAGCTGTTTTAGCAACTGTTAATTGAAATCACAAGTTTGCACATTAAATCCTCCTTTTTCAGACACTGACAGAGATCAACATTTAAAAGCAAAATGTAGTACAGAAGCATGTGTCTCGGAGAAGGACTATGCACGAATCAAAGACATTAAGAATGTGGTGTGAAGCTATCGAGAAAAAAGAGACTCTTTAGCTGGGAGTAAAGTATGTCTATGAAGATGCAATGGCTTAAAAGGCTCCTCCAGCAATAAGCAAACTCACCAGCACAAAAAGGCGTAGTGCCTGGAAAGACCATGCACTCATGCCTCAGCATGGAAACAATGCCTCCAGCACTGCTGCTGTCTGGTGAACTGAGGCAGCAGTGCTGTGGGAACTAGGTGGTAACTCTCATGTTGGAATTATTTAGATAGCTTTAGCATGCAAGTTCTATGGCTGGTTTTTTAAAAAGGTTGTATTTAATGGTACAGTGAAACCTTTGTTATCCAGCACTCTGTTAACCAGAAAAATTTGTTAATCAGCATTGCCCGCAGCCACAATACTGTCATCTTCAGGTGCACAAGCCTGGCTTGGTTTACCATGATTGGCTTAACAATTTTTTATTGAAGAAGTACTAATCATCTTTAACTCAAAATAGAAATGTGAGACCAACTGCCTCTCACTACAAAACTACCAATATTAAAAACTTGAGTTTTACTATTATTGTCCATTGGGTTTTTCCTAGGTTGATGGGGACCGTCAGATAACCAGAATGCCCTAGTCCCCGCACGTGCCGGATAACAGGTATCACTGTTTAGGATGTGCATACACCCTTCTCTCCTATTTATTTTGGGTCTGCACATCCTAAAAACTCAAAACTCTGGTCATCTGAAGAAACAGGCTGTGCCCACAAAAGCTCATGATACCATCTACATGTTTTGTTAGTCTATAAAGTGCTCTCAGACCATTTGTTGTTTTTACTGTATTACCTTTCTTGAACTACATTTAGCAATCAACTGCAACTTATGGTATTTCCTTTAGTGATTTGTATTTTTTCAGTTTGAATCACTATGCAAGCTGGATCCCACAGCTTCTCTATGCACCAAGGAAAGCCTGAATGTCAGTTAAAAGTTTCTTTGCTCATTGTTCAACTCTTTCTCTAGAACGATAACTATTTTGGTGGCTTCCTAGAACTGCTCCTGGTCAACTCAATACCTAATTTACAGCCCAGCTCCAGCTTTAAAATACTTTCCTCTTCATGATTCCCTCCATTCCCTGCTCCTAGCCCCCTCTTCTTCTGATAAGGTCTTTAAGAGAGGACCCATACTCTGTAGAATTTTAATATAGGTCTTAGCATCTAACAGTTCCTGTCCCTCAGCACCTCCTCCTCACCTTGGCAAGTTCTGTGCCCACAACTTTAGTTACATGTCTCAGCCCACATTGACTGCCCCTAAATCCTATCAGAACCATACTGCTATTAAGTGCTAATGGCTTAGTAATGAAAACTGTAATCAAGTAATTAAAACTTTAATCATTAAGTTTGGATCTCTGCCAGCTGCTTAACTATGATGATGATGAACATTTTATTTTTCCCTTTCTATGAAAACTACCCTAAACCCAAGAAACTTGTGTATGTGGACAAAGAATGACATTCAGAATTAAAAAGCCACATTGGATTTTGGATTAAGGAGGGGTGGGGAGAGAGAGAATGGTCCTGCGACCCCGAAAACTTGAGCTCAATTCCTGGTTCTGCCACATGCTTCCTGTGCACCTCCAGAGAAGATTCTGGAAAACGGGATAACAATATAGGTTGTATCTCCCCTAACCGGGATTCTCTGGTCTGGCAACTGGACCACGGATGTTCCTGGACCACAGAGCCTAGGTATAGGGAGGTTGGGCCAGAGGGAAGGACTGGCAGGGCAGGCATGGAGACTCAGCCGGGAGCCAGGGCAGAGGGTGGTGCAGCAAGCAGGGAGTTCTGGCCCCTGCGGCCAGGCAGTAGCAGGGGCCAAGCAGCAGCAGTCATGGAACTCTGGCCCTGGCAGCCATTGGGGAACAGCCCCAGCGGCAGCCAAAGAGCTCTATCTCTGGCGGTGGAGAGCCAACCTCAGCAGCAGTCACAGCCATTCTGGGAAGTACCTCCCCTGGTCCAGCAAATTCCCTCGTCTAGGACCAGTTAGGGCACCAGACGAGGGAGGTCCAACCTATACTTCCTTTCCTACACTCTGTATAGTCTGGGCCAGGAGTAGACGAGCCGCACATGGCTCTTTGGTTAAAGAAATGCGGCTCTTGTTCTGAGCCATGCACCAGGACTGCTCATGGCCAGCCACTCTGCGGACACGCCCTAGCACCTCCTCAAAGCCAGCTGCTCTGTGCACACGCCCCAGTGCCTGGCGGGAGAAGCGTGTGGCGGTGGCTTCAGGTCCCAGGCATTGGGTTAGAGCGGGGGGGGGGGGGAGCGCTGGGGGTGTCTGGCTCTGGGGGAGAGGAGAGAGATTGGTGGGGGGGGGCAGTGGCGAAGCACCTTAAACTCAAAGACTTCATGGACGCAGAATAAGGCAGCCAACACAGATGTCATACAGGCAGTCCCCGGGTTACGTACAAGATAGGGACTGTAGGTTTGTTCTTAAGTTGAATCTGTATGTAAGTCGGAACTGGCGTCCAGATTCAGACACTGCTGAAACTGACCGCCAGTTCTGACTTACATACAGAATCAAGGTAAGAACCCCAAGCGTCCCCAAGTCAGCTGCTGCTGAAACTGATCAGCAGCTGATTCCAGGAAGCCCGGGGCAGAGCAACTCTGCCTCGGGCTTCCTGTAGTCAGCGCTGGTCAGTTTCAGCAGCGGCTAAATCAGGAGGCCTGGGGCAGAGCAGCTGGGGTGCTGCTGGGTTGCTCCAGTAGCGCCGCTCCTCGGCACTACTGGACCAACCCAGCAGCACCCCATCTGCTCTGCCCCAGGCATCCTGATTCAGCCGCTGCTGAAACTGACCAGCAGCGGCTGAATCAGGACCAGAGCAGCTGGGGTGCTGCTGGGTTGGACCAGTAGCGCCCAGAGCGGCGCTGCGGGACCAACCGGCAGCACCCCAGCTGCTCTGCCACAGGCGTCCGGAGAAAAGCCTAGTCTGCTGGGGGGGGGGGGGGGGCGTACTAGCTGTGCCCCCCCCACCCCAGCAGACCAGGAAGACACGGGCGGTGGACCGAGACGCACCGCGGTCCCGCCGCCTGGGTCCTCCGCGGCTTTGCTCCCCATCTCCCTGGTCTGCTGGAGACCAGCAGACCAGGGAGACGGGGAGCAAAGCCTCTGAGGACGCCGGCAGCGGGACAGCCGCGGGGCGTCTGGGCTGTCCCGCTGCCGGCTTCCCCTGCAGCTTTGCAAAGCCTCGGGGAAGCCGGCAGCGGAGCAGCCCAGGCGCGCCTGGTGCCCCGCTGCCCGAGCCCCCCTGCCGCTTTGCAAAGCCTTGGGGAAGCCGGCAGCGGAGCAGTCCAGGCGCGCCTGGGCTGCCTCGCTGCCCGAGGCCCCCCCCCCCCGCGGCTTTGCAAAGCCTCGGGGAAGCCGGCAGCGGAGCAGCCCAGGCGCGCCTGGGCAGCGGGGCAGCCCAGGCGCGCCTGGACTGCTCCGCTGCCGGCTTCCCCGAGGGTTTGCAAAGCCGCGGGGGGGGGGGGGGGGGGGGAGAAGGAGGCTCGGGCAGTGCCCCGCTGCCCGAGCCCCTCCGCGGCTTTGCTCTGCGTCTTCCTGGTCTGCAGACCAGGGAGACGCAGAGAAAGCCCCAGAGTACACGGGCGCCAGGACCGCGAGGTCCTGCAGTCCGTGTACTCTGGGGCAGTCCCATTCGTAACTGCGGATCCGACATAAGTCGGATCCGCGTAAGTCGGGGACTGCCTGTATTTAAATTCCAGGGCAAAAAAAGAATCAGCATGTACCTGGTTTACACTGTTTCTTTAAAGAAAATTCAAAGGCTGTTTTCCAGGCTGAAGCAATTATTCTGAGATATGAGTCTTTCCCTTATTGTTTTTGAACCTCTCATATTTGCAGTGTGGGAGAGACCTGAATTTTTAGAATAAAAAAAAGCCATAATCTTCATAATCTCCGCCCGCCCGCCCCCCCCCCCCCCCCAAAAAATGAGGAAACCACACCAGAAATGAACAAGCTGGAGTGAAACAGGCACTCCAAATTGTGCTCATTTACTTCTCAGTTCAGTTTAATTAAAAAAAAAAATATCACAGGACATAACAGGGCAGTAGTGTTACATTTAAAACACAACATGGAGGGGACGCTTTTTTTTTTTTTTTTTAAGTGTGAGACTATTATTGTATTTTTAAAGGTTGTTTTTTTTTATTTGATGTTTGTTCCTTGTCAAGTTCTCTGAAGATCTATGGACTGCCTGTGAATTTTTCAAGTGACTAGAGACTTTATTGGTTTTTGTCCGAAATGTCCTGTAATGTTATTTTTATCACTACATTGTGTACTGTATCTACCTATAGGTAGACAGATATATAAAAATATATAATACGTGGCTCTTCGCACTCTATCCACAGCTATTTTGGCTCTTCGTCTCTAACTGACTGGCCACCCCGTTCTAGACCAGTGTTTCACAACCTTTTTATAATAAAAGTATCCCTTTAAAAAAAAAAGTACACCCAGTACCCACAGTTTTCAGAGACAATTTTTTTCCCCTACCATTGCAACACATTTGTTTAAACAACTTTATCATAGCTGGGTGGTTGATGAAATTTTTGGGTGTTAAAAAATTACAAAAGTAATAAAGTGCTGTAAAAAGTAAAACAAAAATTCAGTTTTCTTCAAATTGTGCTGACGTACCCCCCCAGACTTCCCTCAAGTATCCCTAAGGGTACTCATATCACTGGTTGAGAAACACTGGTCTAGGCTACTAGGTAGGGCAGAAGCTGAATTTTACTATGTATTGTGCCTAGCACAATAAGCCCTCAATCACAGTGGGGCTTCTAAGTGTTACTATCTATACCAGTGGTGAGCAATAATTTTTGAAGCAGGCCCACTTCATAAGTTTCAGAAGTGGTCACAGGCATTGGATAGAAGGGGCGGGGCCTTTAAACAGCAGGTGTTGAAAGGGCTTGTGCCTCCCCAATGTTTAGGAGGCAGGGCTGGGAGCTGATGAAGGCTGGAGGAAAGAGCTAGACGGGTTGAATCCAGCCTCTTGCCCAGTCCTGATCTAGACTTTTTAAAAAATCTTTTGGTTTCCAAGTTAGAGGAATTCTTCTAATGTATTTTAAATGTTTTTAGAGAAATCACTTCATCTAATCAAAAGACAGGCTAAAGAATGAAGTTGAGTGGAGGGCTGGATAAAAATTTTAGCTTTAGAATCACTCCAATACTGCCAAAATTGTGAGCTATACTGAAGAGAATGCAAGATTGAAAAGTACCCAAAACATCTCAAGTCTTACCTGCAGCATTCCATTATTTTAGTCTGGCTCTCCCATATAGCACTACTCAATGCAGTATTTTTAAAACCCTGCTTTGCTTTCTAATGCTTAAAGAGTTTTCATTTGTTGTCCATTTCAGTCAAGTACGTTTACCATTTTTTATATTTTTGTAAAATTTTGAATATTTTTATAGGGAGTGTTATGAATAAAGAAATTTGGAGAACACTTTTTAAGAACATGTGGTATTTTTAATTCAAAGTGTCAAAAAGAGTGTACAACACATTGTGTTGATTTTGCAAAAATATAAATCATCTCTCCAAAACTCTAGTGAGCTCTGAAAATGTTTTATAAAAGGAAGTAGAGCTATAAATTAGCTATAACACCAACAATTCCATCTACTCCCTCTAAACACAACATTGGCAAGGCAAAAATGAAGACTGAAAATAAATCCTTCTACACCTAACCATCTTTAATTCTTTCTCCTCTCCAAAATGTAGGGAGAATAGAATGCCTACAGCATGGCTTTGCAGCAAGACCTAAATGTTATCAAATTCAAACTATTGTAGACATGGAGGAAAGGGGAGGGAAAACAGAACAAGGTTTCAGAGTTGAAGAACCTACCAAAGAACTTCCTGCTTACAGTTCCAAGGGACTCCAATTTAATTGAAGCCATGTAGAATTGAAGCTATTGCTCAAGCAGCTAGGTAGTAGGCTACTAGCTTTAGAGGTCAAAACTGGTTATTCAGTCAGGCATTATTTTTCCTGTAGCCTCTTAGTTATTGTAATACTGGAAGATTCACTTGGGTCCTCAACTCAAATTTTGTTTTTTGAAAAATATAATGTCCATGCTTCATTTAAATCATTGCTCTGGGGTGGGGCTGAGGATGAGGGGTTTAAAGTGCAGGCTGCCCTAGGGAGAGAGGACCTCCTCAGCCCTGTCTCATCGCAGCAGGTTGGAGCCAGGTGAGAAGTGCCTCTCCATGGCCACTGCAGTTCCACCAGGCACAACCAGCGGAAGAGTGAATGTCCCCCAGCTGGGGGACAAAAAGGAACTCTCTGAAATATACAGTAGACAGCCCCTTCTCCACCCCTACCCCATGCTGCCCCAATGGGGTTATATCTGTCCCAGACCTCATCTCTGGCCCTTTGCTGCCCCCATGATCATGATAAATATACCTGTCCCTGCTTTCCATTCCATATCTCCGGCTGTCCCAATGTAGTCATTATATAGCAAAACCCTTCCTTTCTGCTGAAAGAGAGCCAATCCCACTCCAGTCACATCCTATCTTCCTGGAATAACAAAACCCTTATCTTGTTTTAAGACAGGGCTATTCAACATGCGGCCCCTTGACCTGCTTCCCAGGCCACCTGCCTGCTTCACTACTGGGGCCCCAGAAGCAGCGCTGAGCCGAGCCCTGAGCTGCGCAGCTTTGAGCCAGGTCATGTGCAGGAGCTGCCAGCCAGCGGGAGGGAGGAAGACGGCAGAGCATGCCTACCGCATCTGCCACAGCGGCAGCGCCTCCCCGCAAGTAGAGGTGTGCTTTATGTATCTTGAATAGCCAACTCTTCACAGATGCCAAAGTGTAGGTGGAATTCTCTTTAATTGTGGGGTTTTATATTTTAGTGCTGTCAAGTGTTTGAAGTGGGAAAAGTGAAAAGAAGGGTTACTGAAAATATAGGTCTGAGGAAGACTAGGATATCTAATTTAGGCAGAAGTGACACTGAAGTTGGCTGTGTCCCTTTAATGTTCACTGGCAAGCCACATCTGCGTGTGCATGGGAGCTGCCAGCTGATGGTGGGGGGAGTGGGGTGTGGAGCTGCAAAAAGCATGGCAGAGCATGCCTCCCGTGTCTGCTACAGCACCTCCCCACAAGCAGAGCTGCGTCTTGCTACAGTGGCAGTGCCTGCCCAAGCCAGGCCAAGTCAGCACGTGCGCAGGAGCTGATGGGGGCGGCAAGAGGCACGTGGCAAGGCAGTGGCAGAGCTGGGCAGCGAGTCGGAGGCAGGCAGCGAGGCCAGCGCAAGAAAGGTCTGTACTGGGGCTGGGGCTTGGGTAGCAATCAATATAATGGTCTTCTGTTGATATGTGTTTTAGTAGTTAAATTGCTGAACTATCATTGCTCATTAAAAGAGCTGTCATATGGGTGGAAATTGGATAAATATTGCATTTTATTAATCTCAGCAGATCTGACTTAAATGGGGCCTGTGTGTTTTGTAGTCTTGCTTTAATCTTTGTATTCATGCCCATCAGTGTGAAGGAGGCTATTAGTATATATTTGCATATATTTGAAACCGCGCTTGAGTTACAGCACATGCCAAAGGCCGCGGGTATCATTGTGGCCCCCAGGGCTTCCAAAGTTGAGTAAGCCCTCCTTTTAGAGGAAGCTGTATACCAAATTTGGTGGTCCTAGCTTTTATCATTTAGGAGTTCTTGAACAGATGGATGGAGACAGCCAGACTCAAATATATAGTAAATTAGGTGTTACTTCTGACAGATTAAAAAATTTAGGCAGAAGTGACACTGAAGTTGGCTGTGTCCCTTTAATGCGCATCTCAATGAGATGCAAGGGGCAGTTCATCTTTAGACTTATTGAGTTTGTTTAGTCAAACAGTAAAGACTTGTCTAAAAAGCTCCAATATAAGCAAGGCATCAGCTCTATCTGGAAAAGGTTGTTTGGAAAAAAAAAATCAGAAGAGCTATACATTTCATCCATAGTTTTTCCAATGCAATCTGAAATTGTGCATGAAACACCAGTGAAACCCAGTATCCATAGGCAAATCTTCAATCAGTGGAACATACGGACATTGAATTCTGTAGGCAAGTTTCCATTACCTTGGGCTACCACTAGCATAATTGATTAGATATCCTAGTCTCCCTCAGGCCTATATTTTCAGTAACCCTTTTCACTTTTCCCTCTCCACACACTAGACAGCACTAAAATATAACACCCGACAGTTAGAGAGAATTCCACCTACACTTTGGCATCTGTGAAGAGTTGGCTATTCAAGATACATAAAGCAGCATTTTACTGCCCCAGCCCTTCTTCCCTCTCCCAATCATAGTTTTAGTCATAATATTAGACTTCCTTTCTTTCCTCAAAAGTTCAATTCCCATCAGATACCTCACCACCACTGAATTTCCTCCTCCAGGTTCCCATGCACCCGGTGGTCAATATTTCTACTCAGGAGAGAGGTTGGATCACTGAAGACTGATTCTCCCAAAAACAGATCTACTTGTAGAAACCTATGTACAGCAGGGTTCCAAAGAAAAAAGGGGGAAGGAAGAGTCAATACTATCTGAGAACAAGGATTGTTGTAGGTCAATTTCCTACTGATTCCATATACACACTGTCTAGGAGACAAGCTACTAGGGTCTTTCCTAAGCCTGAAAAGATACCATACAATTATGAAACCAGCATCTGTTCTCAGTGCAATGTAAGGAGAACAGTAATTTGTAAAGGTGTAAACCAAGTTATACACAACAACCCAGCAGGTTGCCAAATAAAGATACATTTGGGACATGCCAGAGACTGCCTTGTTTGTTAACTGAGGCAATGGCAAAGGCACAGGAATATCAGCACCTGCAAAACATGAATGAATGCACAACTTTCTTCACTTCTTTAAGCTAACATGACTTGACCTTAAGAACTTTCTCCAGAGACCACAAATACTGTGACTTTCTGAATGGTTTGGCTCTGTTTAGGTAACAGCCAACAAATCTCACATCCACAATATGCAGTCTCACCACCCAAGTGAGCTCAGAGGCTTTTGACAGAATGCAGACAAGAACAATCAACTAACTGAAATGAAGTTCCAAATCAGTTTTAATCAGAATTTTATAGAGAAGAATAAAAGCCTCCTTGCTTTTATATCAATATTGCACAGGAAGGTTTTACGTATTACTGCCTGTAATTCTAACACCTTCCTGACCAAGGTAACTAACACCAGAAATGAGACTTTCAATAGGAGGTGATTCTTAGAACAGGGTCCCCAAGACACAGAAGTGTCCCCCTTTCATGAGTTTGGCCTACACCAAATTCAAGTATGAAAGATTAGAAAATTCCCAGAACTAAGGATTTGAGGGGGAGATTACAGACTCATAAGATCTTTTAAAATAAAAGTTTAATCAGGAGAATGAAGTAAGAAGAATTAATAGCTAAGTACACCTTCACATTTTTCAAGGAGTGCTTCAACTCCACCACAGATAGTAGTATACATATTATTTGGAGCTGGGCTAAAGCCTCTGCTTTGGAGGAGGAAAGAAAAAAACCTCTTGAAATTGGTTCTATCAGGCAGCATAAAACCTCACAGCTAGAGATTTTCTAGAATTCCAAGTTTTACCACTTCTGACAAACAGAAGTTATCCCATCTTACAAGGATGTTATTTAGGTCTGGCGAGATCTAACAGCACACACTGTTCTGGCCATTCCTTGACACCAAGTGATCCCCAAAAGGTGCCTTCCTTGGCTCTATTTTAGATATATAGATTCCCAAGGGGTTTGGAAAGCTAGATAGCTACTTAAAAATGCTTTGGTCACAAGTCAGAGGTCAGCAGCCTAGGATGGAATAAGTACTTCATTATTAAAGGAAACTTAGCAGCTACACTTCATCGCCTGAAAAGCCCTTTTAAGAGACCTCTTTTATCCATGGACTCCCACAGTCTCTGATGCCACCACAATCATTCCGAACCTTCTTTGAGAAAGACTTAAACATTGCAGTTCTTAGTGGACCATCCATCCTGCTAGGTATGACAAAGTTATGCCTAACAAGAGACAAAAGCGACGAGGAGTCCTGTGGCACCTTATAGACTAACTGAAGTGTAGGAGCATAAGCTTTCGTGGGCAAAGACCCACTTCGTCAGATGTGTCTTTGCCCACGAAAGCTTATGCTCCTACACTTCAGTTAGTCTATAAGGTGCCACAGGACTCCTCGTCGCTTTTGCAGATTCAGACTAACACGGCTACCCCTCTGATACTTAACAAGAGACAGTAAATTTAGCAGAACACCACACTTCTTGAGGCACAGATTCTTTATTGGATTGCTATAATGGGCAAAGCCAAGTTGATCAAGATAACTCAATTGGAAGACTGTCAAAACTATAAAAATGTTTATTTATGTTTATACTTAAAGCAACTTGCCACACTGAATAAGGCTGGGATTTTCAGAAAGGCCTACACAACTTAAGGAGCTCAAGTCTCACTGAATGTCAATGCAGACTTGTTTGTCTTAGGATACATCTACATTACCAGTGGATCGATGCTGCAGTAACTGATTGGACAGGGATCGATTTGGCAGGTTTAGTGAAGACCTGCATAGATCACTGAACACTCCCTCATCGACTCTGGTACTCTCCCAGAACAAGAAGCTTCAGGTAAATCAATGGCAGAAAGTTTCTCCCACTAACCCAGAATAGTGTAGTAGACACTGGAAAAAGTCAACATAAGGTACTTCAATTCCAGCTACATTATTCACGGTAGCTGGAGTCTTGTTATTAATGTCAACTTGACCCTGTAGTGTAGACCTGCCCTGAAGTCATTTAGGCACTTTGAAAAATCCCAACTTAAACTTCTGAGCAATGGTGTAAAAATAAATAAGGAGTGAATTAGGGATGTGAAAGTGTAACCATGTACACGTTTACATGCAACCCCCCCCCACCCTGCATGCTGCCTCTGAAATAGAGGCAGCAGCACACCAGCTCTCACAGAGCTACCATGCACTGTTGCCTGTATTTCAGATGCAGCAGTGCAGGGAGCAGGGGGGCACGCAAGATGGGAGCCGGTACGCAGGGACAGCCGGCCTCACTTCCCCCCTCCCCGCACAGCTGCCTCTATCAGATGCAATAGTATGGGGGGGTGGAAGCTACCTGCTCCCCGCATGTAACCACTGAAATTTTCAGCAATTACACGTTTACTTAACTAAGTGCATTTTAACATCACTAGAATGAATTAGTTTCATGAATATTCCTCAGTGAATGAGAAGAACTGTTACAGGGGCTGGGAAATTTAAACCTTGCATTTCTAGAAAACAGATTTGAGGGGCAAGTGCTTAAGGAATTATTGCTTTAAAATGGTTTGATGGCCAAAGGGCTAGGCATGTTACTTCTGTAGTGGCGTTCTGCAGGTTATAGGAGGCAGAGGAACAATTGTCTTAATTTCAACTTAAAAATTATAGAAACTACTCTACTGACTATTCGGTTTGATTTTACAAAATTCAACCTCTTTGTAAAAAGTGGCAATGGGCACTAGGGGGCATCAAGCTTTATTTATAAGGATTCCATGAGTCAATAAATGCACAACAGTTAAAGGGTGGAATGTTAGATCTCTATGGAATGCCAACCTCCCATTGGTCATCCTAATCATTATGAAATATGCATAAATATTACTTAATTTCCAGTAGATATGTAATTTATGTTCTTAAAAGTATTAAAGTTAAAGGCAAATCACCACAAGTTGACATGCCTCAAACTGTTTCTGATCTGGCAGGGGTTAGACACACACAGGCTGGCTACGTCTACACTGGCCCCTTTTCCGTAAGGGGCATGTAAATTTCACCTATCGTCGTAGGGAAATCCGCGGGGGATTTAAATATCCCCCGCGGCATTTAAATAAAAATGGCCGCCGCTTTTTTCCGGCTTTTAAAAAAGCCGGAAAAGAGCGTCTAGACTGGCCCCGATCCTCCGGAAAAAGCGCCCTTTTCCGGAGGGTCTTATTCTTACTTTGAAGTAAGAATAAGACCCTCCGGAAAAGGGCGCTTTTTCCGGAGGATCGGGGCCAGTCTAGACGCTCTTTTCCGGCTTTTTTAAAAGCCGGAAAAAAGCGGCGGACATTTTTATTTAAATGCCGCGGGGGATATTTAAATCCCCCGCGGATTTCCCTACGACGATAGGTGAAATTTACATGCCCCTTACGGAAAAGGGGCCAGTGTAGACGTAGCCGCTATGTCTACATGGCAGCGTTATTTTGGGACCATACTTCTTACTCCAACTCCTGTAACCCTCATTTCAAAAGGAGTAAGGGAAGTGGAAGGAAGAGTGTTCTTCCTTTGACTTCCTGCTGTGTAGACAGTGCAAAAAGCCAAATTAAGCTATTTCAACTTCAGCTATTCAACTGTCATAGCTGAAGTTGCATAGCTTAATTCGACTTGTGCCTTGCTGTGCAGACATGCCCTTAGAAATCCTAGTTTTCCATAATAGAAATAAAATTATCTGATTAAAAACTCCATAAAATTTTACACTTTTCCACAATTAAAACATAACACTGAACTTTAGTTTTCCTAACCACAATATATAGAGATACTAGCTGAACACAATGTTTTATAGATATATTTACAGCTGTAAAATGATGAAAGATCCAGTCACAATGCATTTTTACTATTGCAGAGGGCCCTGCTGTTTCAGCTTCTTAGTTTCATTTCCTTGCATTCAGTTTTGTTTTAACATTTTCCATATGTTCTACAATTGTCTGCCTTCAAACAGTCTATAGCCTTGCTGCATACAATAAGAACAGCACGTGGCCATCAATGTGAAAATTGTCCTTGCCACTCAGCCACATGGTTTTTAGGTGATTTTTAAAGTATTCAGCATATTTTCTCAACTTTAATTATTCATATGTGGAGGCTCAAGTGATATTTGAGATGCACAAACCCTTATATGCTGTCGAGTAAGCTTTATACACCAGAAGCAGTTAAAGTATGTTTAGCTATGTACATTGAAAGTGCATTCAAAAAATCAACCACAAGAGGGGGAGAATGCATGAACTATAGAACTAACACTGGTACTTTCAGTAAAATTCAGTTACTATAAGTTTTGTCTGGTCGGTGTCTCTCACAATGTAAGTTTATTTGCACAGGGAGCCACCAACTAATCAAGAGTGAGATCGACAAGAGATGTGACCATTGGTATATTCCTACTGCTATCCTTTTATTATTCAAGCATGGAATGTCTAGACTAATTCCATAGTACTATTTGATTCACTTAAGATTTTTTTACTATGACACTATTGTTTCTTTCGCATATAATGGCATTCCCTCACAAGCATGACTTATTTTATCATTCCTATATATTTTGTACCCTACTATTAATGTGTCCCATTGAATGTCATTATTGCACCAAGAGTTTTTTTACGCTTATAAGGCATTTGAATGGTAACCGGTAAGCCTCACACTTAACAGGTGACATTTACTGGTTCCCGTTAACCGGTGGGGGCTGGTGCAGCTACCCGCCTGCCACAGGAAGGGGGCTGCTCCAGCCCCATTGGGACCACCGCAGGCAGGCATGCTTCAACCTAGCCAGAGCAGCCCCTGTGAACGGCAAGGCAGCTGCTACAGCCTGGCTGAGGTGGGTGTGTGTGGTAGGGGGGCTAGTCCAGCTCAGCCAGACTGGAGCAGCCCCCTTTGCCTGCCCCCTCTCCCTTTTAATCAGTTAACGGGTTAAACATTACATTTAACCAATTAGGAATATAAAATTCTGTTTAATGCTTATCACATCACTATCTTTTTTTATTACCTGGCACTCAAGTTAACCCATCTCCCTATTTAGAGTTCTTGCATTTGTATAGAAGCACCTATTAAAATTTCTCAATACTTAGTTGTCTGCCTTCATTGGGTATGTCTACACTACAGCACTAATTCGAACTACCTTAGGTCGAATTAGTTAATTCGAACTAAACTAATTCGAATTAGTGCATCTAGCCTTAAAAACTAGTTCGAATTAGCGTTTTGCTAATTCGAACTAGCATGTCCACACTGAGTGGACCCTGAACTGAGGTTAAGGATGGCCAGAAGCAGTGCCGGCAGAGCATCAGATTAGGACTTAGAGCGTGGAGCTGCTGCCTGAGGCTAGCCGAGGGCTGTGCTTAAAGGGACCCGACCCCCACCCCAGACAGACAGTTCTCAGGGGTTCCCCGCTTGCAAAGCAGTCCTGGCTTGGAGTGCCCGGAGTGCCCACACTTGGCACATCACAGCACTCAGCCATCAGCCTGGCTGCACTTGCCGCAGGCTGGCATCCGGGAGGGGAGGGGTCAATCAAGAGTCTTCAGGAGAGTTTCCACCCCGAGGAGCCCGCAGAGCCAGCCCAGTCCTCCCCATCGGGGGCTCGTACCCCATTCCTCCCTCACCTCCTTCCACTTACCCCTCCCTAGCCCCCCTTCCTGATGTTCAAAATAAAGGACATGTGTGTTCAAAAATAGAAACTCTCTTTATTGAACAAAACTCGGGGAGACTGGGAAAAGAAGGTGGGAAAGGGGAAGAGAGAGGGTGGGAGAGGGGAGGGCAACTAAAATGATCGGGTTTGGAACAGGTCCCATATGAAGAGAGGCTCAAGAGACTGGGACTTCGTAGCTTAGAAAAGAGGAGACTGAGGGGGGATATGATAGAGGTCTATAAAAGCACGAGTGGTGTGGAGAGGGTGCATAAAGAAAAGTTCTTCATTAGTTCCCATAATAGAAGGACTAGAGGACACCAAATGAAATGAATGGGTAGCAGGCTTCAAACTAACAGAAAGTTCTTCTTCACAAAGCAAATAGTCAACCTGTGGAACTCCTGGCTGCAAGAGGCTGTGAAGGCTAGAACTATAACAGAGTTTAAAGAGAAGTTAGATAAAGTCATGGAGGTTGGGTCCATGGAGTGCTATTAGCCAGGGGGTAGGTGTTCCTGGCCTCTGTTTGTGGAAGGCTGGAGATGGATGGCACGAGACAAATGGCTTGGTCATGGTCTTCGGTCCATCCCCTCCAGGGTATCTAGTGTTGGTTGCTGTCGGCAGACAGGCTACTGAGCTAGATGGACCTTTGGTCTGACCCAGTATGGCCATTCTAAGCTCAGGGCTCAGGGTCAGGGGTCTCAGTGGACCACCTTGATTTTCATGCAAACCTGCTCCTGGGTGGCCAGGCTGGCAGCTATCCTGCCCTAGACGGCCACTTTCCTGTGCCTAGTGCGGAGGTCGTGGATGAGGTCCACGATGTCTGCACTAGACCAGGCGGGTGCCCACCTCTTGCAGACCTGGGCATGCTCCCAGGAGCCGCCAGCTTGGTCCCAGGAAGAGGCGGAGGGCTGGGTGGCAGCAGGTGGCCGGCTCGAGCCTTGCCAGTTGCAGGGTCTGCTGGCTGGGTGCTGGCAGGCTTGCACCTGGCACGGGCACCGTAGCCAGCCCGTGCCCCTTTAAGGGCTCCGGGGCTGGGAGAGAGGCAGAAGAGTTTCCCTGGTGGTGCCCAGAGTGGCCACCAGGGAAAGCTGGGGAGAGCTAGCCTCCCACTAGTTCGAATTAAGTGGCTACTCAGCCCTTAATTCGAACTAGTTAATTCGAACTAGGCGTTAGTCCTCGTAGAATGAGGTTTACCTAGTTCGAATTAAGCACACCGCTAGTTCGAATTAAGTTCGAACTAGCGGTTTGCATGTGTAGCGCCTATCAAAGTTAATTCGAACTAACGTCTGTTAGTTCGAATTAACTTTGTAGTGTAGACATACTCAATTATATCACAATGGATGGAACCCTGGACTGTTTTCTTCAGTTCCTATGTATACTTTACCAATTTCTAGCCTCTTTGGTAGACTATATAACCCTCTTAAATCAAAGCTCCTCAAAAGGCTGTCTGTCCAGAGTGTATATACCTCTTCTGTACCTGTTGGTTTTCCTGCAGCCCTTAGCTTAAGAACTTCTCTATGACCCTTTTAATTCTATACCCAAGCAATCTGGTTCTGTTTTAGTTTAGGTGGTGCCCATTCTTTCCAAATAGGTGCCTCGTTTGGTTCCCCAGTTCCTAAAAAAAAAAAAAAAAAATCTATATTCTTCCTCCAAATACCATCTTATCCAGACAATGAAATCCTGCAGTTCTGCCTATCTAACAAGCCCTGCACATAGATCGGGAACCATTTCAGAGAATGGTAACATGAAGGCTCTGAACTTCAATTGCTTACCTAGTAGACTAAATTTGGCCTCAACTGCTTCTCTTCCGTCTTTCCTATGTCAACTACATGTACCACGATCACTAACTACTCTGCAGCACAGCACGTAAGTCTGTCTAGATGTCTCGAGAGGTCCTCAACCTTCAAATCTGGCAGGAAATTCAATGTGAGGTTCTCCCCTTCATCACAAACCCAACTATTTCTAATAATCAACCTCCCTCCCATCTCCCGCATTAGCAGTGTCACCTCTTATTTTATACTATAAGAATAATGGACTGCATGCCAGAGGTGATCAAGAAAATGCATTAAAAAAACAGGGAGTAGAAAAAGAATATACAAACCAGGCACAGGAAGTAAGATAAGGGTTGTTTGAGCCAGGAGGCTGTTCTCAGGCAGCAAGATAAGATAGACCCTAGTTCAACTGAGACTTTCCAATATCAGCAGACACCCTGCAGCTCCTATACTTCAGTCCTCTTCTTCCAATCTTCACGTTGAGTGTAACTATCCCCAAACTGACTGGGAGATGATGCACTGCTTCCTTGAAACAGCATAGCACAGTGTTTCCCAAATGGTGTTCCATGGAACCCTGGGGTTCCGAAGTGAAAATAAAGGTTCCACGAGAAAAATTCCATTACAGTAACATTTTATGATTTTAAAAAACTAATAATTTAGATTATGTGATTTGTTTTTAAATAAGTGCAATTTAACTAAATGTTGATTTCATGACCTTGTTTAACATTTGTTTATTATCAACCTTACCTATTGGTGGTCTACTTTTTCAGCTCCATGTTATTAGGGGTTCTGCAAAATTCTTTCGAGTTTAAAAGGGTTCCGTAGCCAAATAAAATTGGGAAACACTGGCATAGCATTACAATTTTACTGTGAAAGGCCAACAGGTTGAAAAAACAGCCAAGGAAATTTAAACATCTTAGGAGCAACACTGGTGATAAGGGGAAAGAGGATTTATTAATATTTGTACTACCTAGACCACCTAAGAGCTGTAGTCACAGACCAGGACCCCCAGTTGTATACACGAGGTGCCATACCAAAAAAAAGAAAAAGAAAAACCCACACACTGCCTCTGCCTGCTTACAATCTGAACATCAGACAAGATGGATATAGACAATCAGAGAAGGGTTAAGACTCCACTATTAAAGCTGAAGGACAATGTTGGCACAAGAACAAGTAAATATAAACTGAACATGAACAAATTTGAGCTGAAAATTAGAAGATTCCTTAACTGTCAGAGGGATGAGATTCTGGCACCACCTCCAAACAGGAGTTAGGGGGCAAACAACTCAATTAGTTCTGAGACCAACATGGACAAATGTAAGTGCGCAACTGTATGATTATGTTGGGAGCAGGCTTAGTAGCCCTAGGGTCAATGTTCAATGTTATATCTTATGCTCCTAAGAGCTCCTATTTCAGGGTTTCAGCTGGTCACTAGCAGGGTTCAAGAAGGATTTCCTGCTTCCTCCCCCCCTCCACTGTTTTTGTTTTTATCTCCTTTCTCTGAAACATCAAGCATCCTGGAGATAGTGCAAGAGGGCCAGAGCTCTCAGGTGGCACTAAGCATTCTGTCAGGTGTTTGGCTGGCTGGTTCTTGCTCATATGCTCAGAATCTATACATCACCATACAGGTCAGGAAGGAATTTTCTCCCAGGTCAGACTGACAATGACCTTGGGAGTGGGGAGGGGTGTTCACCAATCTCTGCAGCATGAATACAGATCATCTGCAAGAATTACGTGAGTCTCATTCAATGATTTCCTTACCAGAGCAGAGACCTCCAGTCATAGGCACACCTCCTGTCTGCATGTGGGATGAAATCTAGTCGCCTGTGAGATGCAATGCTTTGGTCTACTTCTGATTGTGTAGGTACTGATGGTATTGAGAGCCTATGATATACAAGTCATACTAGACGGGGACAGACTGAAGCTCAAGAGCTGCAAGTGGCTTTTTAATGCGTCTCCTTATAGCTTTTTGGAGCATATATTAAAACTAGGGATGTTAAATTTTGATTAACTAATCAAATAAGTATATAGGATTTCCATCAACTATTCAATTAATCGATAAGGACTAGCATGGCGTTCCGCCTTTGAAACGTACAAGAGCCGCTCTTGTGCATTTCAAAGACTAAAACACCACGTGGAGCCTGGAGCCAGCGGGGAGTCCCTGCAGCATTACAATCTTTTACATTTAATAACTTTGCTTAACAACTAAATCAGTGTTTTAATTAGAGATATAAGCGACTAATTGACTAGCCGATTATCCGATAAACAAAAGCTTATCGAAGAGTCACCACACTAGTCAACTAGTCGCTTCCTCCCCACTTGCTGCCTCTATCAGAAGTAGGGGGGGAGAAAGGGTACTGGAGGGAGCCTGCTCCCCCTCAAGCTCCAGCTCTGTGGGAGGGGGCAGGGCATAGCAGCTGTGTTCCAACTTTGAAATGTACAAGAGTCCCTACTGGGGCTCTTGTACATTTCAAAGTAAAAGTGCCCTGCATGGAGCCAGAGGGGAGCCCGCTGATCCTGGGCTCCATGGGAAATGTACAAGAATCCCAGTAGGAGAGAAAAGAATCACAGAAGCTAAGGAGGACACGATTTCTAGAAAAAGAGCATGGTAGATGACAGCAAACTCATCTGACAGGTCAAGGAGACTCACAATAGAGTACAAATTCTGATTTTTAGCAAGAAAGATTAGAAACTTTCACAAGAGCAACTTCAATGGAGTGCAAGGAGCAGAAGTCCAGTTAGAGGGGGTTTAGGACACAACTGGAGGACAGCATGTTTCAAGATGGGACAGACTTAAGTATGATTTTACTGTGAAGACAACTCAAAGATCAGATGTTTAAAAGGGAAGAAAAAGAGATGAAAGTTAGTGAGAGGAAGGTCAGGAAATAGGATAGGATCACAGTAGCAAGTGGAGGAATTAAAGAACAGATGAGAAATTCTGAGTGTGTGACAAAGGAGAATGAAAAGAGTTGTAGGAAGGCAGTGCACCTGAGAGAGAGGAAGTCATATAGTTTGTCATACACACAGAAGAAATCTGTGTTATCCTATACAGAGCAATAAGGGAAGGCAGGAGAGGAGGAACGCTTGAAGAGCAAGAAAGAGGTGGCAAAAGGTGTCTGGAATTGCAGGTAGAGGATTCAATTAAGGAGAAGAACAACAGTTGTTTAGCTAATATGATAGCAGAATTGAAGCAGAAAATGAATCTGTAATGGTAGCAAACAGCCTTTTCATGGGATTTCTTGTAGCGTGAGTACAGGTGGAGAACCAGTGAATACTGAGAATAAGACAGGACTAGGAAATGGCAAGGTTGGACCCCACAATGGGAAAGCACAAAAAAAAGTGTTAAAAGCAGAGGAGAATGAAGCGTAGAGAATCAGCCATCATTTCACCAGAAGGGAAGAGAGGAGAAGGAGGAGATTGCTCAAAGCAGATAAAAAGTCATCAGTACCAATGAACTAGCAAGTGACAAGGCATATGGGTGAGGCACTTCTGTGCTGCTGAAAATGATCAGAGAGAGTGTGCATTAAGGATGTGAAAGGTTAACCAGTAAGCACCACCTTTCATAGGTGATTGCTTATTGGTTCCAGTAAAGCAGTAGGGGCTGGAGCAGCTCCCCGCCTGCCACGAGCGGGCAGCTGCTCGCGCCCAAAAGGGAGGCCACCATGGACAAGGGCTGCTCTGGCAGGGGTTGGGAACTGGCAGAGACAGCCCCAGCATGGCGCTGGAAGCAGGAGCTCTACAGGTTGGGGGATGCTCCAGCCAGGCTGGAGCAGTTCCCCACCCAGATCCTGCTTAATCAGTTAAATATTAGGGCTGAACCAAAGCTGCAGATTGAGTGAAAAGGAGGCAAGGTCAAGGAAAAAGGTTGGATTGTCATCAACATGGAAGTAGGAGTCACCCAGGACAAGAGTGGGAGATTGTATAGACCAGATGAGAGAAAGACAACCAGGACTCCAAATCAAACAAAAAGACTGACTGGGTAGGAGCTGGGCATACAGTACACAGCAGTAACAGGGAGGGAAGTTGAAATAAGAGTCAAATGTAATGCTATGCAATAAAGTAAAAAGAATGGGATGAAGCAGGGTGGAGCTGGATATTAGGGATGTTAAAATGCATTTATTCAGGTAATGTGTATCCACTGAAAATTTCAACAGTTACATGTTTACACGCATGGGGAGATGGCTTCCATAGAACTGCATGCACGCCCGCTCACCCCTTCACAACTCCCCTCCCTCCCGCACAGCTGTGTCTGTCTCAGAGGCTACAGTGTGGGAGTGGAGAGGGCATGTGGATCCATGGGAGCTGGTGTTCACGGGGAGCCAGCTTAAAAGCACCCTGTGCACCTGCTCCTGCCTGCTCTCCCGCACTGCTGCCTCTGAAACAGAGGCAGCAGCACGGGGGGAAAAGGAGGCTGTATGTAACCGTGACTCATCGGTTAACTGATTACACTAGGGCAGGGGTGTCCAAACTTTTTTCAATGAGGGCCAGATTTGATGAAGTGAACATGCGTGAGGGCCGACCATTTTGCCTGACATTCTTTGAACCATTAAAATTAAACGCAAATTAACTATTTTATGCAAAGTTTATTGCAAACGGCATACTTTTCATTTAGTCACATGGATGACAAATCTAAACAGGTGTTAAATCACTCTGCCTTTCATATCTGAAGGCCAGATGAAAAAAAAATCCAGGAAGCTGAAATATATGTCAGGAACATTGTAAAGTACATTACATATTATTGGTAATAAATAAAGGTTGTCTGTCAACTTTTAAGTTCAAAAAATATGAACAGGAACATAACACCAAGTATACATGTTGTGTCCAAATATATTTATAACTGATTTAGACCAACTGACATTAACTGAGATTTTACAATGTATTCATCTCAATACATATGGATTCGTTGGGGGCCATAAAAGATAGATATTGCCAAATTACCTGTGGGGCAGTATTAAACCGGAACACGGGCCGCAATTGGCCCGCGGGCCGGACTTTGGACATGCCTGCACTAGGGCTACTCAACACACGACCTGTTTGTTTGTGGCCTGTGGTGAGGTTTGGGTTAACGCGGGGCTCAACACGTGGCCCGCAGGTGGGAGCCAAAACAAATTTAATATAATGGTCTTCTGTTGATAGGTGTTTTAGTAGTTAAATTCCTGGATTGTCATTGCTCATTAAAAGTGCTGTCATATGGGTGGAAATCGGGTCAATATTGTATTTTATTAATATCAGCGGCATTAACTTAAATGGAGCCTGTGTGTTGTTTAGTCTTGTCTTAATCTTTATATTCATGCCCATCAATGCGTAAGAAGCTATTTGCATATACAATTGCATGTATATGCAACCACACTTAAGTTGCAGCCCTCGGCACATGCTGTGAATATCATTGTGGCCCCCAGAGCTTCTAAAGTTGAGTAGCCCTGGTTTACACTATCACATCCCTACTGGACATAGCAGGTACAAGAAAGAAGCCCAGTATCCACAGCCTCCTCTGCAATGGTTTGATTCAGGGTCAAAAAAATAACACCTACTTTAAACTTAAAATTTAGGTCAGGATAACTACAGCACTCAAAAGGGTGGAAAAGCTGCACCTCTGAGCAGCGTAGCTATGCCAACCAAACCTTAAGTATAGCTGTTTCCATCAACCTAAAATACCATCGCTCAAGGAGACAATGTTCCTATACTGATGCAAAAACCCTCCCTTTGGTGTGGGCTGTGTTTAGGATATGGGGTTATGCCAGCATATATACAGAGTTATAGTTATTCTGGAATGGTCCTAATTAGGATTAAAAACAGACTGATGAAAGGAGAGGCCTCCATAAGAGAAGGCAGTTGCAGAGGCAGTGTCAGCTAAAAGGACACAGGTCTCTGCAAGAGCCAGGACCTAAAGGGAACGAGTTATGAAAAAATTGTGACAGTATGAAGGAGGAGGGAAGCCGGTCTTGTACTACTGCAATTCCAACTGTTTGCAGGTGTCAACCTCTCATTCCTGGCTACTGACAGCAAATCACATCATCATCTACAACCAGGGGATTCTGTAATGTTTTTCCTAGAATTGGCATACCATACTCTTTCCAGAGCCAAGACAGCACTTTAAGATTGGATAGGTTCTGAAGTCAACAGGCAAAAAAACCCACACGTGTGATGGTTCATATCTGCACTAATGACATGGCATCACAGGATATCCAACAGATACAAAATGACTTCAGGAAACCTGGAATCATGCTGAAGAGTGTCCAAGCAATATTCTGTGCGATTCTTCCTGTTCCATGAGAGAAAGGATACAGAAGGGAGAAGAGTCTGGAAGTTAACTAGTGGGTAAAGTTATGTGAAGTAGGTTGGAGGACTTTTGTTTTGTGGAACTTTGGTCCACCTTTTGTGGTGAGAGGAGTCTGCATAGTTTGAGTATCTTCAGTTCAGTATAAGGGAAACCAATCTCCTCAGGAACAGACTTGCTGAAAGAGTCAAGCAAGCATTAAATTAATAACAAAAGGGGAGGATAAAAAGAGGACTGGGCAGTCATTTAACAAAGAATCAAGATGCTAAAAACCAAATTAATAAGGATCTAAAGAACATAAAGAGAAGAAATTATATAATTATCTATGCACAAATATGAGGAGCCTGGGTATCAAACAAAATTTATTAGAATCACTCATTTATGAGCATAAATTCAATATAACTGGCATTATTGAAACCCGGTGGGATGTTGAAAATCAATTGTTATAACCTATTTAGGAATGACTGGTTGAGCAAAAGGGGAGTTGCTGCAGCACTTTATATCAAAATGGATATTACCAGTTTCTGAATCACTGAGAACGCTAAAGAAAATGACCTTGAATGCCTATGGTTCAGCTTCTTAACAGATAAAGCACAAAATGGGGGGGTTAATATTGGCATCTGCTACATAGCACCAAATAATGCCAGAGAACAGAATGACCAGCAAGCTCTTTACCCATCTACCTATAAATATGTAGAAAAAAATCTGCATGATCATGAGGGACTTCAATTTGAGTGACATGCTGGAGATCTCATCCTACCAGTACTAAGACATTCCTTGGAATTGCTAAATATTCTAGATGACAAATTTCCTAACTGAAAAATGTGTTGCAACCAAATTCTATACTAGACCTCATCTTGATAGATTGAGAGGAACTGATCACAAAACTAAAAAATAATGGCAGTTTAGGTACTTGAGATTTATATTGTGCAAGCAAAAAAAAACACAAAACAAAACAGTAATATTTATATATACACACACATGCATACCCACCCACATATATATATGGCCCGCCTGAGTATTTTAAAAGGGCCAATTTCACAAAACCAAAAACAATTATGAGCCTAAGCAACTGGGAGAAAGAATCAATTCAGAAAAATGTGAATAACTGAGAATTTACTAGATGTCCAATGAGCCAAATTGAGGAGGAAACTAGGGATGTAATAATATAGTCTATTAACCGATTAGCAAAAGCTTATAGGTTAATGCTATAGACTATACGCAATTTCCCCCCCACCCCTTGCAGTACATTTAGCAGCAGGCTGGCCAGAAGCCCAGCTAAGTCCTGGCTTGCACTGGGTCATACACCTACCTCCACTGCAGCTCTGCATTTGAAGTGTATTAGGAACCAAGCAGGCAAGCAGCCCAGCTCATTCCAACTTGGGCTGGATCTGGGTGCTCAGGCCCCTCCCCCGGGACTATAGAATAGTCGACTAACTGATAAGAATGTATAAGGTTAATTGACTATTCAATTAACTATTATTTAACTTCCCTAGAGGAAACCTAAGCTGATTAAAAATTTGCCTTGGTGTAAAGGGTACAGTAATACAGCTATTAAACACAAATACATAGCAAATGAAAAAGGGAAGCTGATAGTAATTAATATTAATCACAAACTAAGAATTACAGAAAATTCCTAAGGGAAGCAAAGGAACACAAGAAAAAAAATCTATAGTCAGAACAGTTAAGGAGAATCAGTTTTTAAAAGTGTGTTAGTAACAAAACTAATCCTAAAAGTTATATTGGTCCATTGCTAGATGGAAATGCTAGAATTATTAAAAATAATACAGAAAAAGCAGAAGCATTCAAACAAGTATTTCTGTTCTGAATTCTGAAAAAACAAGATGATATAGTTTCACAATTAGGTGATAACACTCTTTCCAGCCTACCAGTATCTCAGATGGAAGTGACAAACGAGTTACTAAATTAAATATCAGCAGGTTCAGACAGTTTGCATCCAAAAGTTTTAAGAGAGCTAGTCAAGAAGGGCACAGGACTGTTAACAAGTATTTTCAATAAATCTTTTCAAGAACATCAGGAAATTCCAGAAGAAAGAGAAAAAGCTAATGTGCCAATATTTATAAACAGTATATTGGATGACCCAGGAAATTATAAGACTATCAGTTTGACATGTATCCCAGACAAAATCAGAGAACACTAGAACTGGAAGAGACATCGAAAGGTCATAGAGTCCAGTCCCTGCCCTCATGGCAGGACCAGTACCATCTAGACCATCCCTGATAGACATCTATCTAATCTGCTCTTAAATATCTCCAGAGATGGAGATTCCACAACTTCCTTAGGCAACTTATTCCAGTATTTAACCACCCTGACAGTCAGGAATTTTCCTAATGTCCAACCTACACCTCCCTTGGTGCAGTTTAAGCCCATTGCTTCTTGTCCAATCCTCAGAGGCTAAGGAGAACAATGTTTCCTCTCTCCTCCTCGTGACACTCTTTTAGATACCTGGAAACTACTATCATGTGCCCTCTCAGTCTTCTCCTTTCCAAACTAAACAAGCCCAATTCAGTCTTCCTTCATAGGTCATGTTCTCTAGACCTTTCATCATTCTTGTTGCTCTTCTCTGACCCTTCTCCAATTTCTCCACATCTTTCTTGAAATTTGGTGCCCAGAACTGGACACAATACTCCAACTGAGGCCTGATCAGCGCAGAGAAGAGCAGAAGAATGACTTCTTGTGTCTTGCTCACAATGCTCCTGTTAATGCTTCCCTGGATGTTTGCTTTTTTTGTAACAGGGTCATACCATTGACTCATATTTAGTTTGTGGTCCACTATGACCTCTAGATCCCTTTCCTAGAAAGTCACTTCCCATTTTGTATGTGTGAAACGGATTGTTTCTTCCTAAGTAGAGTACTTTGCATTTGTCCTTATTAAACTTCATCCTATTTACCTCGGACCATTTCTCCAGTTTGTCCAGATCATTTTGAATTATGACCCTATCCTGTAAAGCAGTTGTAACCCCTCCCAGCTTCGTATCTGCAAACTTAATAAGCATACTCTCTATACCAATATCTAAATCGTTGAAGTTATTGAACAGAACCAGTCCCAAAACAGACCCCTGTGGAACCCCACTTGTTATGCCTTTCCAGCAGGATTGTGAACTGTTAATAACTACTCTGAGAATGGTTATCCAGCCAGTTATGCACCCACCTTATAGTAGCCCCAAATAAGTTGTATTTGCCTAGTTTACTGATAAGAATATCAAGCAAGACTATATCAAATGCTTTACTAAAGTCTAGGTATACCACATCCACCACTTCTCCCTTATCCACAAGACTCATCCTATCAGAGAAAGCTATCAGATTGGTCTGACATGATTTGTTCTGACTGTTACCTATCCCCCTATTATCTTCCCAGGTGTTTGCAGAGGATTTCCTTAATTACTTACTCCATTATCTTTCCTGGCACAGAAGTTAAACTGATTGGTCTATAGTTTCCTGGGTTGTTCTTGTTTCCCTTTTTATAGATGAGCACTATATTGGCCCTAATAATGGAGTGTATGATATTGGACTCAATTAATAAAGAAGTAAAGTAATATAAATAATAATATTAATCAACGAAGATTTATAGAAACAGACCCTTTCAAACTTAACAGCCTTCTTAAATGAAAATACAAGTTTGGTTGGTAGGTACCAGGAATGATGCAATATATTTAGAATTCTGCAAAGCATTTAACTTGGTACCACCTAACATTCTGATTAAAAACTAGTGGATACATTTCAAACTGTAGTTGTAAATAAAGAATCATCATCAAGCAGATGTATTTCTAATGGGAGTCCTGCAAAGATTATTTCCTCACCCTATGCTATTTAGCATTTCTATCAAAGACATGGAACAAAATAATCAGTAAATTATGCAAAACTGGGAGAGTGTTAAATAATGGAGAGGACAGGTCACTGATTCAGAGTGATCTTTGTGGCTTAGTAAACTGGGTATTAGCAAATAACGTGTGTGTGTGAAAGTAATACAGCTAAAAGTATATATTTAGGCGCAAAGAACTGCCATACTTACAAGATGGGGAAATACTGAGGGAAACAGTGACTAAGAAAAAAAATCTAGGGGTTGTTTGTGTTAGATAATCAGCTGAACATGAGCTCTCAATGTGACTCTGTAGCTAAAAGGCACTACTGTAATCCTGGGATGCATAAAGAGGAATCTTGAGTAGGAGTAGAAAGGTTATTTTGCCTATGTATTTGGCCCTGGTATAACTGCTTCTGGAATATTATAATGTCCAGTTCAGGTATTCACAGTTCAAGAAGGATGCTGATAAACTGAATATGGTTCAGAAAAGAACCACAAGAATTATTAAAGGATTAGAAAACATGTCCTGTAGAGACAGACATAAGGGGTTCAATCTGTTTAGTTTAAGAAAGGACTATAATCAATTCACCCACAACCTTTAAGTACCTGTCTGGGGAACAGTTATTAAATAACATGCTCTTTGATCTAGCAGACAAAGCTATAATACAATCCAGTGGCTGGAAGTTGAAGACAGGTAAATTCAGACTGGCAATAAGGCACAAGTTTAACAGTGAGACTAACCATTGGAATACTATCAGGTTCTTGATGGATTCTCCATCACTGGCAGTTCTTAAATCAAGATTAGATGTTTCTCTAAAAAGATACGCTTCAAGAATTATTTCAGGGAAGACCTACAACCTGCGTTACATAGGAGGTCAGGCAAGATGATCACAATAGTTCTTTCTGGCATGGGAAACTGTATAAACATCTCAAGATGTTTAAACAACTCCTGGCAACTATCTTTCTGGCCAGAAAGGACTAGATAGTACTCTGAAACTTATCAACATAACTGGATCCAGGCTTGTAGCACCAGTAGCCTTTGTACTGTGGGTTGTAGCATTCGGGTTGTAGCATACAAAACTTTTGTGGTTGTAGCATATGAATCGGTATCTAACAGTAACTGGATAAAGAATGAAGCCAAGACCTTCAGGAATATACAAATCCTTTAGACAACTAATTCGCATTAAAATTAATAGGTACTGAGCATCCAAATCCTCCAGGTGGCTTTAAAAATCTCAGCCCAAACTAAATCTCCCCAGGTGGCCTACAGTAGATTTTTTACCATTCATCAAAAGGGAACTACTGATGATTTAGCAAGAGGAAACAAGGATGCATAAGGTGTAGCCGAAAGAAACACACATACTACAGAGGGACAAAATTATATAGTTGCAAAAGAAAAATGCTTCACCCATCAATGCAGTAAAATCTGGTACTCACCATCTCTCTTGCTATTTCCACAGCTTCCTGCAGCCCATAAAGCCTGCCACAGACCAGGTAGATTCCATTGGCCCAGAGAATACAACCCTCGTGGACCCAAAATTCATTGCTGTCAAGAGGTAGTTCAGGAATTTGTAACTCCAGCTCAGGGCCACCTTCTGAAGTGGGCATGGGGGTTTTTAAGTCTGAGAGAGTCTTTTCATTGCCACTGCCACCCTCAGTGGTTGCTTTCTTACAAGCAGCTCCTCTTGAAAGTGACCGAGGGGCCCCCCCACAGTCCTCAGAGCGATGCCGCCTCTTAAAACGGGGGTGGGCAGCCAGGCTTCTTTGTTCTTTCTGTTGTTGCTGTTCTTCTTCCTCTTCTGTATCAGTCTTGGAGCCATTAGAAGCACTTTTGTGTCGTACCTTGACCTTGCTTTGCATTTCTGAGGCCCTCTTGGGAGGCGGGTTTTTGGGCAGTGTAGCTGCATAATCCTGGGGATAAAAAGGCCCAAAGAGGTCTCCCATGTTGCGATAACTGGCCCACTTACCACACAGGCAGCAAACCAGATGCCCCAAGACAGAAGACTCCGTTATCACAGGACCCTGCAGCATGAAAGATGAGGTGGGCAGAACTTTGCTCTCAGTGTTGCTAGGAGGGGGTGTCAGTGACCTTTGTCCCTTTCGGCCCCTCACCAACTTGTTCTGCTCTTCTTCCTCTGCATTGATGATTGTGCACACAGCACCTATCTCACACTTGTTTATCACATGAATGTATGGGAAAAAAGACTTGTTCTTGGTGTCAGTTTTATCCAGAGACTGGGTGGCATACTTCAGCTTTATCTCTGGTTCTTGAGGTTCCACAATTGGAGCAGCCCGTCTAGTTTTCCGCTTTCGTGGTTGTGCTGCAGGTTTCCTCCTCTCCCTCCTTTGTCTCTTAGGTTTTGGCTCTCCACCTCTTGTCCCTTCTGATGGCTGTGTTGGTAGTGGCACTGGTGGTGGAGGTGGCGGCTGCGGCTGCTGCTGCTGCTGCTGCTGCTGCTTCTTCTGCTTATTTACACTACCAATAGGCCTCCCCTTTTTCTTTCCAGAGGGGAAGTATCCCTTTGGAGGGAAGCCATCTGGCTTAGGTGAAATATTTGTCACATCTCTATCTTTTTCTTCAGACTTTAGGTTTGGTTCAGAAGTCAACACACTGGAAGGAGAAACTGTTTTTGAGTCAGGAAACATCAAAGTTCCAGTCCCAGTTAAGGATCCATCTGATCGCCCTTGACTACCAGACTTGTGTGAAGGTTGTATGGCCACATTGGCCCCAGATCCCTCTTTACTGACACTAGCAACTTCTGGTGTCTCCTTCTTGATTTTGTCATCCCCACTGCTGTGCCATTCTTCTACAGATCGTGGCAGAGATGTTTCACTAGTCAATTCCTGGCTTACTTGCCCCACTGGATCTGACACAGCCTCTCCTTTTCTTTTCTCTGTGTCTGGTCCATGACTTGCCAAACTCCCACCTTCAGGTGGTCCACATTTGAGGGACAGGATGTCATCAAGGGTGACTGCATCTGCACCAGTGTCAGCACTGTTGGAGGAAACGCTTCTCCTGATGTTGGGGGAGGTAATCTTTTGAACAATTGCTTCCAGTTTTAATCCCCGCCCCTTCCGTGGGGGCAGTATTTTGGTCTTAGCAGGGCTTGTGAGGGAAACAGCAGGACAATTCCTGTTGTCAGGACTTTGGAGATCCTTGGAGGAATCTCCCTTTGGGAGTGGCTTGCCACCATCTTGGCTTAGAGATGAGTGAGCATAGGAGTTGAATGCTTTGTCAGCTGCTTCCTTTGAGGTGGGATGTAGTCGCCCTTTATCTTCTGTGCTACTGTTCTTCATATCCTGTGACTGTCTTTTGCTGGGAATTGGAGAAATGAAAGAACGGACCCGCCTCCTCATAATTAAGGGATTTTGAGGAGACTGGTCTTCTTGGCCAGGGAGCCTCAGCATTGCATTACTAGGTTTGGGCAAATCTGTAGATTCCTCCCGCCTATGCCCATCGCTATCTTGAGAGCAAAACCTTTTCTGATTGGTTGCTCCTAGAGGGCCACTGTTCTTGGCAGGAGAGATCTGCCGGGAGAGATCCCAACCAGATTCTTGATGCTGCATCTTCTGGCCAACATGTTTTAAGTCAGTACATTTGTTTTGAGTACCATCACTCCCCATGAGGCAGCGCCCAGCATCTTGGTTTCCAGTATCATGGTAAGAGCTAGCCTGGATGTACATCATTGCTTCCTTGTCATTTTTCAAGGGACTTCTTACTCTATCAAGAAACTGCTGTTGTCTTGGACTCTTCTTTGTCCCTTCCTGCCTGTGCTGAGCTGCAGCAATCACACCCTGTGCAGAACTGCTGCACCAATCTTTGTATTCGTCTTGCTGCTGATGGTATATCTGCC
The DNA here is from genome assembly GCF_052426305.1 of Pelodiscus sinensis. NCBI lineage: Eukaryota > Metazoa > Chordata > Testudines > Trionychidae > Pelodiscus > Pelodiscus sinensis. The sequence continues at coordinate 90,266,172 of NC_143052.1, read as the reverse complement.
TTTTGTAATGATACTGGGAATTCAAACTTTGGTTAGGGTCTCCAAAAACATGAGACCTTGTGTTGGTGTGATATGCTGAAGCCAAAGATGAGCCTTCAGAATTCTGGGGAAAGGGAGAATGCAAAGAACCCCTGCTGACTCTCTCAGACAGTGTCATATGTGGGTTCATGTGGTGAAGGTCTGTTCCTGGACCTCTGCTCCTGCCTGGTGACATCTTCAGTTTGTCAGCCAGATCCTGGTATTGAGAAGGTGATTTGCCCCTCATCCCCTCTCTGCTGCTTCCCATTCTTCCAGGTGCTCGTTTTAACTGTGTTGATCTGCTGTCTTGCTGGGAGACATAGTCTGGGGTAGAATCAGGAGCTGCAGCCCCAGGGCTGGCATTGGTTCGGAAAGATTCATGCTTCACATTGGCAGGATGACAATGGTCTCCTGATTTTTTATTGTTGAGACTGGCTGAGATCTTGGATTGTTCAAAATCTTCCTCTTTTATTTGCCCACTATGAGACTTCAGTTTTGTTTCCATGGACACCAGGCCACCAGGGAGGATGACTGATTGGCCTAAACCAGGAGTGAGACGTTCACTCCGCCCACTTCTGGCCTCAATGCTTATGTGACCCATTGGGTGAGGCCCAGGATCTCTGACAAGTTGCCTTAATGGAGATATGTCACAGATCACTGATCTTCTCTCTGAGAGTGTTCCTCCTTCGTGAGCTGAAGACTGTGATTCGATCTCAAACTTTCTAGGGATTGGATAGTCCGCCAGATTGATCTGTTTCATCTCAGGAGCTGTACCACTTGATTTTCTATCCCAGGGGCCCCAGTGAGGGCTTTCCAAGAGAGACCCTAAGCTTTTATTTAGAAGGCTCCTATTTGTTAATTCATTGGTTTGACTAATTAGAATGTTGGGCCTCATGGCTCCTTCCAGGCTTCCTGCCATGCCTGGATGTTCTTGTGCATTCCTAGCATATCTTCTGTCTGGGTGGTGGTGATAACCCTGTAAGACCTCCTGTAGAAGACTGGGAAACTTCTCATTCCTGCCTTTTCGCTCACTATGCCCCGGAAAATCCCCCTTTTCTTGACTTGATGGATACTGAGGAAAGCCACCAATATTTCTCTGTATGCCAGCCCCAAGATTGTCCTTATAGCTGTACCTCAAACTGCCAGATGATTTGGAAGATTCTGTTCTGCCAGAAAAATTTGGGCCAATGACTGTATGGCCAGGCTGGCTGTTTCCCTCTCCATTGTGGTTTGTATTGTTATCCCCACTCTTACTCCCTTTGCTTCCTGCTTGAGGCTCTGACTGTGGTAACACCTGTCCAGTTTCTTTCATTCCACTGGCACCAGGAGGTGCTTGGGTGGCTGGGGGAGCATCATCTTGTGAGGGTTTATCCTGCCCGCCTGATTTTTCTACTCTGCCTGTCATGGCCTCCCGAGAAACTATCACCCCAACTGTCTTTTCATTCACTTTTGGGGTGACCTCCACTGCTATTGAGATTTCCTTTTCAGCTGGGGAGGCCACGTCTTCCCTAACTGTAGGGCTGGTACTGAGTTTTGCTGGCTCATTCTGAGAACCTTGTGCTGGTGATGAATTGGATCGCTCCAAGTTACTCCGATTGTAGGTAGTGTCAGAGCTAGTGCTCTGGCCACTCAGCTGTCTCACCCGCTCTCCATGGTCCTCTGAACTGCTAGAGCAGCCACCATCGATGGACTCTGCCAGGGGAGACTTAAGCTGTTCCTCTGCCTGGGAGGAGCCTTCTGAGTTGGTACAACTGTCAGCTTTTTTAGACGATGATGACCTTTTGGAATTTTTTTTCTGAGGTGCCAACGCATCTGAAAGTAACATGTGCTGGACTGTGTTAGGAAGATTGGCCACTTGAGAGCTTAAAGCACTTAGGCTGCTCAGCCCTGGATCTGTAAGTCTTTTTTCCTGAAGTCCTTCCAGCCCAAATCCCTTGAATCCTCCACCATGAGCATTGGGGCTTGGCAACATGGATGGTGTTGGGCTAAGCTGAGGCATCATCTGTAAAATTCGATTTCTAGAGCCTATCGACATATTGCCTTGCCCACATTGAAGGTTTTCCCCACCTGGCATGAGGGGAGAAGGGGTAGAGCTGCAGCTTGGAGACTGGACCACCGAGGCAGCTGGAGATGGGTTGGATATAGGACTGAAGTTCTGATGAAACTGCATGGGTGATCTCACAGGGACTTCAGCTTGGCTGTACTGTCCCACTTGACTCTGAAGAGATAGCTTGGTGGTAGCATTTGAGTACTGCATTACATGCTGTGAGGGGTGCTGTTGCTGCTGCCCCTGCTGCCCACCTTGGGGCATCTTAGACTGTTCAAAACTTTTCATTGGCTGAGCTTGAAAGCTGTAATTAGATTGAGTCCCATATCCCTGTGAATTAGAACCTACAGCATGGCTTTCATACTGTGAACCAGAATTCACACTGTAACTGCCATCATAGTTCTGCCCAGACTGCCCAAAACGCTGTGGAGAGGGGAAGGAGGAAGAGGAAGAAGCAGGGGGTTGATAGTGTTGGCTGAACTGACCCACTCGTAACTGGTACCCAGAAGCAGAGGAAGGCAGGGCAGATGGACGCTGCATTGGCTGCAAGTGGGAGGTGCTAGACGCAGGCTGGCTGGATGCCTGTGGTAAAGGCTGATGGGATTGATAGAGCTGCTGTCTTAGCTGCTGCACCTGCTGCTGCTGGCTGGAAGCCTGCTGCTGATACTGGGCACTCCCTGGAGAAAAAGGGCCAGTATAATCCTGCTGATAGTGAGATACACCCCCAAGGCCTGAATGCTGTGTTTGGAACTGGCTCACATGTCCCTCGCTCCCATACTGGCTCCCAAAGTTGCTTCCTTGGGGTGGCCCATAGCTTTGCACTGGTCCAGATGGCCTGCGCTGAGGTGGCTGCTGCCCACCTGCAGCCACTGTGTCCTTGTTGGAGGCCATGTAGTAAAACTCTCCTCCTTCTTTTCTGAAACCTTGATAGCTCTGATGCCCAGAGCTCTCACCAGCCATTGCTGCAGATGCTCCTGTTGCTCCCCGGCGCCCGCTGCCAGCACCTCCTCCAAAACTCTGGAACATCTGGGCCTGCTGGCGGGAGCTAAATTCTTCTAGCCTGGATGCTCCGTGAACTTCCTGTGGGTAGCTCTGCTGATTTCCGTGGTAACTGCTTTGCTCCCGAAAGGACTGCATGCTGTTCAGCACCAGAGCGACCCCTCGATAGCCCTCCTAAAAAAGAAAAAAAAAAGTTAGCAAATTCACATCTCCCAATCAGATCATCTGTAAAATTAAACTATAGCATCTAGCATTAATTCAAATTAAATACCTCTTCTACCACGCAGCTCTATCAATGCATAATCTCTTAACCACAACCAGTAATGGAAGAAATAGGATTCCCATTGTGCTGGGAAATCAAGTGTTTATCTCACCTTACATTTACAACAACATTCCAACATTAAGGCATTTTATAAAGGCTCCTTACAATAGTCAGCAATTAGATTGTGTGTCCCAAAACGTCTAAACCAGGAGTCTCAAACTCCCGGCCCATGGACTAGTTCCGACCAAAGCTATTGCGCATTCGTCCCAGGACTCTCAGTGGGTAAGAGAGAGAGGGGGACCTATCCATTACCGGCCTCTTATCCCCACCCTTTCTCTCCATCCCCCCGCGTTACCACGTCCCCCGAATATGCAACTTTGGGAATCACTGGGGAGACCTGGTGCTGTCCAGCAGCAGCAGTCAGGCCCCCAGCACTGCCCTCAGTGGCAGGAGCCACAAGGAAAGAAGAATGAGTGCACACCCAGTGTGTTCCACTTCCCTTGTGGCACCTGCCACCACAGGGAGTGCAGGGGGCACACCAGCTGTGCAGCACAAACCTCTCCCACCCTCGGTGATACCCAAAGCCATGTGTTCGGGGATGGAGTGGGGCAATGGCATAGCCAGGGAGCCGTAACAGAGAGGTTCCACCCGGCCCACTGGGAGTCCTGGGTTGGACTGGGCAATTGCTCTGGCTGGGAATGGCCCTTGGTCTAAACATTCCAATACCATTTCACTGAACCAATTCAAGCGAGAGAATGACTGACTTCAGTAGCACTGACTCTCTCCCCTTAATTATGCTTTACAATGCCACGAGCCAGAAGAGGCTATGAGTGCAGTAAATATTTTGATTCTACTGTGGAAGTCTGAACTAATGGCATAAACTATATAAGTTATCTTGAACTATTGAGACCAGCAGTTAAAAAAAAATCCAGGAGACCCAGAATCTCCTCTCTAAAGGTCTTCCATTAGAAGACAACCCAGATATAAATGGGACAAAATCAAAGAAGCCCCTAAAAGTTCCCTGGGAAACTGTGAAGGGACAGACAACAACTGACCAATACATAACTCTGTTCACTATAGTCAAGCACCTCTATGATGACACGGGGATGAGAAGCAGCACTCAGAGAAAGATTTCCCCATGTATGACTGTATTCCCCCACCTAGACTCCTAATCAAAGCTTGCTTGGTTCTAATAGATGGAAAGTCAAGTGCAGGTAGACTACAGCTATCCACTTCTACTTAAGCAATAGCAGATGATTTACACTGGCTTGTATAAAGTTAATTGGGACCTTTTTTTAAAAAACTGAAACCATATTTCTTAAATACCTGGTATAAACTATCACCATCCCATTAAATTACATTTCAAAGAAATTTCCCCATATATCTAATATTCCACTGATTATTCATATCTCAGATTTTAAATCTCATGACACATTCTCAAAGACTGTCTGCAGAATAAATATGGAATGCAGTCTTGTATTTCAGCAGAAGCTTGAGATTTGTTACTTGCCAGACAAGTTTGTGGGTATTATCCTTTCAGGACTTTAAAAAAATAAAAAAATAAACATGAAGTCTACATAAGGGCTTATTGCTTCTGACATCCCAGCATACTCTCCACCAATGCATAAACAGGGGAGCCAACATAGAGACAAACTTATCCAACCCATCCTCCACCTTCAGAGAAAAGCACAGACATAAAAGGAGATGAAGGGCATATTTTCACTACAAAATTTAAATGATTTAATGTGGGTCAATCTACAGGCACTGCAGTAATTAAATCAATTCTTCCTGCTCACAGTTATGCTCCTTGTGTAGATGGTGTGCATCCATAACATGAGCACCTGCACTGACTTAAGTGAAGAATTGTGAGGCTCTGACCACCAGCTCTGGCCATCAACAGCACCAACAGGTCTATATAAATGCAATGCAAGGTCTATATAAAAACTACATTGACTAACTATGCCCACCTAACTGCTATGTCTCTCACAGAGGTGAAGTTAATAGGTCAAAATAGCAGGCAAATTAAATCAGCAGGAGGAACATTGTAGTGCAGTCACTAACACAATTAGGTTGACTGCCTTACATTTATCTAACTCAATAGTGTAGACCAGGCCTGAGAAACAGGAAAAGAAAAACACAAGTATGAAGTGGTGTCTGCAGGCTATGAACAGAAAAATGAGATACACAATCAAATACTTCCACACTTCAGTTTTTTAGTCTACCCAAATCTTCCCTTTTGCAACTACTTTTTAAAAGATAATCTCCCCTTCCTCACAAGATCGGGTTTTTCATAGGACAGCTCATTCTAACATTTAAAATAGATTTGCCCCATACACACACACAGATGTCTCAGAAGCCTCTTCTACACTAAAGAAGTTTTACAAAACTTCTTCAGACTTGTTCAACTCCAAAAACATTAGTAACTCCAACAGTATTAGTAATATTAGGATCTCTAGTGTAGTCATGGCATTTTAAGCCTCATTTAATGTATTCCTTCTGTTTAAAGGCCGACCTCCACACTTGGTCTACACGGAAAATTTAGATTGACCTAGCTGAGTCGTTCAGGGCTATGAAAAAATGTGCACATAATTACTACGACAACCTAAAGCCCACTTGTAGTTGCAATGCAATGAAAGCATTTTCCCATCAACCTAGCTACTGCCTCTTAAGAGGGTTGATCTACTACAGCAATAGAAAAATCCCTTCCATTGTTGTAGCAAGTAGTGATGTAATAGTATAACCGTTTAAACTACCTATTGGTTTCCATTAATGGTTACATGCAAGATCCTGGCCCTGCTCCCAAGGAGCTGGACTAAGCTGGTAGGCCTTGGAGGTGGCTGCTGCCTCATGCTGTTGCCTCTGTATCAGAGGAGGCAGCATGAGACAGCAGCCAGCTCCCTGGGAGCAGGGCTGCAGGCAGGAGCTGACTGCCGCCCCACTCTGCAAACTATGCTGCACAGCCTGCAGTGCAGCTGGCTCGTCAGGAGTAGGGCAGAGCTGGCTGTGCTTCAGGCTCTGGAGTATAAAAGTTTTTACTGCAGAGTCCACAGTGTGTAACCGTGTAACTGCTGAGATTTTCCAGCCATTACACAGTTACCTAATTAACCACTTTTCAACATCCCCACAGCAAGTATCTACATCAGGGCCACTCAACACGCAGCCCAGTTGTTTGTGCTCTGCAGTGCGGTTTGGGTTTACATGGGGCTCGGCTCAACACGCAGCCCAGGAGTAGGCGCCTTTGAACCTGGCCTCCACTGGGAACACGCTCCACAACAGCGAGGCGTCTCTCAGGCGGGGTGAGCATTGAACGATGCAAGCGAACGAGCTGGCTGGAACAGACATGTATAGGGTTATCAGCATTTCTAGCCTCCCCAAGGTGGAGATGCCAGGAGTCCCAGAGCATTGTGGGAAGTGCTTTGTATTCATGCCCATCAGTGTGAAAGAAGCTATTTGCATATATATTTGCATGTATATGCAACCACACTTAAGTTGCGACCCTTGGCATGTACTGTAAGTATCACTGTGGCCCCCGGGGCTTCCAAAGTTGAGTAGCTTTGGTCTACATCATTGCAGGTAGGCCTCGCCAGCGCTGTGCCATAGCAATGCCACTGCAGCATCTGTAGTGTACACATACCCTTAGTGTTCCAAGATCCAGTACTCACAGGAGTGCAGATTAGGGCTAGTGATCCAACTTTGGGGCATTTAAGTAAGGGATCCCTTGATAATCAATTTACCTCCTAGGGTGTAAAAAATTAACCTTTTAACTGGTTACCCAGTAAGCATTAGGCTTACTAGAATGATTACCAGGTGACTGATTTCACAGGTCCTGGCTGAGTCCAGGCTGCTATGGAGGGGCAGCAAGCAGGACTGCACTGCATCATCAGGCAGTATCCTGCCTCCATGGGGGATGGCCCACTGTGCAGGGTAGGCAGGTAGGTCTTCAGCCCTGGCTGGCCCCACCCCTGCCAGTCTGATTCTGCCATGGCAGGCCCCACTCCTCCCTCCAGCAGTGTCAGAGTAGCACAGGCTAGGCAGGTGGTTAACTGATTAAAGGTGAAATTGTAGTTGTTTAATCTGTAATTATTTAAATTCTTTTGCACATCCCTACTCCCCACCATCAAGAAAAAAAATCCCAAGGTCTCTTAAGATTAACTGATTCTATCAACATTTTTGCACAAACCTACCGATAAAATCACAGCTCTTTATCATGACCAAATGCTCACCACCCCCCAATTTGTGCACGATACCCACTAATACTTGGAAGGGTCAAAATTGAAAACTGTATTCAAAATATAGTTTCACTCTCTAAACAGGCCATGCTTAGTACTCATGAGCCAATCATATTACATTGCATGCATGCAACTACCCAGATATGACTCAGAAATTGTGCAGCTCAAGGGCCACTGAACTGAGCAAAAAGGCAGACATGTAGTTTAGAACCCAAGCCTCATCATAAAGCTGAAAAATCAAACAAGTATATTGCTACAATCTGTCTCTGTCAAAGAGGTTTTTATTTTGGGGAAATAGAACCTAGAAAAATATCAGAAAAATCAGAAAGTGCTCAAATAATTGACAAAAGGGACATAAATTATACACATGAATGCTTTGTGAGCAGCAAGGGGGGAAATCAAGGAGCATAGTAGTGTGGGGGAGGGGAAGGATAATTAGAGCATTTAAGCGAGGAGAGGTAATACTCAGCTCAGGGGACAGCTGTCAGTCCCATATTCTCTCCTCTTGTATTTGCACTAGGATCCATGAAAGCCCTCCTTTTGGGATGATATATTAGCCCCCTCCTTGGTGGGATGGTAAGCTGGGATCTGGGAACCAGGAACTGACTGCAGAAAACCAAACACCCTTGTCCTGCTCCTTTCACTCACTCTTCCCCACCCTCACTCACTTTCACCAAGCTCCAGAGGATTGGTGTGTAGAAGGGGGTGAGGGCTCCAGCTGAGGGTGGGGCCAGGAATGAGGGGTTTGAGTTATGGGAGGGGGGGCTCAAGATTGGTGCAAGAGATTGGAGAATGGGCTTCATGAGTTAAGAATACGGAAGGGTGTTCCAAGCTGGGGCAAGAGGTTGGCTGTGGGAGTGTTTTCAAAGTGCAAGATCCAGGGGATACTTACCTCCTGTTGCTGCTGGAAGCACCAGCATGTTCCCGCAGCCTGTAGGTACAGGGTCAGTAAGGGAAAGTCCGTGAACTACCGTTGCCCACAGACACCACTCTCACAGCTCTCACTGGCTGCAGAGCCCAACCAACAGAAGCTGAGGAGCCTGTGCATGGAGCAGATGCTCCATGGCTGCCCCTGTAATTAGAAGCCAGAGGGACATACTGGCCATTTTTGCGAGCCATGTGGAGCCAGGGCAGATAGGGAGCCTGTCTTAGCCCCACAGTGCCACTGACCAGACTTTTAATGACCCAGTCAGAAGTCCTGACCAGAGCCACTAGGTATGCCAACTAACTGAAAACTGGATACCTGGCTATTGTCCACTGGTGCAGGTGGGAAGAGAAACCAAAGCATCTGTCCCTGCCAGATTTGAGGGTGTCTGCAATCCATCCCTTCATCCTCACATCTGCTGGGATTTGAGAGAAACTCACCCTTCTGGAGAAGGTCTGAGCTTCTCTCCTTAACCAATGTGTGTGGGTCAGAATCTGGAAGGACTCATGCCCCTCTCAGGTCTTCATCTGACCATGGATCAGATGATCCCAGTCACTCTGGAGAGGTCTGATCTCCTCCCCCTGACAAACCCCTATGAGAGTGGACATCTGTGGAAGCATTGCTCTTCTGCATCACTCTGAGTCCATCTTCCTGCCAGTGTTCCTGCAAACTTTTTATATCTCCTCCTGTTGGTTTCCCTTAGCCTGGCAAGAGCAGAAGTACCAGAAGCCAGCCATGGTGCCCTTTGAGTTCAATTTAGCGAATCTTAACTAGACTTGCTAAATCAAACTCTGGAAGATTGATCATGGAAGCTTCGATCTTCCATGGAGTGAAGACATGCCCTAATTCTTTTTTGAACTCAGTTATACTTTTGGCTTTCACAACATTCTCTATCAATGAACTGATCAAGTTGAGAGGGCATTGTGTGAAGTAGTACTTTGTTTTAAATCTGCTGTCAATTAATTTGGTGACCCCAGGTTCTTGTATGATGTGCATTTTTTTATTCACTTTCTCCACACCATTCATGATTTTTAGCCCTCTATCATAGCCATGAAAATATTCAGTCTTTTTAATGTCTCTTCATATAGACACTGTTTCATACCACAATAATTTTTGTTGCCATTTTCTGTATCTTTCCATTTCTAATGCTTTTTTTTTTTTTTTAAAGGAGGGGTAACCAGAGCTGCACAGTGTATTCAAGGTGTGTGTATACCATACATTTAATAAGGGCATTATGATATTTGAGCTCCCAGATCCTCCTTTGTGATGGAGCTGGGAGGGGAAGGAGGGAAATCACTTCTTCCCCCTGCCTCCTCTTCATAAGCTGGATTCAATGCCCCCTAAAGTCAATGGGTACCTTTTCACAGACTTCAATAGGCTTTCAATTGGGCTTCATATTTCTGCTCAGAAAAGTTTTAGTTAATCCCTCTGCCGCCTATTTTAGTTTTGGGTACGTACACCTGTTCACATGATACGCCTTTGCTTTTTCACCAAACCGTCCCTATTAAACAAAGAGGTTTTACTCTTTCAGCAAAGCCAACAAAAATGAAATTGGTGTGTGTAAGCTCAAAGCGTAGCAGAATAAGACTGAGCAGAATCTTGTCAGTTTCATGGCTGCCCATAGGTTTCTAAATGAAACTGACAAAGTCGGGCTAAGAATGTTTTGAGCAGAGAAATACCAGAAGCTACTGATTAACAGGAAAAGCACCCCAAAAAGGTGGGAAAAGAACAAAAGGAAAAAGTCACACATTTACTCCAAAACTGCAGCAACCTGCATGAGGGGTAGCTTAGTTTTACCCACAGTAAAGCAGTGAGGAGAATCTGGAGAGTAATGAAAGTTATTTTGTGTGGGGGAAGTGGTACAAGAAAAAATAGTAGATGAGAAAGGGGTAGCAGTTGCAGCAAACAGAGTACTATTATGGTGTTGTATATAGCTATTACTGAGGTTTATCTTGAGGGCCTATATAGAGGATCTGACACACTGCAGTAATTTGACACCTTAATCCATGTTGATAAAACCTTTATATCAAAATCATGTATTCCATATATATATATATATACACACACACACACACACACACACACACGGATGGAATGGAAAGAGGAAAAGAAGTCTCCTTACTTCTTTCCACTTACTGTATTCAAAACACAGCCAAGTAAAACATCAAGGTTCTTCAAATGGAAGAGCTATTCTAGGATAGATTGAGTCTCAAAGGATTTCAAACCAAGCCCTTAGGGAGAGGAGGAACCTTTTAACTCTTCTCTCACCCTAAACACTAACCTAGTGGAACAAAATGAAGAAAAAATGTCTCATGTTCACGGTCATTAAACAATCTCATAAGCAGGTGCTTGCCAGTCCCTGTAACATTTTTTATTCTGGTTTGAGGAAGAACGAGTTAAGGCAGGCAATGGTATTTCCCCCTCATTTGCCCCACAGAATCAGGAAAAACAATGAATTTAGGATGAGAGGTCAGCCTCAGCCTTGAGTCTTCATGTCTTTATTTACACTGACTTTAAGTTATTTTGGTATCTAAAACACACAACCAGCCAGAAGCTAAAAAAGAAAATCAACTTCTGTACATAGAAAACAATGCACTTGCAACTATACCAAGACTATGTTACACAATATGGTATGGTAATGCTCTCATTCTAAAGTATTTCTAGATTTTGATTAATAATAAATTGTTCACATTCTATCCATCCTCCCACACATCCTCAATGATCACCACCCAACTCTAAGGCCAGAACTGCAGACACTACTCTTCCTGGAAAAGGTTTTTCTGAAACCATAAGCTTTTCTACTTTATATACCTATTCTCACCAAGCTGACAATGAACATTGCATCCTCAAAATTTAGCATACTGTCCCGGCAGCAGCACTTTTTTTTTTTTTTTTTTTTTTTTGAGTGCTGGGAGGAAAATTCTTGAATGAGTCATTGCATCCATGTTTCACCTTCCTAATTCAAAGCCAAATTATTTTGGCAGATCTCCAAATTTTGAGAGGGCTGGGATAAAGGGTTTTCAGTATAGAACAACTTTCCCACAGAAGCATCTAGTTGTAACCACAGATGGCAACAGCTCCTGAAAAATGCTTTAGGATTTGCTGTGTAACCAGTTTTCTAACCTTAGTCACCTTAAGATTGGACAGTTTTTGCAAGTGTACTGATACATCAACATAAATTGTTCTTAACATCTTGCTTTTCCCTTGTGTAATTGATGTTTCATATAATGATTTTTAAAGGTAAAGTCCTTTTGGGTTTGCCAAGGGAGTTGGTGATAGGAGTGTAGGAGCTGAGAAAGAGGCTCAAATACATACTAGCTTTATGTTTAGCTCACTCATGGCCATCTGGCAAGTTTCAGCTTAGTACCTAACTCTAGATGTTACAAAACCACAGCAAAATTAATATAACTGACAGGACCAGTTCAAGAAAGTAAAGAGTTGAACACCCAGGTTCTACAATCAGCATGGTGATGTACTGGTAAACTGTCCATAGAAGTTTAGGACCAGAATACGACAAGATGCTGTAAGTCAAAAACCATAATCCAACAGGAGAGCTATGAGGAACCGAGGAGCAGGAGACCAAGGGGTACTGCAATTTAGGATTGAGGCAAGTTAGCTAAATTATATACAGCCACTCAATATGTCAAAAGTAGGAAATTATGTGCTTTGCTCTTCATAGCAACAACACTGTTTAAAAGGATCTGTGCACAGTCCACTGTTTAGATTCTGCTTGGCTCCCATATCATTACCTATTTATTTCATAAATCTGTTATATATAAGTTCTCTTGAAAAGGGGTATCACAACTGTTGAAAAATATTTTAGATCATCTTAATCCATATTTATCAAAGAATTGTGAGAAAGTACACATCTAAAATAGTAAAAAAGACTTAAATCCAACATGGAGTAATTGTGATTAAAATACTGCCATTATCTGATGACAGCCTGACAATCTGAGTGAGAAGAGCTGGTAGATCTCAATTCAGTAACAATTTGCAGATAAAGTCTAAATCACAAAACTCACTACTGCAACTGGCAGAAGTCAATAGTCTATTTAGGTCCTTGTATGTCCCCATCTAACATTTCAGTGTTAGAGAAGGCCAAACACAGGACAAAACAGCATAAAAATAAATCCTCTCATGACCAAGTCAGAAGCACAATGGTGCTGGAGAAACTAGCATTGCCAACTCTGTTCTGTGATGGTGGTGAGCTGGAAAGGGAGGGTTGTTTAGTCCAGTGCCTTTCAGTTTACTTGCACTGGTTGAGAGGTTTTTTAAAATATATCTCTTCATTGAAGTTACCCTAGAGGTATTCATATGTTTTGCTATAACCTTCTCCCCAAAAGAAGGCCAGTGTTCCATGCAAGCTGAGCACTTGGACAGCAACCCAGGACAGATTCAAATGCCACCCAGCTGATTAGCAGAGCACTCACAGTGCCCATAGCCGGCAATATGTGTTTCTAATAGTGGTGCACATGCCTCAGTGTAGAACACAAAATTTATTCTGTACATGAATGGAAAAAAATCAGAGGGAACACTGCCCCAGACAGTCTCACATTATAGGGAAATCAAGCAAGCAGTATAAAGCTATGAGGTGATTACGTATTATACCCTCATTTCAAACAGCAACCTTTCATTCTGCAACAGAAGCAACAAGAATTGTGTAGTACAAAGCCTACAAAGGGGGCTCCCAAGAAGAGCACCCATTGTCATTTAGTTCCACAACGGCTTTAGCTAAAGGTGACCTACAAAAGGAAAAAATAATAGGACCATGTGCTGCTTTTCTTTTAAATAATGTATAAAGGTATGAAAGGAGGCATGAAGGGATATGTTTCTACATTGGGGGAAAAAAAAATCAGGTCTTATCCATCCCTGTTTTTCTTGGAGACAATAGATATCTGGAGAACTAACAGACCCAAGACATTATGGTGAAATAGGATTAGCTGATAAAGTTACTTTTAAATAGATTTAACAAACCCGGACATCCTTTCATACAGCTGGAAGAAAAGTTGTGTAAGGACATCTTCACTTAGTCAACAAAGGGCTGAGAATACTCCCAGCACACATGTCCAATGAGTAGGCCATTAAAGGAAACACTTGACATTGCTAATAATCATTCGCTAAAATGTAAGCAGGGTTTAAAAAAAAACACACCATTCACTAAAACATACAAACCCTAATTATTTTTCTGGTTTTGGGTCACCTTAAACAGAACTTCTCATTAGCTGCTTCACTGTAGGGGATTAATATCTTCACATTAGGAACCAACCTTTATGATCTGCCCAGGAACTCTAAAGGTTCATTTAAGTGCAGGTTTAAGCACAAACAAAAGGTCCTATGATTCCAAAAGCCCCTACAACCTGACTTAAAGATCAAAGTCCAGATTTACATTTTGTCAACTAGAAACTTATCTCTATAAGAGAAATAAATGCAATTATGCACCATTAAGATGTATGAACAGGTAGTTTGTAGAGTACCTAACTTGTGAGACTATCCAAAGATTTCTCACAGATACCCAAGTTTGAGTGTACAACAGGTACAGGAGGCTACCAGATTCACCAAGAGTGCTGGCACTAAAATGTAATGCCCACCTACTGGGACTATACAGCTGCAAGTCACAAATTCTGATCTAAGTGGTTGTTCCATTTAGGGATGTAAAATCGCATTTAATTAGTTAACTGATTAAATGGGGTAGGATGGGGAAGCGGACCCTATACCCCAGGGAGGGGCTGCTCCAGCCCAGCTGCTTCCAACTCCACTCAGGGTGGGAGTCGGCAGCCTCATGCAAGGCCAGAAATTCCCCACCTGCAAGCCCATGTGAAGAAGTGGAGGGTGGGTGCTGGTAGCCCTGCTGCCAGCCCACATGGACTATGAGCCAGTACATACCCATCGGGCTGCTCTTGGGCAACGGTTAACTGTTACCCAGTAAGCATCATTCTTAATGGTCATTAAGGGTGATGCTTACCAGGTAACTGTTCATGTCCCTAGTGTCATCATACTATGCAGAAGTAACATTAGATTCACAAATCATGGCAATGGGTAAACAAATGATCCATTTTCTGGAGGCCTGCAGTTCATTGAAATGGTTGAATGCTGTTCTGTTGGGTTTTTTTCCAGACTGTTTAAAAGTTTATCAGTCAAGGAATACATTACTAGCCCTCAGCCAAAACACCCTCTTCTCATCATAGTCTCTTCTACAGAGCACCAGAGCCCCTTTTTTGTCAAGCCAACTGACCTTACTGAAGAGACAAAAATGCAGACACATATATAATCCAAGTTATATTAGAAAAACACGTAATTCCATTTAAGGTGCTGGGTTCAGAGAATGTCAAAAGGAAAGTGGGTATGATAAACTTTGAATAAAAAGAAAATTCAAAACCACTCTTTAAAAAAAATAAAACTGATCAAGAAATGCACCACACTGAAAGTCCCCAAAAGATGACAGCTTCTCTCACACAAGGGCCAACAAATGCATTAGAACTGTAACCCGAAAGGAGTTTAGTCTCCATTAACCCACTCATTCTTTACTTAGACTAACCAAAAGAGCTAAATGGTGTGGAGACTAAGAACTATACTAAGAACCACTAACGCATTACAGTTATCCACTAAAGAGTTAAAAGGCAATAACATTTCAATTGCTAAGGATATGAGCACAGCATTGCCAAATCTTTAAGCTCCCACCCTATTTTTAAATAAAAGTGCAAGTAAGGATGCATCAGAAAAGAGTAAGGCTGTGGCCTAGTCAAACTGCCTCCTATCATACTGATAAGAGTTGTCATGTTGATGGCTAAAGAGGAGGCCAGCTCATAGGTGCTTACTGTTGGGTGCTACAGAAGTTATAAAAGAAAAAAAAAAAAGCAGGTGCTTAACACCTACCAGCAGCCAAGCCCCACCTCCCACCCACCGGCAGCCCCACTGATCAACTCCTTCCCCTCCACATCTCCTGCATGCTAAGTGTGCAGGGGGGCGTGGGGAGGAAGGAGGTGAATGGAAACAGTGTGTGCTCCAGGGGGTGGAGCTGGGCAGGAAAAGGCAGGGTGGGACAGAGGGTTGAGCATCACAGGGACCTGGAGGAAGCCAGCTATTGTGGGCCAAGTTACACTCCAACATGGCATGACACCAGAATTGTGCCGATTACAGAAAGGGATAGAGAACAACCAGGAGGGTGTGGAGGAAAGTTGCCTGGATGAAGAGTTTCCCTTGACTCTGCCACAATGGATCACTTGTTGATTCATACCCCACCCTCTTAACAGAAATCTCAATACAAACTACATACGTAACTTGCAATAGTTAGTATTGTGGCCACATTGGTGCCAAGATATGAAAAAGACAAGGTTAGTGAGGAAATCTTTTATTGGATCAACTTTGCTGACAGAAGCTATGTGATTTTGAGTTACACCAAACTTTTCTTATGATTTTGGAAAGGAAGCAGATCTTCCCCAAACCTGGAAAAAAAAAAACCTCCAGGCAGCTCAAAGCCCAGTAGCTTCCACCAACAAAACAGATCCCATAGAAGATCAATTCACTTACTTCATGCATATTTAGCACATTATAACTTTGTTCTTTCCCACTGCGGGGCAAAAACAAGACACTTTGTGATGAGATCATGCACACACCTTATAGCTGAGAGGCATTACCGCAACACATTCAGGAAGCATGCTCTCCCTTCCTCACAGAAGCCCCTTCCTATTGTTTTGTTGAGACCCAGAATGTGATCAGTTCTAGACCGCCCATCCAGAAGGCAGCAAGGCGCTGCTAACTACATGCTTCATGAACTCATAATGCAGCCACCTCACCTCCTCTGCTTTGCATGTGTGGTGCATCTCTCTCCTTTCCCATGTGATCTCCAACCCCCCCCCCCCAACCACTTTCACTCCCACTTCAAACTTTACTGGTCTTAAAACAGAACACTATTTGGGGCTGGAAGGAAGGGAGCTGCGAGGCCCTGCAGATGCAGGAGAAAGGCTTCTTGACGCAAAAAGAAAATTGACGAGGCTGAAACCAGAAAAACCTTCCTACGCCTCCCACCCCACCCCTACCTAGCCCCTCCCACCTCCTCAGCCCCCATCCCGCCCCGCCCCCCCCGGGCACCCCTATTTATTGTACCGTCAGTCTGGGGGAGTCGGGCGGAGCGGGCCCTGCGAAGAGCCACTGGGCCGCGGGCTGTGAACCATCCCCCCCCGGCCCCGCCACCGCCCTCGCACACGCCCCCGCGGCGGGGTCCCCTCGGAGCAGTTAGGGGGCCCGTTACCTGCGACCCTCCCTCCCCCGCGCGGAGAGGGGAGCGCGGGGCGGGGCCTCTCAGTGGCGCGAGCGGCGGGGCCCCGCGCCAGGCCGGGGGGGGCTCCGCGGCGGCGGCGGTTCGGGGGTTTCTCGCTCCATTCTCCCCTCACACACAGGAAATAACACAGGGTCAGCTGACCCCGCCCAGCCAATGGGGAGGTGGTGGAGCAGCGGGAGCAGCGCGAGGCGGCGGCGGCGGCAGGTCCCGGGCAGAGGGAGGCGCGTGCGTGCGCGCTCCCGAGGTGTGTGTGCTGGGCGGCGCGGGGGCGGCAGCCGCCTCCTTCTACACCACGCGCTCGTTTAAAGGGGCCGCGCCACCAACACCGGGCGGGCGGGTGCCACTGGCTCCGGGCAGCCGATGCCCCTCCCCCTCCCGCTGCGGGGCTCCCACACAAGCAGCGCTGCTCGGCGCCTCCCGCCCGGGGCAGCAGCGGCTGCTTTCTCCCTTGGGTGCGTCGGTCCCAAGCGGAGGCGCAGCCTGAGCGCTCGCCCTGCCCTGGGCGGAGCAGGTGGCTCGGTGGGAATCAAGCCCCACGTGGCCCGGCGGCGGCAGCGGAGCTGTGAGCTGCTGGGAGCGGGCTGCAAAGTGGTATTGGTGCAGCAGCGCCTTGGCAGTCCCAGCAGTTGCCCCGGCGGGCGTGGAGAAACCTGCAGCGGGAGCACGTCTCTGTCAGAGCCCTTCCAGCAGTTCCCACGCTCTGCCCCTTGGCTAACACTCAGGGCACCCGAGGCCGCGCGCAGACTGGGGGAGTGACCTTTGAAAGCATGTTTACTGGACAGGTAGGAGCAGCGTTTGGAGCCTGCCTTACAGGCCCACCGTAAGGCTCAGCAGGAGCTGCTGTACATTCTTCCTTGAGCACCTCTCCCAGCCAGCGCAACCCCACTTCTGCTCCCCCTCCGCCCCATAAAAAGGGGATGCGGTAAGGCTGGGCCGGGCCAAGGTCTAGCTCTAGCCTTGCTGCAGCCATCTCTTTACTTGTCCAAACAATTTAAAATGTTTTTTTTTTCCTGAGTTACTTTAGAATCTGATGCTGTTTGGTCGATTTTTTTTATTTTGGTATCTTGCTTAGTTATAACAGAAGCTAGACTGCTTACTGTTGATTTCAATGACAGTGCACAGAAGCAGTCAACTTTTACTAGGTGGGCATTATGCCTTAACCCCTAAATGTGTAGTCATGTTTTCTTTTAATGAGCAAGGCACTGCACAACAACAATCAGGTACAGTGTAGAGCTGTAGGGAGCACAGGGAAGAGTACAGACTTCCTGCACCACTAGACCCTAATAGGGGTGGAAAGGAAGAATTACATGAAAATTATATGCAAAACTTATAGAAAGACTACCTGCATTATACTTGACTTCGGCCTGTTTTATAAGTTGTTCACTTTCACAAGTGCTATACTATTTTCAGAAAATTTGAAAAACAATTTTGAATGATCTTGTAATATCCCACACAAATCTTTAATTTAAGGGTGCTTATGTGCACTTTCTCACTTGAGCAGTAAGTTGAAGATTTTGTGTGGGTATTTCCTAGTTTACAAAAAATTAGCATGCTTGCATAGGGGACTGAAAACATGGAGCCTGGTGGAGGGGCCAGCTGGGAAGCGAGGCTGAAAAGCCTGTCAGATAATCATCTTCTCCATTTAGAATTTGCATGTCAGTGAAGGAAGCTTTATGAGACACACTAGCTTCCTCCATCTGCCACTCATAGCTTTTCATGTGAAAATGCAGAATACTGGCAGGCTGGAAATCTTTAAGTGCTAAGCAGAGAAAGCTCAGGCATCATTTAAATCTTTCTCCAGAAGGAGCTTTATAGAGCAAATATGGTCATTTCAGTGACTGCCTAGTTTCCCCAAGCTCTGCTCCCAAGATTCTCAGCCCATCTTTATCCCTTGTTGTAGGCCTTACTCTGGAAAGTAGGCCCTTGCTTATAACTCAGCCAGTAAAAATTGTACAATTGGACTGTAAAATGCATTCTGTATCAAAAGTTATGGGTAAGACAGGCGCATAGATGATGAGCATAGATGGCTGAAGTACAGTTTGGGTAACAGAAAATGTATCTACTCTGCTTTCTTGATTGTAAGTGCCTATCATTTTTCACTTAAGTTAGCAATTTGGGGTATATTACTGACTCCACAGCTGCTTTTAAATTACCATATATAAGGATTAATTTTTTTAATTGGTAAAAGTCAGTAAAGTCAATGTAAATGTACAAACAAACCAATGAAAAAATATTTCCATCAATAATAATAAAATATTACATATAGGCAAAGAAAAAAAATGCTGCTTAAACTTATTGAAGTTTTTTTTAAGGATTTAACTTTGTATGTTGTGATATGTGATGTTGATTTTTTGTCATTTAACAGTTATAATGCTTTAACTTTTGGAATCTCAACATGTATGCTCATTAATGTTATCTGCCCTCCTCCTCCATAAAAATTGTCTGAAAAAAATGCTTTAAAACACTGATACTATCCATCAAAATTATATAAAAATAAAAATCTCATTCTCCCATGCTTAATCATATAGCAGAAGTTTCTAGTAACATCTCTCCTCCCACAATCTTTGAGTTTCCAGGAGAATGCAATTGAATCTTTCTGATGCAAACCTTTCTACTATGATCTATGCCTTATCTCCTTCAGATTAGATTACTGCAGTGTTCTCTACATGAGCTACCTGGAAACTGCAGTTTGTTCAGAAGGCAGGAGCCATCTTATGAAGCACATTATAAAAGTGATCTGATGTACATTTATTACATACGGGTGTCTAGGTTAAGTTTAATGACTTCACCTATAAAACCCTGAATAGTTTGAGAAAAATACCATGAGAAATGCCTCTCTCACTGATATTGCCACAGTAGCTGTCAGTAGAGGTGCTCGAGATCAACCTAACGTGATAGAACAGAAAGGCACTTCCAGCAGCATGTTCACCATGAAGAACCTTCCACTTTGGTACCTACTTTTCCTCCTAGGATATAGCTCAAACCTTGTTGGCTTTCAGGGGATTCTAAAAAGCTGTGGAGGATGGAAGATCAAAATAAGGGCTGTCATCTTGAGGGAGGAATGTTAAATGGATTGAGATTTCAGGATAGAGTAATTTTTAGACCTTTGCAACTGAAATGAATCAATTTACATTTACTTATTGTTATAAAATTCATTTTGTGCTTAGAGTATATGCTATTTGGGGATCACAGATTGTGTCACCAGTTCTCAAACTATGATACATGTATCACTGGTGGTACCTGGGTTTGTTTATAGTAAAATATTAAAATGAGTATCCTTTATAATTATGCTAATTAAAAGTTACAAAGATGATTGTCAAGTACTTTTGAGTTTCAGATGTATTATGCTAAGTGCAAGAAATGCGTGCTCTGTGCTGCTTATTCATGAGAGATTTCATAACAATTGCCAAAGCCTCATTTATCACATTATTTTAGCAGAAATAGCCTTCTAATCAGCAATTAAGCAGTTAACATCATTGCTTTCTTAATGATTTTCTTTAGGTTTCAGAGTTAACAACCCTATTGAGTTGAATGGGGCAGTTCACCCCTCAGTGACATTGTTTTGGCCTGCCTGCAGACTCAGGAAGTCAACCATGCATCCCTTTACACTTGACTGATGTGTAATGTGTTTCTTCACACAATTTTTTTCTTTAAAAGTCACAGATTCTGCAGAATCCACTGAATGACAACCATTTGACTACAATCATTTCAACATAGTCATAATTATTTCTAATAGTTAATTAAAAATGAAACCCATTAAGCCACTTAAGCTATGTCTATACTACAAGGTTTTTGCACAAAAACGTGCAGAGCATCCATACCTCAAATGAGGTCTTGCACAATTAAATGGGCAGTTAAACGGCAGAACAGAGGGCTTTTTCTGCCATAGATAAACCACCTTTTCTGAGGCATAACTGCTTTTAATGCTATAGCTATTGCACAAAAAGGCAAGTGTGGACACTCCAGAGGGGTTTCTTACACAAGAAACACCTATGGGAAAAAGCACAGGTGCTCTGATGGCCATCAGAGCTTTCTTGCGCAAAAGTATCCATGCAGTGTGGCCACTCTCTTGCGCAAAAGCACATTGCTTTTACGATGTGCTTTGAGGTGTGGACGTACTCTTGCGCAAGAAGCATGTAGTGTAAACGTAGACCCCACTCGTGTAATCAGATCCATGTGGCAGAAACCTGACATCGTGCAGATCTTTATAGTTTAGATACTTTTGATTCTTTACCGTTTTAAAGCAAGTCACTTTTCAAATTTTCAAAAAAAGTTAACATTTGTTAGGAGGTACCAAAAAATTATTACTCGCCAAAAAAAAAATCTTAAAAGGAATTAATTTTAATATGGTCCAACAAACTCAACCGATTTACTTGTAAATTCTCAAAAAAAAAAAACACTCTGTACTCCAGCAATAGGTGCTATACATTGAGAGGATATAGTATGTTATTCATACATAAGAAAGACCTAACTCCCAGCTTTTAATACAAATATCTACACAACCTCAATTAGAGACACACAATACCATCTTCCTTTCCCTCCATTTATTACCCTCCAAATCCTGCATCTTTCCCCACACATTCCTTTTTCCTCATCACCATCAGGAAACCTCAGTTTAAGAATCCTTATATATAAATGAGGGTGGGATTGGAGGCAAAATGACAGCTAACATTTAAACCTTTTAGTATAGAGACACAAAGAATCCTGGGAAAATGAAAGGCATTGAAGTAGTCACTGAAAGCTCAAGTAAGTTTCTCCCTGCTCCTACTATTGCAGCCATCAAAGTTCACAGGGTAAACAGCATTAGTCAGCTTTTGCATTCTTAGTCTCCATCTGCAACTTCAGTATCAGGTTTACCTTGCAAATCCCATTCCTATCTCTCACAGGACACAAGTTCCCATGGGAATTCGATTAATTCCTTCTGACCCTGAGAGGACTGACAACTGCAGTTGGCAGGGAGGCCAACAGATGCACTAGGCCCCTGTCCAAGATTGGGGGGTGAGGTGGCTCTGCACCCCTTCTCCCTCAACAGGTGGGGCCTCAGATGGAAGGGCAGGGCAGTGGGGCTAGCCTCTCCCATCCAGCCCTTCAATGCCTTCCGGAGTGCACTGTTCATGGCTCCAGCAGCAATTCAAAGGTCCCTAGGCTGCAGCTGCTGCTACTTCAACAATGGCCAGGTGCCCTGAACCCAGAAGCAACTTCCATCTTTGATTCTCCTCTACGCATACACATCTGCAGGTCTGGCAGCCAAGACAGGCTCCTTTTGACATTGAGGTCATCAATTCTGATCTAGCCATGATCAGAACTAATCAGAATCAGTACTTACTGGAGTGTGGTCATGACTGAGTATTTGGGTGGGGAGGTTAATCTAGTTTCTAATTGGGAGGTGTCACAATCACATGCAAGTCATGAATACCCACCTATAGAGGAAAAAAAGGATTGAAATAATGTTGAACACATTTCTACCTTAAAAGTGGCTGTGCCAGGCCATAGTTAACGCTGCATGTTATGGTGACACTAGTCTTTCCTGTGGCTAGAGGGATATCATCTTCCAGGGGCTGCCAGTTCAAAATCAAAATCAGCCTCTTAAACAACTAATTTTATAAAAATATCACTAACTTCTCTCAGCAACTCCCTCTGCCTATAGACTGGAAGAAATCAGAGCACACAGGTGTTTCTAAAGGGGAGAGGACTTCTGAAGGTGTTTGGTGAGAAGGGAAGAAAAGACTCCCTTTCTTTTTTGAGGAAAAAGTTTGATGGTGATTAAAAGAACTGAACTGGCAGCACCTGGCAGGCGGACATTATCATACTCAGAGATGGGAACATACACATTTCTCCCAAGCACATACACTGCATCCCCTCTCACAAACAGTATCCTTATCCCATTAAATCATGTCCCCTTTTACTCCATTTCATGCAATATATGCTCCACATTACTATATAAAATACTAAGGCTATGTCTACACTGGTGGGTTCTTGCGCCAGAAATATGCAAATGAGGCTAAGTGTGGAATATCGCTGAGTCTCATTTGCATACCTAATGAGCCACCATTTTTGCAGAAGAGGCTCTTGCGCCAGAAGGAGCGTCTACACTGCCCCTTCTTGTGCAAGAAAAACCCTCTTATGCAATGCCGTTATTCCTGAAAATAATCAGCTTAGCGACATTGCGCAAGAGGGTTTTTCTTGCGCAAGGGGCAGTGTAGACGCTCCTTCTGGCGCAAGAGTCTCTTCCGCAAGAATGGCGGCTCATTAGGTATGCAAATGAGGCTTGGCGATATTCCACACTTAGCCTCATTTGCATATTTCTGGCACAAGAACCCGCCAGTGTAGACATAGCCCCCAAGAACACAAGGATGATAAGGCCATTGCAGCAAAATTAAATTAATTTTTTGCATGTCTTCATAGCTAAGGATGTGAGGGAGATTCCCAAAGCCACAAATCTGAGGAACTGTCCCAGATTGAAGTATTATTAGAGGAGGTTTTGAAACTAGGGATGTTAGGGTATGTCTACACTAGCCCCCTAGTTCAAACTAGGGAGGCTAAAGTAGGCATTCGAAGTTGCAGGAGGAATAACAGGTAGTTCGAACTAGAGCTTTAATTCGAACTACTGGGTCCCTGCTGCGGGCAGTTAGTCCGGACTTGTAAATTTCAAAAATGGCGACCGGACGGGAACATGCAAATAAAGCCCGGGATATTTAAATCCCGGGCTTCATTTGCCAGGCCGAATGCCTACATTAGACTCCCTAGCTCAAACTAGGGGGCTAGAGTAGACATACCCTTAAAGACTAGTCAACTATCCAATATAACCAAATGCTTATCAGATAGTCAACAGGATAGTCAACTAGTCGCTCCCCCCATTGCTGCCTCTATCAGCTAGGTGGTCAAGAAGCATGTGAACATGGAGGATCCAGTGGACATAGTATACTTCGATTTCCAGAAAGACTTTAACAAGGTTCTTCCTCAAAGGCTCTTAAGCAAAGTAAACTCTCGAGATAAGAGGGAAGGTCCTTGCATGGACTGGTAACTGGTTAAAAGACCGGATACAACGAGAATGAATAACTGGTCCATTTTCAGAATGGAAAGAGGTAACTACTGGTGTCCCCCAGGGGTCCATACTGGGACCAATCCTATTCAACACATTTATAAGTGATCTGGAGAAAGGGGTTAACAATGAGGGGTAAAATTTGCAAAACTGCTCAAGATAGCTAAGTCCAAAGTAAAATGCAGGACAATGTAGCACTTTAAAGACTAACAAGATGGTTTATTAGATGATGAGCTTTCGTGGGCCAGACCCACTTCCTCAGATCAAATAGTGGAAGAAAATAGTCACAACCATATACAGGCAGTCCCCGAGTTACGCGGATCCGACTTATGTCGGATCCGCAGTTACGAACGGGGATTTCTCGCCCCGGAGGACTGGAGCGGCGGGATGCCTGGTCCCGCCGCCCGCCTCCTCCGGGGCGAGAAAAGCTGCTCCCCGTCTCCCTGGTCTGCTGTAGGAGCCAGCAGACCAGGGAGACGCTGAGCAAAGCCGCGGAGGACCCGGCCGAACCCGCGGCCGCTTCCAGCTGATCTGGAAGCGGCCACGGGTCCGGCCCCGGGTCCTCCGCGGCTTTGCTGAGCGTCTCCCTGGTCTGCAGACCAGGGAGATGCTGAGCAAAGCGGCGGAGGACCCGGGCCGGACCCGCGGTGCTTCCTGCTGATCTTCCAGCTGGAAGCACCGCAGGTCCGGCCCGGGTCCTCCGCCGCTTTGCTCAGCATCTCCCTGGTCTGCTGGGGGGGTACGCAGCTAGTGCTCCCCCCCAGCAGACCAGGGAGACGTGGAGCAAAGCCGGGGGCCTGTGGTAGAGCAGGTGGGGCGCTGCCGGTTGGTCCCGCAGCACCGCTCCTTGGCGCTACTGGACCAACTCGGCAGCACCCCAGCTGCTCTGCCCCAGGCGTCCTGATTCAGCCGCTGCTGATCAGTTTCAGCAGTGGCTGAATCAGGACACCTGGGGCAGAGCAGCTGGGGTGCTGCTGGGTTGGTCCAGTAGCTCCGAGGAGCGGCCACGCTACTGGACCAACCCAGCAGCACCCGAGCTGCTCTGCCCCAGGCGTCCCCAAGTCAGCCGCTGCTGAAACTGACCAGCGGCTGACTACAGGAAGCCCGAGGCAGAGTTGCTCTGCCCTGGGCTTCCTGGAATCAGCTGCTGATCAGTTTCAGCAGCAGCTGACTTGGGGACGCCTGGGGTTCTTAAGTTGAATCTGTATGTAAGCGGAACTGGTGTCCAGATTCAGCCGCTGTTGAAACTGATCAGTTTTAGCAGCGGCTGAATCTGGATGCCAGTTCCGACTTACATACAGATTCAACTTAAGAACAAACCTACAGTCCCTATCTTGTACGTAACCCGGAGACTGCCTGTATACCAAAGGATACAATTAAAAAAAATGAACACATATGAAAAGGACAAATCACATTTCAGAACAGGAGGGGAATGCAGGGGGGGGGGAAGGAAGGAAGGAAAGTGTCTGTGAATTGATGATATTAGAGGTGGGGAGAGTGGGATGTTTGTGAGTTAATGGTATTAGAGGTGATAATTGGGGAAGCTATCTTGGTAATGGGTAAGATAGCTTGAGTGTTTGTTCATTCCTTTTTGGAGAGTGTCGAATTTTAACATGAATGACAGTCCAAAGTAGACTGTGAAGAAATTCAAAAGAATCTCACAAAACTAGGTGACTGGGTAATAAGATAAATGCAAATAAATGCATATAGGAAAATATAATCTCAACTATCCCTATAAAATGATGGGGATTAAATTAGTTTTTACTAATCAAGAAAGAGATCTTGGAGTCATTTTAAGTAGTTCTCTGAAACAATTATTCAATGTGCGGCGATAGTAAAAAAAGCAAGCAGAATGTTGGGAATTATTAAGAATGTGATAGAGAATAAGACAGAGAATATTTCATTGCCTCTATATAACTCATGGTACGCCCACATCTTGAATACTGTGTGCAGATGCAGTCACCTCATCTCAAAAAATAACTTGGCAATGCAAAAGTTCAGAAAAGGACATCAAATATGATTAGAAGTATGGAATGACCACCATATGAGGAGAGATTAATAAGAGTAGGACTTTTCAGCTTGGAAAAGAGATGACTAAAGTGGAATATGATAGAGATCTATAAAATCATGACTGGTGAAGAAAGTGAATAAAGAAGAGTTATTTACTCCTTATAACATAAAAACTAGGGGTCACCAAATTAAATTAATAGGTAGCAGGTTTAAAATAAATAAAAGGAAGTACTTCTTCACAAAATGCACAGTCAACTTGTGAAATTCCTTGCCAGAGCATCATGTTGTGAAGACCAAGATTAGAACAGGGTACAAAAAGAGGCTATATCCACCAGTGCTATTAGTCAGGATGGACACAGAGCTGGGCTGAGTCATTTTGGCACCCTGGCCCAGGCGCACAGCACATGCGCAGGCCTGCCCCCGGGGCATACGGTGCATGCGCTGCCCGCTTCGGGCGCTGGCGCGCAGCCCAGGGCCTGCTCCCCCTAGGGAGCACGGGCCCACCTCCAGTGCGCACAGCGCATGCGCTGCCTGGCTCGGCCGCTGGCACGTAGCCCAGGGCCCGCCCCCGGGGCGCACAGCGCAAGTGCAGCCCAGCCCGGCCCCTGCTGCTGGTGCGCAGTGCCTGGCTGTGCAGGGCCCCACGGCCATGGGGGGAACGGCGCTGCTGGCCGGCACCACAGGGATGGGGGGGGGGGCCGCACTGCGGGAGCCGAGCACGCAGCGCCTGATGGCAGCTATAAAGGATGCTGCATGCCCCTTACAGCTGCCATCAGGCGCCCCCCATCCTGCTTCAAAGACTTTTTAAGACTTCACTTCGAAGAGAATCCTCTGAACTGTCATTCATGCTTAAATTCGACATTTTACACTCAAATTTGAATAAAGACGCTAATTATCTTACCCATTACAAAGATAGTTTCCCCAATTATCACCTCTAATATCATTAGCTCCATCCCCCTTCTGTTCTGAAATTTGATTTGTCCTTTTCATATGTGTTCATTTTTTTTAATTGTATCCTTTGGTATATATGGATGTGACAATTTTCTTCCACTATTTGATCTGAGGAAGTGGGTCTGGCCCATGAAAGCTCATCACCTATTAAACCATCTTGTTAGTCTTTAAAGTGCTACACAGTTCTGTTTTTTGATAAGGGAAGGCATTCAGTCCCGGTTTGCACCGGATCCAGGAGATACCCTGTTGCAGCCCTGCATTTTAAATGTAGTAAGAGTCGGGCTTACTGAGTCCTGGCTCATGCCGGGTCCAGCAGCCCCTGTCTGCAAGGGGTCCCAGCTGACAGGGGGTGGTGGCAAAGCAGCCTGTGTTCGTGGCCAGCCCTGGCCGCTGCAGACAGGGGCTGATTCACGGCAGCAGTCCCTGTCCACAGCAGCCCAGGGTGGCCGCAAACACAGGCTGCTACAGCAGCAGCCCGTCTGCGGAGGTTGGGGCTGGCTGTGAACAGAGCCCACTGGACCCCCTGCAGACAGGGGCTGCTCCACAGGATGTGGAGCAGAGGCAGTTTAGTATCAGCCTTCTCCTCCCTTCCCAACCCCTGCTGCTGATACTGTTAGAGGCAGCAGGGTGCAGGGATGGGGGCAGACAGCACCACGGAGACAGTGTTGGGGGGAAACCGGCTCCTTCTTCCCCCCACTGTCTGATACAGAGACACCAAAGGGGGGGGGGGGGAAATACAAGTAGTCGACTACTCCAGGGGTTCCCAACCTGTGGACCGTGATGGAACTGCAGGGGATCCGTGGAAATTTTAAAGGTAAGGATCAGGACCACTGTAGTGAGCCCCATCCTTTCTTTCTTTTCTTTCTCCCCCAGGGAGGAGGGGGGGTGTCCATGACATTTTAATAGATTGAAAATGGGTCCGTATGTTCAAAAAGACTGGGAACCAATGGACTGCTCAGCTACTTATGTCCCTATCACAGACCACATTACCGTGGACTGACACTTACACTAGTTGTGAGACAGCTAATTCTTTAGGCAAGTTCAAAGCCACAGCAGTTAGTCTGCCATGAAGTGAGACAGATGTCAGTATGACGGCACTCATTAGCATCTTCTAGCACTATTCCAATTCTTTCCTTCTACTCTTTGCACAGTGATTCAGCTAAAAAGTCTTCTATCTGACCCCACTGGAGGGAAGAGCAGTGTTCAGTATCTCTCAGGACTATGTGATAAGTGCCTGAAGGTCTCATCCCTGATTAATTCACTGGCATTAGATTCCTTGTGAGATACTGGTCAAAAAAATCCCACTTCTTTGTGGAAATACTGTATGTGTTAGAGAGAGTCAAGTTGATGGTCATGACTTGGTCCATCACTTGCAAATGGTTCTCTTGAAGATACCAGAGGCTACCACCATAAGCCACAGTGCTGAGTCCTACACTCCAACTACTGCAACATCAAGTCAGCCAGAATTAAGAATACTGGAGCATACCTAAGGTGAAGCTGACACAAGTGGCTGAATGCGGTCATCATGGAAGTAAAAAACATGAGCTGGGCCACCGTTTCCTGCTGCTCCACTTGGCTGCAAAGCGCAAAACGCAGCCAATGGGAGCTGCAAGGCTCTGTGGCTGCGGCGCCAGTAAATAAACAAACCGGGGCGCGGTCAGTTAATGTGTTTCTCAAAGTGGTTTCGTGGAACACTTTGAGAAACACTGAAGTAGACAGTGCTCCTTCTAGTGCTTTATGTTTCAATACTCCTCTTACCCCATCTTTCTCTTTTTCAAGAAACCAGCATATGAAAATAAGATTTTTTTCCTTCAGATCTGTTCAGTTTCTGCCACATACTCCCTTCGCTTCTTTTCAGAAAACCCCATTTGCAATATCAGAATTTGGTTGCTGTGGAAGTGGTTTTGATGTTTCAGACAAAGGAATCTGACTCCAGCAAGAAGAGCTGAACTTTTGAGGGAAAATGATCCCATGTCCATGAAGATGTTCAAAGTATGTGAATTTAAAATAGTAAGCCATACAAAATATATGGTTCACTGACAAGACTTTCTCCAGTTAAGCAAAAGGGACCATTATATCAATACATCCTCATTATCTGAATCACTAGACATATTGAAATAGTAAAATACCAGAAGAACCACCCATCTTTTATAACAGTATTACAAAAAACAACTCTGCCTTGCCAGAATATGTTTTATAGATTTTTAAATGTGTTTGCCTTTAACAGGAGTTTTCTTGGTTATTTTTTATTCTGCTCATAGGGAAGTGGGAATTTCCAGACTTTATAGGGTCTCTTCATTTTTAAATCCCTGTAACATATTATACCAAATTTTAGAGACAATTGAGATTTAGATTCCTACTTCCATTCCCCCACTGTTTTCTTCCTACATGACGCAAGAGTTATTTTGAATATCAAATTATCAAAAACTTAATTGGGGGTATTTGCTATTGGAAGGGGTAAGGTTGGGTCTCCACATCACTGATAGTATATAAGAGATGCCTCATTTCTATGTAATTACAAAAGTTTAGGTGCATTATACAAAGCATTTGAGATAGGCTTGTGGCAGAAGGTGAAGAGTAAACAAAGTGTATGTGACTGGACCAGAATTGTTGGATGCTGAAAGTATTCTTGGCTTGTCTGGTAAGTGCCCTGTACTTATGCCTGATCTGAAGGACCATTTAGATATACAATAAAACTCAGGAATCTCCAAGGACAGAAACTAATATTATGCCCCAATGAATTCCAGTTTTGTTGCAACATACAGGAGGGTTTTGTAGCTCTCACGACTCCTGAAACATCATACAAAAACAAATATATTTTGATTTTCCATTTGCCTTACCCTCCTCAACTCCCACAAGAAACCCCAAACCCAACAACTTCAAATTCAACTGATTTTAATATCTGCTACATGAAGAACTGCAAGAGCTAGAAACAATGCAATGTTGAAGCCACTAATCTCAAATTTCAAAAAGCATTCATTCCTTGTAAGGTCTTCTAAGATCACGCTGGAGCTGAAGTAGGATAGGGAGCAAAACAGTAATGACCCGATTTTAAAATATCAGTATTACCTACTATCCTAGGAGTATAGCCTACACATAGATCAGAGTCCCATATTGTTGTGAAGGCCAAGACTATAACAGGCTACAAAAAAAAGCTAGATAAATTCATGGACGATAGGTCTATTAATGACTATTAGTCGGGATGGACAGGCATGATGTCCCTAGCCTCTGTTTGTTAGAAGCTGGGAATGGGCAACAGGAGAGGGATCATCATAGGCAACTACTAGTAACAACACGGGCTGCTACTAGTTCCAGATTCAAAAGGATCTACAAACAGCCCAATTAAGTTAACTAGGCTTAATTTTTAAGATACTAAATCCTTTGCTGAAATAGGCCATTACTATTTCTCTTGAAGATCTAGGTGCATGCGTCTCCAACGATTCAGCAGTGTTTGAGAGAAGAGGTAGCCACAGCTGACACACAAATACTGAACTTTTAAAGAAAAGTTTATGAAAAAAATTAGACACGGCCTTAAAAAATGTGGGCTTTTTGTTTAAAAATTACCAATGCTGCAGTATTTGCTAAGATTCTGACAGCTTAGCTGGGGTCTTTCCCTCTCATGCACCTCCACCTGTGAAAGAGGTGCTGTAGTTCAAATGAAGCCCTCAATGAGTTTGCACAGGTATTAGCCAAGTGTAAGGTCCAGAATTCCATACTCACCAGGGCAGAAAAGAACCCTGCATCTCAAATGATTTCATGGCCACAGACAGACAGATCGATCCAAACTTTGTGTATATCAGGGTGGGCAGAAAACATGTAGCATCCCTGAAAGAGTCATATTTCCCAAAGACAACGCTTGTAACACAGCACACTGGCCCATGATGCAGCCAGCCAATCCACCAATGGGGGAGTGGGAAACACAGGGTGGGGGGAATTGCTCTTTCCAGATGGTGGCTCTGCTTCACAACTTTTATGATAAAAATTCATTCATTCTGGAGATCAAGGAGCTGTCTTGCTCTGCTAACATTTCTGAAAAGAGGTAGTCACCCCCAGGAATTAGCTAGCATTGTATGTCAAGAAAAGAGTGGATTTCCTTAAGGCCTAAGTCTTTTTCTTCAGGGCTAAAGATAAGTGGGAAAATATGGGTGATGATGTTGGCAGCTAGAGGGGCTCTCATAAAAAGGAAAAAAAATCTGCTCAGTTCCCCTTTGCCATGAACTGGGGGCTCTCCAGAGAATTCAGGCATCTCCTGCCTATGGCACTCTCTTGCTCTCAGACAGCTCCTTGCATGTGCTCCCTGATTACTTGCCTTCCTCAGAGAGGGGGAAATTCCCTTACCTCAAATGCTTTTATCCTCCTGCCCAGCTGCAGCCTGCCTCCTTTCCTCACAGCAGCCTGTGAATATGAAATAAGACACCTGGCAACCTTCCTTTTCTTAGAAAGGAGTAGTCCTGTGGCACCTTAGAGACTGACTAACAAATATATTAGATCATGAGCTTTCCTGGGTAAAACCCACTTCATCAGGTGAGTTGGAGTGGAAAATACAGAATCTAAGGAATAAATATAACAGCAAGTTACCTGTCAATTGTAGGACCCGTGTTAATGAAGCTAATTAAGTAGGCTGGATGTGTGCTGCTTTTGCTGTTATACTTATACCTTGGA
This sequence comes from Pelodiscus sinensis, assembly GCF_052426305.1. Lineage (NCBI taxonomy): Eukaryota > Metazoa > Chordata > Testudines > Trionychidae > Pelodiscus > Pelodiscus sinensis. Next base: position 90,234,749 of record NC_143052.1, on the reverse strand, counting down.
TTCTGTATTTTCCACTCCAATTCATCTAATGAAGTGGTTTTACCCATGCAAGCTCATGATATTATATTTTTGTTAGTCTCTAAGGTGCCAAAGGGCTACTTGTTTTAAAGATAAAGACTAACACAGCTACCCCTCTGTTCCTTTTCTTAGGAAAGGGATTGGATCATTTGACTTTCCAGTATGGGACGGAGGTAACCCCTGGGTACAACATTGAGGAATATCTCTAAGCATGTTGAAGGAAATTCAGAGAAAAGCAAAAAAGTGGTGGAAGTCTCATAACTTCAGTAATTTGAAACAGGTTTGCACAATGCCCAGAGGAACATACAGGAGAGACCAATCCTGCATTACCCAGAAGCAAGGACAAGATTTAAGTATTTTCTATATAAAATCTTTGCTAATCCTCAACTATTCTCTTCCCTCAAATCACATTATGGGTCCACACACAGATTACAGCAGATGCAGTAGTCAGTCCCACCTAACTTTTGCCACACATTTGTCTTCTGTTGCTGATGAAAAATAGCAGAAATGTGGGAGCTGTGGATTTCCTAGGGGAGTGACAGGTAATTTGACTTCAATTCTCAGAGGGGTGAAGTAGGATTTCAGTCTCCACTTCTTAAGCTAATAACTGGTCATGGCTCAGAGGAACCAACACAACACTTAAATAGCAAAAGTGTTATTAAAAACCTAACAAATCTTCACAACTCCCCCTGAGGGGCCGGTAACACCATTTAAAAGCCAGGGGAATGAACAGAGATTAAAAGACATAAGGGGGGTTATATGTGCATCCCAGAGGGGGACAGCGAAGAAGAAATTTAGTTACACAGAGGGGTTAGTGCAATAGGTTTTCATCACTGAAGACCTGGATTCAAATCCCATCTCTAGCACAGAGATTCTCAAACTGTGATCTACAGAGCTCTTCCTAGATGTCTGCAGAATTAGAGATTTTCAGAACCATGCAGTGGGTGCATCTCTGCTGATAAAAGAGTTTTCTGTTTAGACGGCAAGAATGCTGCACAATTAATTAAGTGCCAGGGGGAGCTGTTCATCAAGATTGAGATGTATTGGCAGAGGTGAATGAGGGTCCTGCTCTAAAAATGTGTGGGGTGCTGTAGGTCATCAGGACTGAAATGCCCTTAGGACCAGAAAAGGGAACAGCAAGGCTGCTGCAGACTGTCAAGATGAGATGAACACAGCGCTGCCAATCATGGTCTAGGAATGGAATCGCAGAAATGCTGCTGGTCATCAGGATGAGGTACACTGGCAAAGCTGTGGTAGACAAGAGCTCGCACAGCACCTTCATGCACCTTCTGTCTTCAGCCCTTCGTTTTAAAAATAGAACAAAACCACTACATCACTGTCAATAAGAATCCACTTGAATGCGAGTCAGTGCAGGGTCATTTTTAGCAAGACACCCTTCTCTTCTGATTTTCTTAGAAGTCCCTTTTCCCTTGAGTGTGTATTTAACAAATACAAGAAACAACGCAATGTCGTACAGCTTTTCACTGTCACTCTCTCCCCATCCTTCCTCCTCCAGACACACAGACTAACACAAAATGACGGCTTCCTGAACAGACTGAATGAGCAAAGACCTCTCTCCATTTCTTAATTGTCTGCATTCTGCTCTCTCGCTCCAGTCATATTATATCACAAAACTCAAAGCAGCCCACCCACTGCCCCTTCTTTGTCCAAAATCTCAAATGAATGGCAAATTGGACACAGAAAAAAACTGCTAAAGGGAGCCGCAAGTTAACCAGCCCCCCCCCCCCCCCGCCACTGTCTTTCTGAGGCAGTTCTTTGCTGATGCACCTACGTGCTATTTTGCTGTCATCAGTTAAAAAGATGGAAATATTTAAAAGGAGAAAAAAATGTCTCGCAGCTCTTGAGAATGTGACCCTGAGGCCCTGCCCGTCTCCCTCCTTATGCATACACCCACCACAGTCAAATACCAACACCTCCCCCTTTCTTCTCCGGTACCACTCTGAACCTGCAAAGCACACGCACACAACAACCAAAAAAAAAAAATCACCACCACCAGAGTCACAAACCCAATAACCCATTTATGTCGGTTTCAAAGCTGAAGACAGAATGCAGAGAACAGCCAGCAGCTGGGGCCTTTGAAATGGACAAGAAAGAGGCTCGCTGTGACCAGCCAAATAGGACTCCAGCTGCGTTCCTCTGAGAAACGGTATTAAGCGATTTCCCTGCCCCTACCCTGCATCCCTCACTGCCTCCCTCCCCACACACACCATCAGAGAATGCACCGTACAGCCAGAGCGTCACTGGGTGGCACACACACGCGTGTGGTCTGCAAGATCTGGCCTCTGCAGGGCAATTTTATACTCTAAACTTTCAAGAAGAAGAGAAATAAAGCCAATTTACTGTACCTTTCTGGCATGATTCTCAGCTTTCCCTGCTGCTTCTCCCCACCCCCTTCCGATTTATCTCAGCTACTGGTTTTATAAACCAAGAGGGTGGGAGTAAAGGGGGGGGAGGCTTTTTTCTCTTCTCTCAGCCCCGTCCGCACCTTCTGCCTGAGCCTGCAAGTGAAGTCACAAGGCTGATTCTGTGACATCACATGGAGTCTACAAACACTGGATTGTGACTTCACTGCAGGCTAAAACAGGGAGGAATATGAGAGGGGAGGAGAAAAGGCTGTTATTCATTACACATATCTGCTATAGTAACAATGGGAACAAATGAAATGGCTGGCCATGGAAATCACTTGTATCAAATGAGCTCTCTTCTTCTTTGTAAAATAAAATTTGCTCCACAATGAAAATATCTTTTTAAAGTGGTCTGAGTAGGGAGAGAGAAACTGGGTATAGTAAGTGCTTGAACAAAACATGATCTTTCTGTGCCCTGTACCCATCCTGGAAACCCTTTTAGGACTGAGCTGGATTGACAGAACTGCTTGTGGGGTACCAAGTCTGGATTAGGATGAAGTACTACTGCTCAAAATCAAGGTGCAACAGGGGTAATGAAAGCTCAGGGCGGAATTAGGAGGGAGGAATTCTGGGGAAAAACATAACCTTGTAAGAGCAGGGGACTGAGGTGTAATGGAAGAGCAGGAAGATTTCTAGGAATAGTCTAACAGAGGCTCTGATAGTTTAGGATTGAAAATATAATGGCAAAGATGAAGGATTGGGCTAAAGCTCCAGGCTGGGATAATATTAATTACCATGTTTGCTTCTTCCAACTGAGGAATTTACTCACTTTATTCTTTTTAAGTATAATACAAAGGGTGCTGCAGATTAGGACTGTGATGCATCCATGCAGTCTGTGGGTTAGGCCTAGGAGAAGTCATTAGGAGGGCTAGAAGAGGCTCTTTCTTATTCCCTGCTTAAAGGGTATATGGAAGGGGTGTGCAACAAGGATGAAAAAGGGCAAGCAGCTTTAGCATATCCTCTTTTATAAAAATCATATTCATGAGCTACCCAAGCACCACCAAAACTAACTGGGAAATGGAAGCAGGAGCATGGAAATGTTCAAGAGCTGATTGCCAATTGACGGGGGGGAGGGGGGATGGACACGACTCCAAGATTTCGGAGTTTATGAATGGGATTGCCATTCCACAATATAAAAAGTCCCAGCCCCCAGTCTCTCCCAGTGCCAGCCCTAACCCTTAGAGCCCCCCACCCCTCCATTACCCCCCAGTGCCAGCCACTGACCTCAGACTCCCCTGCACCCAATCCCCAAGCACCAGCCTCGCTCCCTCAGAGCCCCCCAGTGCCAGTCCCCTATCCCAAATGCCTCAGTGCCAGTCCCCCACCCTTAGAGCCCCCCACCACCAGACCCTCAATGTCAGTCTCTTGTTTCCAGAGCCTCACTGCACCCAATTCCCCCCAGAGGCCCTCCCAAGTACCAGCACCCAGTCCCCAATATTAGCCCCATCCCCAATGTCCTGCCACTGCCAGCCCTGCTCCCCAGCCTCATCCCTAGAGCCCTCCACCTCTTAGAACTCCCCAGCACTAGTCCCGCCCCAAGCCCCCCGTATTAGTTTTTGCTCCCAAAGCCCCCAGTGCCAGACCCCCACCTCTTAGAGCCTCCCATCTCCAGAGTCCCCCAGCACTAGCCTCGCCCCCGGAGCCCACAGTGCCTGCCCGACCCCACTCACCTAGCCCTATGCTGCCTCCCAGCCACCAGATGAGCGCTGCTGCCCAGGTGCACCTGCTCTAATGTTGCTGGGCTGGGCTCCGTGCTGCCCTCCCACAGCACAGCGAGCTGCTCTTCCATGGCTAGGAGGAGACCCCACCCCTGCCCGGTGCTGACTGACTGAGAGGCAGGGCAGAACATGCCTCTCCCAACAGCCGCATTGGGAGAGGAGGCGCTGGGCAGTGTATCCCAGCTCCAGCGTCCAGAGCTACCACAGTCCATCAGCCAGTGGTTCACAGACCAGTGGTTGGAAACCACTGCCATAGAACATCCATGGATAGAAATTCCATGCTTGAACAATAAAAGAATAGCAGCTGGAATATTCAATTGACTTGATGGTGACAATGAACATGTTTTTACTACAAAAGGCGGAAAACACAATAATGAAGGGGAATTTCAACTATCCTCATATTGACTAGATACAAATAACCTAAGGAAAGGATGCAGTGACAGCATTTCTAGACTGCTTCTTGTAAGGAGAAAGGCAATTCTGGATTTCGTCCTAAATGGAATGAAGGTGCTGGTCCATGAGGAGCCACTTGGTGACAGTGACTATAAAGTAATTAGATTTAACATCCATGCCAAGGGGAAAATATCAAAGAAAACCCACCAGAGCAGCATTTAACTTCAAGAAGGGGGAACTACAAAAAATTCAGAAGCTAGTTAAACAGAAATTAATAGGAACAGACAAAAGAGCGAAATGCATGCAAACTGCAGGGAGAGTATTTAAAAACAGATAATACAGACTCAAACTAAATGTATACCTATAAAAACAGCATGAAAACAAAATAAATGCCACGATGGCTCAACAGCAGAGGAAAAGGAGATGGTCAAAGGCAAAAAGACATTCTTTTAAAATTGCATGTAAAATCCTAGTGAGGAAAATAGAAAAAAGCATAAATTTTAGCATGTCAAGTGTAAAGGGGTAAAAGTAAAATAAGGCAAGCCAAAATAAGAATCTGAAGAGCAACAAGCTTAGGATACAAAAACTAAAAGCAAAAAAACCTCAACAAAAAACCCCACCAAAGTTAAGTAAAATAGAAGCCCCAGTCAGTAGTAAAAACCCCACCAAAGTTAAGTAAAATAGAAGCCCCAGTCAGCCCCACTGACAATCAAGATACTAAAGGAGAGGCTAAACAAGGCCAATATCAAGAGAGCCCTGCATAGATACAATTTTTTTAATCCACATCTGATCCACAATCCGCAGACCTGATCCACCAATATAAAGAAGATAGCCAATATGAAGCAGATAGCTGCGGATTTGCAGATTTCTATAAACGAATGATTTGCATGGACAAAGGGGAGATCACCACTCATTCTTTTTAGGTGACAAAACTGAGGAACTGTCCCACATTGAGCTGTCAGTAGAGAAAGTTCTGGAACAAATTCATAAATTAAACAGTAATGAGTTACCAGGAGCGCATGGTATTCACCCGTGTTCCTTCAGAATTCAAATATGTAATTCTAAAACTACTAACTGTAGTACGTATCCTAACACTTAAAACAGTCTCTGTATCAGATGACTGTCGGCTAGCTAATGTGATGCTGATTTTTTTTTAAAGCTGCAGAGGCAATCATGGTAATTATATGTGAATAAGGCTAACTTCAATACCAAGAAAACTGTTGAAACTACAGTAAAGAATAGCATAATCAGACACATAGATAAACACAATATATTGGGGAAGAATCAACATGTTTTTTTAAAAAGGGAAATCATACCTCACCTATCTATTAGAATTCTCTAAAGGTGTCAATAAGCACGTGGACAAGAGTGAGCCGGCTGATACAGTACACTTCAATTCTCAGAAAGCATTTGAAAAGGTCCCTTAGTAAAAGCTCTTAAGCAAAGTTAGCAGTCAAGGTATAAAAGGAAGGTCCTGTCATGGATCAGTAACTGGTTAAAGATGGGGGGAGTGGAAAGAGTAGGAATAAAAGATAATTTTTCAAATCTGAGGAAGGTAGATACAGAGAGGGGTCCCCAAGGATCTGTACTGATACCTGTGCTACACAGCATATTCAAAAGTGATCTGGAAAAATGGAGAAACAGTGGGGTGGCAAAATTTGCTAATAATAGAAAATTACTCAAAATAGTTAAGTCCAAAGCAGGTACAAAGGCAGCAAAGTGGCACATGAAATTCAGTGTTGATAAGTGAAATGTAATGTATATTGGAAATACATAATCCAAACTGTATATACAAAATTATGAAGTCTAATTAGCTGTTACCACTTTAAAAAGAGATCGTAGAGTTATTGGGGATAGTTCTCTGAAAACATCAGCACAAATGTGCAGTGGCAGTCAAAAAGCAAACAGAATGTTAGGAATCATTAGGAAAGAGATAGATAACACAGAAAATATAATGTAATATAATATAAGTCCATGGTACACCCACAACTGCAAAGATTGTAATTCTGGTCATCCCATCTCAAAAAAGATATATTGGAAAAGGTACAGATAAGGGCAACAGAAATTATACAGGAATGTAGGTTACTTTCCTTATGAGAAGAGATTAAAAAGACTGAGATTTTTCAGATTGGAAAAGAGATGATAGAGATCTATAAAATCTTTAATAGTGTAGAGAAAATGAAAGAGGAAGTGTTATTTACCTTCTTCATATAACACGAGAACCAGGAATCATCTAATGAAATTAATAATCCGCAGGTTTAAAACAAACAAAAGGAAGTCTAGTTCACATAATGCACAGCCAGCCTGTGGAACTCATTGCCAGGGGATGTTGTAAAGGCCAAAAGCATAACTGGGTTCAAAACAGAATTAGCTATCTTCATAGAGGATATTGATAGATGATAGAGCCATCAATGGTTATTAGCTATGATGATCAGGTATGCAACCCCATTTTCTGGGTGACCCACTCCTTTAATCGATGAAAGCTGGAAGTGAATAACAGGGGCTGGATCACTCAATAACTGTCCCGTTCTTTAATTCCTTCTGCCGCATCCAGCATTGGCCACTGTCATAATACAGGATACTGGGCCAGAAGGACTATTGATCTGACCTAGTATGACCTTATGTTCTTATACAGACAACTGTGCACTCCCACAGATATGCTATACTTTTTATGTGGTCTGCATTCCCCTTGTAAACATGATCACATTTCTTCTAACAGGATAGGAGAAGCCTTAACGTTGTCCCGATGGTTCACTGTCAGTCCATCCTCCACAGATATGCAGCCAATGTTAGGATGGCAACATGGCAGCTATTCTGTGACAATGATGCTACCCAACAGTATTAAGTGGAGAAGCAAGGAGGGAAACAACAAAACAAAAACTCAAACAGAAATGAGAACAGAGGAGCTTTAGTTTGGCCCAAAACATAATGAGCGGATTTGGAATTTGACCAGGATACAGGGGCTAAAGCTCCTCTACCCTTATGCAAAGTGCAATGGAGCTAGTAGGATTCTGAGTAGTCCGGGTACATCTCATCCAAAAGAGAGAGAGCAAGGAATCAATGGGCTTCTTTTCTCACACTGTGATTGTTTTGTTGATGTGGAAAGGTAATTAAAAAAAAGTTCCAATTCTGAATGAGACCCAGAATTCCCAGAGCCCGAAGGCTGCTGCTTAGAGGCAGATTAATCACACTGAATTCTCCATCTAGATGTTGCACGCACTCCAAACTCCCACCGCTAATAGCTCTAATATTCTCCTCAGCATGTGCATGCTGCTGGTGTTATGTTCCAGGAATATTAATTCCACAGTTCTCTCACTAGCGCATGTTCCCTGAAGGCTTATTGTTGGGCATTGGGAGATTATGAATACGATGAAAAGAGGGAAAGAGAAAATATAGCTGGGGGCATGAGTGCAAAGGAACTTGCTGAAAGTCTTCCTAGACAACCAATGAACATTTCCCAGTAATGCCAGCAGCAAAAGCAATCAAATAAAGCCACCTGGACACCCAATCATTTAAACAAAAAGTAGCCAACTGCAGAGGAAGACTTCCTATTCCTAGTTTTAGTATCACTGTATGGTAAGGGACATCATCATCATGTCCAGTCTACTGCTACTGGAGGCAACCCTATAGTTCTCTCATTCATAAATTTATCAAACTCCACCTTAAAACCTGTTAGATTTGTTGCCTCATTACTCCCATTGGAAGGCTGTTCCAGAACTTCACTCCTCTTCTGGTTGGAAATCAACTTCTAATTTCCAGCCTAAATTTCCTCATCTCCAGTTTACATCGATCTGTTCTTGTGCCCAACATTGTCCTTTCGCTTTGATAGCTCTTCACCCATCCTAATGTTTATCTTCCCTATTTATTTAGAGAGAGCAACAATGTTCCCTCTGTTTTCTTTCCATCCGTGTCCATAATAAATGTTATGTGCACCGAGGCATGTGGTGATGTTCAGCACCAGTAGAAACACATGCTGCCAGCTGGGGAAGGATGTGGGCGCTCTGCTAATCAGCTGGGCAGCATTTGAATCTCTCCTGGGTGGTCACCCAAGCACTCAGATTACAGGGAACACTAGAGAATGATCATATCCCCTCTTGCTGTGGGCAGCGCGTTATATGAACCCATTGTGCCCAGGAACCAGGAATACTTCTGACCCAGGGGCCCTACTCTGCCAAAGTTCAGGGCCTCGTCTCTCATCCAGCTCCACCTGCAGGAGAGAGTGCACATCCCCCAACCCATGCGCTCTCTTCCATGTGTACCCCAGCCCCACATAGTCCCCTGCACGCTCTCCCCTATGCATCCCTCACTTCCACCAGCCTCCCCGCAGTAATTTAAAACAGCCCAGGAGGACCAACAGCAGCACAGTGGGGCTACAGAAACTTCTGGCAGCTCACTCCACACCACTGTGGGCACGTATCCCTCTGGCTGTGAGGAGAGGGGGGTCCTCCATGCACTGCTCCTAGGACTCGGGAACAGCACATGACGACCTCTGCCCTGGGCCACAAGGACACAAGTGCTGGCAGTCACACCCTAAAAGCCTCTCTAACCCCACTGTGCTGCTGATAGTGGCAGTGAGGGTGAGAGGATCATTTTAAATTGACTGGGGCAGCTGGCAGGAATGAGGGACACACATGGGGGGTAGGGTTGCCAGGTGATTTAAAAAAAATACCGGACATACTTAATCTCAGATTGGGGGGGAGGGGAGAGGGAACCAGCCGGGAGAGGGTTGGGGGGAGCGGGGCTGGCTGGAGGAGATGTGGGGGGAACCAGCCGGCAGGAAGCAGGGGCTAGCCTGGAGGGGACTGGGGGGAGCGGGGCTGGCTGGGGGGCAACTGGCTGCCGGGAAGCAGGGTTGGCTGGGAAGGGGTTGGGGGGAGTGGGGCTGGCTAGGGGGCAACAGGCTGGCAGGGAGCAGGGCTGGCTTGGGCGCATGCAGATGCCGGGGTGCTGCCCGTCCCGCGCACAGTCCTGGCGGGGCACATTGGTGAGTCTGGCCCCGATGATTCAATCCCACCCTGGCCCCGCCCCCCTCCTCTCTACTGTGTAGTTGCGTACTGCCTGGTTGGTAGACAAGGTGATGCAGTGTGAGTGTGTCTACCAGCCAGACAGTAAGCAACTACATACTGATACTCATAATAATAATACAAAAAAACGTAATTAGAAGATACCGGACATATAAATGTCATATGTCATTTATATGTCCAGTATTTTCTCAATTTGTTTCCCAGACAGAAGGCTCCAATACTGGATTGTCCGGTTCAAAACTGGACACCTGGCAATCCTAATGAGGGGAGAAGGGGGGGAGTGCACAGGGTGACAGGAGGGCAGCAGCCCATAGAGATTCCCCCACAGAGGGGGATACCCTAGGTAAGTGCAGCACTCCTACCCCTCAATACCCCACTCTGTCCCAAAGCCTACACCCTCTATCCCCACTCCTTTCTACCCTCAATTCTCACACCCCCTCCTACACCCAAATTCCCTTCTAGAGCACTTCCTCCAGCACCCAAATCTGCTGCCCTAGCCCAGAACCTGCACCCAGCACCCAAACTCCCAGGGTATGTCTAGAATACATGTCTCTGTCACCAGAGGCATGTAAATTAGACTATCCGACATAGTCAGTGAAGCCGGAATTTAAATATCCCCCACTTCATTAAAATAAAAATGGCCACCGCGCCGTGCTGGCTCAGCTGATCATCGGCACAGCGTGGCAGTCAAGACACGGATCAGTCAACAGGGAATGCCTGTCAACCGCTCCCTTATGCCTCGTGAAACAAGGTTTACAGGAGCAGTCGACAAAGGCTTCCCCTGTCAACTGATCCACGTCTTGACTGCCGCGCTGTGCCGACGATCAGCTGAGCTGGCACGGTGCAGCTGCCATTTTTATTTTAATGAAGCTGGGGATATTTAAATCCCAACTTCAATGACTATGTCGGGTAGTCTAATTTACATGGCAACAGAGGCAGGTAATCTAGACATACTCCCAGAGCCCAACTCCTCACCCCTCCTGCACCCAAACTCCCTTCCAGAGCCTGCCCTGCACCCCAATTTCCCACTGCAGCCCAAAACCTGCACCCCAGACTCTCTCCTGCACCCAAACTCCTTCCTAAAGCCTGCACCCCCAATCTGCTGCCCCAACCCAGAGCCTGCACCCAGCACCGGACTCCCTCTCAGAGCCCACATCCCTCATCCACCCAAACTCTCCTAGACCCTTAGGAGCTGGGGGAGGGGGAGCTTGAGTGGGAGAGGAGTGTGGGCTCTGGGCATCCTGGCCACTACTGACATTTCTGCCACCTGCTCTCTGCCTTCATTCAGTTAGCTAAAAGTGCCAACTCTTTTAGTCTCCTCATTAGATGGGCTTGCTAGTTCCCCTGATCAGCCTAGTAGCTCTTCTCAGCATCGATTCCAGTTTGAATTAATCTTTCTTGAACATGGGTGACAAAAACTGAACAGGGTATTCCAGACAAGGTTTTATAAGTGCTTTGTACAGTGGCATTCATACAGGAAATACATCCTAGGATTCATGCCAATATCACATTGGCGAGTGACAAACTGTCATCCTACTGTTGGCTAAAAATATCCCACCGGGTCTTTGCTTTCCTCTGTCATTTTCAACTGATGAGCCCCCACTTTATAGATGAAATTCATGTTTTTAGTCCATAAATAAATGACCTTGTACTATTAAATTTCATCCTATTTCTAGTATCTTGGTCTCATAGAGGCACAGACAGGTGAAGAAACTTATCCAAGGACAAACAACACGTTAGTGGCAGACCCTGGAATAGAACCTATATCACTTGATTCACAACCCAATGTCCTACCCCTTAGACAACATTGCTTTTTGCTACCCTCTGCCCTCAAGTCTGCCAATATTTCTAATATAAGTTGTGAGATTTGTCAGGGACACATCTTTTAAGTCAACTGATATGCATTAATCATACTGATACTAAGTATTTACACTGCACTTCATCCATAGATCTCAAAGCACTTTAAAAGGGTGAGTAAGGATCCTTATCCTCATTCTACAGCTAGGAAGATGGAGCTCTGGATGGGTTCAGTGAGTCATCTTGTCCTTGACTTTGTCACAAAGATGATCACAAGCACATTTAGGAACAGAACCCAAATCTGGCTCTTATCTCAGATAGGGTATATCTACACTACAGCATTATTTCTAAATAGCTTATTTTGAAATAACGTGTCTAGACACAAAATGCATTTCGAAATAGCATTTTGCTATTTCAAAATAGCGTATTCACACTGATTGGACGCTGAATCGCATTTAAGGCCAGCTGAAACCGGTTCCAGCACGGCATCAGGTCAGGAGTTACTTTGTGTGGCTGCTGCCTGAGGATATCTGAGGCTTGTGCTTAAAGGGACCCCCCGGACAGCCGGTTCCCAGCTTTCCCTGCTTGCTTGCCAACCTCGCTGAGGGACAGCAAAGCATTTTTTTCTCTGCGTGCTTTGGTTGCTCTCATTCGAGACACCACAGCACTCAGCACCATGGAGCCAGAGCTGCCCCTGGGCACTCTGGTGCTCATTTTGGATGTCTTGCTGCAAGACTGGCAGCAATTGCTGGAGGCTGCCTTGCAACATGTGCTGCAGCCCTACCCCCTGGCCCTCTTCCGGACCCTCCTAGGGGATGAAGAGGAGCAGCAGCAGCGCCTGGATGCCAGCGTGCCCCGACACATCTGGCACCTGGACACCAGCAGCAACTGGTAGGACCACATCGTCCTGGAATGCTGGGGAGACCCACCATTCCCCTCCACAAGTGTGTGGCCATCGTCCTCTGGAAGCTCTCCACGCTGGATAGCTACCGATCCATGAGGAACAAGTTTGGTGTGGGGAGATCCACCGTTGGAGCAGTGCTCATGCAGGTATGGCAATCTCCAGCCACTGTGCCGAGGCGGGGGGGTGGGAGGGCTGCCCCAGGGAAAAGCGGGGGAGTTGGTGCAAGTCTCCTCCCTGGGGGGGTTAGTTCTGTCCCAGCCGCACTAAGGACTTCCCGCGGTGGCCAGGATTGCAGAGGGGGCTGCTCCTGGGGAAGAGAGCGCAGGGAGGTGGCGGGGGGAGGGAGTAGTCTCAGCCACCATGGCACCCCGTGACTCTCGGTTTTGTGTCCCCCTCTGCAGGTGGTCAAGGCCATCAACAGAGTGCTGCTCCACAGAGTCATCCGCCTTGCTGATGTGGACACGGTTATCAAGGGCTTTGGCAGGGGGCTAATCGACGGGATGCACATCCCCATCCATGCCCCAGACCACCAGGCCTCCCTGTACATAAACCGGAAGGGATACTTCTCGGTCATCCTGCAGGCTGTGTCTGACCACCGGGGCCGCTTCCTGGACATTAACATGGGCTAATCCAGCAAAGCACACAATGCATGGGTGTACCGCAACTCCTCTGTGTGCCAGAGGCTGCACGCTGGGACTTTCTTCCCTGACTGCCACATCAGGGTCGGGGACATGGACATGCCTGTGTGCCTGGTGGGGGATGTGGCCTACCGACTACAACCCTGGCTCATGAAGCCCTACATGGGACACCTCAACCCCTCCCAGCAGGCCTCTAATGCCAGGCTCAGCAGGGCCCGCATTGTGGTGGAGGGTGCATTCGGCCGGCTGAAGGCCCGATTTAGATGCCTCCTCACCTGCCTGGACCTCTCCAAAAGGAATATTCTGCACGTGGTGGCAGCGTGTTGTGTGCTGCACAACTTGTGTGAAAGGAAGGGGGAAGCTTTCCTGCCAGTCTGGCTGCCAGCCGGGAGGCCCATCGGGGGGCTGTCAGTATCCGGGAAGCCCTGCAGGAGAGCTTCCAGATGGGGGAGGAGTGAAGTCTCCCTGGCGTGCCCCACTAGGGCCTTGTGCCTTATTCCACCCTCACGTCATTCCACTTTCCCCTCCCTAACCCTCTTTCCTGATGTCAAATAAAAACACATGTGCTGCCAAAAGCAAACTCTCTTTATTGAACATAACTGGGGAGGGGAAGGAATGAGGGCAGGAAAGGGGAGGCGATAGGGGAGGGGTAAACCTGGGAGGAGGGAGTTGGAAGGGGGAGGCAAGGGAAGGAAGGGGGAGGAGAAGCTCAGGGTTGGAGGTCTTGCTGGTCCACCTGTCTCCCAGCACTGCGGGAGTGGGGGCCTCGGCGTCCCCGGGGGGGAGCAGGTATGGAGGGTGGGGAAGAAGAGGCGGGAGGGGGAGCAGGAGTGGGAGGGGGAGCAGGAGTGGGAGGAGGAGCAATAGCTGGGGCAGCAGCAGGGGTTGGAGCAGAAGGAGGCACCAATCTCTGCACCAGGGTCTCAGATGGCCTGGCCCTAGGCAAGCAGCTCCCCCCAGCTCTCCTGCCACAGCTGCAGGTCTTCATGCACCCAGTGCTCCAGGATGCGGACCTGCCTTTGCAGGATCCCCAGGTGCTTCCACTGTTACTCCTCCTGGTTCTGGGTCACCCTGCTGGCCCAAGTGCGGGAGGATGTTCTGGACGTGGTGGTGCACTCTGCACTCGAAGCTGCTGCGGCTGTGGAGAAACAAGAGAAGTGGTCAGTTATCCCTGGGGACACAGTGGGTGAAGCCCAGCCCCCCTCTGCAAGGCAAGGACAGCAGGTCACCGCACCATCAGAGCCAATGTGCTTGCACTCTGGCCATGTTTGGCATGTCCTGCTATCCCCGGGAGTGGGAGCTGGCCCAGGACTACACCCATGCCCCTGTGCTGTATATAGCGTGGGTGTGGGGTGGGGGAGAGAGAGGACATGTGCCCTGCCTCTGCGTAGAAGGGGCTTGTGGAGGGAGGACATCGTGCAGTGTCTCTCCCTGGAGTCAGGAGCATGTCATGTGCCTTCATACATACACGCGTGTGAGTAACAGGCCAGGGTCCCTGTGTGGCAGCCAGCTGGGGCCACATGCCCAAGGTGACATGGCACATGCACAGGTTGCTGCGTGCTCCGTGGTCAGCAAGGCCCACACGCGCAGTCCCTGGTCTCCCTTTGCCGCATAAGGGGACAGTGATGGCACTCACATGTCGAGGCCTCCCCGGCCTTGGACGACACCGGTGACATGGCTGCTGTGATGCCTCGGGGGTCCTGGCTGAGTGCCACACTCCCTCCAGGCTCCTGCGATTCCTGGCTGTCCTCCTCCTCCTCCTCCATGCCCTGGTCAGGGCCCTCTGCCCCAGGGTCGATGACCACCTGGGGGGCACGGACTGTCTGATCCCCCAGAATGCGGTCCAGGGCATCATAATAGGGGCAGGGGTCTGAGCCTTGGCATAGACTTGCCGCAGCTCCTTTATTTTCATGCGCACCTGCTCCTGTAGACGGTTGTGTTCCTCCATCTAGTGCAGAGATCATGGACATTGGAGGCCTCCCCCCAAACCTGAATGAGGTCCATGATCTCTACACTGGACCAGGAAGGCGCCTGCTTTTTGCGGCCCCTAGCAGGCTCCTGGGAGCTGCCACACTGCTCCTGGGGACTGGTGGAGGTCCGGGTGCCAGTGGGTTGCTGGCTCATGCTGGGCCAGGGGCAGCGACTGCTGGCTCTGTGCTGGCAGGCTTGCAGCTGGCACAGGCACTGTGGCCAAAGTCTATACCTTTAAGGACTCCGGGGCTGGGGGAGAGGAGTTTTCCTGGTTTGGCCCAGAGTGGCCAGCAGGGCACCCAGGGAAGGGCTGGAGGTCCCCTCTTTCAAAATAAGTATCTACACAGTGCTTATTTCGAATTAGCTATTTCGAATTTGGCGTTATTCCTCGTGGAATGAGGTTTACAAAATTTGAAATAAGCGCTCCGCTATTTTGAATTCATTTCAAAATAGCAGTTTGGCCGGGTAGACGCTAGGAAAGTTATTTCGAAATAACTTTGCTGTGTAGACATACCCATAGAGATGATGCATCATTGAATATTAATGGCAGAGACACCGGGGGGGGGGGGGAGAGGAAGAGTACTTTCCCAAACTTCATCTGCAAAATAAATTCTGACCACATGAATCACCAAAACACTGCTCATGGTAGATTGTGCGCAAATACAGTGTTCAGAATACGAATGTGTGCGCTGATCTTTACTGGGTTCCCTGAGTTTGGCTTTTGCCTGGTGGGGCTTCAATATGCCCATGGACTTGCTAGGCCCCTTGGTCTTGGTGCCTTCTTGCATGGGTGAGGGGAAACGAGGGAAAGAAAAGGAACCTGCTCCCTAATGACACTCTCACATGCCACCACAGTGAGCCATCACTCACAGTGAGGTATGCAGATTTGCAATCCCTGCCATCCCCAGACAGGAAGAATTAAAGTTAATAATGCTGATATTTAAATCATCATCACTGGAAGTTTAACTTCACCATTCACCAAGATGAAACGGGCAGTTCACACCTTTTAGTGCCATTGCTCTCTGAAGACTCACAGAGACATCTATGTAATGGTTATACTTTGGACGCTTAAAAAAAAAAAAAAAGATTTTCTTCACAACCGTAACAGTTAAAGCGATGAAATGAAAGTTGATATGCTGGAGCACAAAACAGCAGATCCAGAGAGGCGCCATTACAGTGTATGGGCATGCACCACCAAGCCCTGATGCAATTTGGTGATGATAAATTCAGAATGCTGTAACTGATGGATAGGGCTCTCAGGAGAGTCCTGACAGGAGAGAAAAGAGGAATATACTGCACATTTGGAAAAGGTGGCCCTCTGTGATATAGCACACACTCTGAAAAACTTTCTCCAAGATATTTTGTTTGAACCCAGACAGGTGAGGATAATTCTTCTTTTTCCACAACTTAATCAAGTTACATGCCTGTCCACTGTAACATGAGATGAGACACTCTGCTTTTATCTTCCGATGCATCTCATACCTTCAACTCCCTTTGCAAACAGATGCCTTACCAAGTAAAAGATAGTAGCAAGGATGAATTCTGCAGATGCTAGCCAGGATTTCAATCTAGTCTTACCTTCTGGCCTTTGCTGAACCCCACATAAAGGGATAATCACTACAAACATAAGGAAGAATATGGCACGGTTTAGATTATAACGTTACTCCCATTTTCAGCAATGAGGCCTTGTAACATTGGAGTGAAGAAAGGAGCAGTGGCTGCAGATCCTCCTTAAAAAGGAAAGCTACACTGCAATATTCTTAAGCAATGATCATAAACAGTACAGCTTCTACAGAATACTGAAGTACTGTTGAGAGTAATGATTGTAGAATACTGTCATGTTTGAGGAAGCTGTTTCCCCTTTTTTATTTTCATGAAGATATTCTGGAGAACCAAAAGTCTAATAATTTTATATATGTGAGAATCATCTCTTTATCTTGGCGCTCAGCAGAATTCAACTCCCCCACATAACCACCCTCCCTCCACCCACTCACCTTGATATTCCTCTTCCCACCCATTAACCCAGTACCTGCAGTGCAGTGTTCAACTGGGACTGCAGGAGCTGCGGCTGCTGTCATCTCTTTGTAGCTGGCAGTCACCTGCCAATCTCGCCCCCACTTCCTCCTCCTCCTCTCGCTTCCCCCACCCCTCATCAATGCAGTTCTCTCTGGGGACAGATCCATCTCTCTCTCTCTCCTAGCCTGGCAAAATAACTAATGCTAACTCAATAAAATCCCCCCCTCAAAGGTTTTTAATTACCAGACTGTGCACTGAACAGTGCTGAAGACTCACACATACAGAGCAAAAATGGGCATAGAGGAGAAGCTCGCAACAGGGGGCAGGCACAGTTCAGATTGATGCAGTTTTCATGGGGAGAAAGAGACACAATTTCCTCCACTCAGTAGCTTCAGCATAGGGAGCCTACACATTCCCTCAAGTCAGTGGTGCACATGGAACCAGAAGACACTGTGGTGTAACAGAGCTGGCAGACACTGAATAGATAAAGTGCCATTGCAAACACAGGAGAAAGGGGGCCTTTGCACTTTGGGTGCTAGCATACAAGGCTGACATGCAGTACAGTCCCAATTCAGATGACATTTATATAGTACCATTAACAGTGACCAGAAAAAAAGAAGTGGAGGGGGAGATGAGGGAAGCAAATAAATTAGTTATCATACAGAAGCAAAAACGAAACATATGTAAAAAATAAGGTCTGGAAAGATTTTCCTCCCTGACGTGTTTGCTGGAAGATTCAGAGATGTGGATTGGGCATTTTCTCAGCCCTTAATTGAATGGGCAATGGGTGTTGAACCTTAAAAAGAAAACAAAACAAAAACAAAAATCCTCAAAGCACTCACTCACAAATGCTTGTTTGTTAAATAAACTCCCTAGAGTTTGGGGTCTGATTCAAGGTTACTTCACATGTCAGTTAAAAATGTCTCGTGGTACCCCCTCCTTTCCTTTCCTTTCCTTTCCTTTCCTTTCCTTTCCTTTCCTTCTTCTCTTCAGCATCTGAGGAAGTGAGTTATAGCTCACAAAAGCTTATGTTCTAACACCCTAATAAATTTATTAGTCTTTAAAGTGCCACCAGACTCCTAGTTTTTGCTAGCATGGTTATCTCGTTGTATTGTTTCCCTAATGTAAGAACCACTACTCTGACCTCCATCAAATCTTCCAAATGAGAGGTTAAACAAAATCTGAAATTTCTTTTGCACTGCAAATAACACACAGGGAGGGGGTGGAGACAAAAGACCCAAAAGACAATAAACAGACACATCTGCGAATCCTTTTTTTCTCTTTTATGGATCACTCTTACTATGAAGATATTGGCACTCCAAGTTTTCATCTTCTCAAACTAGAGGGTAAGTTAAAAATCCAAAATGTTAATTGATGCTCCCATATGAGCGAAGAAAGGAAAGAATCCTTTAAACTCCAGGGGAAACTGTACTCTCTGCACATATGGCAAGGACTGTGTCTTGTCAGAGGGCTTATCTCCAAAATCATGATGTTGCAGAGACAGAGGGAGCACACTCCAGGAAAAGAGACACTGCTGATTGGGAAGAGGGCATGCTTGGGAGGCTGGGGAGCTGATATAAAAACAAGCAGGATAAAAACAGACTTTGTGTTGGGAGTTAAGGACAGGAGAAAAAACAGACACATGCACTGAGGATAGGGGACCCCTGGCAGGGGCAATCACAGAGTGTTCCAATACAAATTCCCTAATCTTTGGAAGGGTGTTTCAGAGAAGTCGGGGTGGGGAAATGAAGGAGACACTGCCTGTAAAACCTTTGGCAGCCACCACCCCCTCAGTGAATGCACTGGCAGCTGAGAGTGCCCTCACTCTACTGAAACAAACAGCAGCCTTCCCATCGCTTCATTAAACTAACACAGCTTCCCGCCATCGCCCCGGCAACCAACACAGACCTCCTGCTCGCCAGCTGGGGGGATTAAAGGCAGCCTGGCAGCCAGCCCTCACTCTGTTATAGCTGAAAGCTCACATTACACCAGGGAGCATCCTAGGCAGGTCAGGACAGCCTGAGAGGTGCCACCTTTCAAAGGAGAAATTATGTTAAGTAGAGCTTCCCTCCATCCTGCTGTTGGTAGCCTGTCACCCCCAGAGGAAATTAAACATCCCAGAGGCTTTTTCCCTTAGGCATAGGGATAATACCAGTGCCTGGTCAAGTCTCCATCTCTCAGCAGAGTTCTAAGATTAGAGGAGGCACAGGAGTGATCACTAAGCACAGAAAACAGCCACCATCTCCAACCCACTGCAGCAAAAATGAGCTTTTGTCTATCTTTGTGCTTATCCTGCCCTCTTCCTCGTTGCATCAGAGTGTCATTTGGATTGTAACAGGCACTACAGAAAAGCCAGTTTGGTTCCAGAATGTCAGAGATGGAGCAGTAGTTCCTCACAGTGACAACAGAACAATCAAAGAACACTCACAATCCCCACTCCCACACATCTTTTCGCTGACTACCCAAAAGTAGACAAATGAGTGGGGACAAACCCTCTTGTCTGCTGGGTGAAAGAGGCCATGGCATTCCAGCCCTACTTCTTGGTTTCTCCATATTATTCTTTGCCCTCTAGTTATAAAAAAAGACGTAAAAAGTAACTGCCCCTTCCTTGTTTTTCCTTAAGCCGTCAGTGTGCAAGCCACCTCCTCTGCCACAGCATTCCCTCTCTGAATGGACAGAGGGCTCCTTCAGGCAATGCAGAGAAACCCCTCCACACAGCCTCAGGAGAGCTGCTGCTCAGCTCACCCAAGTCCTGACTGTGCCAAACATTAAAAAGGTCAGCTGTTTTAAGGTAGGAGACAGAGAAATAAAAAGCTCTCTTTCCCCATCACACAGGTGCACACATCTCAGCAGATACTTCTCTAAACTAAGCAGAGGAAGAGCTAGACCTTTAAGATGACATACTGCAGTCAGCATGTGTTCTACCAACTAGCTAACATGCTACCAGGCTAGGGCCAGCATTAACTGGGTTTCCAGCACCTACATGGCTCCGCAAGTTTGCAAACCCTGGAGGAAATCTGCTCATTTCCAAGACTGTGCCCTCACACAGCAGCTGTTGACTACCTCAGGAGTCCAATCATGTTTTGGGCTGTCTTTCATGACTACTGTTCCTAAGTAAAGGCCTCAAAGGGAGGTGTGTAAAGTCAGGGAGAAAAGTATTTATTCCACTTCTCAGCCTCATCCAATTCTAATTTCACTAAGGCTTTGCTTACACTAACAGGAAGATCACAGCTGCCTAATCAATCTTCTGGAGTTCGATTTAAGGAGTCTATTTCAGACTCTTTAAATCGAACTCAGAAGGAGCCCCCTGTCATCCGGAACTCCTCCTTTTGGGAGGAGTAAGGGAAGCCGACGAGAGCATTTGCATATGCTTCCGTTGGCCTCCCACTGTAAGGACTCCGCCAAGCTCGGCTTAAGGTAAGCCAATTCTAGCTACGCATTCTACGTAGCTGGAGTTGAGTACCTCAGGCCAGATCTACACTAGATCCAGCAGATCAGGTTAACACATTTCAATCCTGTCTGCAAGTACACTCTGCCTTTTTAATTCTGGGAACCCCGAACAGCTCTGTCAACACACAAGAGACCATGTCACCAGACCACAGGTAAGGGCTCATGAACAACTCAACAGATCAGTGCACACAACAGAGTCCAAAAACACAGCTACACAGCTTTTTTTCAGCTTAATGCTCTTAACCAAATTGTTATATACAACAAAAGGGCAAGGCTGGATTGTTTTGCTTGTCTGTTTTAAGCACGCTTTAGCAGCATCTCTTGTAAACAACTGAGAGTTAATGAAAATGTTGCCTAACCTTAAGGTAGGATGTAAGGTGAGCCTTGCAGACATTTGAAGGGGGAATTCTGAAGGCAGACATTTGCAAGCAATGGGAACAAGACAAGAGATAGCAGAAGCTGGTTAGATGATGCAGCATTGCCATCTCTCATGATTTTAATCACGTCTCACAATATCTGCTATTTTCCTTTTAGCCCCAGCTCCTAGAGTTCTGTGATTATGCAAGAATCTCAGCTTTCATTTAAAAAGTAAGCTTCTATCTTTTCATGGTTGCAGGCTTGAAAATGTGAACCCTAGAACAGAGCTACTCAACTTTGGAAGCCCCAAGGGCCACAATGATACTCACATAACACGCAGAGGGCCGCAACTTAAGTGTGGTTGCATATACATTGCAAATATATATGCAAATAGCTTTTTTTCACACTGACGGGCATGAATACAAAGATTTAGGTAAGACTACACAACACACAGGCTCCATTTAAGTCAGTTCTGCTGATATTAATAAAATGCAATATTTACCCAATTTCCACCCATATGACAGCACTTTTCATGAGCGATGACAGTCCAGGGATTTAACTACTAAAACACATATCAACCCAAACCGCACCACGGGCCACAAACAAACAGGCCATAGGTTGAGTAGCCCTCCCCAGAGCAAGCCTGCACAACATGCGGCCCATGGGCTCACTGTGCGGCCCGTGACAACTACGGGCGGCGCAGCCCCATCCGATCCGCTGGCCAGGCGGAGGAGCGGAGCGCCACCGGAGAGAGGGAAGTGGAGCGATTCTCGCCGCCGGGCTGCCTGTGTGCAGCTCCAGCGCGAGGAGGCGAGGCGGGGCGGGACCAGGATGCTGGCGTGATGTCATGGCCAGCAACCGCCAGATTCAAAAAGGCAGAAGCCAGGTATGGGAGGGGAAGAGGCTTGTGCTGAGGGGTGGGGGGCAAGTCTGGAGAAAGGGGAAGACACCGAGGGGCAGGGTGAAGGAGAGAAAAATGCCAGGGGGCCAAGTGGAGTGTTTTTTTGTTCAACAAAAAGTTTTAGCCGTGTGTTTAGTATTTTTTGGGAGAGCATCCCTACTTGCAGCCCGCAGCTGTTTTCTTTGGAGTAATATGGCCCTCGTCGCTTTCTGAGTTGTGCAGGCCTGCCCTAGAGTCTTAAAAACTGGAAAGTAAATAAAAAGAACCAAAAAATATTTTTTTTTAAATCTCATGATTTTAAGTTTAGTTGCTTAGGTTTTGCAATATGGAAGTAGTGCAGCAATGTTGGCAGTGCTGTGCCCTGTCTCCACCTGTCCAAGTACACTGGGAAACTCTTGGAATCTGTTTTTCACTTCAATATTTTTTCTCTGCTACAATCTTCAACAATGTTCTGCCCCCCTCCCCCGTTGGAAGATTCCAATTCCTCTCTTTTCCATATGTTTTCCTCCCCAGGCCAAACAGATCTAAGTTTCTAAATTCTAAAAACATCAGAGCCTGAGCATGAAAAGGAAAGGAGTAGAATTAGTGTTGTCTGAACCCAGCTACTTCATCCCTCTCTCTTCCAGGGCTAGATTTCTGAAACCTCCTCAGAGCTCAGACAGAGGGGCTAGGGGTAGGGGAAGGTGTTAGTCTCTGTGCACACGTCTGTATTCTTCTCTCTCAGCCCTGCCATACATGATTAATCACTTAGGAGACATGCCTGCTGCTCCCCTCTGGCTCTCAAAACAACCACAACAGCAGCAGTGGCAGCAGTTAAGAGCAAAGAACCCTCCTAAGGTTCCTGGCTCTAGTCTAGGGAGCATGTCCCAGCTGAGGCTTCTGAGCGTAGAATAAATCTCTCCCCATTACACACGCACCAGCCTGTCTCATTGCCTTCAGTTAATCTATACCCCTCATCCTCACACTTTCAAATTCAACTCTACTCCCACCCCACCCCCACCTCCTCCCATCTGTGGTTAATTGGATTTCATCTGTACTCATTCTCTGGAAAACTCACCGGGAAGGTGTCCAGAAGACTAGCACAAGCTTAAACATGTGCTTGACACAGGAGATGAGAAGCAAGTCTCTTTGAATGAACAAATTTGCAGTCCCAGCGAATCCTCTGCAGTTTACCGCTTCATCTTCCCATTTCCCCTTCCTTCATGTCACTCCCCCAATCACAAAATGAAATAAAATGCCTGCCAGGCTAGGGAAGAGGGGAGGGGGGACATAACCAAAACAGGAGGCAGAGACATGGAGCACTGCCAAGAATGTGCACAATACCGTATGGAATTGCCTTGGGCTGAGGTGAGAATGACTTCTGCCCACTTCAAGCCTCCGAGCAGAGAGCTTTGACCTCTCCATCTGAACAACCCGTGTGTGATTATCACAGACACACGGAAGGTGGAAATCTGGGAGCACTATGAGAAACCAACAAGCTTCACAGGGTCACCTTACTGTCTCCTCTCACAGATGCTGCCCCCATTTTCTTCAGGGCCAATCGATTTTAGTCACTGGCTGCCTATTCAAGTCCCCCTTCTTCAGTTCTGCCATTGCACATCCTGTCTAATCTGCACCACCCAGCTATCACACTCCTGGAAATCCTACCTTGCCAACTCTGCGAGTCAGGGGTGAAAATAACTTAAATTTCTTACACATACTGCTCTCTTGCAAACTAGGTCCCTGCCAGATCTTTCACCTCTGCTGCCAGTGTTCATCAAACCTAACCAACAGCACCCCAGCTATTCCAGTTATGGCACCAACACACAGCTCTGCCAATTAGGGAGGTAAGCAGGCAGCTTATTGCCTGCTTACAAGTTAACCAGTTATCTGCCCCTACTGGCTGGACTCTCCCTGTGATTGCAGCAGGCCCAGTTGGCTGCATATCGTCTGTGACATGGCTGGAATTGGAGCAGCCCCCACCATCTGAGGCCGCAGCAAGCCCAGGTCCAAAACAGCCCCACTGCCTCTGGCCAGGGCCACAGACAGGGATGGGAGCAACACCTGCCATCTCCAGTCGCGATAGAGCCAGGATCAGAGCAGCCCCCTGAACCCAGGCCTGAAACAGTCCCCACCGCCTGCAACTGGGGCCACAGACCAGAACCAGAACAGCTCCCTCTGCCCAAGGCTGGGCCAGGGCCAGGACCAGAACCAGAGCAGTCCCTGCACCCAGGTGCGGCAGTGGGGGCTGCTTCAGTCTTGGTATGCAACAAATTATTTAACGGGTTAATTGTTGTACACAGTTTTTACATCCCTTCTGCCAGTGCCCTTCAATCCTGACCTGCACCCTCTTCCCCAGATTTGTGTCCTGGATGTTCTCATGCACAAACTGGAAGTAGTATCAGGGTGTGGTGGTTTTGTGATGCAAATACTGTTTCCACTTGGAAGTAGGAAGAGACAAAACATACCATTTTTATGTTACTTGTGGTCTTAAAGATGTAAAACTCTCAGCTGTCAACAGCCCCTTACCTCCTGGCCCTTTCCTCCTCCCCCTTTAAATATAAACAAAATTCACAGCTGAAACTAGGAACTATAGCTGTGTAAGCAGGGGCTGAACTGCTGCTTTCTATCAGCCAGCTAAAAGGAGGGGTGTGTGCGCCCACTACATTTATTTATCTCTGCAAGGTAATTAACTGTTAACTGTTGATATGTAAATACAGCTCAGGAGAGAATCCGAGGTGTGGTTATGTAAATCCCATTCAGCCAGGGCTGATGGAGGGTCAGTGTTGGAATGGAATGTGGAGAATTGTATATAATTTGGGACTGTTGTGGGGATCACTAATCATGCTACCCCTAAATGTGGGAACTGTAAAACATGCCACCAGGAGAGACACCACCATCATGGAAAGAGGTCTCGGAGGAACAAGCCTCCCCCCTTCCAGAGTTGAGTGAACTGTGCTGGGGGGAAGGGTTAAAGGGCTTGAGTCAGCCTGCTTCATACCTGCCAGGTATGAGCTATAAGACTGGCCCAACCTGCCCCTTTCCCCCTTTGTTTTAAGGACAGATCTAAAGCAGACTCCCTGAGGAGTCTTTCCTTTTGCTAGTCCAGTGGAAGCTGGATTCCTCTGCCAGTCCAGCTGGTGGCTAAAGAGTTGAAATCACTGAGAGCTGAAATCACTGGTTTGGCTAAGAGCCAGACCCATTGCAGCTAGTGAAGGGGTGGTGACCAGCAGAGTGGCTGGTGGGAATCACTGGCTGGTGGTGTAATATGGCTGGTAGAAGTGGTGGCAAGTGAGGAGAGGTGAGGAGCGGCATGGCAAGGAGTGGTGACCTGTGGTGTGGTGTGGAGCGGTGGCAGGTGAGGAGCAGTGATCAGCGGTGTGGCGTGGAGCGGTGGCAGGCAAGGAGCGGTGACTAACGGCAGTGACCAGCGGCGGCAGCAGGTGAGGAGCGGCGGCATGCGACTAGCAGAGCGTCCAGTGGTGTGGGACGAGACAGCTGGTGGAGCATGGCGGATGTCATAAGGTGGCCCCTATCTATCCCCCACCCCCATTTCTACCCCGATTGGAAGGTGAACCCTGCGGATGAACTTTGGGACTCTGGGTGGCACAGACCAGGGTCAGAGACTTTTGGGGTGTCGAACTCTTTGGACTTCAGGTGATTCTTGGCTGGGGGGGGGAGGGCTTAGCTCATGTTTGGGTTATGAACTCTTATTTGTGGTGTTTCCCCCAAGTTAATGCCGTATGACTTCTCTCTCTGTTTCATTAAATGTTTCTTTCCTACACTAAGATTCAGTGCTTGCGAGTGGGGAAGCATTGCCTCTCAGAGGCACCCAGGGAAGTGTGAATTTCCCAGATTACTGGGTGGGGATTCGAGCCGGTTCTGTGTGAGATGGACAGCCCTGGTTACTGCCAGGCCTACCCGGCAGAAGGGTTAGAGCTGTATCTCCAACAGGTCGCAGAGGCAAGTCTACCCTTCTCCAACAGCCAGTCCAGTTGCTCTCTGTGGCTCTCAGGCAGAAGCAAACGACTGGTGAGGTGGGAAATTATAGGCAGATAACTCCAGGGCTTTCCTTTCCACTCACCTATTCTCCAATTCCAAGTGCTAGCCATCAGCAGCAATTTGGCTATGACAGTATCAGGTTTATGTTAACTCTTCATTTCTGCCAAATGTTCCACACACTATGGCTGCGTCTAGACTGACAAGTTTTTGCTTTTGCGGAAAAACTTGCAAGCTGTCTACACTGGCCGCTTGAATTTGCGCAAAAGCACTGACGTTCTACTGTCCGAAATCAGTGCTTCTTGCACAAATGCTTTGACTTTCCCGTTCGGGCAAAAGCCCTTTTCCGGAAATGTTTTTGCGCAAGAGGGCCAGTGTAGACAGCTAAAAACTGTTTTGTGCAAAAAAGCCCTGATGGCGAAAATGGCGATCGGGGCTTTCTTGCGCAAAACCGCGTCTAGATTGGCACGGATGCTTTTCTGCAAAAAGTGCTTTTGCGGAAAAGTGTCCGTGCCAATCTAGACGCTCTTTGCCGCAAATGCTTTTAACGGAAAAACTTTTCCATTAAAAGCATTTGCAGAAAATCATGCCAGTCTAGACGTAGCCCTCATGTAGTCTGTAGTACAACAGCTCTCAGTGGAAAAATAAAGAGCCCTTAAGATCAGGACTAATCAAAAGTGCAGCCTATTTTAATTCTTTCAACCCCCTCTATAGGAGTGGCATGAACCTAGTGCCAAGGAAGAGTGCCACATTGGCAATGCTCAGGGCTTGACAAACTATGTAATCTACTCGCCCGTGGACAGTGCAGCTGGCGAGCGGGGCCCGCCGCGGTTCGGCAAGCCCTGGCAATGCTTATCGCCAGAACAGGTACAGTACAAGTTCACTCCATAAACAGTAAGGAGCCACAACAATATCTTTTCTTAAGCTCAGATGTACACAACAGAGGAAGGTAGAATTCAGATATGCAATTCCAGCTACAATAATTACATAACTGGAGTCAACGTACCTTAATTTGAGTTTCTCCGCTATCCCCACAGCGGGAGGTCGATGGGAGCAAACATTCCTGTTAGCTTCCCTTACTCCTCACAGGAGCACTGGCGCTAATGGCGGTGCCCTCTGAGTTCAATTTAGCAGGTGTTTACTAGGGATGTTAAGTAGCATTTAATCAGCTAATCAAATAGTTGATGGAATTTCCATCAACTACTTGATTAGTCTATGAAGGAGGGGCACTTGCTTCCCCTGCTGCGGCTCTGCAGTATAAATGTAGTAAGAGCCAGGCGTGCAGGTGGGCGGATTTGAACCTGGGACTTAGGGAGCTGACTATAGGAGCCTCTACTCTCTGAGCTAAAAGCCAGTTGGCTCCCAGCCCATGCTGTAGAGGTCTCTTGATCTTAGCTGTTTCTGTGGTCTAGGTACCACTTGCATTGCTCAGTAACCTCACTAGGTATGTGGGTTATGCAGGCAGCTCAGATCTTACTACATTTAAACTGCAGAGCCACAGTGGGGTTAGCTCCGAGGGACAGTGCAAGTCGGGACTCTGTGACTGCTGCACCTCTGCCTTTTAAATGTAGTAAGAGCCACTTCGCTCTTAGGTACCAGAGGGGTAGCCGTGTTAGTCTGCATCTGCAAAAGCATCGAGAAGTCCTGTGGCACCTTACAGACTAACCGAAGTGTTGGAGCATAAGCTTTCGTGGGCAAAGACCCACTTCGTCAGATGCATGTAGTGGAAATTCCCAGAGGCAGGTATAAATATGCAGGCCAGGATCAGGCTGGAGATGATGAGGTGGATCCAATCAAGGAGGATGAGGCCCACTTCTAGTAGCTGATCTGGAGGTGTGAATTCCAAGAGAGGAGAAGCTGCTTTTGTAGTTAGCAAGCCATTCACAGTCTTTGTTTAATCCTGAGTTGATTGTGTCAAACTTGAAGATGAACTGTAGCTCAGCAGTTTCTCTTTGAAGTCTGGTCCTGAAGTTTTTTTGCTGCAGAATGGCTACCTTTAGATCTGCAATTGTGTGTCCAGGAAGATCGACGTGTTCCCCTACAGGTTTTTGTATGTTGCCATTCCTAATATCTGATTTGTGTCCACTGATTCTTTTACTTAGGGACTGTCCAGTTTGGCCGATGTATATAGCCGTGGGGCATTGTTGGCACATGATGGCATATATTACGTTAGTAGATGTGAAGGAGAATGAACCAGTGACAGTGTGGCTGTTCTGGTTAGGTCCTGTGATGGTGTTGCTGGTGTGTATATGTGGGCAGAGTTGGCACCGAGGTACCCATTCTCAGAAGAGGCCAATAATTCGATTGGCCATAGAACCCCACTTGCTCTGTTGCATCTAAAAGTTGCCCACACCATGTCAAGATGTAGACAGACTGAGACACCCGTGTTCCCTCTAAACCAGCACAGCTTCACAGGTGATTAATCAGTCCCGCCCAGTCAGAGCCTCAGGGCTCCTGTAGAGCTCACTGACTGGGTGTGGCTGATTAATCTTCTGTGAAACTGTGCTGCCCTGCACCTTAGAGGGAACACTGCTGAGAGGGATATTTTCAATGGCACTGTCCAGACCGTACCATTTCCATCTCCAGGGATTATCAACCCAGCATCTTTTAGCGGTATGAAGCCTTCTTTATCTGAGAAATAAGGTGCGGGAAGAGAAGAGAAACATATACAGACAAGCAATGTTTCTCTGATACTCAGCATAAAAATCTAATCAAAACTGTACCCCACTGGTGATCTGAAAAGCACCCTGCCAAGTCAGTAATAAATATAAAATTCAAATCTTGCACTTCTACAGCGTATCACCTCTCATCCCACAGCACTTCACACATTATTAGAAACGAGTTGAATCTCCAAATCAGAACAGAATTATACATGAAACTAACATTTTTCTGGATTCATATTTATTCAAATTACATCCTTAAAAATAAGTCAGATAACTTACTTACCAGGGCCACAATAATATGGTGGCAGCTAATTTAAATAGGATGTAACTCTTTCCTTCTGTCTGACTCTTTCCCTACAGACCGTCTCCAGGAGAACACCATCTGTTCCATCTCTCCTCAACTACAACACTCTGTCCCTTCCCTCCTTCTCTCCTTCTCCCGGACAGGGCAAAGATGAAATGACATTTTTGGGGTGTTTAAACAGCTGCTCTGTCCCTAGGAGTGCAACTCCACTGAAGCCAGCCAGGAAGGAACAGCTCTCATCCAGTGGTTCCAGGGAATGAGGAGGACTCAGTGGAAATGGCAACACAACCCAAGGTTGCATTGTCTCTTTTAGAGAATTACTGCAGCCGAGATTATACTTGCCCCCTCAGCTTCCCCCAGCTCATCCCTTCTCAATTCTCTGTATAACCCTAGACCTACAGAGCACACTCCACAGAGACCAGTGGTCAGCATGTGGGGAGTTGGCTAGTGCACAGTGACAACTGTCTCTCCCCTATAGCTCAAAGGGGGAGGGAAAAGGAAGATATTTACTTGTATATCTTTGGGAATGGGGAAGACAAAGTTTGAGAGAGACAATACATCTTCTAATTTCCAACATCAGCAACCAGCTGCCCCTGGTTCACAACCTGAATATCTCCCATTGAATCCAACACTGAGCAAGCAGCATATTCCATGATGAATTGAGCAGAACCATTTAATTATGGAATTATTATAACCACAGTACTAACAATATGCTTGTACAGAACAAAATATAAAAACAGAGCCCATCTCTGGACCAAAGATCTCACAATCTAAATGGCCGATACATAGAAGACAGGATGCACTAGGAAACAATTTCAAACTTGTTCACACTACAAAGGTTTTGCAAAAATGTCCTGACATTGCCAACAGTGGCTTAGGTCCACTGGTGTTAACATTACTGGGAGCCTTAGTATACAGGGCCTGCTGCCAGCCTTTCAAGAATCACATTATCTAACCTTACTCAGAGTAGGGCTAATTGACACAAGGTTAAATTTTCAAAGAGCTCACAAACGGATTTCTGAAGTGCCCGACCCCCACAGTTGGAGCCAGAATTTAAAAAGTGCTCAGCACCCAACATGCTTGTGGGTGTGGAGTTCTTGAAAATCCTGTTATCTGTATATGAAAGGCAACACTCCATCTATCCTACAGCTAGTAGGCTTGCCTACCCTCCGGGATTGTCCTAAAGTCTCCCGGAATTACAGATTATATGATGAAATCTCCAGGAATAGAGCTATCCAAAACTGGCAAACCTACCAACAGCTACCAACATCGCTGCTAAAGCAGTGTTGATTATGATCAAATATGTTTGCAAAAAGTTTCCCTTGTGTAGACAAGGCTTTGGAGACTTGGAATTTTTTAAAATTAATTTCTGGTGGGCACTGCAGAAGGAACACGTATTTAGTGTGGATAAACCTGGGAAACGATGATGTTGCAAGTGACCTAAAACAGCAGAGCGCACCAGCTGTACCAAAGAAGGAGGAGGAAGGAGAAGGAGAAGGAGGAGAAAGAAAAAAAAAAAGTTAACAAAATTTGGAGCTGGATACAAAATGACCACACATGATCGAATGTGGAGGTGGTAGTCTCTTTTGATAGCTCTATCCACATTAGGCTGCATTAATATTGGCAAAATTAAGACCTGTATTTCACCACTAGCGGTAGCATCACTGGCAGCTGCAGCATAGCCTAGCCTCTGCTTTTTTAACATTTTGTCATCTAAACCTGCTCCAAGATGGTAAACGCATCTGCACTTTGTCTGTATTACAGCTTCACTGTTGCTACCAGCAGTGGTGAATTATGAGTTCTTTTTAGCTCGTTCAGATAGGGCCCTAGAGAATGCAGCACTGGAATATGAATTACAGAAAGCAACAATGATGCAATATGTTATTTTGTGAGCACCTAGCATGCTGTATCCTCACATAGCACTTGCTTAGCCAGTACAGCAGCACTGCACGGTAGGCAGCTATTCCACAGCAGGACCTAGCACAGCTCTCCCATCCAGTGCCTTGCCTCAGCGTGTGGTGTTTTTGTTGTTGTTGTTGTTTTTGTTTTTTTGTGTGAGAGTTTTAGTGTTTGTAAATTATTCACTGGGTATGTACTTAAAGTTAAAACATATTTCACATGTGAAATGTCATTCACAGTATACCTGTTCTGAAATGCAGAGCCTTGACCAAAAGTCATTATGGGACTTAGCTGTAAGGACCAGCAGTACGACTGAGGGCAGCTGAAATGGCAATGATTCTGTCCACACAGGCACTGCAATGATGCGGACAGAACCACTGCAGAATGCAACGATAGACAATTTCTCTCAGAGCAAGAGCAAGTGCAACTGCACAGCAGGTACTCATAACTACTAACATTCTCTAGAGCAGCACAGCCTGAGTGCTCTAGTTACAATCATGCCTGAAATCATGTTTAACTTTCTGGGAAAGTGCTGCCCAGAATGAATGACAAAATGGAAGGCTTTCACAGAAAAGTAACAGAAGAGGGATTGATTTATAAGAGTATAACACATAGATCTCACTATGCAATGACTAAGGGGCAGGGACATAACTGTTTACACATTGCTGACAGCTGTAAAACATCAACGAGAGAAAGAAATTGTTTAGCACTACCTAGGACTAGTAGGCTGAAACCAAGAAAGGAAAAATGTAGGCTGAGGGAGGATTCTTCCTGGAATCCAAAGCTATTAGGCTATAAGTCTTTTAAAACTGGACTGCAGAGAACACAAGAAAATGCATTACAAGGAATACCATACATTTGCCAGTGTTTCGGCCAGGAGATAAATCAGATGATCAGATGGGTCTTTTCCATCTCTGGCTGACATCTCAGGAAAAGGGATATTTATTTCCATACCTGTAAAATAGGAATGCTAATTCTTCCTTGCTTTCTTTCATTTTATCTTGTCTATTTAGGTTGTAAGCTTTAATTTACTCCGTATCTGACAGGAGAGACCAGAGTTTATATTCCTGATATTGCTACATTAAAAAAGAAGCAAAATAAAAAACAAAATTCCAAAAGCCTGTCAGGCCTATTTTATCCATTAAACAAAACAACAACAAAACAAAAAGGAACCCCAACTGTTTAAAAAGAATTTGCAGGGCATCTTTAATACTGTATGAGTTATTTTAATCTAAGAGTGCCCAGGTAAGCCAGGACACAGCACTTGACATGAAAACACAAGAAGGTGGCATTCCAGGCCTGGCTCTGATTTTTTTTTCCTGTGTAAGTATAAGGGCCTTTTCTCAGAGTTACACTCCACAGAAAAACATAGGGTTAATAGTGGAAATGCAGAGAGAGGAAGGTGGAAGGGAGGAATTCTCTCTTATTACCTGCAGGAGAATCCATATATTTATCATTCACATACTATGAATTCTTTCTGTGTACTCTAGAGATAGACACACCACCCTGCCACTGAAGGTTGTTAGAATATTTGCATATGTTAATTGCAATGTCAGTATATTTGCATATGCTAATCACAGACGCATGTTTGTACCCGCTGTGCTCACTTGTTTAGGGGGAAATGGCTGCATCTGACTATACCTGTACAATGCTGATGTCACAGAGCTATTTCCAGCCCAGTTACCATGGAAACCACAAGGCCTCAGTACCAGTTAGCAGTTCAATATATAATTTACTTTTTTTTCCACCTAAGTGTTTAGGATTCAAACACAGAATCTACTAAAATATAGATATCTATTAAATGGTCCTTTAAAATTCGTATGACACATTTGAAGAACAACAATTTAATAGTAAATCTAGTTTTTTTACAGAAATCAAACAAAAAGAAATACTTCAAAAGGAAAAAGAGATGCTACAGTTTTAGGAGGATTTCACAGATATGTCACCATTTGAAGGAAATGAAAAAGAGATGTCGTGGGGAAAGAGTGTTAGCCTAGAACAGGATACTGGAGCTGTCTGGATCAGGCCATTGGTTCACCTAGTCTGCTGTTCCGTAAACTGCAAGTTACTTGTATCTGATGCTTCAAAAGACATAATGCACCTGGCCAACTGTGCTGTGGAGTCTGGTGGGGGAAGGGAGCATGAAAATTTTTTTCCTGCTCGGTGGTTTATGCTCTGAAGCATGAGGTTTGAGCACCTTTCTATTATTAATGTTATATATTATAACATGACTACAAATGTTACCAGTCATCCTAAAGGTAATCAGCCTCCTTTTGAAAGTCACAGCCACAGTATCTGTCTCCATGACCTTTTGCAACCATGAATTGTACTGAGTGCCTATATGCGGCATAAAAAAAATACTGTTTTGTCAAAATCCTGTAGTTATGGATGAAATTACTTGCCTAGTTTTCAGACATTTATATCTTGGGGGGGGGGGGGGGCAAGACCTCAAACACCATTATTCTTTGGGCACAAATTTGTGCTAAGCTCAAAGGTTATTTTAAAAGTCTGACAGACATTTTTGAGATATACAAAATGAAGGAAAGAGGGTATTTTTAAATAAGTACATTTTCAGATGATTTATCTGTGTTCAGATAGCTTAAAAAAACATAATTCTTACCAATGACCTAATGTTAGAAACAACAAATCAATCTCTCTCTCTCTCTCACACACACACACACACACACACACACACACACACACACACACACACACACACACACACACACACACACACACACACACACACACACACACACACACACACACACACACACACACACACACACACACACACACACACACACACACACACACACACACACACAGAAAAACCAAGAGAGATACAAAGCAATGATGCAGGAGGAGAAGAGGAGATTGGTATTTTTAAAATTGCTTTTGACAATTTTGAGTCCTGTACTGGACAACAACTAGCAGATGCAATTAGTCAAAAGAAACAACTTACAAAGAAACAACTTACTGCACAATCATTTCTATTTCTTTGAGTCTGAACAGGCAGATTTTAAAAAATATTCCACCCAATTTTTTTTTCATTTGAAGTTGCTATTTTTTTTTTACAAAAGAACAGCTATAAGGCCAAAGGTCCATCTAGCCCAGTATTCTGTCTTTAGACAGTGGCCAATGCCAGATGCCCCAGAGGGAGTGAACAGAAACAGGTAATCCCTCTCCTGTCATCCATTTCCAGCCCCTGACAAACAGAGGCTGGGGACATCATTCCTACCTATCCTGGCTAATAAGTACTGATAGACCTAACCTCCATGAATTTATCTAGTTCTTTTTTGAGCCCTGTTAAAGTCCACAGTGTTCCTTGAGAAAACTGAGAAAACACTTGTGGGAGCTTCCATTTTACAGCTAAGCTGAGTATTCTAAAGCAACAAATGCAAAAAACAACCCTGGAAAGTTACAATCAGTGCCAAAATAAAATAAACCAATTGGTGAGATGGGACTAGCTGCTCCCTGCTCCCACAACCTATTCTAACCAAAACAAATGAGCCACCTGGCACTCACAAATGTTCACAAGGCAAATGATGACTGAACACAAAAGGGAAAGAAAACAACGGCAGATAACTATGACTACTACAAATGAAAAGCCACAAGCTACATAAAATAGTTACTTTACCTTTTTGTAACTGTTCTTCTTTGAGATATGCTGTTCATGTCCATTCCAATCATGTGCACAGAAGCTGGAATATTTCTTCCCTAGTCACTTACTGTTGGGTAGGTAGGTCTGGGCATCCTCTCCAGTCACACCTTCCTGACACCCAATACAGAGTCCTGCTGACCCTCCCACCTTCCCATTTCTTCTTGCCGGCTACTCCATCAGAGGTGTTGGAGGGCGGGTATTGGAATGGACATGAACAACATATCTTGAAGAACAACAGTTTTTTTATTCAAGTGTTTGTTCATGTCCATTCCAATCACCTGACTCACAAACCCAAGTTTATAGAAATGGGGTTGGAGTCTACTATTAACTGGAATACTGCATGTCCAAAGACTGCGTGGTCTCTGACCTGCTGAGTGATTGCCAGGACCACTGCTGAGGGGCGGGGAGGGGACAAAGAGGACAGTTGCCCTGGGACCCAGGGATACCCAAGAACCCAGAGCTCTCAGCTTGCTGCTATGACTGCAGCAGTGGTGGCAGACGGAGCCTTGGGCCCTTTAAATCGCTAGTGGAACACTAAGTGTGGGAGGAGGGGAAGAACAGCACTTTCTGGACAGTGCTGAAAGCTGCCTAGTCCCAACTCCACCCCTCCCACCCAACCCTTCCCCTCGCCAGCACTTTGCCCAGTGAGCTGTCCCCCTGGGTGATCACATATTGCATGGCAAATATGTGGACAAAGAGCACATTGCCGCTCCACGTATTTCCCTGGTGGAACGTGCAGTGAGTGGAGGTGCTGGCACACCTGCCAGGTTGCAGCACTCAGGAACATAGGGCACTATGCATGAGGAGATGCATTGAGAGGACACAGGCTGACCTTTCATTCTGTGTCCATCACTGTGACAAATAACTAAACCGATTTTTTGAATGGTTTCATTCACTCCATGGAAAAGGCCAGTCCTACTGCGGACATCCAGAGAGTGCAGTCTCTGCTTCCTGCCATTAGAACGTGGGTGGGGATAGCACACCGGAGGAAAGATGTCCAGAAAGCAGGATGGGATCTGAGCTACACTTTGTCCTTATAGGACATAGTGTAGAGAGGCTCTGATGTTAGGGCACTGAGCTCCAATATCCTGCTGGTGAAAGTTATGGCTACCAGGAACACAGCCTTTAAAAGAGGTAGAGGTGGAGCATATTGACAATGGTTCAAATGGCGGTCCCAGGAGCCTGGAGAGTACCAGGTTCAGGTCCCAGGCAGGAACAGACTGATGGACTTGGGGGTTAAAAGTCAGGCGACAATGGGGTTAGTGAACACCATGCGTTCACTGTCTCCCGGATGGAAGGCTGAGTGGTAACTAAGCGCATCCTTATTGATGACAAGGAAAGTCTTTGCTGCTTCAAATGGAAGAGGCAGTCCAGAATAAGTTACACCAAGACTAATATGGAAGGGTGAGTGGTTTGTGCTGACCATAACAAAAATATTTTCCCTTTTGCCAGATAGGTGGCTTTCCTGTTGCAAAGGAGGACTCGTTTGATCTGGTCTGAGCAGGAAAGCTCCACTGGGTTAAACTATTGAGCTTTCACGGCATAAGATGAAGTGACTCAAGGTTTGGATGTTCAAGATGACCATGATCTTAAATCAGAAGGTCCAGTAAGAGTGGAAGGGTGACTGGAGCTTCCACGGACATGTCTGGGAAGATGTGTACCAATGCTGCCAGGGCCAGGCTAGTGCTAGCAATATAACCTGCGCTCGCAGAATGGCCACTATGGAGCATTTTGTCATTGAGGGGCCCACTTCATCAAGCGGGGATGCTGATGGTGCCAAGTGGACAACTTCTTGCTCCTGCCGTTGTTGGAACGGTATGAGTCTGACTCCGACTCAAAGTCAAATAACCATAATGAGGCCACTCCTTGTGAGATGGATCTTTGGGAAGCAGGGTGTTGCATAAAAGCCTCCATCCGAACTATTGATTTTACACATGGATTTTCTGGAAATATACTAAAGTGTAAAGTCCTGCCAATACATGACTTCGAGACTGACAAAAACCTCCTGTTGACTGCATTGCTATGGGCTGGGGGGGAGTTGTCTTCTAAATCACTTCATTACTGATTATTTGTAAATGATTCTCTGAAGCTTTGTAATTGTTTCAGCTTCATTACCTTTTAAACTCTGCAACTCCCTGTAATCTTAAACCTTGCAACTCTGTAATCTTTGTAAAACCTTGCAACTTTGTAACTCTCAGCAACTTTGCTTTATAAATTCAGAAACTTACTGTAATCCTGGATGCCTCTGGGGCTTCATAGTAGCATGTGTGAATGAGTGAATGAATGAAGGTGCATGTGTATGAGAGAGAGCTGGTTCCCCTTTAGTTTAAACCTTTACTGGCAGCTCTATCCTCTTTAGTTTAACCATACAGTGGAGTGTTAATTCCTCAATCAATAAATCCATGCTAGTGTAACCCTGGGTGGTCTCCAGTGGGAATTTGTGGGATAACGCAGGGTATTGATTGTATTCCCTGGATGGTGGCTTTGTGGTAGGCTCGGGCCAAGGCGATAGTGATCGGCACACCACCATCGCTGGCTTCTCCTTAGACTGCATGGAGGGCTGGAATGGAGCCTGTGGTGCCAGGATGCTCTCATCTCATTGGCAAAATGGTATCATAAGCAGTGTTCCCTCTAAGTTGCTCTGTGCAGGGAGCCCTGAGTCTCTGACTGGGCGGGGCGGATGAATCACCTGTGAAGCTGTGCTGCCGCGCAGCATAGAAAGAACACTGATCATAAACCAGAATAGGTCCTGCGCCTCCCAGATGGGCGGGAGCAGTTAACCGCTCTGATGGGTGCTGTGGCCCAGACTTACTTGCCTCATTTTGGCAGGAGTCAATGTGGCTTCCATTTTGAATCTTGGAGCCATGGCCCATCTGTGGTGCCACTGGTGGCTGGTCCCTGGGTCTCACCATGGCTGCGTGGGGACTGGCCCTTGGTCAGACTTTTCTTTTTGTGCACCAGAGGTTGGAATGCCCCTGAAAGGCTGCATGCCAGTGCCATTCCCAGTCCACATTCTCCTTTGGCACTGCATCTTTTGAAGCTGGTGCCAGGGGGCTCCTTGCAGAGGATGTGCTGGGGACATGGCACTTGGTGCCAGGATCTGATTGAGGGCAGAGAGCTGCTTCTATAAGGAGAATACCAAGCCACTGCGCTCTCTGCTTGATGACTCTTGGTTGGAATTCCTGACAAATTTTGCCGTGGTGTTTTTGATGAAAGAGCACTGAAAACAGGATGAGTGAGGGTCACTTTTTGGCATGCGCTCTGAACACAACTGACAGATTTTGAAGCCCAGGGAATGAGGAATGACCTGATAACTGGTGTGGTAAACAGCAGAGGGACTCCCCATAACAGAAACATACAAAACTGCAAACAATTAATTAAACTTAACTACTATAGGCTAATTATTCCCAA
Organism: Pelodiscus sinensis; assembly: GCF_052426305.1. Classification (NCBI taxonomy): domain Eukaryota; kingdom Metazoa; phylum Chordata; order Testudines; family Trionychidae; genus Pelodiscus; species Pelodiscus sinensis. The sequence goes on along the minus strand of NC_143052.1, from coordinate 90,197,217 downwards.
AAACTGCCAGAGCCCTGCTAATCCACTTGCTGAAGTAAGAGAAGAACAAGGGGAAGTTCCTGCTACCATCACTGACAGGAAGATGGAACCGGGGAGGGGGAAAATCAGCAGGGCTCTATATTGGGTACCGCAAAGGCATGACTCTAGGGAGCACCCAGACCAACCCTACAGCAGGCTGCTAGGGGAAAAGTCATTTAGCATCTGCGCACATGCACATGCATACACTTGATTGGAATCAACATGAACAAACACTAGACGTTTTAGTTACAGGCTTACTCAAATATTTTCACAACAAAACAAAATTTGAGAGTCAAATTTTTGTGGTTTTTTTTAAATATTTTTGAAAGGTTGTTTTTCCAATTTAAAATACTTTCATTTGAATGTTTTCAACTACCTCTACCACCAGGTAATGTTAGTGCTTCAGGACAGACAGACCCTTTACCAATGCGACCAAAGCAGCTCCATAGTATATATGGAAGTGCTCCAGAGACAGAAAGATTCACAATGTCTTTATAGTCCCTTGTCTAATAAGGGACGTCCTTTGGTGGTTCTCAAATTGTGTGGTCTGTGCCCTGGGTGTCAGCTTTCTACCCCTCAACCAACGAACAAAGTGTCCTATGGCTCTCTTTTTACTATTAAGCACACCCCACTTGAGTACACAGTCCCATGGAAAAGAGCACCACAGACAACCAGTTCATTTTAGTAGTGGCAGACATATACCCTGAGGCTATGCCACTGTGCTCTATGAATGCCAGAGTGGTTACTGATGAGCTTGCGGATACCACAGGATATCAGAGCAGATCAAAGAAAAAAAAAACTCAGTCCCAGACAAGGGGGCAACCTTGTCAGTTGTTGATATTCAAGACCCACAGAACATCCATCTACCATCCCCAGACAGGCCGTCTGTATTCAATAGAACACTACAAAACTATGTTCAGGAGCTTTGTTCTTATGGATAATTGGGCCAGTTGCTCCCCGCTCTCCTGTTCACTGTACAAGAGGTACCTCAATCCTCCACTGGCTTATTGATGTTAAAACTGTTTCAATGGGAATCCACCAAAGGAGGTTTTAGAACTCATTTGAGAAATGTGGAAAGAACCACCACCTTGAGCCAATAACATAGTATTGTACATCCTTAACTTGTAAGAGAAACTTGAAGCTTTAGTCTCATTCACCAAAGACAGCCTCTTATATGGCCAAAGTCAAAATTTGATGAGTACCCTATGACTCTCATTTACAAACTACATGACCAGCTAGATGAAGCAGAGGATATTACTACCTGGATCTAACCAAAGGGTATTAGCAAATCCCCCTCACATCTGTATCCTGGTGATGTGAGAAGTGGGAGAACCAGCCTTTTCTACCCATTTTGGTCTCTTCCAGTTCTGGACAATGCCCTTTCGGTAACATGGAACTCGGATACATTCCAATGACTGAGCTGTGCCCTCTAAACTCATAACCATTACACCATTGCTTACCTATACAATTTAATCTACTGTCAAAACTGTCAAGATTAAAGCATGTAACTGCTGTATTACAGTCCCCAAAGGAAGCCAGCCTGACAGCAAACCCTGCTAAATGTCACATGCCAAGAATGAGACAACGCATCTCATGTACATTTTGAGGAAAGACACTTTATGAATCTTGGTAAGTAAGGTCCAGCCCTCCAAACATAACCCAGGCCCTTCTGAAGGAAACAGGCATTCTGCTTTTTAGGACTGACAGAATACCAATTTATTCCTGGGTTCTTGACCATTGCATCCCCTCTTAGAGATCGCTTGGAAAATAATAGCCCAAAGAAGATCCAGTGGACCAAGACTTGTGAAGAGGCTTTTCAAACACTGAAGGCCCAGCTCTGCTGAGGACCAATGTTATACAGTCCTGACTTCACCACAGAATTCCTACTACAGTCTGATGCCTTACATGTGGGATATGGGGCTGTGTTATTCCAGACAGTGGAAGCAAGGAGTACCCCATGCTTTTTATTAGACCAAAGTTGTTCCCAAAGGAGAGGACTTATTCTGTAATCAAAAAGGAAGCATTGGCAGGGAAATGGGGTATGGAGTCACTTCGATACTACCTCCTGGGCACTCACTTCACCCAGGGCTGGATTACCCAATAGGCAGACTAGGCACATGCTTAGGGCACTAGCAAAGCAGGGGCATAAACAAAAATGAGATTTTACAGTACAGTATTGTTTTTATTTTGAATTACAAATGGGGGGGGGGGAGGGGCACCATAATCTTTTCAGTGCTTGGGGCCTCTATAGGTCTTACTCCGGTCCTGACTTCACCTTAGCCACAGCCAAGCCCTACTACCAAGGTTTAATGCCATGAAGGATACTAACCCCTGAATTATAAGGTGATCCCTGTCCTTCCAGCCTTTCTCCTTCCACGTCCAACACCAGGCTAGAAGAGCCCACCTGACTGTAGATTTCTTGCTGTGAGATGGAGGAGAACTGATGGGGTCAGGACATCCCCCAAATGGAATCCTAAATGGGGGAGATGTATGACGAAGAGAGAAACCTCATATCACAAAAATGATTAAAGAGATCCAATGGGCAGAGCCAGCCTCACTTCACTCTACCAGCAGCCAGTGCCAGGCCTGGGGAGGGAAGAAAAGGAGAGAAGCTGGCACAGTTCAGGGATAACTGGCAAAGAGGCAGGAGATAGTTCTGCCAGTCTACATGAGGGGAGCGTCACCTCAAGCCTGACAACTGAAGTAGCCATCAGGAAGAAGCACTGAATCCCTGACTTAGAGAGACTAACGGCAAGACTGAGGAGTACCCAGCAGCGAGTGAACTGTACTATTTGACTATCGAAGTATTGTGGAGCTAGGCCCACCGCATCCTATACCTGCCCCGCCCAGAGGTAAGGGTTTGGCTGTGCCATGAAAATGGGATGTGCCTAGAATTGGATTGCTTCTCATAAAACCTGACAGAAGCAATAGGCAGGTAAAAGGGGCTAGCTGGGGGTGTTCCCCTCCCCCAGTACAGCCCTAGCTCCGAGCCTCCCCTCTCAGGCACCCTTTGGGGGGGGGGGCCGAGGCTTCTCCTCTCCTCCATTTGTATGGGAACATTGCTGGCTGTTCTCCATCAGGAAGTGAAAGGAAAGTGTACAGTTTGCTGCATTCCTCACTCTGGCTGGGGAATGCAGGGGGCAGACAAACATGCACCTGCCCCAATTGCAGGACATCTATCCTCACTTGGCTGTGCCCGATGGAGCTGCAGCAACCATGGAGAGGCACTTCTCACTCGGCTCCAAGCTGCTGCGATGAGAGAGGGCTGAGGTAGTTCCCTCTCCCCAGGTCAGCCTGCACATTGAACCCCTCATCCCCAATCCAGAGCAATGATTCAAATGAATCATGTATATTTTAATTTTATTTTCCAGAAAACAAAAATTAATTGAGTTAAGGACCCAAGCAATGCCAGGTAAATCTTCTAGTAATAAATAAAATTCACTAAACCTAAAAATTGGGTTTGCCTTCTTCCATTTCTTTGGCTTGTTCTACCATTCCCCACACTCTCTCATTTTTAATCCTTTTCTTTGAAAAGCAGCATCTCCTTTCCTTTTATCTTCTCATTCATATTCATCCCCGTTCTCTATTGCCCAACTCCTTGCTCTTTCCAATGTTACATGGTTTCATCTCTTCCTCCTTGTTCCTTTCTTCTACTTGTTCCCTTGTTCCCCACAGTCCCATCTCTTTATTATCCTTGCTTCCACTTGCATTGCGCTTTCTCATTAAAATCCTCCCCTGGCTCTCTCATACTAATACCTGGCACTTCCACAGCTCTCTGAGAACATGAAATAATTAACAGCTACAGTTCCTCTCTGAGGTGAAAGTATTTTTTTTTCTTATGAGGAAATTTGAGAAAGTTTAGATGACTTGGCCTAGGTCATATAGGAAGTCAGTATCAGAGTCAGAAATAAAATACAGGTGTTCTCTAGGCTCTCAGACCAATGGTTAACCACTTCCCCATCCACCTCACTTTATAGTCAGGAACCAAATTGGCTACTCAGCAAATAAAAAGCTTGGACCAAGTCTACACTAGAAACTTTTGATGGCACAGTCACATCAGAGATATTTCTATGGTAGGAAAAACCCAAGTATTGAGGCAGTTATACTGGTCTATCAATGTTTTTGTTGGTAATAGCTTATTTAATTCAAGGAACAACACTAGGAGCCTTTACAGAGATAGCTATATCAGCAAACATTTTTTAGTGTAGGCTAAGCCTTAGCCATAGGCAACTAATTGATAATCACTGGGGTCTGAATGGTCCTTCTCCCCAAATCCATGTAGTGGTCTGGCATCTCCTAAAACTCAAGATAGCTGGAGCTGCCTCCCTGCCTGTACTAAGTACCGGATGGCTCACATAAGGTTTCTTCTGAAGGAGGTAGGACAGCAAGAAACACTGACAAACTCTCAGCCCTAGTGCCTGGTTCCTATTGTCAAGGCTCTGCAAAGAAAAAGATGGTTTTTAAAATATACATGTTACATGAAAACCAAAATTGCTCCTGGTATTGCTTCAGGATCCTGAAATTAATCACAGAGCTGGTAATATGATAAAATGGTTTCTCCCCAGGTTACAGTTTGAATCTGGAGATAAGCAGTGACCCAAAATTGCCTTCTGATGGCAAGTCCATAAACTGGAAACAATCTGCACATATGGAGATAATACGTAGGGGTGTTAGATAGGTCATGGTGTAACATGCAGCTAGAATGCTACACTGTGACCTAAATGCAGCTGCATTGGAATGTCTGACCAAAGTCCTTTGCATTTACTCCCTATGCAGGAAAAAAAGTCTCTCCAGGAAATCACACGGACAAATCCTACATATGTATTTTATGGATGAGAATTTATATACTGAAGAATCACAAAATGTAAGGTTGCCTTTTCCCATGGTATCTGTACTAGAGCCATAACATACATACACATTAAGGCATACATTTTACAAAATGTATGTGTAGCTTGTCTAAGTTACTGTGGATATTTTTAAATCTCCTGCTTTCTGTGAAATCTAATAATTGCCACCTAATAATGGCTGTATTAACTAAGTTGGGGGGGGGGGTGTTAAAATTGCAGCACTGAATTATAACTTACTTCTTAGCCCGCTAAGTCCATCACTTTGCTCATCCACAACAGCAGAGACTCCCTTCAGGAAGAGAAGTTATTATAAACAGCTCCCCTTTTCTTTTCTTTTTTGGGTGGATGAAACGATTCTCATCTCAGCATCTCAAAGCACCTAAGGCATAAGAGAGGACCCAGCCTAGCCAGGCTACTTAAAATGCACCACTACCAATGCACACATGTTCCTTGAATACAGCTTTATTCTCCTCTCTCCCGAGTGTATTTGTGCTTCTTTTCAGTTACAAGTGAAACCTCATCTCAAAAGAGCTTCTTCCATCCACCCCTCACACCAAAATAATTATTCCTGGTGTAGGACTGATGCACATGCTATAGAAGAGATTCACTAGGGAGGTTTGGGGCACCTCCCTCCTGAACAATGGCATCTTGTGCCATTCTGCTTTTCTCAGATTGAGCCCTAACCTCGTCTAAATCTCTACAGGAGAAAATTTATCTTCTAAAGCCTCACTTCAGGCCCGGCAGCAATCACCTCCTGGGTTGGGGGTAAGGAGACAGAGGCTCTGAGGATAAACAGCTTTTTAAACAAAAGTCAATGTTTATGAAAGGGAAATTCACTAGAAGGTTGCACTCTATAGCATGCAAAGGCTGAGATCACTGCACCTGGATCAGGGACCACTTGCATCCCCCATTTCCACCCCTACAAGATCCCTGTGCGTTGTGTGCCACCGTTCTATCCTCCTCTGTTTCGGGTATTCCTGCAACTCCCCCCCCCCCCTTCCCTCAATCTAGGGGCTGTGTCTCCCTGCTTGCCCCTTCACTATACTACTCGTTCCCCATTCTCTCCCACCACAGGAGGAGTTCTGTGTTTGGTGTCAGACTTCACATCCGAGCCAGGCAGAGCACTGCAAGGTGCTGTGTGTACTAACCCAACAGCTATTGCAATGCATCTTATGCCTGACCTGCAGAAATCCACCCCATCCCTACGCTGTCCCCTGTCCTCTTCCCACACCACAGCCCTGCAGCAACTGCTCGTGTCAGTCTTAGGGCTCATCACAGCTTTACAAATACAGTTTAATATTCATCCATAGCCAGGATGAAAGTAACTTAAATCCCTATCACAACCTGCACCCCTTGGGGGGGTCTCCAATATGACAGCACCTGTAAGAAATGTAAGTGTGGAGTGGAGCGTGGGGGGCTCAGGGCAGAGGATTGGGGCATAGGTGGGGAGGTGCACGAATAGGGCAGGGGGCTGGAGGCATGAAGGGTGTAGAAGTCAGGGTTAGTGTGTGAGGGGCTATGGGCATAGTGCTGGAGTGTGGGGGGGGTGCAAGAGGCAGGGCAGGGGACTGGATGTGAGGGGGCTCAGAGCAGGTGACTGGGGCATGTGCGTGTAGGATGGAATTCAGGATGGGATGCTGGAGACTGGGGCAGTCCCCTTTGGTGACCCTGCCTTGTGCCACTCCTATTCCCAGAGAAATGGGAATTGTGGGGGCAGTGCTACTAGGCATGGGAAGGGAGCTAAAGATGCAACACTCCTGGGATCCTGGCTTAGCACCTGGGGTCCTGGCTGCTGGCCCCGCATGCTCAGGGCTCTGCAGCTGGCCCCATCCTCCCCAGTCTCCCAGCTACTGGTGACCCCACGCACCCAGGGCTCTCCTCACTGCTGGCCTCAACTTTGGGTAGAGGGGAAAGGACAGGTTTAAGGCTCCCAGCCAGTCACCATCTTACCATTGTACACCAGCCTACTTTCACCTCTGTCCACAGATGAATAAATACTACTTAGCACTTCTACCATGCATCGTGTTTTTATACTCTTCGTACAACAGCAAAATTTGCAATTCAAATCACGTCCCCTCACCCTATCTCTGTCCCCAGCTCTGTCAATGTACCCCTCAGTTCAGTCCTGCATCAGTACAATACCATTTTTTTTAAAGGCACTTTTCTTACAAATTGTGTCCCATAGTGATTTCCAAAGTTTTGGAATTTATTTTCATTCTGATGTGATGAAGATCTTTAGACATTTTAAACAGAGACACATGCCAATTCTTGGTGGTTAGGGCACTTAGCTGGGATGTGGCAGACCCAGGGTCAAATCCATCCTTCCAATCAAGCAGAGAGGAGGGATTTGAA